>NC_091454.1:156117882-156755739 GCF_027789765.1 Dendropsophus ebraccatus
TAATGCCTCCATGAAGGATGGGCTTCAATGGACGAGGCACTCATTACTTTAATCTTGAAGCCGGGGAAGGATAAACTGGATGTAGAATCTTACCATCCTATATCTTTAATGAATGTGGACGCGAAACTCCTCGCCAAAATCCTTACGAATAGGTTACAGAAGGTGTTATGTGATTTGGTTCACGAGGGACCAATGTGGCTTTATTCCAGCCTGAATGGCTAACTTTAATACTAGAAGGCTGTTCGAGAACATGCAGTTAATAGAGAGTCCGGGCTCCCACTTTATCCTGTCATTGTACGCCACTAAGGCGTTTGACAGGGTGGAGTGGCGCATTAGACAAATTTGGATTTGGTCCCCGTTTTGTTTCTTGGGTTAAGTTATTATATAAATGTCTCAAGGCGGCAGTGGTGTTGAATAATGTGGTATCGAGTTTTTGTTGTTGTCACAAGGCACTAGACAGGGTTGCCCCCTCTCCTCTCTCCTCTTCGCCCTTAGTATTGAGCCCTTGGCTAATCTGGTGAGAGTAGATGAAGTAATCGAGGGCTTTGGGTCAAGGGGGAGAGGGGGCAGGGTGTCCCTTTATGCCGACGATATATATATATTTTTTTTGAGGATCCGAATATTGCAGTCCCGAGAGTTATAGACCTGGTGGAGAGGGTGGGCAGATTTTAAGGCCTTAAAATCAGTTGGGGAAAGTCTATTTTGATGCCACTGGGTGTGAACCAACAATTTGCTGGAAATGTAAAATAAAATATATTTAAAGAAAAAAAAAAGATGATGTCATTGTCAGATCCCCCCCCCCCCCCCCCCCCCACAAAACACACACACACACACCACACACACACACAATAATGGTAGTTAGGAAGGTATACTGAAGCCTCAGAAACTAATATGATTACTAATTTTATTTCAAGGGAGCTGGTATCTGATTGGTTGCTAGGGGCGTAGTATGTATTAGGGATGCACGATGCACCAAAAATATCGATACTACTATCGATATTTCGGGCAAAAATACGGTTCGGTACCAGGATTTCCTGGTATCGATACTTTATATTAAGCTGCCTAATAACACAGCTTAATATAAAGTATAGAGCAGGCTAGCTGAGCGCCGGCCGTGTTCTCTGTGTGCCGCCCCTGCTCCCTGCAGTCACCTTCTCTGCTCTCCCGGTGGCGGCAAATTCAAATAGCCGGCACACAGCGATCGCTAGTGCCGGCTATTTTACAGTGTACGTGCCGCTGTCACACCTGACAGCGGCATTTAACCCCTTCCCGAGCCGCTCCATAGGCAGCACGAGTCTCCTGCATATGGAGCGGCCCCGCTGAGGAGGAGGAGATGCGGCCACTATATATGTAGCTGAGCTGTGAGGTGGGGGAGGCCGGGGCTGTCAGGATCAGTGTGGACATCAGTGGAGGTGATCGGATCTGGCTATAGGGGGATGTAACCTACAGATTACCCTGTCACACGGTGCCGGCTGTGCAGCCTTCATTTATTAAGAACGGCATTGCAGTGCAGACAGCGTCCAGGGGAAATCACATGTCATCACACTGACCGGGATGCAGGGGCCTGAAGAGAACGCTGCAGCCGCCCGATAGCCCGGACAGGTCGTCAGGACATCAATCACTGCTCTGTATGTAAGGAAGCTGCATAGCGGTCTCCATAGCACAGGCCGTGCTTCCCGGGCAGTGCGGTGACCTCTGCCTGGCCTGTGTGTCTACTCCCTCCTCCACAGCCTCCCCGTGCAGTGTCCAGGACCCTCTCCCTGTGCTGTAAGCCGGTGGAGGCTTATCTCCACTCTTCTTGTGTCCATCAGTTAGTGTGAGTGCCCTGTATCTCCTATCTATCTATCTATCTATCTATCTATCTATCTATCTATCTGTCTCCTATCTATTATCTATCTATCTATCTATCTATCTATCTATCTATCTATCTATCTATCTATCTATCTAGCTCCTATCTATCTATCTCCTATCTATCTATCTATCTATCTATCTATCTATCTCCTATCTATCTCCTATCTATCTCCTATCTATCTTCCTATCTATCTATCTATCTATCTATCTATCTATCTATCTATCTATCTCATATCAATCAATCTATCTATCTACAGTATCTATCTATTTCCTCTTTCTCTCTGTCTCCTATCTATCTCTCTCTGTCTCTCTCTCTCTTTTCTCTCTCTGCCCCCTCTATCTATCTATCTATCTATCTATCTATCTATCTATCTATCTATCTATCTATCTATCTTTCTATCTATCTATCTATCTATCTATCTATCTATCTATCTATCTATCTATCTCATATTATCTATCTATCTATCTATCTTATTATCTCATATCAATCAATCTATCTATCTACAGTATCTATCTATTTCCTCTTTCTCTCTGTCTCCTATCTATCTCTCTCTGTCTCTCTCTCTCTTTTCTCTCTCTGCCCCCTCTATCTATCTATATCTATCTATCTATCTATCTATCTATCTATCTATCTATCTATCTCCTATCTATCTATCTATCTATCTATCTATCTATCTATCTTTCTATCTATCTATCTATCTATCTATCTATCTATCTATCTATCTATCTATCTCATATTATCTATCTATCTATCTATCTTATTATCTCATATCAATCAATCTATCTATCTACAGTATCTTATCTATTTCCTCTTTCTCTCTGTCTCCTATCTATCTCTCTCTGTCTCTCTCTCTCTTTTCTCTCTCTGCCCCCTCTATCTATCTATATCTATCTATCTATCTATCTATCTATCTATCTATCTATCTATCTCCTATCTATCTATCTATCTATCTATCTATCTATCTATCTATCTATCATCTATCTATCTATCTATCTCATATCATCTATCTATCTATCTATCTATCTATCTATCTCATATCAATCAATCTATCTATCTATCTACAGTATCTATCTATTTCCTCTTTCTCTCAGTCTCCTATCTATCTCTCTCTGTCTCTCTCTCTCTCTTTTCTCTCTCTGCCCCCTCTATCTATGGCATTGTAGTGTCTGAATATTCTGTGGCAGTCTCCCCCCATAAACATTGTGCCAACCCTGGTGCTGTGCACAGACCCGCTGCAGTGCCACAATATATACAGACACTTACAATATATATAACAATCCTATAAATATCCAGATCATTTGCTATAATTCTTATGACACAAGTACTGGCCAATTGCGGCTGTGTTCACATGCTGCGGTATGGTTACTTGTTGCAGGTTTTTACATATTTAAATACCTTGTGGGCAATAATTGCATTGCAGCCTCCACAAACTCAAAGGGGTCTCCCAAAATATAGGAAACGGAATAACTAGCTGATTGGTGGGAGTTGTAGTGCACAAAGAGATATGTTGGGAGCTGCAGTTGTACAGCAGCAGCCTCCTGACACAACTCCCAGCATACCTCCTTGTACACAACAACTCCCAGCATACCTCCTTGTACACAACAACCCCCAGCATACCTCCTTGTACACAACTCCCAGCATACCTCCTTGTACCCAACAACTCCCAGCATACCTCCTTCTGCACAACAACTCCCAGCATACCTCCTTCTGCACAACAACTCCCAGCATACCTCCTTGTACACAACAACTCCCAGCATACCTCCTTCTGCACAACAACTCCCAGCATACCTCCTTCTGCACAACAACTCCCAGCATACCTCCTTGTACACAACAACTCCAGCATACCTCCTTGTATACAACAACTCCCAGCATACCTCCTTGTACACAACAACTCCCAGCATACCTCCTTGTACAAACAACTCCCAGCATACCTCCTTGTACACAAAACTTCCCAGCATACCTCCTTCTGCACAACAACTCCCAGCATACCTCTTTGTACACAACAACTCCCAGCATACCTCCTTCTGCACATAGAGGCATGCTGGGAGGTGTTGTGCACATATCTGCAGTCTGGGGGGGGGCATTATATTTGTATTTTTACAGGTTTTTTTTTTTTTACTTTAGTATTGAAATGGTATCGAGTATCAAAATAAAACAGCTGGTATCGGTATCGAACTCAAAATTCTGGTATCGTGACATCACTAGTATGTACAGGGGCTCCTGGCAATTTTCCCGTAAACAAAGAAAAAACAAGGGCATAGATTGGCTTCCTGGGCACCCTTCAAAGACATCTGATTAACATACTGACGCTATACCCAGGCAGTGCTGGGTACATTTTCTAGTAAAAAATATTTTATTAGTTTTTGTTTTACAAAAAAAAAGTTTGAGTGGTATGTTTGATCAATCTTCATTTAATTCATTTCCAGACCCCTTGTTATGCAGTTTGCAGCCTGCTTCAACTTTTACAATTTTCCTAATTTGAGTCTTTCCTGTAATACATGCTGGGTATGAGGTCTGAGTTATACTGACGGCAGGTTTGGCTGTCAGAATAACTTGTATGGTGGTTTCCCAAGACTGGTGGAGATAAGGGTCTGGCAAGATGGAGTTTCACTGGCCAATCCGCTTGTTTTCGGAGAGATAAGCCATCAGAGCTGTCCAGCGATATGTAGTAATGCCAGTACCGGTGGCCCCTAGATAAAACCACTGTTTCAAGCAGAGGGGCTGTGTCACCCTTTATTGCTGCCAGACAGTGAAAACATTAAAAAAAATTCTTTATTTTATTACAAAGTTATAGTGAAAAAATAATTTTATTCTTTTTTGAGTCACAGTGTGACGTCAATTATTTTGTACAGGAAAAAAGTCACAAGTGAATTTGTAAAGATTACAAAAGTTAGAACCATGTCAGGGAGAATAATTGAATGTGCATCACATTTACCATAATGTGCAGTTGCTGTGCAGCACTAGCCCTGGGCTATGTTGGGTGCAATATTGATTCCTGAAATCCGCACACCTGTTAACTCATATATATAGTCCTGAGAATGCACTCTGTTTTACAGTTTCCTTTCCTTGAATTCAGTACATTAGTCATAGAATTATGTATGTATAGGAATAATTCACTTTCTTTTTAAATAGTCATATAAAACATAGAAACATAGACAATTGTTGACTGAAAAAGACCACCCGGTTTATCATGTCTGCTTTTATATTATTATCCTTCGTATTTTTTTTATGATAGGATAGATAAATGTTTATCCCAGGCATGCCTAAATTCACAACCAAGCATGTACCAAGTTTGATCCAAGCATGTACCAATCTTTCTGTAAAATTGTCTTTTCTCACATTACTTCTGATCTTCTCCAACTAACCTCTATTTTAGTTCTGCTCATGCTGTTATTGAGCCCCTGGGAGCCCCCACCATGCCACCATGGTGCACATCTATTTCTAACTCTCATTTCAGTGGATGGAACCAGAGCCAGACTGTTAGCCAATAGTACACACATGTTCTTCCTTTCCTTTACCTCTTTGCCATGACATAGTAATTAAAGTACAATAGAATAAATACACTATCACAAGCATGTAGATGTGTTGGCATTATATGGAAACCGTGATATCTGTAAGTATTATACGGGCTGAGTGGTCTGATGTGATGAGGAGCGTTGTAATCTCTGTGCAATGAGTAACTTCAGTGCGGTGTCGGCATAGCAGTGGTGCTCAGCATTAGTGAGAATACAGTCCATTCAATAAGCACAAGCCTTTGAGTAAGGAAAATAGAAGCCAGCGGCACTCACCACAAATACTCTGTCCTTTGTAAAGGTTTTAAAGTAAAGTTCTGTAGTATGGCATTGGGGAAGGGATTACTGATGCAGTGGCTTAAAAAGGTGCTATGTGAGCAGAAATGAAATAGACAGCAGCACAGCAAGTACTGAACTGCTAATGAGATGAGAGGAAAGTCTTAATTTACCTTTCAGGGACAATGAGGAGTTTCTGGATAATAGCGAAAGGCTCACAGATTGCAGGAAGACAGCTCAGATTTGCTCTCTCCCTATCTCCTTTTCATAGCAGTAGCTAAACCACACCCCAGCTTCCTTTTTATTAAAGATTTATTTTCCTTAACAGCAAGCTCTTCACAGCAGATTGTAGGGAATTGAGATTCCCTATGGTCAAGACTTTAGAACTATCTTTATGGGGTAAGGAATGATCTTTGGTAAATTAAAGGGAGCCAATCAGATCATTTGTGCTGATTGGGCTCCCAGAACGGCTGCACGCACCTCGCAGCCATGTCTCCAATGGTTAACAAGTGCACAGTAACGATCTAAGGTGCAGCTCACCTGTATCTGATTTGGCTGAGGTTAACTGGAATACACCATCCAATGTACACAGTAACCAAAAAATTCTTAAACATACCAGTCCTCAAAGCAAAATCTGATAATATGTGTCAATTTATTGTAATAAAATGTAATAAAAATATATATATATAATAATAATAATAAAATAAAATAAAAAATCTTAAACCTGAAATGTCTTTCTGTCTAGTCCAGGATCAAATACTCATAAACACATTAAAAGCATAAACCATACAAATACATAAGCCTCGGGGCCCTTATAGTACAATAGATGAACACAGAGGGTTAGGGAATGCGGTACAAAAGCATATGAAAACAAATGGAAGAAAAAAGAAAACAAAACAAAACATAAAGGTGTAAAAGTGTATAAAACAACTAGATACTCATATAAATAGCCATATAGTCATTGTACTGCAATGTTTCAAATATATAATCAGCACAAAAAGTGGTAGAACTGGTCTTTTGGTTCAGACCAAGAGGGGGATTCCCATCATCCTCTCACTGACTTGCAGTAGAATCACACAGTGAAAGCAGGCAGATGGGGGTAGTAGTCCTGGCTCACTGGACTGATCCCACTTTGTTGTTAAAATTCAAAAGTCAGTTCGTTTGTAGATTACGATCCAAAGTAAATGAACTCCTTGTGTGGAGTGTATAGTTATTAGACCAGTATAATAGATATCACTGATCCCTGGTGTTCTGTCTGAGATGTACTGCAAGCACTGGATCTGAGATGTACTGCAAGCACTGGATCTCTCTGGCTCTATCACTGTTTTTTGTCATAGGGGAGGATTTATACACATTCACATAGTTTGGTGCATGTGCACCGCTCACCCATACAGGATCTGCGTCTTCTCCGTGGTCACCGGCGTCCCGGTCTGCCCACGGTGAATACGGTGACCACACCAGTCTTGTTCCTGGTCTGTGTCAAAGTGTGGCTCTGCTGCCAGTAGTGCAGTAGACAAAGTCACTGTTGAACCAGCCCCTCCCAAACTTAGAGAGATGGGGAATAGATCCAGGGGTATGTTCAGGAGACTGTTGAGGGGTGTAGGCCAATGTTAGGTGGCTTCCAGACGCGTTTCGAAGCTGCTAGCTTCTTCCTCAGTGGCTGTGAAATGGTGTGAGCTATTGCATTAGTCTCAGCTCTCTCTTAAAAAGCCTTGGTGTATGTAGTTGGGTCTGAGAGTTGTCTGTTGCACTCTACATTGTATTTCTCTGTGTCTTGGATTATGATAGCACCTCCCTTGTCCGCGGGTCGTATTGTAATGTTGCAACAGACAACAGACAACTCTCAGACCCAACTACATACACCACACTATCTACAGACCCAACATCGGAATATAGCAAAGAACTGAAGAATCTATGTGATAAAGCATTAGATATTCTCAATCACAAAGAACACCAATTCATACTCGGAACACCCAACAGATTACCAATCTTCTATTGCTTGCCAAAAATCCACAAAGACCCAGTGAACCCCCCAGGGCGCCCCATCATATCAGGGATCGGCTCATTGACTTCCAATTTATCACAGTACATAGATCGCTTTCTACAGCCTTTAGTACAACAAACTCCATGCTACCTCAAGGACACTACCCAGATAGTAGAAATCCTGGAAGATTTCACCTGGTCCCCTGAGTATACCCTAGTAACACTGGACGTAAGCTCATTGTACACGGTCATCAACCACCAACAAGGAATTTCAGGCAGTAGGCCACTTTCTCACCAAAGGCGACATAAAACCAGAACAGCGAGAATTCATCTTAGAAACAATTAGGTTCATACTGACACATAACCATTTTTATTTTGGGGGTACACACTACCTGCAGCGGGTCGGGACCACTATGGGCACCAGGTTCGCGCCCAGTTTCGCTAATCTCTTTATGGCGGCCTGGGAGGAGACCACCGTACTTCCCAGGTTGGGCGCGGGCCTGGTGCTCTGGAAGAGGTACATTGATGATATCATCATGATATGGGACAGATCCCGAACAGAACTTGACCAGTTTCTAGAACATCTTAACACAAATAATTGCAATCTACGCTTCACCCCAAATATCAGTACCCACAACATAGAATTTCTGGATTTATGTATCACAGCCTCCACAACCTCACTCATATGTAAGACCTGCCACAAACCGACTTCCCGTAACAGCTATATACTATACACGAGCTGCCACCTACCAAGATGGTTATTGAATGTTCCCACTGGACAATATAGAAGACTGAAACGTAATTGTACCTACAATGAACAGTTTGAGGTAGAAGCTGAGGCCCTCACTAAGAAATTCCAAGAAAAACTTTACCCCATAGACAATTTACAGTCTTCATTAGAGAAAGTACGCCAACTTGATAGGAATACCTTTTTTGAACCCACCCAGTCAGCTAACAGAGAGAACTCTGACTCCAAAATCATTTTCCCATATAACCGAGAATACAAAAGGGTAGAAAAAATCATACAAAAGCATTGGCATTTAATAAAGGAAGACAAACTGCTAGGTGCTCAACTCCCCGAGAGACCCCCTATTGTGTATTCCAAAGCGCCAAATCTTGGTATCAAAGTAGCCCCTTCAGTCAAAAATCTGACTAATATTCCACCATCTACATGGCTACAAAGTTGTGTTTTTATCGTTGTGGCACATGCATCAGCTGCAAGAGTACCAACTTCCCAAGAAAAATTACTCATGTCAACTCTACATGTACCGACTTCAAATGGGAGATAAAAAACCTCCTGACCTGCAACACCAACAGCGTCATCTATATTTTACAGTGTAAATGCGACAAACAATATATAGGCAGGACAAAGCGACAGTTAAAAGTCCGAGTCGCAGAACATTTGAACAACATCAGGAAAGGGAACCTGTCACATCCTCTGTCAGCGCATTTTGCAGAACACCACAATAGGGACCCATCAGGACTCACATTCACAGCACTACAGAAAATACACAAGAATTGGAGAGGGGGAGATCACATCGCTACCATGTCCAGAGCTGAGACCCAGAAAATTTTTGAATTCGGGAGTCTACAACCCAGAGGCCTAAATGCTGAGGTTGAACTTTTTGGGTTTATTTGACCATGGGCGGCCCTGCTGGCATCCACAGGCGGTTCTGTGCCTGGCTGATTATCAGCGCCAGAACCGAGTCTGGCGGCCACCATGTGCAGCCCCACGCGACACTTGCTATACTGTGAATTATTTATTATACCATATAGCCATCCTCTGTCAGTGTATTTTTGTTGCAAGACTGTTACTATTTATGTATCCATTTCATTTATCCATACACTATTATTGGTTCATATCCACTCACTTGTATTTATATTTATTAAGACATTTACGTTGAACTTTCAGTACGTTAAAAGTACCCCACCAACCTATGGAATAGAGAGGTACAACACCTTTATGCAGGGTGTAACAGATTTGCCCAGCAGGGAAGGAGTTAACAATTGTGTAGCCACTGCTGTCAGCCAATCCGGAGGCTACCCAGCATTCCACAAGACTTTTTAAGAGAGAGCTGAGACTAATGCAATAGCTCACACCATTTCACAGCCACTGAGGAAGAAGCTAGCAGCTTCGAAACGCGTCTGAAAGCCACCTAACATTGGCCTACACCCCTCAACAGTCACCTGAACATACCCCTGGATCTATTCCCCATCTCTCTAAGTTTGGGAGGAGCTGGCTTAACAGTGACTTTGTCTACTGCACTACTGGCAGCAGAGCCACGCTTTGGTGAGGTCACCGTATTCACCGTGGGCAGACCGGGACGCCGGTGACCCCGGAGAAGAAGCAGATCCTGTATGGGTGAGCGGTGCACATGCACCAAACTATGTAAATGTGTATAAATCCTCCCCTATGACAACAAACAGTGATAGAGCCAGAGAGATCCAGTGCTTGCAGTACATCTCAGATCCAGTGCTTGCAGTACATCTCAGACAGAACACCAGGGATCAGTGATATCTATTATACTGGTCTAATAACTATACACTCCACACAAGGAGTTCATTTACTTTGGATCGTAATCTACAAACGAACTGGCTTTTGAATTTTAACAACAAAGTGGGATCAGTCCAGTGAGCCAGGACTACTACCCCCATCTGCATGCTTTCACTGTGTGATTCTACTGCAAGTCAGTGAGAGGATGATGGGAATCCCCCTCTTGGTCTGAACCAAAAGACCAGTTCTACCACTTTTTGTGCTGATTATATATTTGAAACATTGCAGTACAATGACTATATGGCTATTTATATGAGTATCTAGTTGTTTTATACACTTTTACACCTTTATGTTTTGTTTTCTTTTCTTTTTTCTTCCATTTGTTTTCATATGCTTTTGTACCGCATTCCCTAACCCCATGTGTTGATCTATTGTACTATAAGGGCCCCGGGGCTTATGTATTTGTATGGTTTATGCTTTTAATGTGTTTATGAGTATTTTATCCTGGACTAGACAGAAAGACATTTCAGGTTTAAGATTTTTTTTTTATTATTATTATATATTTATATATATTTTTATTACATTTTATTACAATAAATTGACACATATTATCAGATTTTGCTTTGAGGACTGGTATTTTTAAGAATGTCTCCAATGGTGTCGGGGGTTCTGGGCTCCATAGTTTTATGTCTGGTAAAATGCTTTGTAATCCCACTCGTGAGGCAGGGGGAGAGCTGTGAACTAGTCGTCTGGGTTGTGACTAGTCATTGCTCTCTGTCCTGTCATCGCATTCTGCGGGGTGATTGACAGGCAAGGAGGCCCAATAATGTACACCATATGGTATACATTTTTCTTGATGATTCTGAATAAACAGCGTGAGTTAAGAAAACCTGTTATCACTTTAATGCTGCCCAAGTCACCAGGGCAGTCTATGGTGTCTTTTACCTGCCCTGACACTTAAAATGATAGATATCTGCCTATTCCAAAAAATACCTAAATATATTCTAATATATACTGCATGACAGAGACCAAAAGGACACACCTCTAGCCTTTGTCAGGTGAATAGAGGCCAATGGATATGTTAACCAGGAGTCAACATGTCACTTTTCACAAAGATTCGAGGTTTTGGTCACCTTGAATCTTTGCATAAACAATTATATTGTTGGTATATGACAACACATAGATTAACAAAGATGTTCCCGAATGTGACCCTCATATGTTGGAGGTGCAAGAACTTTGTTGGTACTTTCAGGGGCGTAACTTCCACCGCAGCAGCCATAACGGATGCTATGGGGCCCACCGCATCAGAGGGCCCTGTTGCCCACTCCTGCAATACATTGGGCCCCCTTAGCTGTCATCATTTGCAGCTACAGGTGGCAAAGTGGGCCTCCCAGGTTCTGCAAATGCCCCTTTAACTGCAAGCACTCCTGAAAAGCATTTGCAGGTATGAGTTGACTTGGGGGGGGGGGGGATTAAAAAGTTTGCTAAGGGGCCCAGCCATTGTTAGTTTTGGCCCTGGGTACATTGTTACATGTATGGTGGAACTGACCACCACTTATCACATTTTGGACCCAGGTATGAGTTTATGCAGGGAATCCTCAGATATCCAATAAGGTGGGGTCCCATTTTAGCATTAATTTCAATTGATTTAGAGAACATTTCATTTCAAGACTCATTTTTATTGTTATATATTTTAATGGCAATAAGAAATACAGTAGTATTGCTAAGAGGTGGAAGTCTACAGAGGTGCCATCTTTTGTAGAAATCGCAACTATGGTCCAATTTATTTATGATGGAGCATTCTATTGCTATGAGGTCAAATAGTCTACCAAGCTTGGACAAGTGCTGGAGTAAGTGTAAATTTTACTCCTTTTTCACTTTATGAGTTATCTGGGAATGTTGTTAAATTATTCTGGGCATAAAAAGATCTGACACCCAGATTTGACTAAGAGGTGTCTCAATTATTTAGGCATTGAAAATATTATTGGTTTCATACTCCATACTAGCCATTTACTTATGTGATTTACATGAACGAATTGGAATTAGAATTCAGGGCTGTGGTAGATTATGTTTTGTTTTTAAACAATATTTTATATAGCAGGCAAGGTATCAACTGTACATCACAGAAGGAGCATAAAGAAAAATAGGATGAGAGAAATTGTGCATGACATAAGAACCTCAGTGACAATGTCTAAATACAATAAGGTAGTTACATACCTACAATTTTTATTTGGTATACCAACAACAATAAAAGTCATATAAAAGACTATGAACGTCATATGTAGAATATTTCTAAATAGCTAATGTTATACCAGGTTTACAAAGAAAAGAGAACCTTAACAGGAAACTATTGGTTCTAGAGATTCAGTACAAATACAATAGAAACCTTTGAAAAAAACAAGCAAACAAAGAACAGCAGCCAGAAAATATGATTATTGTAAGACTAAAGGCCCGATGACCAATAGGTACCAGCCAATCCCCTCCCAATTAAGGAATTTTAAGAGCTCTAAGTGTACCCCTAAGATCTTCTTTACAGTACGACTCAGAACAGTGGAATTGCATCATAATATTTGTTCTCTCAATTGGAGACAATTCACGTTCAATGAATCTGCGCCAAGTGGAGGAAAAGCAAAATGTGGAAGAGGAGTGTGCAAAGAATTCAACCTCTCCAAAATAAGAAAATCTTTTAAGGCTGAGTTAACACAAAGTAAAACTGGCGGAATCCCGCCAGCCTCTATGTCATACTGGCAGTCTATGGGAGGCTCGCACACATCCTCTCTCCATGCTTTTCCGCTCAGAAAAATTTACATGTCCATTGTTGCGCATGGAGAGAGGAGTCGCGAAAGCCTCCCATAGACTGCCAGCATGACATGTAGACTGGCGGAATTCTGCCAGTTTTACTCTGTGTGAACTGGCCCTGACTGGTCGGACATTTCCAATATGGAGGCGATAGAGTCCATGAGCCAATGCCTTAAAAGACATTTCTTGAATGAGAGTAAAGATAGATGCATACCTCGCCTTGATGCAACCCCTGAAGAGCCACAAGAAAGCAAAGCCGGCAAATAATGCAAAAGGCAACTCAGCAGATCAGGTGTGAAATGAAAATCCCACACCTTATTTATAAACTTCCTACACTCTGACCAACCCTTCTGGATAGTCAGACAAAACTACATACCGTTGATCTGATCAGCACGAGATAAATCGCATTTAGGGCATTTCCTGAAATAATGGGCTGGAGCCTCATTCGAAGTTTTGTTTTTTTGTATATTTATGTAATTTTTTCCTCTTTTTCTTGAAAATGTGTTAGGAGCCAGTGGTTAATCAGCCCTGAATAGTATATTGTCTGTGTACAGATTTATAAAATTCTTAATCAGAAAAATCAATGTCACTTTTCAGACATCAATAAGTATCAATAGTACAAGCAATTTCAAGAAACTCTGTAATAGGTTTTATTAAGCAAAAGAGCCTCTTTCTGTTCTGAAAATGCTGTTTTGCAGCCTCCCCCTCTCACTTCAGAAGAAGCAGGATTTTTGTGTCCATTATGTTCTATGTAGAGGGGAGTAAGTGAGCACGGAGAGGAGTAAAGGCAGCCATGGACAGCATATCATGCTCCAATGTTCTTTGTTCTTTCACCAAGTTCCCAGACCTGAACTGACCTTTCTGACCTGCAAATCCAGCATTTTATGTGCTCAGTCTCCAAACTACACAGCTGCTTATCTCTTCTTCCTGCTCACTGACCCCCCCATCGCCCCCCCCCCCTCCATAAGTTATAATGGACACAGCATAACCCGTCTTCACTTTGCTCCTCTTTAATGAAGATGACTGTGCCTAATAATGAGAAGATAAGCTGGGGGGGGGGGGGCTGCAAAACAGCTTTTCAAGTACAGAAAGAGGCATTTTGCCTAATAAAACCTATTATACAGTTTCTTAAAATCACGTACTATTGATTTCTGAAAAAATATTTTAAATGACTGGTTTACTTTAACTATACACTGCAAACATAATTTTAATCTACCCTAGCATGTATGCATATAGTCAGAGTTCATCACAATGCATTAAAAATGCCAACTGAAATAAATCCTCTAGGATAATGCTATAACCCTGAGAAAATGGAAGATTTTACCTCCTATAATCATGCTATTAAGTTATCCAGAGAAGTCCACAGAAAATCCCTAAAAATAGGTAGAGTGAGAAGTCATTTGCAATATGACATAGCTGGAAATCTTACAACTAGCAATCACAGAATGCCAATCCATAGTCCATAAATATTTCCACCTGCCTTTTCAATGACTCATTTCTTGCATTGTGACCTAAATGTAAGATGGTTAAGACAACAAGAAAAACAAATATAAATGTTAAGCTGAGTTAGGTAAGAACAGAGTTGTTGTCTGGAAGATAGAACAGTCACTTTCAGGCCGTAAGTGAATTACATACTTGCGGCAGAATGAAAAATCTGCGCATATGTAAAATTATTGAAAATGCCAGGACACAAGATTGCAGCGGATTTCACTGCAGAACTCGCAGCATGAAATCCGCTGCAGATCCTGAGCGTGTGATGGGTGGGATTTTAAAAAATCGGCAGCATGTCATTTTATGTTGCAGCTATGCTACAGATTTATTGAAGACTTCTTACTCTGTCTTTAATGGGGTTGCAGATTGCCACTACAGTTACTGTAGCTTAATACACCCAAAAATACAGATTTAATACACCCAAAAATGCAGATTTTTCAAACATTTTTAATAACACATTCCACACTGATTATCTGCAGTGGCAATTTACAACAAATCCACAAAAATGATCTGGTATTGATTTGCTGCTGAGATTTAATGATAGATTTTTTTTATAGTCTACTTGTAAGCTGAATAGTTTTTTCTCTTGTTATTAAGTTGTTGTGTTCCCTTTATACTGTTCTTTGCCATGAAATTCCCATTTATAGAATATTTCTAGAGTGATGTCAGTGACTGTGTAAATAGAATTTCCTCAAAGCATCTTTCTGTGATGGAATACACAGAATTGAGCCTATCAGTGTGAAATTGTTTGCTTTCCACTTCAGCATCTGTTACTCTTACCAGGTCATTCAAAAATGAAAGCCCTTACTATATGTGATAAGAAAGTGCCGTAAAATTTGTCTGCATGGCTGAGGGACAGATTTAGATGTTGTTTATGTGGTCAATTTATTAGGTTACTCATAAGGCTCGGTTCACACTGCGTTTTTGCAATTAGTTTTCTGGAAAAAAAAAAAAGGATGAAAAAACTGATGCATTTGTGTGCATCCTTTTTGATCCGTTTTTCTGTTGACATTTATTATAAAAAATGGATCAGAACAATTCTGTTTTTTTTTTTTTTTAGCGTACACAAAAACGTGGTCAACATACACTATCACATATAGTAGATAGTTGCTCTAGTCATTTTGTATGGACGTCAGACTGGTCTCTAGTGATCTGCATAACACGCTTTCTCTGCCCCAGGACCGTGTCCAGGACAGGGACTTCCTGGAAGGCTTAAGTGTGCGGGGCTGCACCAGGGGGTCAGGGGGGCTCTGCCCTGGCAGCCAGAATGACAGGTTATCTTTAAGCACCACCAAGAGCAAAGGTCTTCTGTTTACCGTTCACACTGCAGCCATGGAGGTTGTGGTTAAAGTTGGTAGTACCGAGACTATTCATCTGATATATGACTAGAATTAATTTTAAGTCCCTGGGAGTTTTAAAGGGTAAAAATTAGATGGGTGTTTAAAAGGGGGTCTTATTGGAAGGATGATTTAAAGCATTGTTTCAATGTAAAAGCCGTTTTTGGAGCACAGAAATCTCATACAGGTTTAACCAGGCCCAAAATGACCCAGTGGACCGCGCAAATTTTCATTTTTGTGTTTTCATGGCGCTTATAACTGTTCTATTTTTTCATCTACGGGGCTGTATGAGATGTAATTTTTTCCGCCATGATCTCTAGTTTTTATTAATACCCTATTTGTGAAGATCGGACGTTTTGATCACTTTTTATAAACTTTTTATATATAATGTAACAAAAAAATCGGTAATCCGTGTGCTTTTTTCACTCTTTTCGTTTACGCCGTTCGCAATGACGCTTGTTATATTTTTATAGATCGGACAATTACGCATATACGGCATTACGGTATATTATATGTTTATTTATTTTTATATGTTTTATTTATATAATGGGAAAGGGGGGTGATTTAAACTTTTATTGGGGGAGGGATTTTGGGGCAGTGTAATAATGAATTTTACTTTTTTTTTTTTTTTACACATTTTAAGTCCCTTTAGGGGACTTTTACATTCATTTATATGATTATTCACACTGATCATTGCTATGCCATAGGCATAGCATTATTCAGTGTGATAGGCGATCTGCTCATTGAGCTCGCCTGTGCAGGCTTAGTGAGCAGATCGCCGATCGGACCACACGGAGGAAGGTGAGGGACCTCCGGCAGTTCGTTACATCAATCGGGACCCCCCGCAGTCACACTGCAGGGGTCTCGATTGTTAAGTGACAGGGGACTCCCCCTGTCACTTACACTTAAACACTGCGGTCGCACCGGTGTTTAAGGGGTTAATGACACACCAAAGCCAGGAGCCAAAGCCAGGAATGGATTTCAAAAGAGGAGAAATATCAGTCTTTCCTTCATGACCCGTTCCCTGTTTCTGGTTTGTTCCTGGCTTTGGCTTAAAAAATCTGTCAGATAAATCTGCCTGTGTAAACGCACCATTACACCTGCTAATTAGATTTACCTGGCCAACCCCCTTGTGCCATGAACAATATGGTCTACTGGGCCAGCTGCCACCCATACTGGGAATATGCTTAGGGAATGACTTGGTACCCTCTAGCAGCAGAAA
Organism: Dendropsophus ebraccatus; assembly: GCF_027789765.1. Classification (NCBI taxonomy): domain Eukaryota; kingdom Metazoa; phylum Chordata; class Amphibia; order Anura; family Hylidae; genus Dendropsophus; species Dendropsophus ebraccatus. The sequence goes on from NC_091454.1 coordinate 156,134,849, forward strand.
TTCCACATCTTGGAGTGGGATAAAGGGTGAAAACCTAGAGAGGTAGACTCTACTCCCAGGCATGGCCCAAAGTCAAACTGGTTCAGTAGCATAGAGTGTCAACATCCACTGCATGTGTAGGCTTTAACACGCTGTATAAATGACGGCCATTCCGCAAGATGGCCATTGTTTAGCACTACGTACAGATGGAAATAATGATTACGATGTTGTGTTAAACAACGGCTGTTCACGCAGAGCAGACATTGTTATACAGCGTGCAAACATAGCCTGAATATGCAAAAGTGGTAAAGCATTAAAACATTTATTTGGTATCATTCTAATCATACTTATCTGCAGTATGAAGTTAATCTGTCACTTATATGGCATTGTGAACACTAAAAAAAAAAATAGCCAGAGCTCCCATAAATTTATTAAAATATCACTTAACCCAAAATATTTCCATTTAAAGCTTAAACTAATCTCCCAAAAATAAAATTCATATGTCTCCATCAATGGAAAAATAAAGATATGTGTCAGAAATGTGCCTTTACACTGAACCTTGTCTGAACAGCCCCACCCACTTTGCCTCTCAGCCTCTCGATGATCAGCACTCTTTTTCTTTTAAAAATGGTCAACGAGGGGTATGGGAGTGTTATTTTATTTATTTATTTTTTAATAAAACATTTTTCTCAATTGTGTTTTGTGTCTTTTGTGTGTTACTTTACAGGCTGAGTAGTGGAAGCCGTTAGAAATAAACAGCATCCACTACTAAGTTGGGGCTTAGTGTTAGCCGTTTTAAACTAACAACCCCCCCGCCCATTATTACCCGAGTACCCAATGCCACCAAGGGTACTGGGAAAATCTGGGTGCCAGTAGTCCTGGAGCATCAAAATTTAGTGGGCGGTAGCAGGCCAATATTATTAAACTGGGGTGGGGCAACATAAATGGCCCTTCCCACCCTGGTACTACTAGGCTGCTTCTGTTTGGTTTTTCAATCTAGCTGGTTATGAACATGGGGGTAACCCTACGTTTTTTTTAAATATTTATTTAAAAAAGTGTGTATGTCTATTTCCATAACTAACCAGATTAAAAAAAAACGAAACAGCAGCAGCAGCCTAGTATTGCCAGGATAAAGCTAGAAAGAGAATAATTCCACCCTAAAAAAAACTCCATGTGTGTAAGGCATATCATAAATTGTCATTGACTCCTAGCTAACATCTGGCCACCATGGTGTTTTTATTGGTGTTTTTTCCAGACTTTAAGGCAGTGCAAAGCTAACCTCAGGCAGCAGTAAGAAATAAGTGGGGACACTTATCAGGGGCAGGGGTGATAAGCAACTGACACTATCATAGGATGATAAACAACAGCTTTCAATGTTATATATGTGAGGTGGCCAATATTTAGGGTTTTAAGCAGCTGGCGACAGTAGGTATAAGTGATAAGTGGTGCATAAAAATAGATATGGGTGATAAGAAGCAGTTATATAAATGGGTAAAAAGCCGCAGGTTCAAGTATTACAGGGGTGATAAGTGGTTGTTGTCAACATATACAGGTGATAAGCAGCAGATGTTAGTAGTATATAGTGGTTAGTGACGGGTGTCAGTATATGGGTGAAGGGGGAACGACATTTGACTACATGCCTTAGACAGCAGAAAGGCTAGGTACACCACTGATATAGAAAGGATAAGTAGTATCATCTTATCACCATTAGAGGGCTGGTAAGCTAATGGCAGCTCAGGTGCTGGAAGCTGAATAGTAAAGGCTGTATTACACATCCAAATTTGCTGAATAAGCAAGTGCTGATCGCTGATTTGAGTGGCATCTTTTGGACCCAAGATCAGTAGTGACTTACAGCCACTCTGTGAGATTTTCATTTTATATTTGTAAAGTACATTGTACTTGCCATTTAAGACATCACTACATCTTTAGGTTCTAACGTTAACTTTAATTTCACAAAATGTCTTCAAAGAAAACAAGGGCAGATATTCTTACCTGCCAACATCTCCCCGGAGGCCTCTAGCCTCATCCCAGCTGACCAGAGCTGCCGCTGAAGTTTTTATTTAATCAGCTGCCAACAGCGCACCTCCTATTACACAGAGTGATAATTTTCTAGCATGTTGAAAGACAATGATGAGTAGATGATTGTCTCCTTGGCTGATTGTTGTCTTTATTACATGGGCAATATCTGATTGGGCAGATAATCGGCCCCATGTTATTGGGCCTTAACACTTTACACCTAGAGTAAGCTCTATATGCTTCTTTGCTGACCATCTCTGTGTAAGAAGGCTATACTCCGTCACATAAATAAACTGTGACATTTCTCTCACAGTTGACTCCTATTCAGTTCAGTTGCCAAAAATTATCCACACACACTTGCTGGTGCACTGCCTATACAGACAGTACAAAAAGAAAGTGCATGTCTCCAAAGCTGCTACTTATGGGGATGTTTTTAAAAATAAAAAGTTGAATATTACAGTACTTAATAATTAGACCGAAAGCATTATGACCCAGATTTATCAAATGTTGTAAAATATAAACAAATCAGAGTAAAGATTTTAGCTCTAGTAAAAAAAAAAAAAAAATGCTGAGCTCTGTGGTTCCTATGAGTAGTTTACACCAGTCTCTATAATAAATCACTTTAAGAGTACGTTCACACGTACCATATTGCAGCAGGTTTCACACTTAGAATAACCTGCTTGCAATGTGAGTTACTTGCAGTGAAATTCACTGCAAATCTGATTACCATTAAAGTTTTTGATTTTCATTCCACTACGAGAATAGAGTGCAACAGAGTTGTAAAACGTAAAGCGTAACTGACATTTAAATGTCATTTTTCAGAAATCAATAAATATCAATAGTTCGAGCGATTTTAAGAAACCGTGTAATAGGTTTTATTAAGCAAAAAAGTTTCCGCCTTTACTCAAAAAGCTGCCCCCCCCCCCCCCGCCACCACCACCACCCTCACTTCAAAGGAAGCAGGATTTCTGTGTCCATTAGGCTCTATGGAAAGGGGATGAGGGAACACAGAGAGGAGGCAAACAGCCCTGCAAAACACAACATCCTGCAAGTCCATTATGTTCAACCTAGGGAAATAAACTTTAATGGTAATCAGATTCACAGTGGATTTCACTTTAAAAGTAAAACTAAAAGTGAAATCCACTGCTATATGGTATGTGTGAGCCAACTTTTTTTATTTTTTGTTGCATTATATCACATTTATTGTTAAATGCTGTTTGAATGAAGATCAACAGCAGAAAATCAGCAGAAAGTACAATTTACAAATTCTATGACAATATATTTTCCCATCAATTCAAGTGTTAATTATTTCCAGTTACTTTGTAGTTAAATAAGACCTGACCAGCATTCAAATGACTATGCGGCAAATTGATAAGAAGAAGGGTTAGTTGTATTGTGGTTTTATGTGTTTAATCCCCAAGGCATTCTTATTGCAAGTTAGGAATAAGAATGATAAAAGCAGGTTGATCTTCTCAATAATCTGAGCCCATCTGCTCTTTCAGTTTTCACTACTTCTTTCGATTTTGTTTCTTGCTGTACGCTGTTCTTGGGAATGGTGTGAAACTTTAATGATCAGAGCAGTCAAGCAGTGGAAAGGAAATATTTTACATTGCCTTGAGGAATCATTTAATCATGTTTGATTCATAATCTAAATTAATACAACTCACACCTTTGTAGCTAAGCAAACAACAACATTAAGAAAGGTGCAATGCCAAGTAATACTGAAGCACAACATCCCTGGGCCACTTCCCTGCCACAGCACTAAAAATCCAGAATACTGATTATTTGTACTGGTTGTTTATAATTTGGTATTCCTTTTGTGCCAAAATATTACATTGTTATTTTTTATTTATTTATTTTTTACAAATAAGGGTTCATGTGCATAGCAAACCTGCATAAACAGCCCTTATATTATTATACAGGCCTGAAGAAACCTATTGTGCTACCACATGGTGCCTCCTTTTTCTGATCTGTTATTATTTTTCTGTCTTGACAAGAAATTGTGGAACTTGCTGCGGGAAGATCCCTGGGCTACCGCCCCAAGAAAAATTATAGGTCGATAGTAGGAGCAATGACACAGTAGTGGAATAGTCAGAAACATACAGTAGTTAAGTACCATCTCCAGGATTCAGTCAAGACATGCCAGGCCAAAGGGCAAGATGAGAGCATAGTCAGGGATGTAGCCAAGAGTCAGGATCAGGATAACAGGTACCAGACAGAAGAAAGCAGAATCACAGCCAGGAATTCAGTAATGTTAGAATAGCTTTAGTAATTAATAGCAATGCCATCAATAGCAGATTTCTGTCACCCCGCCTGATCAGCTGTTTTGGGCCACTAATCTGGCACCATCACTACACAATGAATGGGGCCTTGACTAACCGCTGCATTTAGTTCTTAACATTGCCTTAACACTCTTCAAAAATACTCAGTGTGCTTTGAAATCTTTTCCTGGGAGTTTGGCTGTTCCCCACCCAGTTCTAAGCCTCCTACACAGTTTCAACCTACCTAGGCTATGTTCCCACATACAGTAATGCAATGAAAATGCATCATTTAATTGCAGTAACTGATCGTTTCATTGCACTATTGAATCACTTCATTGCAGTAGTTAATCATTTCTTGCCGTCCAGTCATCCTTTATTATGCTAACGCAATGAAACTCCAACATGTGTGAACATGTCCTCATGAACATGAGGATCATTATTATCGCGTTTTTTGGTATAGTAGGTTAATCATACAGCTGACTATAAACCTACAAAATTTATAATTCTATAAACAGGCTGATGCAATCACTAAGCAGTGAGACCACCAGGACACCGAAGAGTTCCCAGGCAGTATAGTATACCAGATCAGCTCCCTGCAATCGCATCAAAGGAAGCTGATACCCCACTAGACCACCACTGAAGGCAGTATTTAAATCACCGTCCGGAACTATAGCAGCCGAGAGTGCCCCAGTATATAGATGGTGACCCACAGCTGCTCATAGCCACCAGGAGGCACCATGTTTAGAGCAGGCTTGAGTCTTAAATGGGTCGTCACAAAAAATATTGATACAATTTAAAATTTTTATGTTCATTCAATTTGTATTTTGCCAACCAATAAAAATAAACTATTGACAATTATGTTTTTTTAAAGTACTGCATATACAGTTCTCAAAAGTTTACATACCCCGGAAGAATTTTTGCTTTCTTGTCCTTTTTTCAGAGAATATAAATGATAACACAAAAACTTTTTTTCTACTCACGGTTAGTGGTTTGGTGAAGCCATTTATTGTCAAACTACTGTGTTTTCTCTTTTTAAATCTTAATGACAACAAAAAACATCTACATGACCCTGATCAAAAGTTTCTATAACCCAATTCTAAGTATGAATTTGTATTCCCCCGTCTAGCATCAATGACAGCTTGAAGTCATTTGTGGTAGTTGTGGATGAGGCTCTTTATTTTCTCAGATGGTAAAGCCATTTCTTCTTGCTGTAAATTCCTAGACTGTCTTGCATGAACTGTGCACATGAAATCTCCCCAGAGAGGCTCAAAGGTATTGAGGTCAGGAGACTCAGATGGCCACTCCAGAACCTTCACTTTGTTCTGATATCCAAGGAATTGTAAATGCCAGTCATCAGTGTTCAAACTGTGATTAACAAATGGAAAATCTGGGGCTCTGTAAAAACCAAACCAGTCAGGTAGACCAACAAAAATTTCAACCACAACTGACAGAAAAATTGGGATGCAAACAAAAAACCACAAATAACATCAGCTGAAATACAGGACTCTGAAAAATAGCGGTGTAGCTGTTTCAATATGCACAATAAGGAGGCACTTGAAGAAAAATGGGCTGCATAGTGAAGTTGCCAGAAGAAAACCATTACTGTTCAAATGTCACAAAGTATCTCACCTACAATACCAAACAGCAAGCCTCAAAACTTCTGCAACAAGGTCATTTGGAGTGATGAGACCAGAATCAAACTTTTTGGCCACAACCATAAATGTTACATTTGGAGAGGTGTCAACAAGACCTATGATAAAAGGAACACTATTTCTACTATAAAGCATGAAGGTGGATTGCTGATGTTTTGGGGATGTGTGATCAACAAAGGCACAGGAAACTTGGTCAAAGTTAAAGGAAAGATGAATGCAGCACGTTGTTAGCAAATACTGGAGGCAAGTTTTCACTCATCAGCCTGGAAGCTGCTCATGGGACATACTTGGACATTCCAATAGGAAAACGATCAAAAGCACAAGTCCAAGTTGACCTGTCATTGGCCACAGCAGAATAAAGTGAAGGTTCTGGAGTGGCCATCTGAGCCTCCTGACCTCAGTATTATTGAGCCACTCTGTGGAGATCTCAAGCGCACAGTTCATGTAAGACAGCCCAAGAATTTACAGGAACTGGAGGCATTTTGCCAAGAAGAATGGACAGCTTTACAATCTGAGAAAATAAAACGCTTCATCCACAACTGCCACAAAACACTTCAAGCTGTCCTCGATGTTAGAGGGGGCAATACACAGTATTAAGAACTGGGGTATGTAAAATTTTGATCAGGGTCATTTGGATGTTTTTGGTTATCATCTTGATTTAAAAAAAGAAAACACAGTAGTTTGAAAAGAAATGGCTTCACCCAACCAATAAGTGGAAGAAAAGGTTTTGTGTTATTCATATTCTCTAAAAAAAAAAAAAAAAAAAAAAAAGGACAAGAAAGCTAAAATTCCGCCTGGGGTATGTAAACTTTGAGCACAACTGTAAATTACCTCTGATTTCTACAGAGCAGTAAAGCAGTATAACTTTGTGACACCAAAACGATTAGTTTTCTCCGGAGTACCTTCCTCCGGAATACTCTAAGTGGCGAATGTATGGACTACGTCATAGGAACTCTATAGAATAGGTAATTTTTGATTATACATTCCCTTTAAAGCATTGGAAAAATTACTTAAATAGGCCCTGGTCCTAATTTGTATTGAGCAAAACAGTATGCTTTTATTAATACCTATCTCCGACAACAAATGTCAACATGTTACTGTGTGTTTGGGTAAATTATGTAATAGTGGTATCCTGTCTGTTCTAGAGGTCTGTTTTATATTACAAAACTAATTTGTGTGCCATAGTTGCTATTATTAGATGACGCCAATAATGTATGGCAGGGCCTGCTAGGGAAATGGTCTTTGTCAGTCGCTGATTATTTGGTAAATCCTAGGACTAGAATTTAAATATCTTGTCGCACTGTTACAGTACAAATAAAATGTTCTACGTTAAAATGAGATAAAGAGGAATGGGCTCTTTTTTAAATGTCCAATACAGCAAGAAAGTTTAGATATTCTCAAGCTGATAGATGTGCCATCAGTAAGAAGTTATGCAAACAGGGCTAAATGTTTTCTTCCAAACAGTGCAATAGATTCTTATTGTCTGCTTGCATTAACATCAGAACTAAACACTAGATGTATTATTAAAACATTAAACCAGCCATCTCAACAAAATGTCATATTGTAGAAAATTCTAGAAAAACAGTCCATTGTGAAAGTATAGTAAGTACTTAGTAAACAAATTCTACAGTGCATTGGCCATTTTTAGTAATATTTGTTAGGAAAATGAGACTTAATGAAATTTTGTTGATGGCGATAAAGTTTATTTAAAATAAACTTAATTACTATGTTTATAGCTATGCACAATTACATTTGAGCCTTCAATGGGTCAGTAAAATTCTATGTTGGTTGAATGTTAAATGATGTGGTAATGCATGTCTCACCATAAGAAATGTCCCAATCCAGGGCTGTTTTCCTCAGTAAAAGGGACTGCTATCTGAGCTTACATGAGAAAGCGAAACCGAGTTGTAGGTTTATTTTTAAATTGTATCTTTTAAGGGCTGCAATAAAACTGGCATATTCCCATCTGAAACATTTGTGGCATATCAGCAATATATATACTGCTTTATTGTTTGACACCCCAGAGAGAAGGCTTTCTTTATTTTATGGAAACACCTGATCGTTCAACAACTTAAAAGAGAAAGGTAAAACTTTAATAAATGTCTCGAATGTAAATACCCCTTTAATGTAGAACTTGTTTAATATTTACATACTGTGTTTAAGACGTATACCCATCTGGGACACTTGTGGCATATCCACCCACCTCTGGGATCTTCAGATCAAGGGCTCCCTGGTCTCCTCTGGTCTGTTTTTGGCTGCTAGAGGTGGTCATGATGATGAAAATAGCTAACAGCTCGCTGTCTGTGAAGTCTTGCAAATTGCAGAACTTGCTGTTTGCCGCTTTCCAATCTGGCAGGCTCAAACAGGCTGGGGGAGCTCTTAGTCTGAAGATAGGTTGGGATCCTAGAGGTGAGGCCAGCATTAAGGGGACACTTATGGCATGTTCTGTGAACCCCATTCAGGTCCTGTTGGGGGCTCATGTGACCACCTCTGACTCTCCCGAGTCTGCAGAACCTTTACTGAGACAAGAAGTCACTCTCTTCTATGCATCTCTATTAGAGTAACAGGGGTCTGTCAAGCTCCGTTCATGCGCATCCTGACAACTCTGTTTGCTTCTGCCAAAACAGAATCTGCATCAGAGGCCTTGTACAAAGCCTTCCATGTCGATATGAACCTACCTAAACTTTCAGGATTTCTACAGCCATTGTTGTGGGCTGTACAAAACAACACGGGCCTGGGAACTGTGCAACTCTGGACTGTGATAATAGAGTATCAAATCTATTTTGTGATTTCAATATTTAACCAGCTTTTCTATTCCTATCAAAAATATGCTTGCATTATTCAAATTAGCAGCCAGTAATCACAGTGTATGGAGTGGCTTAAAGGGGTTATTCAGCGCTACAAAAACACGGCTATTTCCCCCCCTCTCTTGTCTCCAGTTCAGTTGTGGTTTGCAATTAAGCTCCATTTACTTCAATGGAACTGAATTTGAAACCCCACCCAATCTGGAGACAAGAGAGGGAGGAAAGTGGCCATGTTTTTGTAGTGCTGGTTAACGCCTTTATGTCCCAAGCCCATTCCATACACTCTTGACAACACCTAGGCGAGTATGCTTGCCCTTTGTCATCAAGAGGTTAACAAAGATGTTTACAAACAGTGCTGTGCAACAAAATAAGGGTGTGAATTGTGCACATCTGTAATTGTATTGTTATACAGTATATACTGTCATTGGATCTGTCTGAAAACATGCAGTGAGGTAACCATCTACCATTTTCCTTTCTATATAATGGAGCTTGTAACATAAAATTATTGTAACAAGACCGGACACGTTTGAAATTTGAGTTCTTGGGACCCTTTTTTTTACACTGAAATAGACAGTTTCTTGGCTAAGAAAATATGTAATATTTGTGTACCTGTTTTAATTGTGCTTCTTTGATAGATAGAAAGAGAGCTACATAGATCAGATTTATATACATTAGAAAATGTAATGATATACCCTTACACGGATTGTTTCCTGGCTCTAAGCTATGGACAAGACAACTCCTTATATACTGTGACAGGCTGAAGGCCTGCAGGCTCTGTCTTGCTGCTTTTACATATATTGCAAAGGACTGTTTCATCATGACAACAAAGACTGGGAAATTCGATACTGACTGTGACTCCAAGCAAAATCCCCCTCCCCCTTATGGGTAATATGTTCCTACAAAGTCTGCTGATTTCCATATGTGACTCTTTTGCAGGCACATAACCAAAATGCAGGTATTTATAAATCCTTTTCAAGTCATGGCTGTAAAATTTACGGAAGATATGTGTAATGTGCAATGTATTGAACAAATCACATCAGTATTAGTAACAATTTCACCACAAAGTAAAAAAAAATGAAGAAAAAAAAGATAATCTAAATCACATTGCTAGAGCAGAAAAATAAAAATAGTCCACGGCTTCCTCTAAAATCAGACTATACGCAGGGAATTCTTAAAAAAAAAGACATTTTTATGTTCTATTTTCTTTATTTTTTAACATAGTGTAAAAGCAGGATTATTGATAAAAAATAGTGTCTACATTTGCATCCCCATAATATTCATTTATGTAAGTATGCCCCAAATTGAATTTCTACTATGTGCTCACCGGTGTCTTGGTTTAATTTCCGATGTGTTATTTATGATGTTTGTGACATAAAGCTAACAGCTAGGATAGTAACTTGTTATTTATGTATTGTATGAGTATGTATGGTACACCCAAGAGGCCAGAATACACCCTAGGGAGACACTATAAGTGTATATATATATATACTATATTTATTTTTATTTTTTTTTAACAGTACATTTCCTCTGTAACTGGAGCTGACATATCAGTACTTCTAGCTGCAGGGCAAAACAATAGTAGTATTGTGACATTTGATCTGGTTTTCCCAGTCCTAGCAGCTGTAACATATAAACAGATACCTATTAAGAAATCATAGTAGATAGTGTGCAAAGTATTTCTTAACCCCTTAATGACACAAGACAAGCATACTTGTCCTGCCGCCATTGAGGGAAGCAGAAAGTGCTCAGGATGTGGGCCCACTCTGCAGCGTGCGGCTCCCGGCTACTATCAGCAGCCACGAACCGCGGGTATTAGCCAGGGTGGCCAATTACCTCGCACGGCTAACTGGCCATTTAGATGCAGCTGTTAAAGCCAACTCACTGCCTTCTTGTGATGAATGGCTTTGCACCTCATATAGCTGTTTGCCATTGGGATGTCAGAAAGCATCCTGGTGCTTTATTTAAAGTGACTCTGTACCCACAATCTGTTCCTCCCCAAACCGCTTGTACCTTCAGATAGCTGCTTTTATTCCAAGATCTGTCCTGGGGTCCGTTCGGCTGGTGATGCAGTTATTCTCCTAAAAAAGCAATGTAGCAAAGCACATTAACTGTGGTGGAACAATCGGTATACATTCACATGGACATCTATTGCAGATTTGATGCCATATTTAGAAATTTAGTTATATTGGTTTACACAGCATCAGATCAGTTCAGTTAAATCAAGTGACATCCAGTGGGCATCTTCTCTGATCAGACATTAATTTTTCCTTTCCAACCAGGCTGGACCATCTTTAAGACTTCTCCTGGCCACAAATCCTCTCTCCAGAATCTACGAGAGAAACATTTAAGGTTCCTTGCTCCGGCACATACAGTGGTTCAAGTGTACCTGTCGTTCTAACTTTCAAAATCTAAATCAACAGTAAATGTGAAATAAAGCAAGTTTGCAATATACATTCATTTTTTTTGTTCTTATCATGCTGTAAAACAAGGCTGAACTTACCAGAAACCCAGGTCCAGTCTCCTGAAGGCAGATGTTCTGACTTGTGCTGGTTGAAAAAACACAGTAAACACAGGCATTCTGGCCAGTACAGAGAGTCACGGCCCAATGTGTCCATCAGTCACATGACTGCCTTCTCTCTGTGAGCGCTTAGATAGCCTGGGAAACATGGACTTCCTGCTTTCTGACTCTTTGAGAAAAAAAAAAAATGTCAGAAAATAGAAAGTGCTGTGTTCTCCATGATAATGAAAAAAAAATGTAAATTGCAAACTTGCTTTATATCACATCTACTGTTGATTTAGATTTTGAAAGTTATAATGACAGGTACACTTTAGGCCCATCTGTGGTATCCCACAGTTGAGTGCCTTAGGCACCTGTCGCAAAGTTAACCCTCCACTGGTGATGAAGGTAGTAGTGTATGATTTCACCACTAGGTGTGCTTGTTCCCTTTAAACTCTGTTATATGTTGCATAGCTGTAGCTGCTAAAGGGTTGCTGTTGTTTCTGTAACACGTGGTCTGTGCTGACCAATAGGAGATACTCTTACTTTCTCTACCTATACCAGACACTGTGCTGCCCCGTATACACGTACGGAAGTGTAAACGGGGCCATTGGATAACATTGGTTTCACTCCTCTCCTCTTCTCTTCACTGCTCAACACAAGGTCCACAAGCGCTGCTACTCTACATCAGCACTTAAAGTATCTCTTACCACAGATCCAGTGAACACGAGTCTGTATTTAAGAAGTTATTTAGTACCAGAATATCCTGTATTGCAAGAGACTATAAGTAAAGTCATTCTATTTATATTACTGGAACTCAGTGATCATTGTACCAGCACCTACACCTCTCAGCTATACACTCCTTGGGTCACCCTCCCCTTTTTGTGGATGGCAGTACCGACAGTCCGGGTGGGTCATCTCCCCACTCCGGACCACTGTGACAAGAGGGACCCATCACAACCCAACAGGTCACCGACCATTGTGTAACAGTACAGCCAGCCACAACTAAAAGCAGGTATACTATCACACCTGTGTGCTGAACTAGCACTGGCGTCACAACATTTCCATCACTGGCATAGCTGTACTGCACTACCAACCACCACAGAAGTGGCATCATCGTTAATACCTCAGTATGTGACCGGTAGTACCACACCACAAATCTGTGCCCCTATATAGTTTTAAGGCCCCCCTTTAGGATGCCCTTAGTATTATTGTTAATTCCTTCACTGCCAGGATGCCTCTAGTATTATAGTTAACCCCTGCCCCGTCCAGAATTCCCCTTAGTATTGTAATTAACCCCCTCTTCCAGGATGCCCTTAGTATTGTAATTAACCCCTGCCCCCTCCAGGGTGTCCCTAGTTTTGTAGTTAACCCATGTCCCCTCCAGGATCCTCCTAGTATTGTGGTTAACCTTGTCCCTTCCAGGATCCCCCTGGTATTGAAGTTAACCCTGTCCCTTCCTGGACCCCCTTAGTATTGAAGTTAACACTGTCCCCTCCAGGATCCCCCTAGTATTGTTGTTAACCCCTGCCCCCTCCTCGGTGCACCTAGCATTGTAGTTAACCCCGGCCCCCTCCAGGATGCCCCTAGTATAATCCCCCTCCCTCTCGGATGCACCTAGTATATTAAGCGACCCCCCCCCGTCCACCCCAGGGACCCATTGCATTGTAAACAACCCCTGTGTCCCCAAAGTAATGTCCCTAGTCTGTGGTAATTCCAATTTAAAAAAAGAAACTGTCCTGTCCTCTGTTCCAACACTGGCCAGCCTCATCCTCCCGTAGTCTCTGTGGCTTGCAGGCCTTCTCCTACAGGCGGTGCGTTATAAAACTATGTCATCACGCGTTGCCTGTAGGAGGAGACGTGCGCCGCTCTTCTGTACAGAAACAGGGAGTCCCTGCTTCTGTACGCACATTATGTAGTACACTACAAAATGTATGTACAGGAGCAGGGATTTCCCTCCAGATTATGCATTGCCACTCACTTTAGATTAAGAGGGGGCAAAATTTTGTGCCACTAAGCAGGCGGCTGGCAGCAGTGACCGCTCACTGCTGGCAGCCGCCCGCTTAGCGGCACAATATTTTGAGCTGCGCAGCTTAATAGTAATTAATTAATAATTTTTATTTATATAGCGCCAACAGATTCCAAAGCACTTTACAATTCTGGGGGTACATACATAGACAAAAAATAGACATTACAGAGATACATATAATTATCCATACATGAGGAGTGAGGGCCCTGCTCGCATGCATGAGCTTACACACTTAAAGGAACACTGGACAGGGGCTGTGAGGGCAGGGCTATACTAACCCTTTCTATTTGTAACACATTATCACCACATCTGCCACTGTAACATGTACGCATTTACAATCTCTTAATGTCTTATATAGGCAATGACATTATTTAGTTTGGTGTTTACCATGCCATGGCTTTTTTTCATGCTTTTGCATTTTTTCTGTTTTGTTTGTTTGCTTTTTAGCATTTTTTAAATTTATGTGTAAATGATCTTTTTTTGTAGTTGAGGTGTTTTTGTGTGCTGAATAGAGATGAGCGAACCGGGTTCGGGTTCGAGTCCATCCGAACACGAACGTTCGGCATTTGATTAGCTGGGGCTGCTGAAGTTGGATAAAGCGCTAAGGTTTTCTGGAAAACATGGATACAGCCAATGACTATATCCATGTTTTCCACATAGCCTTAGTGCTTTATCCACGTTCAGCAGCCCCCGCTAATCAAATGCCCAAAGTTCGGGTTCGGATGGACTCGAGCATGCTCCAGGTTCGCTCATCTCTAGTGCTGAACCTTTTTCCTCTGCCATCACATGACCTAACTGCTGGACCACAAAAGGTGACAAAACCCCCAGAAAAAAATAAATGTCATTAGCACAGCAATGGCGTTTTTGAGACAACTAGAAAAATCCCACTGAAGTCTATAGTAGATAAATACACCACATTCAAAAAGTCTTTTTGAATGGGTGCCAAGTGTAATAACACAGACATAGTTTTATATCAGAAACATGCTGAAGGCAAAGGGAATTTTCCCCATAATATTAATTTCTTCAACTAAACTGAAGTGTTTCATTGTGTTCTATTGCTCACTCTTTGTACTTCACAGGAGCCTCATACACCTGCTCCCCAGCAGTCATCTCACTGTATTATATTTACGAGCTTAAGTACACCACTACACATGCCCATTGCTTCTACACCTGGCTGGACAACGGAATATTTCCCATTTTAATTATATTGAACAAATTGGAAATGAGTATAGTAAACTTTTTAGTAAACTACACCTAAAGAAACCAGTTAGATTATTCTCACTTCACAGAACAAAACATTAAGTCACATCCAGTACCATGTAACAGTTTATTATTATATTTATGTACTGCTGGGTATTATTATTGTAAAAGGCTTGTTAAACGATCAAAGCTTTTCATAACGGTGAATTCACTCACAAGTCCTCTGCTACTTTGGTTATCCATAGTTTGCTAGTGAGAGGTAGACATTTATATGCCCTAAGGGTCCTTTTACACTAAAAGATCTTTGGCCCTCCGCAGCAACAAATGAGTGCCGATCCATTAGATCAGCGCCCATTTGCAGTGTCTTGGGGCTGTACAAACAATCCTTGAATCATGAAAATGCATATGTCTGTGCTGTCAGTTTCCACATTACGCAAGCAGTGCATACATACCTTCAGTACTGCTGTGTGATCCGGCACTGTCAGCGTCTGTTTGCCATTGTAACTACAGGCTGCTGCTCTGCCTTCTCCAGAATGATTTGCAGCTGGAGGTAGTGAGGTGGTTGCCTGAAGACACAGCGGTAGCCAGAGAGCAGGATGGGAGCTGACAGTGCGGGATCACACAGCAGCGCTAATAGTAAGTATGCACTGCGTGTGTGATCTGGAAGCTGACATATATGCATATCCCTGCTGTCAGTTTCCCTTTGCTATTGGCCGCACATCTCCTTTTTAGACAGGCAGATGTGTGCCTCAAAATGATACATTTTAAAGCTTCCTCAAAAGATGCAATCAGCCAAGGATCTGGCTTTTTTCCTCTCAGTTGATGGCTGTCACTTTTACACAGACTGATTATGAACCGCAGGAGTATTTTTGGCAAAGCTATTGTCCCATAATCGGCCCATGTAAAAGGCCCCTAATAGTAATAGGGAGATTTATCTGACAGATTTTTGAAGCTACAACCAGGAATGGAATTGAAAACTGGAGAAAACAGAATACTGCAAGTAGCAAGCGAAACTGACCACCGCTACCAAGAGGGATTGTGACAAGATAGAAAATCTCAGTATTTATGACCGGTTCTCTGTTTATAGTCTGTTCCTGGGTTTAGCTTTTTACATATACTGAACAATGGTAACAATTATAATGACTAATAAAATGACGGACTGACAAGCAATCACAACCATACTACTGCAGCTAGTTTATTTTAATAAATGTTAATTTGATCTGGCCTGTGACTGCTTATTCCACTATACTAGTTCTGTTCTGCAGTACCCTGGTCTAACACACTCCTTAAAGGGGTTGTCCAGCAAAAATCTTTTTATTTCAAATCAACTGGTTTCAGAAAGTTATATAGATTTGTAATTTACTTCTATTAAAAAATCTCAAGTCTTCCCATACTTATTAGCTACTATGTGTATGAGGACCTTAAAGGAGTACACCGGTGAAAGTTATACAGATTTATAATTTATTTCTATTTAAAAATCTCAAGTCTTCAAGTACTTATGAGCTGCTGTATGTCTTACAGAAAGTGGAGTATTCTTTCCAGTCTGACACAGTGTTCTCTCCTGACGCCTCTGTCCATGACAAGAACTGTCCAAAGCAGTAGCAGATCCCCATAGGTACCTTTCCTGCTTTGGAAAGTCCCTGTCACGAACAGAGGTGGCAGCAGAGAGCACAGTGTCAGACTGGAAAGAAAACACCACTTCCTGCAGGACATACAGCAGCTGATAAGTACTGGAATGGTTGAGATTTTTAAATAGAAGAAGAGTACCCATCTATAATAACACTTTGCCACAGGCTATTGCCTGTAAAAAACTGGTTAAGTTGCTGGTAACAAACTTATCTTATTTTGGAAACTAGCATGAGATGCCATTAGAACGGTTTCTGAAAGACATTGGGAGCTTATCAGTCAAACCCTGGTGTGATTCTGCCAACTGAGCTTTACAAAATGGTATATCCTAACCTCTTTGTTCATGGATAAATTTTTGGAATAATTCCTTTTTTTTTGGAATAGGTCCTTTCAATGAGTAAATTTTGTAATTAAACAATAGATTCTAATTTCTTATCTCAAGATACTGAGTATGCTATATTCATTTAGTCTTGTCCTAAAACTACAAACTGTGGTTTAGAAGTTGTTTTACAGCAGTCTGCAGTCTTCTAGATAGAATCTTAAATATATGCCCGTCATCCGCAGTAATATCAATTGTGAATGTTCTACATCCTTGATATAAGCAATTTGTTTTGCATTTAAATAGAAAGTAATTTGGGAGAACATCAAATGGCCTTATCTGTTTCTTCAGATCTTACATGACTTCAGGGAATGGAAATGCAGACATCATATGCTTAGGGGTTGCCCTTCCACACATGCACATGACATTAGTCACTTAAACTGGCTGGTAGTACCCATGGAGATTAGTTAGTAAGAATGCCAGATTGACTCGGGACCATGCAAGCCTCAGCAAGTGACTCAGCAGCTCAGGAGACCGTACTTATTTTGAAATGATTGTTTTCCTTAAATGCACTTGTATGTATTTTTATCTTCACACAGCAGCTGTAGTTTGACTCATATGTTGAAACTGAACACGAATAGGAAATTGTATTTTAATAATCACAAGTAGAATGACTTATCTGCCAAATGTTAACCCCTTCCAGCAAATGTATGTAGTATTGTGCCCTAATCATAGTGTTCTAACCAGTAAGGGTATGGTTAGTGCACCATCAGGTACTGGGCTGGGCAAGGTGCAAGATGATTGGTATATAGTGTACGTTATGTAATATGGTTGGTGCCTGTGGATCTAGTTTATATCACACTTACACACTACTAGGCTATGTTCACACTACGTAAAAGTACGGCCGTTGTTGCCATCGGCAACAACGGCCGTACTTTATACGGGTGAACAATGCCTATTGTTCTGAGGGATCCCGGCCGGAGTGTATACACATCATATGCGCTCTGGCCGGGATCCTGCACGGGGCCGCAAAGAACTGACATGTCAGTTTTCTGCAGCCGCAATTCAATGGATTGCGGCCGTAGGAAATCCTGTCAGTTCAGACAGTGAAGCGAGCGGCTCCGGCCGCTTGCTTCACTGTGTGCAGGGGGAAGCTTTGATGCAGGCGCGCGCTGAGTACCGGGCGGGATGATCCGGGCAGAGACCGGCCGTTCCGTGACCCTGCCGGGGTCACGGAACGGCCGGTCTCATACGCCGTGTGAACATAGCCCTAAGGTGCCCTACATTCTAAACTAAAGTTGGTAGAATGTACCTCCTGCCTCCACAGCAAGAGAAAGTTCAGGTGTTTGAATTTTTAATGTCTGACCCTATAGTTTAGGAACAGTTAAAGGGGTTGTCCAGCAAAAAAAGTTCTTTCAAGTTAACTGGTGTCAGAAAGTTATATATATTTATAATTTACTTCTGTTTAAAAACCTCAAGTCTTCCCATACTTATTAGCTGCTGTATGTCCTACAGAAAGTGTTGTTTTATTTTCAGTCTAAAATAGTGCTCTCTGCTAAGATCTCTGGCCGAGACAGGAACTGTCCGGAGCAGGAGAGGTTTTCTATGGGGATTTGCTACTGCTCTGGACAGTTCCTGACATGGACAGAGATGGCAGCAGAGAGCACTGTTTCTGAATGTAAATAAAACACCATTTCCTGCAGGTTATATAGTAGCTTATAAGGACCGGAAGAGTGGAGATTTTTTAATAGAAGTAAATTACAAATCTATATAACTTTTTGACACCAGTTAATTTAAAAGAAAAAAAAAAATTTTGCTGGACAACCGCTTTAACCCCTAGACGACTCTGGACGTAGGGTTACGTCATGGAAGTCTGTCCCCAGACGACCCATGACATAACCCTACGTCCTGGGTGTTTCTCCCGCTATGAAGCGTGCTCCGGAGCGGAGCGCGCTTCATAGCAGGTGGGGGCCGGCTGCAGTGAGCAGCCGGGACCTCACCGGTAATGACACGCTGCAGTGGTCGCGCTGCCGCGTGTCATTAACCACTTAAATGCTGCAATCGCAGCGCGACCGCGGCGTTTAAGTGTAAGTGACAGGGGGAGTCCCCTGTCACTTACCGATCGGGAGCCCCACAGTGTGACTGCGGGGGTCCCGATCGTTGAAACGGACTGCCGAAGGTCTCTCACCTGCCTCCGTGCGGTCCGATCGGCGATCAGCTGCACTGAGCCTGCACAGGCAGGCTCAATGAGCAGATCGCCGATAACACTGATCAATGCTATGCCTATGGCATAGCAATGGTCAGTGTAAAAATCAAACTAGTGTATGTAGAAGTCCCCCAAAGGGACTTCAAATGTGTAAAAAAAAAAAAAAGTTCAAAACACTATTACACTACCCCAAAACCCCTCCCCCAATAAAAGTTGAAATCACCCCCCTTTCCCATTATATAAATAAAACATATAAAAATAAATAAATAGATAAACATATAATATACCATAGTGTGCGTAATTGTCCGATCTATTAAAATATAACAAGCGTCATTGTGATCGGTGAATGGCGTACACGAAAAGAGGGGAAAAAGTGCGCAGATTACCGATTTTATGTTACATTATATATTTTAAAAAATCAATAAAAAGTGATCAAAACGCCCGATCTTCACAAATATGGTATTAATAAAAACTAAAGATCATGGCGGAAAAAATGACACCCCATACAGCCCCGTAGGTGAAAAAATAAAACCGTTATAAGCGTCACAATAGGCCCATTTTATTAATATTTAATTGCCAAAAAAAAAGATTTCATAAAAAAAATACATATATAACATTAGAGAATCTGGGTAACCTGCATATGGTTGTGTTCGGGCTGACCTATAGAATAATAGTAACATGTCGCTGTTACCATATAGTGCATTACGTAGACACAGGAACCCCCCAAACGTTACCATGTTGCATTTTTTTTTACGATTTCACCTATTTATATCTTCATAAATAATATATTTGGAATTCCATCATACATGTTATGGTAAAATGAAAGACGCCATTACAAAGTACAACTATTCCTGTAACAAACAAGCACTTATATGGTCTGTAGATAGAAAACTGAGAGTGCTAGAGCTCTTAGAAGGGGAGGAGGGAAAAACAAAAACACTAAGATCAAAATTTGCGCGGTCCACTGGGTCATTTTGGGCCTGGTCCTCAAAGGGTTAAGCCAGTGCCCTCTGGCTGCAGATTATCCGCTCCCATAGAGAACACAGTAACATTTGGCCATACTGAACCTTCATGTGTGGAGAACTGTCTGCTGAACATTTATTCGTTCATCCCTCCCCTTTAACCTGTTGTTTATGACGTTATCTGTATTCCTTTGTCTATTTCTTTTTTTGGGAGATATTTATGCACCTTATATAACACTAGTAGCTAGTCATATAGATTAATATAGGTTAATAGGACTGTGCAATGTGAACTTCTTGAATTTGTAATATTGTTTTACACTACCATTATCTGTAGCATTATTTTAGCGTGACCCCTTATTTCCTAATTCTACTCATTAAGACTTTTTAAGTGTTTTTAAAGCGACTCTGTACCCACAATCTGTTCCCCCCCAAACCACTTGCACCTTCAGATAGCTGCTTTTAATTCAAGATCTGTCCTGGGGTCCGTTCGGCAGGGGATGCAGTTATTGTATTAAAAACAACTTTTAATCTGGCAGCGCTGTGTCTAACAGGCGGGGCTTACATTAGTATATGCATTAGGCTGGCACCACCTCTCCGTCCTTCCTCCCCACCCTCCTCATCATTAGGAATGATCCAGGAACATTTACTGCTGTTTGAGCTTTGCACAGGTGTATAAATGATCCTGCCCATGTGCTGGGCTGCCACAGGTGGGGAACAGGAAGCCATCTGCCTGGAGCATTCCTAATGATGGGGAGGGCGGGGAGGAAGGACAGAGAGGGTGTGCCAGCCTAATGCATATACAAACGTAAGCCCCGGCCGTTAGACACAGCGTTGCCGGATTAAAAGTTGTTTTTATGACAATAACTGCATCCCCTGCCGAATGGACCCCAGGACGGATCTTGGATTAAAAGCAACTATCTGAAGGTACAAGCTGTTTGGGGGGGGTTCAGATTGTGGGTACAGAGTCGCTTTAAAAGGGTTTGCCTCCATTAGGAATGTTTCTATAAATGAATACTGACCATGCCAGTGAGTCCCTGATGTCCTCCTTCTTTATAAAATTGTAGTTCTGCTCCTTCGTTGTTGCCAGACAGCCCCTTCATCCATAAGATGTCTGTATATGGAGGAAGCTGTGAGGCACATTGATGTGTACGATTCACATACTGAAAAATAACATCTCTAATCCTTTAATAAAACAATGTTATATAGATGAAATAGTACTAGGCTGTTTATGTCATATTACGCATAGCCCTGGCATTAAATACTTTATTACCACATATTACACCAATCACTGCCCCCCACCCTTCCCACTTACACGTTTTTTCTCAGGAGGAACATCTTTAGCTATTTTATATTCTGGGGGAATGAATATACAGGCAGTCATTAATAGATAAAACAGTGAAAGCAATGTTAACTAATAAAGCCAGCCAAGGATGTATTGATACTTAGCATTTTTTCTTTGGTAAGGGGGATTATTATGTACTTATATACACTTTGTTGTGTTTTAGTCAGAGTTCAGATGAAATATAATAGTACTCTGATTCAGTATTGTCATGTAAAAAGCTGCAAACACGCTGCCAGGAATCCTTTGAATCTTAATACAGAAAAAGCTGTCGATCACTGTGTGGGGGTGGAGGAAAGCAGGGCTCAAAGACTTTCTCTATGAATTCTGGCAGCAATTCAACAGTTTTTACATAAAAATAAGGATTTGTATCATAAAAGTATACACAGAGTCTTCCTTTCAAATAGGTTTAGTAAAAAGATCAGAGATATGGACTTTCAGGCACTGCTGACATCAGAGAACAGGACGACTGATTACAATAATATTCATTTTATGGTGGCAACCCTTTACAACACCGGAATGGTTCTTCATCAATAAAATTAATCTTATTATTATTATAAGTCCCCCTGTCTCTGATGTCCGCAGCATCCACAAATCCTTATCTTTGATCTCTTTACTCATCCTCATTCCGGCTGTGCACCGCATTGTCTGGCCTAAGGAAGAAGCAGCAGCTGATCACCAAGTGTCTTTTCACATTTGATGACCAGCGTTGTGCCTGCAATAGCACAGCCCTACAAGATGAACATATGACCACCTACTTTGTCCACTGACTCCACATTATTTTGAAATTCTATAACATGAGGCAGGGTCCTCATTTGCTCTTGTTTCAGTGTTTAACTCTGTAATGTCTGCTTACGTATTCCCAGAATTAAAATGTGCTGTGGAATCTGTTGGCACTATATAAACATTATTATTATTATTATTATTATTATTACTACTATTTTTTATGAGGTATCACACTTTCTTTATTTTTCTCCTATAGATTTCAAATAGGTCAGCAACAAAGACCAGACAGATCCTCTTTACTGTTACTTTGCAGCTACTGGAAAGGGTAAAAGTAACATCTGTCAATGGATATTTGCCCACATCACTGGTATAGGCATAGTCAACTGCTATATATACAGTTTGGAGGGTGAAAGTATATAAAAATGTAGAGTAGAATGGATCATACCACTATTTTCTATGTATCCAACCTGGAGGAATATAGAAGTACAGTAGAGACCACTGCACTTGAATATAAAATGGAGCGATAATATGGAGTATTATCTATTTGCACATCTCATTTAAAAATATTATCATGTTTAGACTGTTCATTCTTCTCTTAATCTCTTTCATATTCACTTGATATTCATATCCATAACCATATTTAGCTGCAGGTTTATCATAGGTTAGGGCGAGGGGGTAAAATTTTACATGTCTACAGGGGCACCAGGACTACATATGGATCACGTTTATTGCTTCAGTGGGGTTCCGCAGTAACAACACAAAAGGAATCTAATAAAATGAAAAACCTACCCATAAAGAACAATTTTGGCACAATAATGTCTTTTATACTGCAGAAATCCAGAGTGATTAAAGGGAAATGTTACACAGTTGCTTTTAGCTATAAAACTAAACAATAATTATAAAATAAGATTACACAATTTTACTTGTACAGCAAAACAGAATGGTTTTACTGATAGGAAAGAAAAAAAAATCAGAACGTGAAAGAAGATTCGGGGGGGGGGGGGGGGTAAATATATGTAGTTACATAGTCACCAACACGTCCATTTCGAGCCCTTTTGCCATTTTACTGTAGTGACATATAGAGAGACACATCTCTGGGAAGGGTGGGGGGGGGGCTCTTTTTGAAAATATTCCTATAATTGATTCTATAGGAAATAAACTGGAAAAATGTCATTCTAGATGGACTGTGCTTTGGAAAAAAAAAACCTACAGTATGCATTAGAAATAACAGTTTTGCTTTGCATATTGCAATTGCAGTATTTATAACAATAATATTAACCCTCTTAGGACTTGGTTTTGACTTCATATAATATATTGTAATTACACTTTAACATGGATCTATAAATTATTCATAGAGACTCCTTTTGGCACTGCCCAAGGTTCATGCTCATGGCAAGGCTCATGGCAGGGCTAAGAATATTTTTTTTTTGTTTTTTTACCTGGTCCCTGCAACATGTTATTAAAGAGAACCTGCTAACCCCCAGTGTGACGATCTCCCCTCCCCTCTGTGACGCAGCCTAATTAGAATCAATGGAGCCATGTCACAGAGGGGAAGGGGTTTCATCACACTGGGGGCTGGCGGGCCTACTTCAGGTGCTTCATGCTGGGATGGTGCTCGGGAATAGACCGACACTGTGTGCGGGAACTGGGCAGTGGTTTAAAAAAAGGACCACATCACCGACATCCTCGCGCTGGTGCCTATCCATTCATGTAAACTAAAGCTGATGGTACATTTGCTTCAAGAATTGTTTTATAATATAGCTAGTAAAATAGAAAATATAAAAATAAAATTACCATATTTTCTTAAAAAATAAGATGAACATAAAAACTGGATTTAAACAATCGATCATTTTCTAATAACATATTCCCTTTAAATAGTTTGTCACAAAAGCATGCAAAGCAAATGCTCTCTAGATCTGACGACACAAGCATCAGTAATTGTTTTTAAAGGTGCCTCTAATGAATGCTGACGTGAAACATTCTAAAATTCTCTCAGCTATAATGACATCAAATAGGTAAATGTATCTTATAATTTTTAGTGGCAGAGACCCAGAGTAAATTGAAACCTACAGATCATAATAGTTTAGAAAGCCGTCCCCCAAGCCTATAAATAATCTGAAACTAGACATGCTTATAGATTTTTGACTCAATTCTGATACCTTGTTGATGAACAAATGCACAGTCCTGCCAAAAACTACACAAGGATCAAGCTTTGCAGCTAAATTTACCACAAATAAAGTATAAAGTAAACGACCACAAAATCTGCAGAACATAAAGTACAGTGGTGCCTTGGATTACGAACATAATTCGTTCCAGGACCGTGCTGGTAATCCAAATCACTCTTAAACCAAAGCAAATTTTCCCATAAGAAATAATTAACATGCCGACAATTGGCTGCGCACCCCAAATATAATAATTTTTTTATTCTGAATAACCTGTAAACCTGTATAACAGATAAAACAAACATTTAGAAACAGCAGAATATGTGATATTATAAGTTACTGTACAGTAATGGAGAGAATGGGAAACACAAGGGCTGACAGACTGTAGGGGGCATGAAGGAATGAGCAGGGCAGATGTGGGCACATACATGCAGCACTCTCTGTCCGGGGAGAGAGGGGTTACAGCTATGAGGAGAGAATACCTCCATAGTCCTGTCCCCTGATGTAAGCCCCAGCCTGAAATGGATCTGCTGATTTGGAAGGTGAGGGAGACTTCCTGGGTGAGTACAGTGCTGTAGACCCCACTATGCAGACCATGCCCCTCCTCCACTCGTGCTCCCACCCAGTACAGGGAGCTCTTAAACCAAAGCAATGCTCTTAAACCAAGTCACAATTTTGAAAAACTGTGAGCTCTTAAACCAAAACGCTCTCAAACCAAGTTACTCTTAAACTAAGGTACCACTGTATTATGAAAACATGGTCACCCTCATTACCTAGGTTTGACTGATTGGAGGGAGACACATAATATCATATATCCACCTGCGCTTCCACAGCATAGAAAAATGCTTTAAAGGGAACCTGTCACCCCCCCGTGCCGGGGTGACAGGCTCCCGACCCCCCCTACAGCCGCTACAGAATGACAGGAGAGTCCAGCGCTCCGTCATTCTCTATGAGCGTTGGACTCATCTCTCAGCGCGCGTGCCGGGCTGCAGCGGCTGAGATCTCCGTGACCCGACCGGATCCAGAATCGGGACCCGGTGGGATCAGGTGAGTATAGGGGGCTGTAGTGGGGGGTCGGGAGCCTGTCACCCCGGCACGGGGGGGGGGGGGGGGGGTGACAGGTTCCCTTTAAGTCTATTGCATAAAGCGTCAAAGAGGCTGTCCCAAGCTCCTGAAATGATGCAAGGTGAAATGCCTCCTTACTCCTCCTATCCCTCTCCTGGCTAAGTTGACAACAATCTAACAGTGTCAGTAGTTTGAAGAACGAATTACAGCTGCAGTTAGAGATAGATTCACATTAGGAGCCGTATTACAGATTATACTAAATTTGATGGAAAAAACAGTGTAGCATGTCACAAAGGACTCCATTATTGGCAATATAATCTGCTGTTACTGTCTGTAATATGACAGATTTGGCACTATTGTAACTTTTTTTCTTTTCTATTGAAAAAGGAAATGGAACATCTTAGTTATGAGGAGAAATTAAGAGAATTAAATTTGTTTAGTCTGGAGAAGAGACGTTTAAGGGGTCATATGATTAATTTATTTAAATATATAAATGGCCACAGCCTGCACAGCTCTGGGAGTCGGGTCGTGACATCACCATTTTATTCAGGAAGTGAAGCCTTGATGCAGTAGTAAGTGCAGGAAAAAAATCACTTTATCAGCATTTCTCGTAATAAGTGTATATTGGGGATTTGTATAACTTTTGGGGGGGAATACAATACTTTGATAAAAAATTTTCGCCGGCCTTTTCCTTTAAACTTTACAAACCGATAGACTTTAACTTACCCATCAGACGCCCATGAGGAACTATGTCAAACGCTTTTGCAAAAACCAGGTACACGATATGCACAGCCGCTCCCCCATCTAGGCTTCTACTCACCTCTTCATGGAAACATATTAGGTTAGTTTGACAGCTTCTGTCCTTAGTAAAACCATGCTGGTTATCACTTATAATACTATTAGCCACTACATATTTCTGGATGTAGTCCCTTATAAGCATCTCAAATAGTTTTCCCACAATGGACGTGAAGCTTACAGGTCTATAGTTACCTGGGGAAGTTTGAAAGCCCTTTTTGAAGATTGGCACTACATTTGCCTTACGCCAGTCCTCGGCACAATACCAGCCAGCAAAGAATCACTGAATATTTCATACAAGGGTAGAGAAATTACAGAACTGAGTTCCCTAAGAACTCTTGGGTGTAATCCATCAGGCCCTGGAGCTTTGGTTACATTGAGTTTATTTAATTTATCTTGGACCATATATATAGTAAACCAGTTCAGTACATTACAGGTGTTAGCAGCACTGGTGAGCATGTTAGCAATGCTGCCCGGCCTCCTGCTCACTGAGCTGTCAGTCAGTATTTGCCAACAGATATAGCTGAATTGCCTGGCCTCTGTAGGAGTTATGGTCTAGGGCATAGTTCTCAAACTCAATTTACCCGGGGGCCGTTGGAGATAGAGTTTGGGTCAGGCTGGGCCGCATCAGGTTTTTCACAAGAAGGGGACTGGGGGGTGACACAGGGGACTGGGGGGAGAAGGGGGTGACACAGGGGACTGGGGGTCTCTGAGAGGGGACTGGGGGTGACACAGGGGACTGGGGGAAGCAGGGGGTGACACAGGGGACTGGGGGTGACAGAGGGGACTGGGGGTCTCTGAGAGGGGACTGGGGGTCTCTGAGAGGGTACTGGGGGTGACACAGGGGACTGGGGGGAGCAGGAGGTGACAGAGGGAAGCTGGGGGGTGACACGGGACTGGGGGGGAGCAGGGGGGTGACACAGGGGACTGGGCGGAGCAGGGGGGTGACACAGGGGACTGGGGGGAGCAGGGGGTGACAGAGGGGAGCTGGGGGGTGACACAGGGGACTGGGGGGAGCAGGGGGGTGACACAGGAGACTGGGGGTGACAAAAGGGACTGGGGGTCTCTGAGAGGGGACTGGGGGTCTCAGAGGGGTCTGGGGGTGACATAGGGGACTGGGGGGAGCAGGGGTTGACAGAGGGAAGCTGGGGGGTGACACAGGGGACTGGGGGGAGCAGGGGGTTACACAGGGGACTGGGGGGAGCAGGGGGGTGACACAGGGGACTGGGGGGAGCAGGGGGTGACAGAGGGGAGCTGGGGGTGACAGAGGGGAGCTGGGGGAAGCAGGGGGGTGACACAGGGGACTGGGAGGAGCAGGGGGGTGACACAGGGGACTGGGGGGAGCAGGGGGTGACACAGGGGACTGGGGGGAGCAGGGGGGTGACAGGGGACTGGGGGGGTGACAGAGGAGACAGGGGGGAGCGGGAGGGTGACACAGGGGACTGGGGGTGACAAAGGGGACTGGGGGTCTCTGAGAGGGGACTGGGGGGAGCAGGGGGTGACACAGGGGACTGGGGGGAGCAGGGGGTGACACAGAGGGCTGGGGGTGACACAGGGGACTGGGAGTCTGAGAGGGGACTGGGGGGTGACACAGGGGACTGGGGGGAGTTGGGCACACACCCCTCCTCCTCCTCAAACCCCCGGCACCGGCGCTCTCCTCTCAGCCGCACATGCAGCTCCTTGATCTCTGGAGGAGGAGGCCGCGGGGACTTCAGGGTGAGGTGATTGCATCGCTGCAAGTCCTGGGGCTGTAAAGCAGGATCGGGGGTCTGCACTGCATCCCCCGATCCTGCTGAACAGCCCCAGGACTTGCAGCGATGCGATCACCTTGCAGTCCCCGCAGCCTCCTCCTCCAGAGACCGGGGAGCTGCATGTGCGGTAGGGACGTTAGGGGCCGCGGCTCTGCTAGGCGGCTGTAGGCCCCTGCACCGCTCACATGCCCCGCCGCCGTACACCTCCCCTCCCACCACCACCGCCGCCCACCTCTCTGTCGTCTTCGGGAGGCCGGCCAAACAGCTGCAGCCGTCCCTGATGCCGGCCCCCCTCTGCCGCGTCATCAGCTGCTCAGCCGTGATTGGCTGAGCATAAAGTTAAGCTCAGCCAATAAAGTTAAGCTCAGCTGCAGCAGTTCGTCCGGCCTCCCGAAGACGAGCACAGTGTCAGGGCCGCACTTACAGGAAAGCTACCATTGAGGTGGGGGCCGCAAACTAGTGTCCCGAGGGCCGCAGTTGGCCCGGAGGCCGCGAGTTTGAGACCCCTGGTCTAGGGGGTAAATTACCATCTTGAGACCAGCAACAGTTTGTTTTCTTTTTTTCGGTTCCCCCGATGGAAATGAAATATAATTATTTACTTTTCATTTTTCTCATTATTGTATTATTTTTGAGGCTATGTTCACACTACGTATATTTCAGTCAGTATATGTATATTTCAGTCAGTATTGCAACCAAAACCAGGAGTGGAGTAAAAACACAGAAAGGATCTGTTCACACAATGTTGAAATTGAGTGGATGGCTGCCATTTAATGGCAAATATTTGCTGTTATTTTAGAACAACGGCCGTTGTATTGAAATAATGGCATTTATTTACTGTTATATGGCGGCCATCCACTCAATTTCAACATTGTGTGAACAGATCCTTTATGTGTTTTTATTCCACTCCTGGTTTTGGTTGCAATACTGACTGAAATATACTGACTGAAATATACGTAGTGTGAACCCAGCCTAAAAGTGCAAAGAATTCCCAACCAGGTCCAAATTAGTTTTTAAATTTGTTTGCTTTAATACAATGATGAGAAAAAATAAATATATAATTAATATAAAAAAAATTAATATATAATCCTCATCATTGTATTAAACAATTAATTTGAAAACTAATTTGGTCCTAATTTGGGAATTCTTTGCACTTTTAGGCTATGTTCACACTACGTAAAACTACGGCCGTAGTTCTCACCGCAGAACTACGGCCGTAGTTTTGCGGGGTGGAACATAACCTTACTTTCAATGGGATCCCGGCCGGAGCATACACACATCGTATACGCTCCGTCCGGGATTGATGCAGCGCCGCAAATAACTGACAGGTCAGTTTTCTGCGGCCGGAATTCAGTGAATTCCGGCCGCAGAAAGACCTGTCAGTTCACACAGTGAAGCAAGCGGCTCCGGCAGTTATTTACCATTAAATGTCGGCCATCCACTCAATTTCAACATTATGTGAACATAGCCTTTCTGTGTTTTTAATCCACTCCTGGTTTTGGTTGTTATGAGGATCTGACATGAAGACCAAATACTGCCTGAAATATACTGTGTGTAAACTTAGCCTTAAAAATAATGCAATAATGTTTAAAAATAAAAAGTAAATAACTATTTCATTTCCATCAGGGGAATCGAACTAAAGACAACAAACTGTTGCTGGTCTCTAGACAGGTGATTTACCCCCTAGTCCACAGCTCCTACACAGGCTAGAAGGTGAAAGTATATCTGAATACAAATCCGTCTTCTATTGGCATATACTGACTGTCAGTCTTTTTTAAAATTAATTAAACGTTTATAACATTTATACACAATGTTAAGACTTGTTAGATATCATTATTATTATTATTATTATTATTATTATTATTATTATTATTATTATTATTATTTTGCACAGCATTCCTTTATCCCTGTAAAACTTACAGCACTGGCAGCAAAATGGTAAGAAAAGGCTTGCAATTATTTATTGACATACTGTATCCTAGCGACAGAGATTACACTTTATATGTGTGTCCTGGAGTCTGAATAA
This sequence comes from Dendropsophus ebraccatus, assembly GCF_027789765.1. Taxonomy (NCBI): domain Eukaryota; kingdom Metazoa; phylum Chordata; class Amphibia; order Anura; family Hylidae; genus Dendropsophus; species Dendropsophus ebraccatus. The sequence goes on from NC_091454.1 coordinate 156,164,261, forward strand.
GGCCCAGCAAAACATGTTTTGCAGGTGTATTTCAGAACACACCTGAAATACACAACTTATCAAGATGAAAGGAGAAAGGAAAATATACCCAGATGAAGAAAACTTTACTAGTAACTTGTAAAATGAAAACATCTATTAAACTTTGATCACCATGTGGAACTTTAGTTAAAATAATATACAGTAGAGCACAATGTTTTTTGCCTAAGAATATTTTGCCAGGAAATTGCTTATGAAACTCGGCCTTCTAACTGCATCATCTGACAATCCAGCAGCTATATAATTATACAGCCTAATTAAAATGTAGTGTCTGAGTGTTATGACAACTGAAACGAGAAGCTCAAGAGTATTTCAAACTGGATTTTTTTTAGACTCACAAGAGACACTGCAAACATGTAATTTCATTTTAAGATCAGAGCCAAAAGCAATTGCTTATGATACAGTTTCATCATATCATTCATTATGGCAGCCATTTATAAAAATAAGCCTAACTGGCATCCAAAACAACGTCTGTTTATCAGAAGTACTAAATCTAATCCTGAAGAGATCCAGAACTTTGTACACTGTATTTTAGAAAGGGCGTTGCATATTATCTCCGATGTTAGAAACATTCATACTTTCCTGCTATACTTTGTTAAAATAGATTTCTGTTTCTCTATATCAGGGATGGGGAACCTTCGGCCCTCCAGCTGTTGCAAAACTACAATTCCCATCATGCCTGGACAGCCAAAGCTAAGAAAAAGCTGAAGAACAGAGACATCTGGGTGAGTATCAATATGGCCCCCCTTCTCTACCATCACTGCAAGAAAGGGGGGGGCAATTACCCCCCTTCCTTACTGGGATGGTACATTTTGACATCAATGTGTTCCCTTTGGGGTTAAGTGAGGATGGCATGCATCCTCACTTAACCCCCTAAGGCCACATTGTTCAGTCTGGCACACAAAGGGTTAAGTGGAACCCCTTGTGTGGCAGACTTTAAGCAGCATATACAAAGATGCTGCATGCTGTAAGGTGCAGAACACCTGTCCTTATTATGGGTGCTCCTAGCTTTTTTTATGTATGTTTTTCACTTTTGTTTTTCATGGGATTTGTTGGACTACATCAATGACCAGCGTTCTTTTTTTTTTTTTTTTTTTTATAAAATAGTCAAAGAGGGATGTGGGGGTGTTCTTTTTTTAATAGAAGACTTTTCTCTATTGTGTTGTGTTTTATTTTATTTTATTTCAGGCTTAGTAGTTGAAGCTGTCTGATAGATGGCATCCATTACTAAGTCGGCGCCTAGTGTTAGCCGGTATAAAATGGCTAACTCAAACCCCCCCAATATTACCCCAGTACCAACTGCAACATTGCACCATGGGTACTTGGTGGAAGAGTTGAGTACCAGTAGTCCTGGAGCATCAAATTTTGCGCTCCTGGACTGGGCAGTAGCAGGCTGGTATTAGGCTGGGGAGGGCAAAAAAATGTCCCTTCCCACCCTGGTACTACTAGGCTGCTGCTGTTTTTTTTTTTTTTTTTTTAAACCGGGCTTGTTATGGAAATAGGGGAACCTTGTACATTTTTTAATAAATAAACGTATAGGGTTCCCCCTATTTCCATAACTAGCCAGGTTTAAAAAACAAATAGCAGCAGCTTAGTAGGAAAGAGAATACGAAAATGTGTATATGTTGCACTCTTTTTTATCATCTCTATCTTCCCATACTTTTTTTGTGAGGCTGATAAAAGTTTATGGCGACTAGGTATATCCTGTACACAGTAGCATAACTACTGGGGGGTATAGGTAGCTGTAGCCTATGGGCCATCCCCACTATGATATTTCCAAGGTTGTATGCGAGGGTAAGGTTAAAACTGCCCCTTTCAAAACATTCTGAAACTGTCAGAAAAGAGGAAGTGGCCTGTTTTCCGAGATAATTAAAAAAATAATAATGAATGTAAATTGCAAACTTGCTTTATATCACATCTACTGTTCATTTCGATTTTAAAAGTTATAACGACAGTGAGACTTTAAGAACACATTTGCACTGAGCAGTAACCCAACTTTCCCACTCTCAATGTTCTTATTCTTAACTGTCTCAAAGCATGTCATCAGTGTGCTATATCCCATATTTCCTCATATCAGCTACTTATCATAATTGAGCCCAGCTTTCCCAGACCCAGCAGCAATCACAAAAGTATCATCACCGAGTGGTAACCCTGCTATGTGTGCAGTGTATGGCAGACACTAAAGACATTAGACAGAGTCCACCAGCCCTGGGAGAATTAAAGATTACAGTTTTAATTTGCATAGCAGAAAATCAGCAGAAAAAATGGCATATACAAGATATATGATATATAAGTCCCAGTATTATTGCAGTCAGAACATGTTATCGTAATTGTTATTTTTGCCTGGGGCTAGCTTGTAACTGACCAGAAAGATTTCCACATACATTTTTGCATTGATCAGTGGAATGCCCTGTAAACTATGGTGTCACATGCTCATAGTTATGCCTCTGTTCTAGGGGAGGAAGATCAGTACTTACCTGTTTATTTCAGCATTTGTCTATCAAGCTCAACCAAGGGAGGAAAGAAGACATAGATGAAAAGAAGAGGTATGAGAAACTTTAGAACTTTGTTTCTCCACATTAATGTTGAGGAGAGTACCCATAAGGCATGAACCAAACTGGAAACTGATTCAGAGTGGTAAAGAACTTTATACATTTACATACATATATATATATATATATATATATATATAAATATTATAATTTTATAACAAATAGTCTAAGACTTATTGAACCCCTTAACTGTTTCTGCTGTCAGCAACTCTTAAAGGAGTTTTCTAGTTTTATTAGGCAACATTCGAAAAACCCATGAAGAATGAATGCAATGGTGGCTACACGTTTGGCCCACTTTGATTATTCAGGGCTCTAATGTTATAATGTTTTGGGGATTGTTGGGGGTTCCACCAATCCACAAGTTGTCCTCTATGCTATGCATAGGGGATAACTTCATGAAATGAGAAAATACTTTACTTTATTACTATAACAGTAATTATAATGATGATGTCTTGTCACCTTTAGAGATTATACCTTTTTTCTCTTGTCTTTTGAGATTGTTTTACATAAAAGATCTTTTCACCACCATTTATGTACAGGCAATTGATATAATTATACAAGTTTATGTGCCCCTTTAGATTTCTGTTCTCAATACTAAATAGATTATTTTTTATTTTTCCTCAATGATTCTCAATGATTCTTATCAGTTTGGTTGCTTGTCTTTGTGCTTTTTCTAACTCCAGTGTATCCTTTCTATAAACCGGAGCTCAAAACTAAACTGTTACTGACATGTTACCTACTGACATATTTATACATCCCACAAGGTCTGTTATGGAGTAGAGTGGAGTGGAGTGGAGTGGAGTAGATTTTAGATATAATATGGCCATTTAAAGCCTGGAACAACACAGTTAAATAAATTGCGTAAACACATATAATACAATTGCTATTAAATATAACACATTGATTTACCAGTCTCTTAAAACAGGATGCAAACCATTTCCAAAGCTAATATGAGTTAGTGCAAAAAAAAAAAGTGGAGGAGCTTCCCATGGTAACTGGTAAAATAGCTCTCCCTGTAGAAAATAAAATCAGTATGGTTACTGTAGACAACTTCTTACTTTTTATGAATTTTAAATTTTCAGAAATACCCATTTGTTGGGGAATGTAAATAATTTGAATATTGCTTTTAAGGCTATGTATAGTATTTTAATAAGTATTTTTTCAACCTTCCTGATGACCTTATCACCTCACAGGGTTATTTTTGGTGAAGGATTCATACGCAGCTGAGACGCCGTGATGTCAGAAGTGCGAACCAGGACAAATTTAAATACATGCAACTGAAAAGTCAGAAGCATGAAAGTGCGAAACAGAACACATTTTCATTCATCAAACCCTGTAAACATTTTAACAATTAAATATGAGGAATATGTTGAGGTTGCCCAGCTTTCCATTTGTCATCAAGTTAACTGACAACAAGCAAAACCTTCTCATAGATCTACACTTATTTGCAGAGCCTTTACATGTCTCAAGCATCAGATGGCAAAGCCAACCGCACATCCCCAAATATGAGTAAGAGCTGAAAATCAATGATATTTTGACAGTGATCGAGCAGCCAACAATCATGTGTTTGTTGGCTTATTGCTGGTCCTATCACAGTTGGTGATATTGGCCTTCTCAGCCAAAAATCACCATAAGAAATAGGGCCCGTTGTCAGGAGATTCTATACATTTAAAGAACTTGTCTGTCTAACAGGGATACCACAATTAAAAAAAAAACTTGTCTATCCAACCATTCGCCTCAGTAATCAGCTTCTCTATTCCTATTATTTCACTCAATTTGGCTACCAACTCCCACACCGAGGCATAGTTGATGTCCCATAGTGGGGAATCACCATTTAAGCAGCCTTTAAGGAAGATCCTAGCCAAACATATCCGAAATTAGACAGATCTCTTTAAATTACGACATTTATTAGATGCATTATTAGATCCTCTAGGTTCCAATCAGGACGGTCTTATGAGGTTGTAGTCACACAGATTTTCTGGCCATTTTTCTGCAAATTGCACAAATACAATAAAATAGCATCATTTTGGGTATTATTTAGCGAAAATAATGGAAAATAGTGGCATTTTTCTACAACTGTGCAATTAGCTGCATAATAGAGGAAAAATCATGGCAGCCAAAGATAGTACACACTATGTTAAGCAGCACATCCCCATCAGATGTTTTGCTGAGATCAAATGGTTGTCTTTACAACTTAAAGAAACAACTTTTTGTCAGGAATGTGCCTTTGCGCTCCTCAGTTCGGGTTGTGCGATGCAGACAGTGTGGTGTTTCCCTTGACAAGCAGGTGTCTTTACCAGTTACAGTCTTTGTGGATCTGAGCACCGGTCCAATGGGGATCTGAACCGGGTCCTGGTCCTCATAAGTAGTAAGCATGGTCAGCAGCTAGTCGCTGGCTATTAGCGGAATCTAGGCTAAGCGTATTCTCTCTGGTATCTGCTGTGTGTTTCTCTGACCCTTGCCTGTTCCCTCTCTATCCTGTCTGCCGCTTGCCCTGAGTTATAGCCTGTTCTAGTTTACCCGACTTGTCTGCCGATTTTGTACTTTTGCTGCCCGCCGTTACCGACCCAGATTGTTGACCTTAGATTTATTGTGTTTGTTTGTCTGTTGCTGTTCTGTGTTTCACTCTATTGAGTATAGGCACTGCCATCGTGGTTGTCCACAGTCGCCTAGGACTGTCTTGTGGCAAGTAGGCAAGGACAGTGGGCAGGGTAAGCTTAGGGCTCACTGTCCGTGTCTTGTCAGACTGCCTTTTGCCATACTCGACGCTGACACCTTTACAACTTTAGGGTAGCTTCACACGTACCAACTCGCAGCGTTAATAATGCTGCGAGTCGGCTAGGTCCTGGCAGATCACTTTCACTACATACATTCATCTGAACGACCACTGCGTGTATGTAATTCTGCCGGCCGCTTAACCCCTTTAGCTGCCGCCCGGCTCCCGCTCTGTATACATTCCCTCTCCTCGCTGCACGGGGTCCCGGCGTACTGCTCTCCCGCCCGCCCGGCAATTACATACACGCAGTGGTCGTTCAGACAGCTGTGTGTATGTAGTGAAAGTGATCTGCCAGGACCTAGCCGACTCGCAGCGTTAATAACAGGTAGGTTAATAGGTAGGTGTGAAGCTACCCTTAAAAAAGTTTCATAGAGCATAGATGTGAGCTATATTGGCAATGAGAGATATTCTTATTAACACACAGCTTGTGGTCTCTGACCTGTCCTTTTTCTTTAGTAAGGCCATAATTTCCTAAGACAGCTCATAACATATATCATAGTCCAACTATTTAATGCAGTCAATCAGAGAAACTGCATGGCTTGAAGTGTACCTGTCATTATGGGTGCTTCTGGATTAGTGGTGGGATCCTTTGCTAATCCAGAAGTTTGGGTTTCTGTGAGTACGGAAATTCAATCAGTCAATAATGCGCATGACACCTATTATTCCACCAATCTGGGCTGTATGGCAGAGTGGCTAGAAAGAAGCCTTTCCTATGCTGGTTTGCATCAACCAGACCTTTTGCCAATGTAAGCCTAAGGGCCCTATTCCACCGGACGATTATCGTTTGCATAATCGTTAACGATTAACGATCTCAAACGACCGCTATTGCGAAAGACCTGAAAACGTTCACTCATTTCCATGGAACGATAATCGTTACTAATGATCGTAATTGTGATAGTTTTTTCTTCGCTATTTATTCGCTATTGCGTTCGTATCTATTGCGAATGACCGAACGATGTCTTATTCAATGCGAACAATTTGCGAACGTTTTGCGAACGAGCAACGATAAAAATAGGTCCAGGTCTTATAAAGCGATCAACGATTTCTCGTTCGGTCGTTAATCGTTAACTGCATTTCAACCGAACGATTATCGTTTAGATTCGAACGATTTAACGATAATCTGAACGGTAATCGTCCGGTGGAATAGGGCTCTAAGAGTTTACACAGAGAGATTTATCTGACAGATTATTGAAACCAAAGCCGAGAATGGATTTCAAAAGAGGATAGATCCCAGTCTTTCCTTTATGACCTGTTCTCTCTTTATAGCCTGTTCCTGGCTTTGGCTTCAAAGATCTGTCAGATAAATCTCTCTGTGTAAATGCATCATAACTCTGTCTCCATCCAATCCAAGTCTAGGGGGGATATTTACTAACAAATCTAAAAACACGATTTTGTCAAAGATGTTTTGGCATAATTTCCAATCTAATGTGTTTAGTCAAATTTATGTAAATTGTCTAATAGCATAGTAAATGTGTCTTAAAAATAATGGTCTTTTAATTAGTCTAATAAATTCACCTGGTTCGGAGCAGACGTAGCGCCAATATATGCCACTTTAAAAAAAATTGCGCAGTTAATAAATTTAGCTAAAAAATAATTCTGGCGCACTTTCGATCTAATTAACAACAAAAAATCGAATTCAAAAAGTTGCATCTAATTTGGATAGTCTTGTCTAAAAAAGCTTCATAAATTCATATTAGATTTATTTTGAGCGCAAACTAGATATATTAGACTAAAAACAGGCGCAATTAGTTTGATAAATATCCCCCTATCTGTACAAATCTTGTAGCCTCATACCCAGGAAGACTGGAGGCTGTTATCACTGCCTAAGGTTTTTCAACTAAGTACTAAGTAAATGGGCAATCTAATGTTTTAGTTTTGCCTTTTCAATAAATTAGTGAAGATTTCCAAGATTATGTTTTCACTTTGTCATTATGAGGTTTTGAATACAGAATGATGGAGGAAAACTTGAATTTTTCTTTGTTTTAACACAAGGCTGCAGCATAACAAATTTCAAAAAACAACAAGTGTCTAAAGATTATCCAAATGCAATATATATATATATATATATATACATATAATATATAATATATACAATATATACTATATACACGCACACACACACACAATATTAACATTCAGAAGTCTACCTTAACCTGTTAAAATATAGCAGCTGTATACAATGAGAAAACCACATTAGCATGTCTGACTTTCTTGTTATGCATTGCTACAGTCAAGCAACAAATGATTGGTATAAATCAATTCAGTCACTTCCTGCACCTGTGGGGATTCAAGTGCAGATATATCATTCATTTATGAGTACTCACGTGATGTAACCACAGACACACAGGAAAGTGTATGGGAAGAATGATCCGGTTTATCTGAAACTGCGCTGTCAGCATCTTACTCCTGTGGGATTGTTAGTTCAGTTAATTAAGATCTTCTCAATGGAGTGCAGTAATTCTTACAAGCTGTTAGAAGAGAAATATGGGTCTTCTAAGGTGGGAAACTCAATATGAGAACATATTTGTAGCCAATAGAGCTCACAGTCTGAGTCATTTAGCAGTAGTTTGCAAAGTGCACTAACGTAGTGATATTGAATAAGATAAATGTGCCAGATTCAATTATGGCAAGATGCATTTACAGTATGGCAATAAGATCGTCATAATCTTCTAATGTACTGAATGTAGCAGCATGACAAAAGCTAGAACTTTGTTCTTGCTGTGTAATTCAGCTTTTTTATTTTTATTTTTTTTATGTATATTAATGTGGTGATTACAAAGCATTGTGGACTCACGGCTCTGTTTATTTGTATACCCATCGGTGCTGTACCAATAGTTATTAATAGTGATGAGCGGACTTGCTGAAAGTTCAGGTTCTGCAACATTCGTCCAAGCCCAAATGCTCAGCATTTGACTCCCGGCAGCTGCAGAAGTCCGATGCTGCCCTAGGGAGCCTTGTAAAACATGGCTGTAGCCATGAGCTGTAGCCATGTTTTCCTGGCAGCCCTTGGGCGGCATCCAACTTTTTCAGACGCCGGGAGTCAAATAATGAAGGTTGAGATGAACATTGCTGAACCCCAACTTTCAGCAAGTTCACTCATCATCAGTTATTACGATTACCAAGTTACCAAACGAATCCAATTAATGGTATTACTATTAGCACAAGGTTAGTATCTTTGACTATATTTGTGAGTATTCTGCATGCTGCTGACAGAACTGCTGCCTGTTATTGCATCATATCCCCCAAAGGACAGTTCACTGGAAACAGTCACACTTAACTATCATTATGAGCACATGCTTAAGTGTATGCGTGTCTTTAGCCCATCTCTGTTAAAGGAGACACAGGAAATTTACAAAAGCAGATGAGGTATAGAAACCTGCTCACTTTTATACTACTGGGGAGGAATAAGCAAAAAGTTACAGAATTTGGCATGTAGATTACTGCAACAGTCTTCACTGTGGCTTTACATCTAAATCCACTTTAACAGGGGCTGATCATAGACTAACTAAGCTGATAATTGGCCTGTGTAAAAGGGCCAGCAAGCTACTGATGAAAAAGAAAGCACTAATTTATTGGATAAATGCATTTTTAATCATACATTGCTCTATTTAAAGATTGGTGAAATGAAAGTACTATACGAACAATCCAGTGATCATTTGAGCAGACCGGCCTTGAATTGATTGACACATGTTAAGGCTCATTAAAGGAGAGCCAATCTCGTTGATGAGCGCCTTTACACTATGACATCTGTCCAATCCACCTTTAGCTTATGCTGTCCAGTTACTCCACCTCGCCTTACCCTTTAGCCTCTCTGTTCTGCCAGTTCATTCACTAGCTGCTCATTGCCCAGGAAATTTATGTTAACATATTAACAATGACATACAAGGCCATCCACAATCCTCAATGGCTGCCCCATAAAAAATACTTTTGCAGCTCGCCACAGGCTACTAGTGTTTTTCACTGATGTGACGACAGTACTCTGCAATACAATAATATTGCAGTGTATTTTATAAAATTTCCTGTACAAGTCTTATAGGGTGACTAAGGGCCCCATTCCACGGGCCCGATCAACAGTGTAAACGAGCGCCGAACTGCTAGATCGGCCCTCATTTACTGGGCCTAGTCCACGGCCCGATGATCGTTTATCGAAGGCTGCAGGGACATCGTTACCAATGTCCTTGCAGCCCTTGCAGCATACATTACCTAGCAGGGCTTCTCCTCTGCTCCGCTTTCCTCCCCGGGTCCTGCGGCGCAGTAATAACTCCCGAGCGGCCTGACTGAGCTGTCAGGCCACACCGAAGCTGATGCTGCGCCACCGCCCGGCCAGTGATTGGCTGAGCGGTCTGACAGCTCAGTCAGGCCACACCAAAGCTGATGCTGCGCCGCGGGACCTGGGGAGGAAGATGGAGCGGAGGAGAAGCCCTGCTAGGTAATGTATGGTACTTCTCAAATCGCCGGTTGCCCGCCGCGCACCGCTATTCCACGAAGCGATGCGCGGTGGGTGACCGATGATTTTAGGTTTGGGCCTAAATAAACGATCAGCCGATGACACGATCATCGGCTGATCATTTTCTCTATTCCACCGAGCGATAATTGGCCAAATCGGGCCAATTCACCGATTATCGCACCATGGAATAGGCCCCTAAGAGGTATTACTTAACACCAAAATATCTGAACTATTAATGGTAGGCTAGAATGTTAACTCAATTATCATTGTACACAAACCAGCATGAGTAATACATGTCAAAAACCACTACAGAACCACTATGTGCTGTAAACATTTTAATGCAGTTGTCTTATTATGGTTAGTGGATTGCTTTTGCTAGAAATGATAGTGCCATTTTTTTGAGGCTTTGTTTTTTTTTTTGTACGTAATAGCAGAAGGGGGCATTGAATATTAAAATTACTGGAATTAATTCTATATAACTGTATGTTAGGAATGTCACACCGGGTTTCCTAAATCATCGTGAAGTCTAGGATTGAGCAAAGCTCCGGAGCTTTGATACATTTACTTGAGAGACTTGAGCATCCACCACAGAGGACAGGAGCACTGTAATTAGCTTTAATTGACTATTCCTAGAGAATAAACTTTATATGGCAGAATAAAAGAAAGAACCTGTCAGAATCATTGTAAAACAGACTAACCTTAGTGAGTACAGTAATCAAGTGGCTATATCTTCAGGGATCGTTGGGGCCCCTACAATGTAATGTAGCAGATAAGCAATCTTTTCTTGTTAACCACTGTTAACTCATATATATATATATATATATGGTTCTGGGTTAGTGGGTTTTCATTTTTTTTAATAAATGATTTTTTAGCATTATTTAGGTTTATTAGGAAATGGTAAAGGCAAAACAAATTTATTTATTTATTTCTTGTTGCTGAACAATATTTTTTATCCCTAGATTTATTGTTAATGATAGGCCCATAGAAATGACATGAGATGCCTTCAGAAATACCGTACTGTTATTTTTGCGGATTTAGGGTTAATGCAAATTTACTATAAATAGATAACAATAACGTGCAAGGTCTAGAATGTGTGACATGGAGCATGTAATAAGAGCAGGAAGCAGAATGCAAAACTCAGGAGGTTATTACTTCGTACTGATCTCATGGGAACACTAGTTACTGTTTGTGCAAACTCCAAAGAATATTCGATTCACACACAGAATTAGCTTATGAAATGTGCTAATACAATTAAGACATGCTCATGTGGTCTTCATTGTGAAGTGAAATGTAATGTTATAGTGTAACATCATATACCCCCTAACAAAATATCAAATCTTCAGCTATAATGCAGTGAGCCTTTCTTATGAACTTAGAGTGTCTGCGTTAAATGATTAGCTAATTATTCAAATGGCCAGCATGTACTACTGCTTTATATATAATGCACAAATAATCGGGTATTTTCGATTTAAACATGCTGAATCATCTGTTCTTTATGGGTGATAAATTGCTGCCAGAGATGCCTGGCAGCTGCATACTCACCTCTGCCCAATGAACCAAACATGCATGTGTATGGAGTGTTGGAAGGTATAGCCAAATTCAATCCTGGCAGGTTGCATTTGCAGTATACCAATAAGATCACCTAAGTCTCCTAATGTACTGAATGTAGGAGCATGATAAAAGCCAGAGCAGATTGACTTGATGAGCCATAAAACAGGCAAAATAAAACTGTGAACATTGCCTAAGGCTTGGTTCACACAGTATTTTATTCACTATTATGGTCAGTAATTTTAGCCAAAACCAGAGATGCAACTTATACTATAAGGCTATGTTCACACAACATAAGTGTCATATTAATATGACATTTCCTTTGTGCTGCCCTGTATACACTCCAGCCAGGATCGCTAGTGGCAGCGCAAAAAAACTGACATGTCAGTTTTCTGTAGCTGCTATTCAGTGAGTAGCGGCCACAGAGATCCTGTCAGTTCACACAATGGACCATGCGGCTCTGGCCGCACACTCCATTGTGTGCAGCGGGGAATTCGGATGCTGGCACACACTGATGCGCCTGCATCCGAATTCAGCAGCAGTGCAATACAGGCCGGGTTGATCTTCTCTGACACCGGCTGTTCTGTGACTCGGCTGGGTCACAGAACGGCCGGTGTTATACGCCATATGAACATGGCCTAAGGGCGCGTTCACATACAGGAACTGCAGCAGATTTAATGGCGCAGATTGGAGACTGCAGATATTATTGTGACTTAATGACTGAAAACAGCATAAAATCTGCAGCTTCAAATTTGTGCCACCAAATCTGCTGCAGATACTGTACATGTGAACCTTTTGGCTTTTTTGCTAAACATACTGACCAAAATACATTATGTGCCTACAAATCTGTGACTAATCATAACAAAATCCATGTGTTACATGCAAACATTGATGCAGATTGTGCAAGATAAAATCACCAATGAAAATCTATAGTATTTCTACAGCAGCAGGTGCAACCTACCACGTTTCCCCAAAAATAAGACGCCCTCCTAAAATAATAGTAGAATTGGCTCAGTGGCCCCTAGCAACTAATCAGATTCCACCTTTAATTTTTAAAAAGAATCTGTGAGGAATGAAAGGTGGAATCTGATTGGTTGCTAGGGGCAATAAAGACAATTCAACTTTACACCAGTTTGATAAATCTCCCCCATAGTGCCTGTTTTTGAGCAAAAATTATTATAAGGCACTGTCTTATTTTTGGGGAAACACAGTCCCCCTGCTGCAAAGGCAACCACACGGTATAATACCAAGTAAAGAGCTCACATTTCCAAATGGCTTCAGTCAACTGACTAAGAGCAAATAGGTACAGTAAATACCCTTATGCAGTTTCCATATTTTCGAGGACTACAGTCCATTTCACACTGATGAAGCCTCTATTTTTGACACCCCTGATAAGCAGCTGTTTAAAGGGGCTGCAGCAATTGGACAAGCATTACGGCCTCTATTGTTTATATCGTCATGTGGATGAAGCAAACTACAGACAAATGTCCATTGGTCATTTTCTTATTTTTAACATTCAATACAGTTATTTTAATATTTAAAACTCTACTTATTAAACATGAATATGAATCTTCCAGTTTTACTTGTACTATGTAATTTTCTATATTTATCTTTCTTCAGTTGTATTTTGTGGTAAAGTTTTGTCTCACACATAAGAAACAGGATGTCATTGCATTTAAAATAAACTCCATCATTTGCATTTGGACTTCAAAACAACTCTTATGACCTGGCAAAGAAGTGAATTTATAAGGCAATTCATCATGTTTGCAGGACATGTAGTGTTATAAATAAGGCATGAATATAATGACACACAAGAAGGTGATTATACTTGTAATGGCTGTGTTCACATCTGTCTTCTGAAGCCTCTATTTCTGTTCCAGACCAGAAGCAGAAAAACTGAATTTGAATTGTGATGGACCCATCACATGGCAGACACCAGTGGTCCAGTGATCTAATGTTACTGCACACGAGTTTTGTTATGTGGGGTGCCAAAAAAGCCTCTTCCACATAGGAACCACATGGCACAATGGTAAGTGGTGGATCCTGATACAGATTTTTATATGAGCTACAAGATGCAGAGGTGTTAGTAGCATCTGGTAGATCTTTGCATGAAGACGGGGGGCATTGATCATGGCACGCAATCTGCTATAATGGATAAAAATTAAATGGCACCAAATTAAAAAAATATGAATGAATGAATAAACATATATGTATGGAAGAATATTATGACTGGATTGAAAGGCTTTCTATAAAATAATAGTGGCAGTAACAATAATGCAATGGAGGACACATGATAGTATAACATTGATATGAAGTCATATCATGGCAGCATATCATATTGTGCCATTTCTTCCTATTAAAGAGGATGTACCACCCGGTACATCCTCTTTAACCTGAACCCACAAATCGATCGGCGCCAGCACGGGGAAGCCGGTGCCGCGGTCCGTTTTTTCGGACCGCCACCCGATTCCCGTGCACGGCGCCGCTGGATCCAGCGGTATCGGCCGGTGCTAAAGCACTGGAGGTCAGCCGGCCCGCCCCCCAGTGGGAGGGAATTCCCTCCCCTGTATGACGCGGCTCGCTTAGAATGAATAGAGCCGCGTCACACAGGGAAGGGAATTCCCTCCCACTGGGGGCAGGCCGGCCCACCTCCAGTGCTTCAGCACCGGCCGATACCGCTGGATCGAACGGCGCCGTGCACGGGAAATGGGCGGCGGTCCGAAAAACGGACCGTGGCACCGGCTTCCCCGTGCCAGAGCTGATCGATCCGTGGGTTCAGGTTAAAGAGGAAGTACCCGGTGGTACATCCTCTTTAAATCTTTAGGTGTAGGCAACTTATAGTATGTCAGTGATAAATTCAGTGGTCCTACCTTCCAAACCACTATTTGGTGACCACTCCTCTGACAGCAGACTGCTGCTGAGGAAGAAGCCAAAGGAGACTTTGAAAAGCATCTGCAGTGTCCCAGAGCGGGTGTGGCCCCTGATACCTACACTGGGCAGCTACTCTCCTCATCCTGATAACTGTGACAGGATTTCACTAGTTCCGGTATGCCGGATCCGTGGATAGCTAGTGCGAGTGGGTTTATTCCGTCCATGGCCGGTGTGGCCCTGGACAGGGGTCGGATTGGCAGGATAAAGAGCTGAAATTGGTTGTGGCTATCTGAACAAGTTGGATAAGTTGTTTTTTTTCTTTTTTTTTTTTTTCTCTATTATACATTGTCGATGTCTACAACTGATACTGTGGTGAGGCGGGGGGGAGGTTTGGCCCTGGTCCCGTTTATTCGTCCTCGGCGCGGTGGGGGGGCGACTACGCCGCTTCCCGGGGGTTTAGTGAGTATAAAGTAAGTAGAGGTAGGGTGGTGGGTGTAGATAGGTGTAGATAATAGAGGAGCGCCCTGCAAGTTTAACCACACGGAGAAAATGAAAAATTTTGTACAAAGACTAGGAATGTCTGGTTGACATTAGACAGGAGTAATTGTTATTTTAGATTGGAGTTGTTGCTTTATGAAGTTCCAAATTGATTGTGGGGTTGGGATAGGGGGGTATTGTTTAGGTTTGTTTTGGATTGTGTAAAATAAAAAAAATTTAAAAATAAATAAATAAAATAAAAAAAACTGTGACAGGATTTAAAGACAGTGGCTAGGTAAATGCTGAAAGCTGAAATACTCCACTGCAACTGCTATGTTTCCTTAGTTCCACCCGACACCTAGCTCTACCCACAAGGTGGGGCCTATGTTCCTTATCTATGTCGCTCCGTGCCCATAGACAGTGATAGGTGGAAATTCATACCCACGGGCGTAGGTACTTTCTCTCAAAGCCCCCACAGCTGAGTACTTTAGGATCTAGGTAGGGCTCCCAATATTAATGAAGTAGCCCTGAGTCCACTCCTCTCTTCCTAAAGACCAGTCTAAGTTAAGTTACAGTACCCAAGGACTTATGAAGTAAATAGACTATTACTCTTACAGTGAGACACTGTGATTTAAAGTAGTATTCCTCCAGCGAGAAACTGTATAAGTCTAAATACCTAGCTCAAGGGATTAAATGTATGTATTGCACCTCTTCTGAAAGAGAGAACTGTTTACTCTGTACTGCGTTTAAGGATCTACAGTAAATTTGTTCCTGTTAAAATTCAACCAAGACCTTCAACCTACACATATACTAAAAAAGTGTGTATTGGTGTATCCAGAGCTGGGCGCATTCCACTCCTGGCCAGTGCCTCTGGTACACCACCATCTAGCCCAGCTATACAACACCACCTAGCAACCCCTGGTCACCACACATCCAGCTATTTTGTAAACACATAGGATAATCAATACAACTGATACTGCTGAAGCTAAGACAATATTTCAACCAGATCTCAACATCAGTGAGTTACAAGCTGGCAGGATTTTATTCAGTGGATTGGCCTCCATTAAAAAGTTTTTATGAGCAATCCAACTTGGTGCCAAAAAACCACAATGCATAGCGTCTACAACTCTTTAATACATAAGCGCAAATCAGCACCCAGTTAAAGTGGAGCGGCGCACAGTGCCTAATGCCAGTGCTCTCTCAGAGGCAGAGGAAACAGGATTGCTGCCAGGGCGGTTCTTAATTAGGAATGGTGAGTGGTGTGCATTCACCAAATATATAAACTATATGCTAGAGGTGAATGAATGATTGATCATCTATCACTGCGCAAAATATTAACTACAGTATCTGCCATAAAGAACACCCTCCCAATATAGGTTTATAAGATATTATTCAGCAATACCAAGCTTTGCGGAATATGGCACCAATATACTTGTATATACCTGTATGTGTGTGGTTTATTTACCAATATCTAAAGACCATTACCTATAACTATTATATACAGACTATTGTGGTCAAGCTACAAGCTAGACATACATTTCAAAACTATTATGTACGGTAATTTTTTAACCATATTTTTCATTATTTTTTTCCCATATTTTTAATTTATTTTTACTTTTACTTATTTTTTTAATCATTTATTTGTTTTTTATTTTAACAGCGATCATGCACCTACATGGACTTTTGTAAATATATGAACTTTTTTTAATATAACTGTCTATTATATGCATTTTTAAGCCAGTAGAGTAAATATGCTGGTTTATAACTAACATTTTATCTAACTCTAATATACTGGGTGGTCCAAAAGTAGGTGGGCAGTATGTGTAATAAGAGGAGCATATGAAGGGGGAGATTTATCAAACATGGTGTAAAGTGAAACTGTCTCGATTGCCCCTAGCAACCAATCAGATTCCATCTCTCATTCCTCACAGACTCTGGAAAATAAAAGGTGGAATCTGATTGGTTTCTAGGGGCACCTGAGACAGTTTCACTTTACACCATGATTGATAAATCTCCCCCTTCATAACCCTATTACACATACTGTCCACCTACTTTTGGACCACCCTGTATATTAAAAGTCTATCACCATATGATTATATATTAATTTGTCAAACATCAGTTATTATATTTTATTATACCTAAAGGTGTCTAGCCTTGAGGGCCTATTTCTAATATTATTTGAGAACGGACTTGCAAGACAGAACCGGGAAAGAAACAGATATACACAGAAGATGAAAGGGTATGATTTAAATTAAAGTGGACATCTCCACAGTAAGGCTATGTTCACACGACGCCAAAAATCTTGAAAAGGCGGCCTATCACTATTTAAAAAATGTCAGTTTTTGCTGCGATTTAACTGACTGCAATGGCAATGCACTGAAGTCAATGGGAAGAATAAGGTCCAATACACACAGTGTATTGAATAACGGACGTTTTTTGCCGCGGACGTCAAAATAATGAACATGATCATTATTTTCGGACATCTTTTGCAAACAGCGGACGTTTTTTAATAGTAGTTTACACACACTTTTTCTTTTGTCACCGTTCCTTCTCCGTTTTTACTATTAAATTCAATGGACTTTTCAATTAAGACACATCCAAAGGGCAATTAGTAACCAAACTAGAATAATGTACAAACAGCCGTCATTGCACTAAGGGGAGGCCACACAGCTAAATTACGTCATTTTAAACTGAGCAGAAAAAACCTTGTGTGAACATTGCCTAAACCAGACAAATAGCACAATAAAGATTAGTTAAAGATTAGTTTATAGCACCTGCAATAGAATACTGAACACTTGCATAAATTATCATCCATCAGGGTATCCTTTAAAATAAGGAAAGTATTAGTAAACTATTTTAAATGTTTTACCTTATTCTTTTAATATCAAGCAAAGTGTCACTGGAAGACAAAAAATAAACATAGCTAAATGTAGCTAGTTTACATATTAACAAAATAATACATATGGCATTAAAATGTCAGTAGTTTAGAAAAGATGTGTTGATTTGAACTTGAAGAATAAATATTAACCATTCGTGAATATAGGTTTCCTATTTGCTAAATAAATCTGCAGTGTGAGCTGTTTACTTGTACCTGTGCAAACATAGCTTTCAGGTATAGCACCCAGGGCGCCCTCATGGGGATGCTTAAGGTACTGTTATACTTTCAAGGTATTTATATTGTCAAGTGGAATAGAAGTTATTTTCTAAAATATATTTAATCTAGCAATTTGTTTTAGTATGCAGAAGATAAAAAGGTTCCTGGTAACAGTCCTGGCAGTTCATAGAAGACGGGTTTACTTTATATATGTAGGTGATGTGAATTTAATACTTTCACCTTTTTTCCGCACAACTAAAGTGGAAGTGGTGACTGTGGTGACTGTGTAGAGGTACTAGTTGTATTGAGCTTCATGTACGGAAATAAAATAGAAGTGCATTGGCACCATATCACCAGTATTCAGGCAGATTAAATTTTATACGCTACTGCCTCTAAAGAAATAGTGATCAGGTAGAGCACACAACAAATGATATACAAATACAACTATAAGTCTAAAATACTGTGTGAACATGGCCTAACGTGTACAGAATGATTTTGCCCTTTTGAAGACAAGCATATTCCACGTAAAACAGAAAAGACTGATCTTCTCAAATTAAATCTCAATAAAAAAAACTAACTTATTTATACTTAGTTAAAAGGAACTAAAGTCAAGTGACAGTACAGAAATTTTTTTTTCCGGTTTTAAGAGTCCAAGAGATTGAGATTGAGACAAATTTAAAGATAAAGCTAAATTGTTTTGGAAAATGGTTTTAACCCATTTTCTCAGCTCACTGCTAAAACATTCTTTAAAACATTTATGGGGTCAAAACACTCACTATACCTCTAGATAAGTTTCTTGAGAGGTGTAGTTTCTGAAATGGGGTAACTTCTGGGGGGTTTCCACTGCCCTGGTGTAAACTTGGACTGGCCCACTGGGGAACTGGGGAATCCCCTGCTGGGCCCTGGGCCGGAAAGGGCCCCACACCAGACTGGTGTGTCAGGGCTGCGGTCGCGGCCCGTGGTCCGAACCGCCACCGCACCCGTTCTCCCTTTGCTGCAGCTGCCAGAGCCCATGTGCAGGGGCCCGGCGCTGCTGTAGTTTCGGCCCCTGGGGTTGCCTCACCCCGCTGCGCTCCTGTCTCCTTCTGTCCTGGCCGGCGCGCGTCCCCGCCTCTTAGGGTGCGCGCACGCCAGCTGTCACGGATTTAGTCTATGTTCACACAACATATGAGACTGGCCGTTCCGTGACCCCGGCCGGGTCACGGAACGGCCGGTCTCTGGCCGGATCATCTTGTCCGGCACTTAAGTACCGAACGGTGATCTTTCCGACCGCAGAGCTCTGATGCGGGCGCATCAAAGCTTACCATAGCACACAGTAAAGAAAGCGGCCGGAGCCGCTGGCTTCACTGTGTGAACTGACAGGTCTTTCTGCGGCCGGAATTCACTGAATTCCGGCCGCAGAAAACTGACATGTCAGTTATTTGCGGGGGCCGCACAGATCCCGTCCGGAGCGTATATGATGTGTGTACGCTCCGGCCGGGATCCCATTGCTTAATAGGCTGTGTTCCGCTGCACAAAAACTACGGCCGTTGTTGCCATCGGCAACAACGGCCGTAGTTTTACGTAGTGTGAACATAGCCTTAAAGAGGCAGTCCGCCCCTAATTAGTGTGTGCACCAATCACTCCCTATAAATCCCAGCATGCCCTGTCCCTTGTGTTGGAGCCTCTGCATGCTTCCCCTTAGCGCGTGGCCCAGCTGTCTATTGTTCCTGCCCATTGTTCCTGCCCTTAGTCACTGCCACCTGCGGTTCCGCTTGTGACTGCTATCCGTGTGACCACCTGCCTTCCTGCCCGCCTGCCTACTGTACCTGCTACACCTCGCCTGCCATCACTAGAAAGCCAAGCCAAGGGTAGCGACCTGGGGGTCTCCTGCCGCAGAAAGTCCATCACGCCTTGCTGTGGGCTCTGGTGAAGACCAGCGGTCCCTTAGACTCCTCTCCCTGGTGCGGCTTACGCCAACGCTGATGACGGTCCAGTGGATCCACGACTCCAGACATTACATGGTGTCAGGACTTGTCCACCAGATGCTGCATCTAGCCCTTTGACAGTAAGCGCTTGCAAGGAGTGATTAAAGGGGTTGTCAATCGAAAAACTTTTTCTTTCAAATCAACTGGTATCAAAAAGTTATAAAGATTTGTAATTTACTTCTATTAAAAAATCTCAAGTCTTCCCATACTTATTAGCTCCTGTATGTCATGCAGGAAATGTTTTATTTTCAGTCTGACACTCTCTGCTGACATCTCTGGCCGAGACAGGAACTCTTGTCTCGGTTTTCTATGAATCTCCATAGAAAACATCTTCTGCTCTGAACAGTTCCTGTCTCGGCCAGAGATGTCAGCCGAGAGCACTGTGTCAGACTGAAAATAAAACCACATTTCCTGCATGACATACAACAGCTAATAAGTATGGGAACACTTGAGATATTTAATAAAATTAAATTACAAATCTATATAACTTTCTGGCAGTTGTTTTGAAAGAAAAAGGTTTTGCTGGAGAACCCCTTTAAGGTAAAATATTGTGCTGTGACAGAGAAAAGAGCCATTGGCTCCTAACCTTGCAAGTCAGCCTTGTGGACAAAGGAATCATTTTACCTGTAATTACAAGAAAAAGAATAAAAAACCAAGAGGGCAGCGTCTCGTGTGATACCATATGTGCTGAAAAGAGATAAAAGTGTTTCATGGACTCGCACCTTTAATCCCCAAAGTGCAAGGGGCCAATACAGAAATGTATAACAGGAATTTATTTTTACTGACCACAGAGAGGTGCTGCCTTAGCAAAAGTCTTCAAATACAGCATTATTATTATTATTATTTTTTTTTTAAACAACAGTTTATTGTGCAAAATAGTGCAAACAAGATCCAAAAAATGCTCTGATGAAGGAGTGATCCCCAAAAAGTTTTATTCTTTTTGCAGTATTTTGCACAAAAACTGTTGTTCTTAACAAATATGCTGTATCTGAAGACTTTTGCTAAGGTAGCACCTCTCTATGGTCAGTTAAAAAAATCTCTCCTGTTATTGTAAGTAATAACAAGAGGTCACTCTTTTCCTTAGCGCTCCTGTGCTTAACCCCTTCCCACATCAGGGTTCAGACTACGGTATTCTTGCGGATAAATTCCGAATTCCGTCGCCTGTATGCGCTCACGGCCGCGCGCCTTTCCGCTGGCTCCATAGACACCATTCTACGGGTCGGCTGATTCCGCATTCCGTGAAAAGAATTGTCACGTCAATTCTTTCTGCGGAATGCGCAATCAGCCGGCCCATAGAATGGTGTCTATGGAGCTGGCGGAAAGGCGCGCAGCCATGAGCACGTACAGTCAACGGAATTCCGCGGAATTTAACCCACCCTCAGTCAGTATATTTAAGTCCTGATGTGGGAGGGGGGTTCAGAGAGGGGTCGCCCGGCGACCCCGCTCAGTACCGCCACGATTCTGGGTGCTATGTGTAGCCTGGGACTGTGGCCGCTAATTATACATTTAAATGCAGCTGTCAGAACTGCTGTGCCCTATTTACTGGTGTCTAGTGGGGGGATCTCCCCCCGCGATGCGATCGTGGAGGGGTGATCTCTTCTACTGAGCCATTCGGGGCTCAACATTGCACTGATGCTGATCCCAACTCGGCAATTGATTCATCTGGTCTGCTGCAGACCAGAGTAATACAGCAATGATCTGATCGATGGGAGATCCATGCAGTAATACTGAAAGTCTTCAAGGGTAAAAGTTAAAGTATACAGTAAAAAAAAGTGGTTTTATGAATAAAAAATCCTCCCCCCCTAATAAAAGTTGGAATCTCCCCTTTTCCCATTTTATAAATGAAAATAAACAAATAAAAAAACAAACATGTTTGGTGCGACCCCCCCAAACTAATATATTATCACATTCCTGATCTCGCACGGAAAACAGTGTATACGCAAAAACCTGTCAGTGCATTTTTTGTGTGTCACGGCCGCGGCGGCGTCCAGGGCTCCGGGCCGCAGCCGCGACCGCTCTCTGCCGCATGCAGCCGCCGGGGTCCATGTGCAGGGACCCGGCGCTGCTACTAGTTCGGCCCCGGGGGGGCGCCTTACCTCGCCCTGCTCCTGTCTCCGTCTGTGCCGGCCGGCGCGCGTCCCCGCCTCCTAGGGCGCGCGCGCCGGCTGTCTCAGCTTTAAAGGCCCAGTCTGCCCCTAATTGGAGGTATAATTGGACCAAAGTATAAAAGACCAAAGTATAAAAGTGTTTTAAAGCTGGGAATAAAGAATAGATGCCTACATGGGGGATATTACCTACTGTGATTGAATAGAAAATGAGGCCAAGACTATTTCAGATCATACACCAATGATTCTGGAAATACGATGTAATGTGGGGACGGGCACTAGGGGAGGCGGTAATCTCTTCAGGCTCAATGCACATTGGCTTAACCTTATAGATAATGAGAACAAAATAGACGTTGAGATTAGAGAATTTTGGGATCGTAATAGGGGGACAGCCTCTATCCAAATAGTGTGGGATACCCTCAAGGCATACGTAAGAGGTGTGCTCTTGGGGGAAATCTCACACTGTAAAAAGAAATTTCGACAGAAAGAGAGGGAATTAGAACAAAATGTGAGGTTCTGGGAAGATAAGTATGGCATAACAGACACAGAGGAGAACCTCACTAAACTTAGAGAAGCCCAGGAACACTACTCAACATTCTTGATCCAGAAGGCACATAAGGTATTGTTTCAGTCCCAAAAGAGATTTATCCAGGAAGGTACCCTTAATAAGACACTGGCCGCAATAGTTAAAGCCCAACACGAGAAGAGAGGGATCAGAGCCATTAGGGATAAGCATGGGAAAATAGTTAACACAATGCAAGATATAGAGGGCGCATTTTTTGAGTTTTTCCAAGACGTATATAGATCAGAGGGCACCCCCCCCCCACAGAACAGATTAAAGCGTTCTTAGAGACTAAAATAACTCAGACCCTAACGGAAAATCAAAAGGCTAGTTTGGATACCCCCTTTGGTAGGGAAGAATTGAATATCATTATGAGACAGCTACCTAACGGTTCAGCACCAGGCCCGGACGGATTACCGTTCGAATTCTACAAGAAATATCAAACGGCCCTGGCTCCAATATTTTATGAATTAATTAATGAATCCTGTGAAAAGGTGTTCTCCCCCCCTCTATGGCAGAGGCAAACATAATTGTGATCCCCCAAAAAAACAAAGATTTATTGGATGTTGGGTCTTATCGCCCAATATCCCTGCTTAATGCAGATGTTAAAATTTTTGCTAAGCTTATTGCTTATAGAATAAGAGATGTAGCTCCTCTTCTGATAAGTCAGGATCAAAACGGCTTTGTACTTGGTAGATCTATTTTTTCCAACTTAGAACGGGCAATGGTTAATATTCAGTTGGATCCTGGAGTGCCCCGCTCCATCCTGTCGATAGATGCCGTTAAGGCTTTCGACAGGGTGGAGTGGGGTTTCCTATGGGAGACCCTATATGCGTTAAATTTTGGCAACCGTATTATAGACTGTATTAAGATGCTGTATACGAATCCATCTGCATCCTTGGTACTGAATGGTAACATTACATCTTCATTTAAGTTGACACGGGGCACCCGTCAGGGTTGCCCCCTGTCTCCTTTATTATTTGCATTTTACATTGAACCAGTAGCCAACTCCCTAAAGCTGAACCCTCGGGTCCAGGGTTTTGGGATGGCTGGCTGCAAAGATAAGGTCATACTATACGCAGATGACCTTCTTCTTTTTGTCCGTGAACCAAATCACACTTTGCCATACGTCTTGGAGTGTTTCCAACAGTTTGGGATGCTCTCGGGCTTCCAGATCAACTGGAATAAGTCTATGATAATGACAATTGAAAATCCTAAAGGTGAACCAATAGAAACACTAGACTTACAAGTGGTGGATGATGGATTGGAATACTTGGGAGTGAAGATCCCTAGGGATGTATCCCGATATTATCAATATAATCTGAAACCCTTACTACACAAGCTTAAACAAAAAGCTGAGACATGGGCCAGGTTTCCTCTGAGTATGGCGGATCGCGCCACTCTGATTAAGATGATACTCCAACCACGAATTACCTTCTTTTTACTTGCTGCACCAATCTGGATACCACAAAACTTCTATAGAGAATTAGAACGTATTCTTAATAGACTTTTATGGGCAGGGAAAAGACCTAGAGCTCAATATAATACCTTCTCTGCACCTAAAAATAAAGGGGGTCTTAGTCTCCCCGATTTTAAGATTTACTTTATCTCTATGGTTTTGCACCAGATCTGTAAGGGTAATGGTTCCCCTTTGGGAAAGTTCCTACTTGAGGAAGATGAATGTAGATCTGTGGACATCTTAGAATATATGGAATCCCATAGGATTGGAGGGAAATATTGCTTCATATCTAAGGTGAAGTTATGGGGGAAAGTTTGGGAGCACACTAGATACTTATTAAATATTAAACACAGCACTATCTTTTCACCTATCTGGCATAATCAGGATTTGCCAGAATTTCACAAAATAGGAAATGGCACTGTATGGAAAGGTAGAGGTATAGATAAGCTCACTCAGTTATTTACAGATGGACACTTGAGGGATTTCTCTGAATTACAAAGGGAGTTTCTGCTGCCTGAAATATATAGATTCTATTACGTACAAATTGCACACGCTGCACATAGCACTAAGGAAATAAGGATGTTAATAGTACAACACCATGAAGTATTAGATACGTTAAGTGGGGTTAAGGGTAATAAAAAGGGAGAACTGAGACAAATTTATAAATCCCTTAAAGATACTTTAGTGGTATGCTCAGGCCAGAAAAAGAGAGTAGCTTGGGAAAAGGAGATTGGAATTTTATCCAAAGAAGAATGGGATAACGTATTGGCAAGTTGGGAACTGGTGTCAATTAATAAAAATCACCAAATAAGTCAGCTTAAAATTATTAATAGATTACATTATTCACCAGAGATAATGGCTAGAATGGGTAGATACCCAGGGGCTTGTTGCCCAAGATGTGATCTGCTGAAGGCAGACTATACTCATATGATGTGGAGCTGCCCTCAGGTTCAGCGGTTTTGGCAGGAGATCACAAACTGCATAACAAGCAGAACTGGGGTGGTAATCCCCTATAACGCTCTTTATATAATCCTTGGATGTACTATGCAGTTAGAAAGGGAGAAACACCTAATTTCTAATTTACTTTTTGTTGCTAGATGGTTGATTCTGAAAAATTGGATAAGGGCAGATCCCCCTACTAAAGGGTGTTGGCTGACAAATGTAGCAAGGATACAAAATATTGAAAGGATGCATTGTGGTAATAGCAAAAAGCGGTTCAAAAAGTTTTCGCTTAAATGGGGAAGTTGGAATGAAGAGTAAAGAAAATTATGACAGCTAGTGGGAGTCATTAACTAATTGACTATTTATATATTTATTTACTTATTCATAATATCCTTATAACTCCTTTTTTTTTTTTCCTTTTTCTCTTATATATACCTCTCGCTTCCAGGGGTGTGGGGGGTGTGGGGGCTCCGGCCTCGGCCTTGGCGCAGACGGGTCCGGAGTTCTCTGGGTTTGGGGGGGGGGGCTGATGATTGGGATGTTACGCTATGTATTATTACTTGTATATTAATAGTGATGGAAATGATTGTAATTACGGTATGTTCTTTTTTCTTTTTAATCCGGAAAAATAAAAAATTTATAAATTAAAAAAAAAAAAAAAGTGTTTTAAAGCTGGGAATAAAGAATAGATGCCTACATGGGGGATATTACCTACTGTGATGGGATTACCTACGAGTGGAATGCCTACCTACCAGGGAGACTTTCTTTGGGGGGGCCTCAATAGGGAATACTAACTAATGAGGGTGTACTTGCACAAAGTTGCTTAACTACTATATGGAATCACATAGGAGGCCTAACTACCATATGGATGCACTAATAATTAGTCACTATGTGATGGTAATGGACATTTTTTTATTACTAAACAGGGGCTTAGCTTTAGCCTGTAAAATGGTTACCGCTACCATCCCCTGTTGCTTATTAACCCTGTGCCCAACAACACCAGGGATGCTGGAAGAGTCCAATAATGGCAGGTTTGGAGCATAAAATAATTCCAGGTCTGGAGCAGTAACAGTCTGGTAATATTAGGTTGGGAAGGTCCTATATAAATGGCTCTTCTCACCATGTTAATGCCAGGCTGCTACTACTTTGTTTGTACCTTGCTGCTTATGGGAGGATCCCATTTTTTAAAAATAAATAATTTGGTTCTATCACGCCTGGGCAGCAAGTGCATGCTGAAAGGTATACTTTTGCACCTGGAGAGCCAAAGGCTCAGCAACACTGCTGTACAGTGTAATCTTCTAGCTGTTCTAAAACTATACCTCCTATCATGCCCAGAGAGTCAAAGGCAAGGTGGAACGCATAGTTTTGCAACAGCTAGATAGCTTCTTGCACTGACCAAAATTGACAAACTATGTAAAGTGCTGGGGAATCAGTTGTCGCTATACAAATAAAATAATAATTTATTATTTATTTGAGGTGATTGGTGGGGTTCCAGCAGTCAGACAGTTGTCGATTAGTTTTTCCTTTATTGCTTCATTATTCATCGAATCATAAAAAAAAGAAATATATATATATATATATATATATATATATATTATTTTAAAAGGGTGAATAATGTTTAAACCTGTGTATGTGTTTTTTTCTTACCGACATGTGGATTAGTACTGAAAGCCGTCTGATACTAATCTAGGGCTTAGCCTTTTACTGTAAAATGGCTAACACTACCCCATTATCCACTACAACAGGGGTACTGGGAAGTGCAGATAGAAAGAATGGTGCTCCTGATTGGGATGGTAGAGGGCTGGTATTTTTAGGCTGGGGAGGGACCAAATAAATAGTGCTTGCTGCCCTGGTAATATAAGGCTGCTTCTTGGATCTGGCTGGTTATAGGAAAAAAAATGGACACTGCACTATTTTTCAAATAAATAAAAAGAAACATATAGGTTCCCCAGCTTTTTCCAGTACCTCTGTGGTGGTGGGTCCTGACATATTAAGGATGGAGTTTGGTGTTACCTTTTGTATGAAATAATGATAAGCCCTGGCTTAGAAATGGATGTTGTCTATCTGATGACTTCCACTACTGAGACCAAAGGAATATGAAAAAAAAGACACACAAAAGTTAAAAAGAAACTTTATAGAATTTAAACACCCTTGGACCCATCCATAACCCTTTATAAAATCTTTTTTTTCCAGAAGCTGCGTCAAACTGTGCCACATTCGGCCCAAACTTTGAGAGGACTGCAGTGCATTCTGGGAGGTAAGCGTAGCTCAGACCCACCTATGATTGCTGGGGAAAAAAGTAAGAAAACATTACAGTGTATTGATGTGAGCACTAGCTTTATTGAGTACTCTTCCCAAGAATACATCTTTACCAATACTACCATTGGCTGTGTACCATGTCCTTTGTCCAATAAGCAGGACCGTGTGACATGGACATAGGACATAAACTGGCAATGTCAGCTACACTTTGATTTAGGTTTCTATGTAGGCTTGTGGATGTATGTGATGCTCCGAGGAGACCATAAAATTGAGACATCATTTTAGGATCATAATTTTAACTTTATTTATTAGGGCGGGTTCACACTACGGAATTCTCGCGGACAATGTCAGCGGAATTCCGTCAGCTGTCCGCCCGCACGGGCACGCGCTTTTCCGCCGGCTCCATAGACACCATTCTATGGGCCGGCGTATTCCGCGATCCGCTAAAAGAAGTGACATGACACTTCTTTATACGTATAGCGGAATACGCCGGCCCATAGAATGGTGTCTATGGGGCTGGCAGAAAGATGCCCAGATGTGCGGGCGGACAGCTGACGGAATTCCGCGGACATTGTCCACGAAAATTCCGTAGTGTGAACCCGCCCTTTGAGTGCAAGGTGCAAATGCATGTTAAATACTTTTTTACGTAAGCCTTTTTTTTTTTTTTTTTTAACTAAAATTTATGCTAAAATTAATCTTCCCCTGTATTCTGAAGCTTCTCCTTTCACATACTTTTTTAAGATGTTATCACAAGATATTTCACATATAAGATGTTATCACATTGGGAAAGAAAATGATGACAATATAGTGCACCCCAGAAATTGCTTCTAAATACCTGAAACGAAAGGCAGAAGTGGAGAAAAGAGAGGACTCCCAACCTTAAAACGAGTTAAACTGACATGCTGTCCATTACATTCTTACTGGGACAAATAGAAAGATTATGCCAATTCAGTTGAGTCCTGCCGTCTGAATTGCACAATCTCAGCTAGAAAAACAGCAAGTTAAAGCTAATTTAATTCCAGCCATAGGAGAGAAAAGTCAGCAATTGCTACCACACTGTTAAATTTAAGCTAGAAGCATGGATCCTGAATGGTGTGCTGAACATGAATAATTATTGTCATCTGCGTTAAATGTCCAGCAAGATGTAATTAAGAATAACATAAATGTAGCCAATCTACAGAACTGACAACAATTTCAATCATATTTTCTCACCTGGAACATCACTTGTTTTTTGTTGCACAAATATCATCACCTACTGATATACTGTAAGCCTCTTATCGGCTAATCATGTGCTGAATTTTCATGTTTTTCAGCTGTGTTTCCATAGGTTAAAGAAAGAAATGTTATATATAAAGTCATGCATTGTTGGCTTATAGCTGCGATTTAGTCTAGGTGCAGGTTTTGCACACACAACTAGGGTATGTGCACACTACGGAACCCGAGGAATCACCCACCTCAGATTCCGCAGCTCACCCCCACTCGCATCTCCGTCTGTGCCATAGATTCCATTCTATGGTCAGGCAGATTCCGCCATCCGCCCGAAGAATGAACTCGTTCATTCCTGGGGCGGGCAGTGGAATCTGCCTGACCATAGAATGGGGTCTATGGCACAGACGGAGATGCACGCGGCGAGCAGGGGCTAGCTGCGGAATCCATGACGGGTGATTCCCCCAGGTACCGTAGTGTTCACACACCATAAACAGAGAAGTAGAAAGTAAAACTTTGATTGCAAATTTTAATTGCACAAAATCTTGCAATAAATCTGTGCAGTCAATTTTACCTTTTAGATGTGTGGTTTGTACGCTGCCTACTGAGTACAGTGGAGCTGCAAAAAAACTTTTCAAAAAATGAAAAATTTGCATGCAAAATCAGAATTGCACATAAATACTGTATGTGACTTTGTTAAGGCTGGGTGCATATATATCAGGCAGTGTGGTTTTTAGAAAAAAAAAACTGATGACAACTGATGTTTATTTTCATAGAAGCCAATAGCAGCCTTCAGTTCTTGGACAGAACAGATGGGGGAACACAGCAAGATGCGTTCTCCTGACTGGCCTGTCCGGCAATCTGGCATCCGGATTGAAGCATCAGATATTATAAACTGTGCTTTGCTACTGTTCTGGAGGATAAATGGAGCTGAACTGCCAGATATATGTGAAGCTGGCTTACAGGGAATGTCACCTAAATTTTCTTTTATTGATTAGGGCTGTGTTCACACTACGTATATTTCAGTCAGTATTGTGGTCCTCATATTGCAACCAAAACCAGGAGTGGATTAAAAACACAGAAAATCTGTTCACACAATGGTGAAATTGAGTGGATGGCCGCCATATAACAGTAAATAACGGCCATTATTTCAATATAACAGCCGTTGTTTGAAAATACCAGCAAATATTTGCCATTAAATGACGGCCATCCACTCAATTTCAACATTGTGTGAACAGAGCCTTTCTGTGTATTCAATCCACTCCTGGTTTTGGTTGCAATATGAGGACCACAATACTGACTGAAATATACGTAGTGTGAACATAGCCTAGAGTTGTATACTAAAACATATTCTTTTTCTGACTGTAATTTTTTTAATTTCACTTTTTGTACATTGTTATGAGGGCTTCCATATTGCCTGAGCTGTTTTTAACAGCATTTAGGGACATGCTTTACAGCAAGCCTTATGGACACAGACTGCAATAAACAGAGTCTGTCCCCTTGACATGAATGTGAAACATTACTGAGTGTGCTTTGTGACCTGAGAACCTAACAATATGATTTAACTATATGATCACTGCGATAAGTTGTATCATAGTGATCATAGTTTGGTTTATTGACAGGGTCCAAATTGGTCCCTGTCACTTTAAATTTTCATAAGGCTCTTTGCTTCTGCAGCGCATGTGCACTGCAGAAGCAGACTGGACACCAATAGGAAAGGATCTGGTGAGCAGATCTCCTTTAGGGGGGAAGGGGGTAATGGAGGCACTTTTGGGGACTACACTAGTACTTTTTATCTTCTGTCACAAATGATTTATGGCAACGGAATAAAAAGTAACCATCCGGCGCTCAGAACTAGCGATCAGGATTCGGCTGATAGACAACATCCGTTACTAAGCCAGAGCCTAGTGTTAGTCCGTAAAATGGCTAACACTAACCCCCACATTACTACCCTAGTACCTACTGGGAAAAGACAGTTACCAGTAGTCTTGGAACCTTAAAAAAATGGTGCTTCAAGTTAAAGTAATGATGTTCTGAAGAATGCTGCAGCATTTCCTACAACTTAAACTGCTTGTTTGCCATTGCCTCTGTCTCAAAGAAAATGTAGTTTTATTACTTCCCTCCCGTTGTATGCAAATCAGAGTTAACTAGTCATGTGGGTGGAGTCTCTCCCTCAACTAGTCACAGCTCCTGGGCGGTAATCACTCCCCTCTGCACTGTAATCCCACCTCTGAATAATGTAGCAGGCTCCTGGCCTGTGAATCATGCCCAGGGAGGTGGGATTACAGAGTGGAGGGCAGTGATTACAGCCTGGGTATCGTGACTAGTTGAGGGAGAGATGCCACCCACATGACTAGTTACCACTAATTTGCTGTTAGGACTCGGGCCGTGCGTTCGACTTGGCATCCATAGCAGCCAGACTGCTGCTCAGGTTTTGCTCTGCTCTGCTATTCCTGGATGTAGCAGTGGCCAGTTTCACTCCCTGGCTGATCAACATAGATGTAGTGAGTTCATTGATTGTTGAATGACATTTGACTCACCACTCAGCTGTCAGTATCTGGGCAAGACCCGGTGCCTCATACCCAATCACGCCTGGGGGCTGGAACTCCAGGCTCCATAAGTATCCTCACTTGTGTCATGCCCCTTGCCTGCAATAGAGTCTATTTAATAGTGTTTCTTGACCTAGCAATTTTCCCTGCATTGTATATTCAACTACCTGGCTTTTGGCTTTTGGACTTATCTATTCTCCTGGACTACGTTTTGTACTGCACCATCCTCCTGTTGGTGACTTGGACCTCTGACCTTTCTGTATTGTGTTGCGTTTGTCCTGTAGGTTGTTTCATGTTCACACTATATAGGAAAAAATCAAGTGGAGGGACTGTGGTGAAGTTGCTATAATACATCTTATAGCAAATATTTATTTACACACAAGTAGACATACATACATTAAAAACAGACATGTAGTTAACAAACTACAAATGTTTTGGACAAGGGAAAGAAATATGTCTTCCCGGCCCCTAAATTTACCAGGAAGGACTGACCCTGTTCTCGGGTTTTGTTTATCTGTCCCGTCACTGGCGTCCTTTGTCATAGATCAAAATATTAAATGACGTGAGTGAAAAATGGCAGGTAGCCATCTAGATTATCTCTCTAATATCCCTTCTTCTGTTTTCCTTGATCTGTACCGACAAGTTCCTCAGGGAATAGGACGGATGTTTGATGTACAACTGGGATATGCCTTTGTCACGTCAGGTGTCTGATCCAGCAAACATAAATGATGAAAAGATTTCAGTATTCGTCAAGTGGTCGGTTGTGGGGGATAACCCTTATGTCTTGTTTTTGGCCGGACAGGTGTCCCGGAACACAGTATTGCCCTTTATTTACGGTAAGGTATAAAGTCCTTCACTGGTTAGATATGGACGATTATGCACAGGTCAGCAGGTCAGTATATTGTGCAGGGAGATGCGCTGCAGATAGCTGGGTTGGAGCGGGGCTGCGGTCTCAGGGACACTGAACAGAACAGACGGAGCACGCAGCCCCGCTCCAACCCAGCTATCTGCAACTGACTCAGCTGTTGGTATCTGGGCAGGACCTGGTGCCTTAGCCCCAGGACTGAAACTCCAGGCTCCATAAGTATCCTCGCTTGTGTCATGTCCCTTGCCTGAGATAGAGCCTATTTAATAGTGTTTCTTGACCTAGTGATTTTCACTGCATTGTATATTCATTTACCTGAATTTTGGCTTTTGGACTTGACTATTCTCATGCACTACGTTTTGTACTGCACCACCCTCCTTTTGGTGACTTGGACCTCTGACCTTTCTGTATTGTGTTGCGTTACTCCTGTCTGTTGTTTCGTGTTCACACTGTATAGGGTAGGGACCGCCAACAAGTTGTCCGCTGACGCCAGGACTGCTGTGGGAAGTAGGCAGGGGAAGCGGAGCGGGTGCCAGTGTTAGGGCTGCACCTGTCCTTTGTCTTGCTGGTCCTATATATCCTGATATTTGCATACAGCACAGGAAGGAATAAAACTATGTTTTCAGGTAAACGGAGGCAACAGCAAACAAGCAGTTTACATGGTAGGAAACGCAGCAGCATTCTCCAAAACATCAATATTGTAACTCAGAACCCTAAATCCTCATGACTGCTTCCCTTAAAATGGGCACAGTGATTTTTTGTAACGTTGCCGGGGAAGGGGAGGCTGAAAGTAATAATATGCTCTCACCTCCCCAGCTCCTGTGCTGGTGTTGCATACCGCTACTGTGGTTCCCTGGGTCCCAGGCCGCTTTCTGGTTAGAGAGGAGACCCGGGTCGTGATGTGTCAGAGCTGCTCAGCCAGTCAGCGGCTGAGGCGGTACCCCGCCTCCCCGTCCCCGGCACTTGTGCAAAAAAATTGTCCTACCCAGAGTTGCCCTTTAACTTCTAGTTCGCAATAGGTTCTCATGAAGAGAAGATCACAGTTTATTCCATGCTAAGGGTACTATTCCACGGGCCGAGGAGGGCCCAAACAACGATGTAAACGAGCGCCGATCTGCTAGATCGCCGCTCGTTTACTGTGCCTATTCCACGGCCCGATGATCGTTGAGCGAGGGCTGCAGGGACATCGTTACCGATGTCCTTGCAGCCCTTGCAGCATACATTACCTGTCAGGTCTTCTGCTCCGCTCTGTCTTCCTCCCCAGGTCCCACGCGCTCTAGCTTCAGAATGGCCTGTCAGCTGACAGGCCACTCAGCCAATCACAGGCCGCGACGGTCCCGGCCTGTGATTGGCTGAGCACTCTGTCAGCTGAAAGGCCATTCTGAAGCTAGATGGCGTGGGACCCGGGGAGGAAGACAGAGAGGAAAAGACCTGACAGGTAATGTATGCTGCTGCTTCTTCTCAAATTGTCGGTCGCCCGCTGCGCACTGCTATTCAACCGTAGTGATGCGCAGTGGGGGAACAATGATTTTAGGTCTGGCCCTAAATGAACGATCAGCCGATTACCCGATCATCGGCTGATCGTTCTCTCTATTCCACCGAACGATAATCGTCCAAATCGGGCCAAATGGGGCCGATTCGGCCGATTAGATTACTGTGAAATAGGGCCCTAAGCAGTAGCAAAAATAGGTGGGGGCAAGGGGGGCCGCCACCCCCGGTCCCACCAAGGCTGTGGGCCCACTGACAGAAGCGATTTTGCCTCCAGGGCCTGCCCCTCAGTAGCTGCTTAGGGCCACAGCCGCCACCTTTTGTGACTTGGCCCTCAACTTAACGGGAACCCGCCAAGGGATCTGGGATAAGGGTTCCAGATCCCGGGGCCTGAGTGACCTTTAGCTGTGCGTACGCCTTTAAGACGCACGCACAGCTAAAGGGATTGTCGTGCTAGAGCAGAGATCGCTTTCTGTGCAGGCAGCCTCTGCAAGTCAGGCTGGGTGCCTACACCGGAAGCTTGAAAAGGACGGCTCGGCTACAGAAGAGCTGGAGAACGGGTGAGTGTGTGCGTGTGTGTAAAGGGAAGGGGAATCTTGCACTGCACAGAGGGGGCCTTATCCACAGTGCGGGGAGAGTTGCCATCAGTCAGTTTTTACCGTGAAATTAATCTCTCGGGTTGGTCCTGACAGGCTCCGCCCCTTGAAGATAAGCCCCGCCCCTGGTGCGACCCGCGGGTCAGGTAATGACCCTATTGTTGACAGAGTAAACTGCCTGAGGAGGAGAGAGGAGCAGCAGGTGGGATCTGATGTCACTGCCACTTTGAGGTCACCCATCTTCCCAGCATCACGTCCATTGGAGGTTAGCCAGCTTCCCAGCATCATGTATGATGGAGGTTAGCCAGCTTCCCAGCATCATGTATGATGGAGGTTAGCCAGCTTCCCAGCATCATGTATGATGGAGGTTAGCCAGCTTCCCAGCATCATGTCCAATGGAGGTTAGCCAGCTTCCAAGCATCATGTATGATGGAGGTTAGCCAGCTTCCCAGCATCATGTATGATGGAGGTTAGCCAGCTTCCCAGCATCATGTGTGATGGAGGTTAGCCAGCTTCCCAGCATCATGTATGATGGAGGTTAGCCAGCTTCCCAGCATCATGTATGATGGAGGTTACACAGCTTCCCAGCATCATGTATGATGGAGATTACACAGCTTCCCAGCATCATGTATGATGGAGATTACACAGCTTCCCAGCATCATGTATGATGGAGATTACACAGCTTCCCAGCATCATGTATGATGGAGGTTACACAGGTTCCCAGCATCATGTATGATGGAGATTACACAGCTTCCCAGCATCATGTATGATGGAGGTTACACAGGTTCCCAGCATCATGTATGATGGAGATTACACAGCTTCCCAGCTTCATGTATGATGGAGGTTACACAGCTTCTCAGCATCTTGCAGCAAGACAGATAAGTGGTTGGCACTGCACTCCCAACTAGCATCAGCAAGCACCTCACAAGGAATGGGTGAGACCTGAGGGTACTACTTCATATTATAGGATTCCAGATAATGACCAAAGTCATGAGAACTGCACCCACCACATGATGTCGTCATGGACTTCTTTATTAATTCACAGAAAGTGACCTCAAACACATTGTGGACTCCAGTGGGCAGCTGTCAGGTAGTGGTAGGATACAGTCTGTTTTCCGCTGATTGTGCTTCAATGGACTCCCTGAAGTTTAATGAGGTGCAATCAGCACGAAACAGACTGTATCCTACCACTACCTGACAGCTGCCCACTGGAGTCCACAATGTGTTTGAGGTCACTTTCTGTGAATTAATAAAGAAGTCCATGACGACATCATGTGGTGAGTGCAGTTCTTATGTTCTTATGATGTTGGTAATTTCCATCATCTTGTACTCAGTATCATGGGGTCACCCAGCTTTCCCAGCATCTAATACTTAGTATGATGGAGGTCACCCAGCTTTTCCAGCATCCTCTACATCCTGTGCATGCTTTCCCTTTACTGCCCAGAGAAGGCCTACTTGGTAAAGGGGTGGTGTACTGCACTTAGGGGGGCAACACTACAGAGGGACCTATACTGCATAGAGGTTGCATAAAAGGGGCTACACTATGGGGAGTTTGTATAAACATTAGGATGATCCTGGATCAAGGAGTCTAAAATGTTTCTCTAGTAGATCCTATGGAGAAGAGTCATAGTTGGAGAAATCTTCATGATGGCCGGAGCCAGGTGGAGAACAAAGGAAAATGTGAACAACTTTGAATATCAAAAACATCACCTGCAATTCATGCAGAGAAGCCGCCTCCAGTGAGTCACTGGATGTAGATGCACTATGATCACTTATAAGAACTGCAGAACCTGTATACACCTTGATCTACCTCAATATGGTCAGGGAGAATATTGGCCTTTATATTGTGGATGTTATTCAGTAAAAATATAGCGCTATTATCCAGTCAGTGTATGGTGAGGGTAGTGGTCATGGTGTAACAGTTTATTTGTCCTGTATATTCTGGTATTATTGTTTATATAGTAGAGATTATTCATTGAACATAAAGGGGGAGATTTATGAAAGCGTGTAAATATACATCTGGTGTAAACTGCCCACAGCAACCAATCACAGCTCAGCTTTCAGCTCTGGTAGAATATAAGAGGCGCTGTGATTGGCTGCTGTGGGCAGTTTTCACCAGGTGTATATTTACACGCTTTCATAAATCTCCCCCAAAGAGCACAGGTGTCAAACTGTGGCCCTCCAGCTGTTAAAAAACTACAATTAACTTGGAAGAGATTTATCTGACTGAGATTTATTTCACTCCCCACTGGCCCCATAGGCTGTATTATATGCACTGGCAAATTCCGCTGTCCACCCCAAATAATTGACATGTGTGATATTACAATTTGGCCCCGTTCTCATCAGTGGAAGTGAGTTGCACAGGGGTGGTGCTGTTTATGGAACAAAGCAGCTATGGTTTTCTTATCTTGTATAACCCCTTTTAATTTTACATGGCCATATATGTGAATTGTAGAAAGCCTTTTACTCTGCTCTCAATTCCTATTCTCTATGAGTAATGTAGTAGAATATTTCCTTTATTATTTGGAAAGCATTGTCATCGACTGAGGTTCCCTATGAGTAACTTAATCTGTTGGGGGCCCACTCAGACTTGCTCGCCCCCCTAGACTGAACCCCTAGCTACGCCCCTGGCCCTAAGTCCTCGTAAATCACAGCATATAACACATAGTCTTCTGGTTTGGCTTTCAAACGAGGCTGGTGTCCTGGCCAGTAATGCTATACACTGGAGAAAAATTTGTTGTCACTCTTTTAATGATCCTCGTGAGGGAAAAAAATCCAATTCTTTCAGAATATCGTACAGCCTCATCAGGGGTGCCTTCTAGTGCAGTAATACATGTAAAACAAAGGGAGTGAGAATAAGGTGAACATGTCAGACTCGGTAGGCAGAAACAGTACGAGACAGTGAGCCCTGAAGCTAGACCCACCTTCTGACCCTACCTGCTTGCCGCAACGACCCTAAACGGTCGCGGACAACCACGGTGCCGGTCCCTATACTGATATAAGTGTAAACAAGAAACAAAGACAGACGAACGAACACAATAGAGCGAACTCAACAAGCCAAGTCAGCAACACACGGGCAGCGAGGTACAAAATCGGAAGTCAAGTGGGAAGTCGGTAACAGGCAGAAGGTCAGAAAACGCAGCAACAATAGAGGAAGGATAGGGCAGGGAAGGCAGAACCAGGATCAGGGGAGCTGGGACTAGAACAATCTAATAGCCAGCAAAGGAGTCTGATACTGGCTGAATCTTATACTGGATCAGGAGTTCAGACCAGCCCCTCATTGGTCCGGCCTCCTGAATTCAAAGCTTGTGCAGGTGAGACACTGCAGGCTGAATGGCAGAGCGATCTGCCCCTCAGCCTGAGTGTGACCGCACTCAGATGTGAGAGCTGGGTGGAAGCGGCCGTGACACGGAGCCGCGGCGTCCCTGGTTGTCAAGGACGCCGTCGGGTCTCCGTGACGTCACGCGACTCCGGCGGCTGATGCGGCGCTGTGTCCTAGCGCCGTCAGACGGGGCTGAGGCCGAGGAGGACACCGCTGGATCCACGGCAGGTGAGTTGCTTACAGAACAAGTGTACGATAGGCACAACTCTTTTAATCACTTAAATAACGCCACTGCCAGCTTAGGGTCATTCGCAGCCAAACCATATAACAGTGTTATTTAGCTCTTTATATGCCTATTTGAATTGTGATAAAGAAAAAGGTACACAGGGTTCTTTGCTTGGTTAGTAACTTTATGTTATGTATTATCATTTAAAGTTAGATTTTATTGGGGTGTCTTTACTTGATACTCTAATTTACAATTAATATATATTAGATGAATACAATGGTCTTGGGTAATGGCCTTATAGGTTACCACAATTCCTTACATTTTTTTTCTGGAATGAGTTGTGATTGTACCACAGTTCTGGCTTTTGGTTGTTTGTTGTTGTTTTTTTTTCATATACAGTATGTCATTCACTGTGAAGGATGAATAATGTTATATTTTAATTGTTAAGACAATTCTGCACACAGATACCAAATGTTTACATTGTTATTTTAAATTTGAGGAATGGGGGTGATTTCACAACTTATGAGGGAGTGCAGTATACTGATTTTGAGTTCCCTAAGGTTGGTCAGAGAGTGGAGCATGTAATGTATTTGTATGAGTTTATTTGCATGTATTGGTTTTGATAAGTACTATAGACATAAGGTATAGTAAAATAGGTCACTATTTACACACACACACACAAACACCTACCTTACAGGGAATAAGGTAACAGCACCAACTGCCTCCTTAGTCTACTGCAACAACAGAAGCATCTAGAAACTGGGTGGAGCTATTCTAATGAGTTCCCCATAAAAGGCAGTTGTAACAGGAATTCCCTGAATAGTCAAGTGCAGCTGTGGTAGTGTTAACACCATCAAGAGGGGAACACTACGTTATGAGGTTATAAGCTAGGAAGCTTATCTCTGTTTCTCATTGACCAAAGAGGGAGCCTAGTCAACTTCACTCCACTAGGTATTGTTTATGCTGAGGGATAATTCATCTACATGCCCTTAGTTCTTTCTTGGGATCCCAAACTTGTGGCTTTTGGCCCGGCCCAGATACCCTGTAAGACTGTCATCCCACTGGATTAGTGGTATAATGCCAGTATACGAAAAGGTAACCACAAAAATCTCTTCACAGCACAAATGACCCATCTCTGGCCAAAGGCCCTATTGAAAGGTACCACACAGAAAGAGACAGTATATGTAATGTACCCGTAAGTGAATGTCACTGTTGCACCTCACTCCGTTGTCTGCTTCACCCTGCACCTCATCACCATAAAGAACATCTCCACCAACACCTCAGGCAGCAGTAACAGAGAAGCCCCAAGAGGAAACTACAAAGTTCACCATCACCATTAAAGCTACTTTGTACCCACAATCTGTCACCCCCTCAGCTCCACCCCAGAACCGATTGTACTACCGGATAGATACTTTTAATCCAAGATCTGTCCTGGGGTACATTTGGCAGGTGAGGTAGTTATTGTCCTAAAAAACAACTTTTAAACTTGCAACCCTGTGTCAAATTGGCATGGCGTAGAGTGTCTGTGCCCTAAGCTTGCGACGCCCCTCTGTCCCTCCTCCCTGCCCTCTTTATCATTAGGAATACCCCAGGCTGTCTGAACACTGCACATCTGCTGGATTGTTAAGGCTCATGTGCAGTGTTCAGACAAGTAAAGAATAGGAGAAATCCTGCCCAGGGGCATTCCTAATGGTAAAGAGGGCAGGGAGGAGGGACGGAGAGGCGGTGCAAGCCTAGGGCACAGACACTCTAGGGCACAGGTGTCAAACTCAGGCCCTCCAGCTGTTACAAAACTACAATTCCCATCATGCCTGGACAACCAAAGCTTTAGTCGGCTTGATGGGAATTGTAGTTTTGCAACAGCTGGAGGGCTTGAGTTTGACATCCCTGCTCTAGGGCACACCAATTTGACACAGGGCTGCAAATTTTTAAGTTATTTTATAGGACAATAACTTCATCACCTGCCATACGGACCCCGGGACAGATCTAAAGCAGCTATCTGAAGGTACAAGCAGTTTGGAAGGGGGGGGGGGGGAGATTGTGGGTACAGAGGCGGTTTAATACCTAAGTTCAGTCCCTCTCTTTAACCTCTGTGGCAGTTTTACCTCAGGAAGAGGGAGAGTTGTTTCTAAGGATAATATTCATTTATTCAGCGATTCTCTCCCCTTCCTGAGCTTTAGGTGGCCACATTCAGCGCATTTCCCATCTGACGTTTCTTTTATACCTTTTATACTATTAAGCAAAGGAGCAACTGAGAAAAGAAAATATACTACAGTATTCAAATGTAGTATTAACAATAAATAATATTAATTTACAAAGAGATTTTATACCTGCAGTGCCATCAATTGCCACTACTCCTGCAGTCTTGCATCGCACATATCAAAATGCAGCATTCCACCAAAGTCCAGTGTGTGAATAGACGTTAATGTTCTTCTATTGAATAACAAATCACACGTGGCTTCTGGTTGACAGCGCCTTCACAGTTTAATCAGTGCAATTTCTATTTATTTTAAGGATCACACAAATATATAAAACAACCAAATGTCATTGTCCTGACATTCCAGACCTGATACAGAAACCAAGTTTATACTCAAAATACTCCAGTGATAAACTGGTTAACATAATGCTTTGTTTTAAAGACGTCAGATTCTGGCAGCAATAGATAAAGACACCTGCAAAGACCTGACACATAATTGGGAAGTGGGAGGACTTTAAATGCAACATCCTGTGGTTCTAGCATGCTGCGAGAAAGTATTTAAACAGATGTTACGCTCCAAAATGCAATCTCTGATGATAGCTGTTTTTGAAATGTTATTATCCTTTATGGTCTATTTCATTTATGCTGAATAAATACGATTTTTGTGCCTCTGTAATTTATTTACCTCCTGTTACCTCTATTGCTATATTTTAATTTGATTGACTACTTTTACCATGTGGACAACTATCACTGTTGCCGATCTGTCAACAATGAGTTTTCTTTGGATTCAACATTCAAATGTCCTGTGCTATTTACCAAAGATATCACATAGATGCATGGTATTTCTACATTATGCTTCCCCTGCTGTGCTACACACCCATTCTTAGTCTTTTATTATAATTATTATCAATATCGGTTAGTACAATGGCACTACCAAAAACTCTAAGCTGTTGGGAATAACACAACTATATACAGAACCAACAATAAAGACTGCAAGGAAAAACATGTAAGTGCCTTACATTTATTTGGTATCTATTGTTTCAACAGTATTATTGTCGATTCATTGACATTACTGTAATGACAAAGTGTCAACCTCTTCAACATTACTATACAAAATGTCAAAGGTGATTGTAATAATTATAAAAAAAAGCACATTTAAATAGATTTGAATTAATAAGGAAAAAAAGTCCTCGGGACACTACACTGCATATCCACACAATGATCATTAAGGCCGTAGATGTACTACAGTTAAGCCTATGTAAATTTGCAGCAAAATGTGCCTATGCTATGGATTGTGTTCACTACAGATTTCATCTCTTTAGGCTATGTGCACACTGCGTCTATGACCGGCCGTTCAGTGACCTGGCCGCAGTGTTCTGATGCGGGCGCATCAGCGTGTGCCCGCATCAGAACTCTCATAGCACACAATGAAGCAATCGACCGGAGCGCTTGCTTCATTGTGTGAACTGACAGGTGTTTCACTGAATTGCGGACGTAGAAAAATGTCAGTTCTTTGCAGCGCCGCTAGGACCCCGACCTGAGCGTATACTATGTGTATACGCTCTGGTCGTGATCCCATAAAAGAATAGGCAGTATTCCACACCGCACAAAGTACGGCCGTTGTTGCTGATGTGTGAACGTAGTGTGAACATAGCCTTACACTGGACTAGGTAATACAAATATAAATTTTCACAACAGAATGCTCGTGCTGGGGATTTGAAAATCTGCAGCATGCTCTCTCTTTTTCCAACCAAAAATTTACACTAGATGTGAATGGCATATGTGCTCAGACCTCAGATTCACAAAATTTCTGCTATATCTAGACACACTCTAGTAAGTCCATAACCTAGAATACATGCATGCACACACACACACACACACAAAGCAAACATAGAAGATTGTCGTCGGAAAAAGACCACCTGGTCCATCTAGGTCACCCCTTCTTATAATGATCTTGACATAGACTTTAGATTATCCATGAGCAGTGTACTTAGATACAAAATTTTAATGGTTTATGCAAATCAGGTCTTTTCTTGCAATTATGTGTTTAAATGCAAAAAAAGCAACAAAAAAATGTGCATTACACAAAACTTTTTTTTCCCTTTTTTGGATATTAACGGTCTAAAGCAAGTGCCAAATGTGGACTAACAGGGGTTTCCCGCTGAATTCAAATGGGACTAAAAATATTACAAGGCTATGTTCCCACAATGTTTTGCAGCTGTCATTTTGACGTCAAAACATGACCAGTTTATGCAAATTATGATCGTAATTTGCACAAAATGGCTGCATAAAAAAAGACTATGAAACAGCTAAAAAAGACGTTGTGGGAACATAGCCTTAAATGAATTTTTTTTTTTGAGGCAGAAAACTGAGAATTTATTTTAAAAATTCTACTAAAATATGTGAATACGAGCCTTAGCTTTACAGCTAAGCTAACAACTAGCGGTATTTATAGTCAAAACCATAAGTGAGTCCAAAAGGTCCAAACCTTTCCATTCGTTTTTCACTGAGCAAAATAGTAATTGTAAACCCAGCTTAAAGGGGTAGTGCGGCGCTAAAAAATTATTATTCACAGAATAACACACATTACAAAGTTATACAACTTTGTAACGTATGTTATGTTTGTGAATCGCCCCGTTCCCTGTGTCCCACCACCCCCACCCGTGTACCCGAAAGTGTTGGTGCATTTTACATTACCTGATCCGTGTCGCGCATGTCCTCCATCTTGTGCCAAACGTCATCTTCGGACAGACGGCCGAATCGCTCCCGCCGTCCCCCCTCTGCCGCGTCATTACTGTGCTCAGCCGCGATTGGCTGAGCACAGTTATGCTCAGCCAATCGCGGCTGAGCACAGTTATGACGCGGCAGAGGAGGGGCGGCGGTAGCGATTCGGCCGGCCGAAGATGACGTTTGGCACAAGATGGAGGACATGCGCGACACGGATCAGGTAATGTAAAATGCACCAACACTTCCGGGTACACGCCGGGGGTGGTGGGACACGGGAAGGGGGCGATTCACAGACATAACATACATTACAAAGCTGTATAACTTTGTAATGTGTGTTATTCTGTGCCGCACTACCCCTTTAAAGCTGACCATACATTTCACGTCTGCTGAATTCTCATTTGACTTACAGCGCTTTCTCCAGACTCCCTGTACACTTGCGCACTCAGTTCAAATGGGCGTGCATGCATTCTCAATAGGAAGGTGCTCAAAGGCATCTAGCAGTGGCATATGTATTTGAGAATGATACTGATGCACCCTGGTCGAAATATAGCTCCAATTTCTTATCACAAAAATGAGAAAAACAAATGTGTTCTATTTCTAGTTTCTAAAGAAGTCAGCTACAGCTATTTCACAAGTGCACATGTTCTGTCAAATGCTTTTTTAACATTTCCTTAAGGAACAAAAAAAAAATAATATTAGTACTGCAACTACAAGTGATGGTATACTTAGCTTGATGAGTCATTTATATAAAACTAATAGCTGCGCTATAGCCAGAAGAGAGATCATAAACTGAGCCAGCGTGGCTGTGATTGTTTGGTATGTATTGCTATTGTAAACATCAAATTGGTAACTATTATAACAAGACAACTTGGGAATCTCTTTATTGCAGGTTCATAAAATGATTTTTATATAATATAATAAACTACAATATATAATAAAATACATGAAAAGTTTTTTTTCCTGTGCTATATGCAGTTTAAAAGCAACAAGTAAATTCCAAAATACAACAGTCTAATAATGGAATCTAAATGATACTTAAGTATGACTGAAAATGCAGTCTAGTCCATGGTGTCATATTATAGAGTGAGAGGAGCTGTGCAGATTGATGTATTGTTTTGTGAGAAAAGTTCCCCGATAAGTTGAATTAATTAAAATCTCTTCTCATGCTGGGATAGTCAAGTGGGTGGTCCTACTCACTGATTGTGTTATCTGTGTATGAGTGTGCATATAGGGAACTGGAATAGGACCGCCTACTTGACTGACTTGAGAAGAGGTATACATGAATACATGACAAATTACCCTTGAACTTTTCCCACAAAACAATACATCAATCTTCTCAGTAAATCCTGTTCTATACCCTACAAAAAAGACTGTATTTTTTTATTGACAGGTTTCCTTTAAAATGTTGCTTGAAGTTATTCATACACCTCCATTAGGTCTATAAAGTTATGTTCACAAACCATTTTGTAGGCTTATCTTAAAGTGACACTGTCACCCCCTTTTTGCATTATGACTTCTCTACACAGGTGTAAAGGGTAAAATTTGCAGTTTTCCTACCTTATTTTATATCATACGTCATGGTGCTTGTTCAAGTAAAAAGTGGTCTTTTTCATTTGCGGATTGTGCCCTTTGGGTGTGGCTTCTCGACCAAAGCACCACTTAGTCCCGCCCCCTCTGTGACGTCATAGCCCTATAGACCCCACCCCCTCGATGGTCATTGGAGCGGGCTGACCTAAAGGTAAGGGCCACACCCCCTCTAGGTCAGCCAATACCAATGGCCCTGAGGGGGCGGGGCCTATGCGCAGACGACGTCAGGGAGGGCTGGAGCCGGTGGCGATGTGGGTGGGGCTGCAGCCATGAAGCCCCACCCAGGTAAGACAATCTGCAGATGATAAAAGATCAATTTTTACTGAAACAAGCACCATGATGTATGATATAAAATAAGTTATGAAAACTACTAATTTTACCCTTTACACCTGTGTAAAGAAATCAGAATGCAAAAAGGGGGTGTCAGTGTCACTTTAAGCCTCAAAAATTATAATTTTTACATTTTTTACTACAATTAAGATTTTTGG
Source organism: Dendropsophus ebraccatus (assembly GCF_027789765.1). Lineage (NCBI taxonomy): Eukaryota > Metazoa > Chordata > Amphibia > Anura > Hylidae > Dendropsophus > Dendropsophus ebraccatus. Next base: position 156,208,607 of record NC_091454.1, read on the forward strand.
GGGAACTTTTCCAAATTATGTGCCAAAATACAGCCATATTGACTCAATGATTTTCTAAAGCTCAATCTACCGTCCACCCAATGAATTGATATGTCAATTCTTTGGGCACACGACGGATTGAGCTTCAGAATATCATATGATCAGGTTCTTTATCACATTACCAGGAGGGCTCCATGTTATTTCCTGACTCCATTATGATAGAGGTATGATGATCTCATAGACTTGTGCTCCACAGCTTAGGATTGGTCCAGTTCTACATATAATGGCACTGAATCTATCAGCCTATTGCCCTTGACAAAGTTAAATACATCCGATATGTGCGTTGGGTAAGGAGTAGAGATGATCGAACATCGGAAAATCTTAGGTTCTATCGAACTTGAACCTTGTAGAACCTTCCGCATTTGATTCCCGATTCGTGAGGAAGGAGGAGACAGCCCGGGTTTCCTCCTTCCTCACGGACCGGGAAGGCTTCGGGAATCAAATGTGGAAGGTTCAAGTTTGACAGAACCTAAGATTTTCCGGCATTCGATCATCTCTGGGAGACAGGAGATATTATACCTGGTATAGGCCTGGTCACATAAACTTGGTTTTGATCATATGATTATGTGCTGCAGGACCATTGTGCACTCTGCACTTTACTCTTACTTTACTTTACACTTACTTTATATCATTCTGTGTGTTAGTCCTGCTTGTTTGTACACGAGTGCCCAGTGCCACTGTTTTAGATGCCATATGTAGCTAAGTAAAGAAGGAGTCCGGCAAAATTTTTTATTCAATTATTGTATTGCCCCCCCCCCCAAAAGTTATACAAATCCCCAATATACACTTATTATGCGAAATGTATATAAAGTGCTTTTTTTCCCTGCACTTACTACTGCATTAAGGCTTCACTTCCTGGATAAAATGGTGATGTCATCACCCAACTACCAGAGCTGTGCGGGCTGTGGCTGCTGGAGAGGATGATGGCAGGGGGATGCTCAGTGTCCCTCCAGTGCCCTGTGTCCCTCAGTGTCCCCCTGCCATCATCCTCTCCAGCAGCCACAGCCCGCACAGCTCTGGGAGTCGGGTCGTGACATCACCATGTTATCCAGGAAGTGAAGCCTTTTTGGGGGGCATTACAATCATTTAATAAAACTTTTCGCCGGACTTGTCCTTTAAGCACCTATGTTATAGTTATCTGCCTCCCTTGGGATTTGTTGTTGCTGTTCATCCCCTTGTCATACATGTGTTTTTTTCTTTATCATTACTATATAATTGTAATTATAATTGTAATTACTTAAATAAAATGTTATGGTTTGTATTACCAGCATTTTATCAGTATTATTATATATGCTAATGCATATGGACAGAAAACATTGAGGTATATGCTTCGGTAACAATGCTTGTATTAAAACAGTACCCCCTTGCAGCTCTCACTGTTATGTCTTCTGGTCCTGATTGTGCACCATTCTGGCAGCTTCCAATGACATTGCTTTTTGTTGCTGTTTTGTTTCTGTAGCATCCGTGATCCGTGCAGTTGAATTTGCCCGTACAACTGGAGGCAATGCTATGTCCAAGCATATTGTGATTTTGAGAATTTTCTTCTGATAAAGTGACCAGAAGTAGCTATTCAGAAGATCAGTTTTCCTCCATCAATAGACAAATCAGGGCTGATTTACTAACATGTTCCCAGCAGCTAATTGTCAGCTTTTGCCCATTTTCCTTGTGGGTTACTAAGTGTACAACACAATTTTACTAAAGGTGTGCGACACAATTTTTCTAAAAAGACGACAAACCCATTATTTTTTGTCCAAAAACCTGCCAAGTGGGTGTGTCCTTTAAAACCTGCCACAACCGACAGATTTTCTAAGCAAATCATCATTTTTTTTACGTGTTTTCTATTCTAAAAACCAGCCACTTCTAGTGTGGTAATGAATTTGACATGAACAAAAGAAAACAGACACAACCAGCAGCATAAACTTAGGGCCCTATTCCACTGGCCGAGCAACGATGTAAACAAGCGCTGATCTGCTAGATCGGCGCTTGTTTACTGGACCTATTCCACGGCCCCGATGATCGTTAAGCGAGGGCTGCAGGAACATCATTACCGATGTCCTTGCAGCAATACATTACCTTTTCGGTCTTCTTCTGCGCTCCGTCTTCCTCCCCGGGTCCCGCGGTGTAGCATCAGCTTTGGTGCGGCCTGACTGAGCTGTCAGACCGCTCAGCCAATCACTGGCCGCGGCGGTCCTGGCTCCAGAGCTGCTGATGCCCGAGCGGGACCCGGGGAGGAAGACAGAGCGGAGAAGTCCGGACAGGTAATGTATGGTGCTTCTCAAATCGTTGGTCGCCCGCCGCGCACCGCTATTCAAATGTAGCGATGCGCGGTGGGGGAGCCATGATTTTAGGTCTGGCCCTAAATAAACTATCAGCCGATGACACGATAATTGGCTGATCATTTTCTCTATTCCACCGAGCGATAATCAGCAGAATCGGGCCGATTATCGCTCCCGTGGAATAGGCTCCTTACTTACGGTTCCCAGGAGGAAGTGAATAGAGCTGAGTCCCAGCTACATTCATCTCCTCCTGGGAGCCACTTTCATGTGATATACCTTATACGTTGCTAAAGGGCATACATACCTTTGTATTCTAATTATATACTGTATTTTGTGAATATTCTTTTTTCTATATTTGTTACACTGGTCACTTTATTGTTGTTTTATAGACCTTTGATGTACATGAACTGCTAATTTGATATTATCTGTTGCATTGATCTGTGCTCCCTGGTTATATTATTTTACTAGGATGTTATATGGTACACATTGAACTATACAAGGCTCTGTGTAGTTTTTATTCTATGTTTTTAAATGGTTTTATATTGTGTCTGTTTTTTCAGTTGTATAAAGTATTGATATAACTTTTCTACATAATCCTTGAGGTACAGTCCACTCTCTAGTTCCCTTTTCCTATGGCATATTTACTAACATTGTGTGCCTCAAAAATCCACCTGTACAAACAACTCTTCCGTGAACGTCCATTGTTACACTGCCTACGGACAGAATTAATTATCATGATCATTCATTATGGCCATAGGTAGTGTTAAGGCCCTAAATGTGCTACGTTCAATAAGCAGGTGCAACATATATGGGTTCTTCCTTTCTTGCTGAGGATACTGCCACTGGCCATTGCTACCTGGACATGTTAAAAGAATGGCCTATGCCACAGATCTGCTAAATATAGTTGAATAGTAGGACGGCGTACCTCCACATTTCCATTTGGATGTTTGCCGATACCCTAGCATACTTCTGCCTTTTGATCGACATGGCATAACAGGATAAACAAGAATCCTAAAGGTAAGGGTCACACCTTATAGTGCGTTTACAGAGAGAATTATCTGACAGATTTTGGAAGCCAAAGCCAGGAATGGATTTGAAAATAGGAGAAATCTCAGTCTTTCCTTTATGACCTGTTCTTTGTTTATAGCCTGTTCCTGGCTTTGGCTTCAAAAATCTGTCAAATAAATCTGTGTAAACGCACCATAATACAACCAGTTAACTCCCTCCCAAATAATGAAGAAAAAAAAACACTTTTATAAAATCACATTTTTATTAATTCATATAATAAACTAGAAAATGTACCCGGCGCTGCCCGGGTATAAAGTGTCAGTGTGTTAATTAGATTTGTTCTAAGGTGCCCAGGAGGCCAAGCTAAAGGTATTGTTTCATCTGAGTTAATCAGTGGAATTAGTGTATACCTGTAGTGCATAGTTGGAGGGGTTCTGTATACCCACAATGTATAGTTTTTAGGGGTCTCGCATATATGTAGTGCATAGTAGTAGTGTATAGTTGAGGGAGGTCCTGTATACCTGCAGTGTACAGTTGGTGAAGGTCCTGTATACTTATACTGTATAGTTCGGGGGTCCTGTATACCTGTAGTATATAGTTGGTGCTGTATACCTGTAATGTATAGTTGGTGGAGGTCTTGTATACCTGTAGTTTATAGTTTGAGGGTCCTGGATACCTGTAGTGTATAATTGGTGGAGGTCTTGTATACCTGTAGTATATAGTTCGGGGGTCCTGTATACCTGTAGTAAATAGTTTGAGGGTCCTGTATAACTATAGTATAGAGTTGGTGGAGGTCCTGTATACCTGTAGTGTATAGTTTGGGGTCCGATATACCTGTAGTATATAGCTGGTGGAGTTCCTGTATACCTATAGTATATTTGGGGTCATGTATACTTGTAGTATAGAGTTGGTGAAGGTGCTGTATACCTGTATTATAGAGTTGGTGTAGGTCCTGTATACCTGTAGTGTATAGTTTTGGGGTCCTGTATACCTGTTGTGTATAGTTGGTGGAGGTCCTGTATACCTGAAGTATATAGTTGGTGGAGGTCCTGTATACCTGTAGTATATAGTTTTGGGGTCCTGTATACCTGTAGTGTAAAGTTTGGGGTCCTGTATACCTGTAGTGTAAAGTTTGGGGTCCTGTATACCTGTAGTATATAGTTTTGTGGAGGTCCCGTGCACTTGTAGTATATAGTTTTGGGGTCCAGTATACCTGTAGTGTCCTGTATACCTGCAGGGTTGTATTTACCCGTATGGCAGTGTTATTCAGTCACAGAGTGTCGGTATTCGTCATGTCTGGTATGAGGGTGTTATCCAGTCACAGTATGGCGGTATTGGTCAGGTCTGGTGTGGCGGTGTTATCCAGTCACGCTATGGTGGTATTGGTCAGGTCTGGTATAGCAGTGTTATCCAGTCACAGTATGGCAGTATCGGTCAGGTCTGATATGATGGTGTTATCCAGTCACAGTATGGTGGTATTGGTCAGGACTGGTGTGGCGGTGTTACCCAGTCACAGTTTGCCGGTATTGGTCAGGTCTGGTATGGCAGTGTTATCCAGTCACAGTATGGCGGTATTGGTCAGGTCTGGTATGACAGTGTTATCCAGCACAGTATGGCGGTATTGGTCAGGTCTGGTATGGCAGTGTTATCCAGTCACAGTATGGCGGTATTGGTCAGGTCTTATATGACAGTGTTATCCAGTCACAGTATGGCGGTATTGGTCAGGTCTGCTATGACAGTGTTATCCAGTCACAGTATGGCGGTATTGGTCAGGTCTGGTGTGGCGGTGTTATCCAGTCACAGTATGGCGGTATTGGTCAGGTCTGGCAGTGTTATCCAGTCACAGTATGGCGGTATTGGTCAGGTCTGGTGTAGCAGTGTTACCCAGTCACAGTTTGGTATATCTGTTGTGCCCTGTATATACATGTACTGTATGGATGGAGTAGGGGGTCCTGTATATACATGTACTGTATAGATGGAGTAGGGGGTCCTGTATATACATGTACTGTATAGATGGAGTAGGGGTCCTGTATATACATGTACTGTATAGATGGAGTAGGGGGTCCTGTATATACATGTACTGTATAGATGGAGTAGGGGGTCCTGTATATACATGTACTGTATAGATGGAGTAGGGGGTCCTGTATATACATGTACTGTATAGATGGAGTAGGGGTCCTGTATATACATGTACTGTATAGATGGAGTAGGGGGTCCTGTATATACATGTACTGTATAGATGGAGTAGGGGGTCCTGTATATACATGTACTGTATAGATGGAGTAGGGTGTCTACCAGTTATTACTGTGGATGTTGTGAGGCAGCTTCCCTAGCAACCATTGCTCCCTGTGAAAATGAAAGCAGTAATCCTATTGGTTGCTAAGGCTCCAACTGCCGTGTCTGCTGCAGCTAATTATATCACCTGTGTTTGCAGTGAGGAGATTTTCCCATTCATCTCTATGGGGCGCCTCTCTTTCCCCTCCCCCTCCCCTCCTGTACATCTGGCGGGGACGGGACCTTCGCAATAACCTTCCCGGGCACCCAATGTATCTGTGGGCCAAATTTGGGGTCAAACGGTTCAGGCGTTTGGAAGTCTATAGAGGACAGACAGACAGAAGGACAGACAGACAGACAGACAGACAGACAGACAGATTTTGATTTTTATGATATAGATAAACATAACCTAAGTCCCCAATTCAATATAATGAAAATATTATATAGAGAACAAAGACACAAACATATACAAATCCTATTAACAAAGAGGCCAGGGCCCCCCCAATGTTTAGTAACCATAAACTAGTCCATAATGACTGAAAAGTGTTCTCTATACATGAGGAGCATAAGTCACAATAACCAGCCCAAAGAAGGAAAACAAACTCAAATGACAGAAATAAATACAAATAATTGCCCCTTCCCTACATCACCCTTTTTGTCTATTTTTTCAGCTTTATTTATTTCATAGATTTTTTTTATGGCCAATGGAATACTATCCCGTTGGCACCATTACTAAATGGGATAAAATGATTAGTGTTAAGTTAAAGGGGAACGTCGGCAGCTTACTTTTTATGCTTAACCCCTTCACGTCAGCAATACGTAGATATATGAACATTGCTGACACTGAAGAGGTTTGATGTGTGCGGGATCACTGCAGTGAGAGCGGCCCCACACACATCAGTGTCCCGGGAGCTGAAGGTAATGAGAGGCAGCAGCAATCCCGCAGCTATGTCTCATTAACCCCTTTAACGCCGCAATGTATAGGGATCACAGCGTTTAAGGTACTCAGTGACAGAACACTGACAGATGATTGAGTGATCGGGACCCCGGCTTCCCGATCAGATGTACCGACAGGCGGGGGTAAGCCTCTTACCTTCGTCCTGTCGGTTCGAAGATCTGTGCATAGTCTGCTCTCGGGCAGGCTCTATGCATAGATCACCGATAACACTGATCTATGCTATGCTATGGCATAGCATAGATCAGTACTTGTTTTACTGTGAAAAAAAGTAGTAAAAAAGTTTAAAAGTATTAAACCTCCCCCGACCCCAATAAAAGTTTCATATACCCTCTTGCCCATTATAAAAATAAAAATATTTAAAAAAATAAAATAAACATTATATATTGTAGCGTGCGGAGTTGTCCAATCTATTAGGCTATTACATTATTGTTCCCGCATGGTGGATGGCGTAAACAAAAAAAAGAAAAAACACACCAGGATTGCTGATTTTTAAAAATTCTGTATCAGAAAAAAATTAATAAAAAGCAATCAATATTTTTCTGTTACACCAATATAACATTAATAAAAACTAGAGATTATGGCGCAAAAAAAAAGGACACCTCAACCAGCCCTGTAGGTGGAAAAATAAAAGCACTATGGCTCTTAGAAGGTGAGGAGGAACATTGCATTAATTTGACCTGGACTTTTGTGCATCAAAGGACTCTGTTTTGAAGGGGTTAATAAACACGCATTACAAAGTTATATAACTTTGTAACGTATGTTAATAAGCGAACTGCTCCCCCCCCCAGCCAGTCAAAGGCCGATTAGTTAAAGCATTACAAAGTTATTAGCACATAACATTAGATAGAACATTAACCCCTAGACGACCTAGGACATAAAGGTATGCCACAGCCGTCTGTCACCACACAACGATGGTACATCCAGTATGCATATATCACTAAGACGCAGGGCTGTGGAGTCGGTAAGCTGCAGCTCCGACTCCAACTCCTGAATTTTATCAGGACCGACTCCAAGTCCGACTCCTGAATTTTATCAGGACCGACTCCGACTCCTGCTCCTTCATAAATGGCCAGTCATATACCAGGCGAGTTATTTATCACACTGGCTCAGCAGCTTCTCCCTAATGTCCTACATGATCCTGGGGCGACTTCTGAAACATACAAAGGAAGCTTCTCCTGTGTGTGTAGTGGATGCAGCCAGTCTCCAGCCTTCATATCCTGAACAACTCAGAACTAGACTAGATGGAGCAGGTGGTCTTTTCCTGCTGACAGTCTTCTATGTTTCTAACTAAATATTCACCATACTTAAAAAAACACTGCTAGATACCTGTGAAATAGAGGTCAGCCATAGTGATATACAGGGGGTCACACATAGTGATATAGAGAGGGGTCACACAGTTATATAGAGGTCACACATAGTGATATAGAAGGTCACTGTGGGGGCACGCAATAGAGCGCACACACACACAGCCTGCTGCAGCCATAGCATACACACACCCACACAGCCTGCTGCAGCTATAGCACACACACAGCCTGCTTCAGCCATAGAACACACACACAGCCTGCTGCAGCCATAGCACACACACAGCCTGCTGCAGCCATAGCGCACACCACACACAGCCTGCTGCAGCCATAGCACGCACACACAGCTGCAGCCATAACACACTGAAGAAAAACACACAATCTTCTCCCAGAGAGAAAACACCACACTGAAGACAGAAGTTACACCTACACTACTTATGTCTTCTCCTCCTCTATATTACACAGGATATCTTCATATTACACTGCTGCTCATATACAGTCATCCAGCATTCAGGAAGAGAACAGCACAGATCTCCCCCCACACAATGGACTCTTCCAGCTCAGAAACAAACAGCCAAATAGTGACCGACAACTTTTCCTCAACCACCATTGTGTAATAGGGCCAGTGTCCTATCAGAATGTTGCTCATAATATATATTCATGAGCAAAACAAAAAAGCTGGATTCAGAGTCGGTACATTTTTTTCCGACTCCAACTCCAGCCAAAGCTAGCTCCGACTCCAGCCAAAACTAGCTCCAACTCCGACTCCACAGCCCTGCTAATGACTGGCTGCAGGGATCACTCTGCAGCCTGTCATTAACCCATTTAACATTTAAGTGTAAGTGACAAGAGCAGCTCCTGTCACTTACTGATCAGGACCCCCGCAGTGTGATTGCAGGGGTCCTGATCACTTTGCTGGAACGCCAAAGGAGTTCTCCCTACCTCAGTCCAGCCAGCATTCTGCTCATAGAGACTGCAGCAAGCAGGCTCTATGTGAGGAAAGCCGGTAACACTGATCAAGGCTACGATATGGCATAGCAATGATCAGTGTATGCAAACTAAAGATTGCATGTAAAAGATGCTCTATAGATAATAAAAAATGAGGATCTTAGTAAACCAGTAGTGGCCCTTGCTATTGTAAGAATGCTAGAGTAGGACCATGTTTCTGAGAACACCTTAATGTGGTGTCTTGGTACACTTTGATTAAATGGTTTGCTAAGATCCTCATTTTTTAATACCTATAGAGCAGTTTTTTATTGTGTGTACACCGGGGGGCTGAGTATGTACGATAAGCACTTGCAACTGTAGGTTGCTGTTGCATAGAGACATGTCAAAAGTTTTGATCGGTCAGGGTCTGAGTGTTCAGACCTGTACCGATCGAGAGATAGAGCAGGGAGAAGACCACGCTAAGCGTGGTCCTCCCCCATCTCTATCTCCCGACAGGTACAGACCAGTTGGGCTCCATTATACACTCACGGCCACTTTATTAGGTACACTTGTCCAACTGCACGTTACCACTTAATTTCTAATCAGTCAATCACATGGCGGCAACTCAGTGTATTTAGGCATGTAGACATGGTCAAGACAATCTCCTGCAGTTCAAACCGAGCATCAGTATGGGGAAGAAAGGTGATTTGAGTGCCTTTGAACGTGGCATGGTTGTTGGTGCCAGAAGGGCTGGTCTGAGTATTTCAGAAACTGCTGATCTACTGGGATTTTCACGCACAACCATCTCTAGGGTTTACAGAGAATGGTCCGAAAAAGAAAAAACATCCAGTGAGCGGCAGTTCTGTGGGCGGAAATGCCTTGTTGATGCCAGAGGTCAGAGGAGAATGGGCAGACTGGTTCGAGCTGATAGAAAGGCAACAGTGACTCAAATAGCCAACCGTTACAACCAAGGTAGGCAGAAGAGCATCTCTGAACGCACAGTACGTCGAACTTTGAGGCAGATGGGCTACAGCAGCAGAAGACCACCCGTTACTAGCATGGTGTACCTAATAAAGTGGCCGGTGAGTGTAGGTCTGACTGATCACATGGCAGAGCAGGGAGAGGACCGCTTTTAGCATGGCCTTCTCCCCGCTCTATCTCCTGATCGGTACAGGTCTAAACACTCTGAACCGGACCGATAATAACTTTTAACATGTCTCTACAACATGTCAAAAGTTTTGTGAAATGACAGTGACATTTTAAAGTGTGTCAAAAATAAAAAGTAAAAATGTTTTTAAAAATGCCCCAAAGCCCCTTCCCCAATAAAAAATAAAATCACTCCCATCCCATCCCAGAAAAAAAACTAAAAATGATGAAACATTATGTACTGTAGCATGCGTAATTGTCCGCTTAAAATATGATAGTGATCCTGTATGGTGAACGGTGTAAATGAGGGAAGAATTGCTGTGGGGAAAAAAATGTCTTGGCTGCAGTTATTATACAGGGTGAATCAAAAGTTTAAGTGTAAGGGAAATGACATATAATACCCCAGCAAGTAATGGGTGAGGGGGTCTATCTTTTAGGGTAGCTTCACACGTACCGGCTAGGTCCCCGCTTAACCCATTCTGTTGCCGCCCGGCTCCCGCTCTGTATACATTACCTGGCCTCGCTGTACGGGGTCCCGACGTACTGGTCTCCCGCCCGGCCAATTAGTGTGTTGCCCTGCCGCAGCCACTGATTGGCCGGGCGGGAGAGCAGTATGCCAGGACCCCGTGCAGCGAGGGCAGGTAATGTATACAGAGCGGGAGCCGGGCGCCTTTCATTTTCCAAAGAGCCTGTGAGGAATGGCAGGTGGCATCTGACTGATTGCTAGGGGCAACTGAGCCCGTTTCACTTTACACCAGTTTGATAAATCTCCCCCATAGTCCATTTTAGTTTAGATGACTACCACTACCACTGAGGGGGAGATTTATGAAAGGGTGTAAATATCCACCTGGTATAAACTGACCACAGCAACCAATCACAGCTCCTCTTATATTTTACCAGAGCTGAAAGCTGAGCTGTGATTGGTTGCTGTGGTCTGTTTTCACCAGGTGTATATTAAAGGGTTTATCCAGCGCTACAAAAACATGGCCACTTTCCCCCCTACTGTTGTCTCCAGTTCAGGTGCTGTTTGCAATTAAGCTCCATTTACTTCAATGGAACTAATGGTCCTTTTAGACGGAACGATTATCGTTTGAATTTGCACGATAACTATCGTATTTGAGCGATAATCGTTCCGTGTAAATGCAGCGAACGATCAAGCAATGAGCGAGAAATCGTTCATTTTGATCTTTCAACGTGTTCTCAAATCGTCGATCATTCGCAAAAAATTTGCAGATTGTTCAGTGTAAACAGTCTTTCAACGATTTCACCTATGTGTGAGATAGGCTTATGTGATGGCAAAACGATTTTTCCGTACGATGTATGGTTCTGTCTAAACGCTGATTGTTATAAAAAACACATCGTTCATTCAAAATCGTTAATCGTGCGAATTATCGCTCTGTCTAAAAGGACCATAAGTTTCAAAACCCCACCCAAACTGGAGACAACAATAGGGGGAAAGTGGCCATGTTTTTGTAGCACTGGATAACCCCTTTAACTCCCTTTCATAAATCTCCCTGAATGTACATGTCTGCATTGGGCAGTGCTTCCTCAGAAAACCTCAACAACACTACAACTAGGTCAGCGGCCCCATATAAGCCCCTTACTATAAAGTGGCCAACCCTTTTAAGAGGTTAAAAACTTTAAGTGCCATCCAAAAACTTATAACTTCGAAAACTGTGGTCACCTTCCAAAAAGAATTAAAACTTAAAGTGTCATCCAAAAACCATCACCAACAAAATGGCATGGAAATAAAATGTGTGGCGTTTGCAGTGTGTATGTGTGGAGAGGGGAGGACAGGGTGGCATGGCTCGGCCTCTGTCTGTGGTTTGCTGGCAGGCTCGGGGCTCTCCATGGAGCCGGTGCACTCCCCTTTCCTTCGCACTTCGCCTGCAGCCTACAAATGGCGCTGTGCCGGGGCAGGACAGCACATGCTCCCCGGCCTGCGCGCCTCTAGCACACTAGCAGCCTTGTCCGACCTACCATTACCCAGCATTCACCGCAGCGAGTTCACGCGAACTCCCCGTTAGCAGCCCCGGCGCGGCTTGCGAGCGCGTTATCTGCCAACCTGCCCGAGCCATTGTGCCCTGCTGGCCGCCATAGCCGCCACCACGGTAAGCCTTCTCTCTTTCATCCCCGCTGCAGCCGCCCGTCTCCGGGACCGTGGGTCTAGGCCTCGGCTGGCGTCCCCAGACTGAGGCGCATCGCAGGGGGAGGTGGGGTAGAGACCAGAGATGGTTTGCCGACGAGCGACTATGTCGGACGCCATCTTTGGTGAGCCGTGCGTGTTGTTGCAGCTGCCTGAACAAACAGGCGGCGGGGTGAGGGCTGTGTGCGGAGAGATCATTAGGCGTCACACGGACGAATTTCCTGTCATTAATCTGACGTGCGGCCGCCGCTGCTGCCCTCCGAGCCGCCCGCCGTACCTCCGCCGCCGCCGCCGCCACACAATGGGAGGACGATGGTTGTGAGCAGAAGGCGGCGAGCTCCCCCTCCCAGACACGGCTCTGGGCGCTACCTGCGCCTCTTGTTGACGGCTTCCTAATAAGTCGCAGCTCATCTGCTGCCACCACTGTACATAATAATAATAGTAATGCGTGACTTACACCGGCTCAGCTGCTGAGGGAGCATACTGTCACAGCCCCACCCTCTCCAGTCACAGCGAGCACACAGGAGCAGGGAGAGGAGGTGGCACTGTGCCATGTTACCCTGAAGAGAAGAGCAGGGAGAGGAGGTGGCACTGTGCCATGTTACCCTAAAGAGAAGAGCAGGGAGAGGAGGTGGCACTGTGCCATGTTACCCTGAAGAGAAGAGCAGGGAGAGGAGGTGGCACTGTGCCATGTTACCCTAAAGAGAAGAGCAGGGAGAGGAGGTGGCACTGTGCCATGTTACCCTAAAGAGAAGAGCAGGAAGAGGAGGTGGCACTGTGCTATGTTACCCTGAAGAGAAGTGCAGGGAGAAGAGGTGGCACTGTGCCATGTTACCCTAAAGAGAAGAGCAGGGAGAGGAGGTGGCACTGTGCCGTGTTACCCTAAAGAGAAGAGCAGGGAGAGGAGGTGGCACTGTGCCATGTTACCCTGAAGAGAAGTGCAGGGAGAAGAGGTGGCACTGTGCCATGTTACCCTAAAGAGAAGAGCAGGGAGAGGAGGTGGCACTGTGCCATGTTACCCTAAAGAGAAGAGCAGGAAGAGGAGGTGGCACTGTGCCATGTTACCCTAAAGAGAAGAGCAGGAAGAGGAGGTGGCAGTGTGCCATGTTACCCTAAAGAGAAGAGCAGGGAGAGGAGGTGGCACTGTGCCATGTTACCTTGAAGAGAAGAGCAGGAAGAGGAGGTGACACTCTGCTATGTTACCCTGAAGAGAAGAGCAGGGAGAGGAGGTGGCACTGTGCCATGTTACCCTAAAGAGAAGAGCAGGGAGAGGAGGTGGCACTGTGCTATGTTACCCTGAAAAGAAGAGCAGGGAGAGGAGGTGACACTGTGCTATGTTACCCTGAAGAGAAGTGCAGGGAAAGGAGATGGCACTGTGCCATGTTACCCTGAAGAGAGGAGCAGGGAGAGGAGGTGACACTGTGCTATGTTACCCTGAAGAGAAGTGCAGGGAGAAGAGGTGGCACTGTGCCATGTTACCCTAAAGAGAAGTGCCTGGAGCAGGGGAGAGGAGGTGGCAGTGTGCCATGTTACCCTAAAGAGAAGTGCAGGGAGAGGAGGTGGCACTCTGCCATGTTACCCTAAAGAGAAGAGCAGGGAGAGGAGGTGGCACTGTGCTATGTTACCCTGAAAAGAAGAGCAGGGAGAGGAGGTGACACTGTGCTATGTTACCCTGAAGAGAAGTGCAGGGAAAGGAGATGGCACTGTGCCATGTTACCCTGAAGAGAGGAGCAGGGAGAGGAGGTGACACTGTGCTATGTTACCCTGAAGAGAAGTGCAGGGAGAAGAGGTGGCACTGTGCCATGTTACCCTAAAGAGAAGTGCCTGGAGCAGGGGAGAGGAGGTGGCAGTGTGCCATGTTACCCTAAAGAGAAGTGCAGGGAGAGGAGGTGGCACTCTGCCATGTTACCCTAAAGAGAAGTGTCGGGAGCAGGGAGAGAAGGTGACACTGTTTACCCTGAAGAGAAGTGCAGGGAGAGGAGGTGGCACTGTGCAATGTTACCCTGAAGAGAAGTGCCATGAGCAGGGAGAGGAGGTGGCACTGTGCCCTGAAGAGAAGTGCCAACCTGTCATCTCACCTCACTCATCACACACCCGGCCATGGCGGAAGAAATGGCACCTTGTGTTGCCAATAGTAACAACAACCGTTTGGAATATTAAATTTTGTGTTTAGTTTTTTTTTTTTTTTTATAATAAAGACTTAATCTGGCTGACACGTATCATTTGCACTTTGCTTGTCCCGCACTACATCACCCAGCATACCAGGACCCGACAGCAGGTTCCCATTAATTTATTTCTCTATGTCAGTCATGTCAAACTCTGGCCCGTGGTGCCATTATTTTTGGTCCGCCAGGCAGTTCAGAGTTTGAATTACATCTGGTCCACCATGGCTACTATAAACGAGACTATGGGGGAGGGCTGGCTACTATACAAGACTATGGGGCAGGGCTGGCTACTCTATGAGACTACTTGGGAGGGCTGGGTACTGTAGGAGACTATTGGGGAGGGCTAGCTACTATAAACGAGACTATGGGGGAGGGCTGGCTACTATATAAGAGTCTATGGGGGAGGGCTGGCTATTATATAAGAGTCTATGGGGGAGGGCTGGCTACTATATAAGACAATTGGGGAGGGCTAGCTACTATAAATGAGACTATGGGGGAGGGCTGGCTACTATATGAGACTACAGGGGAGGGCTGGCTACTATATAAGAGACTATGGGGAAGGGCTGGCTACTATATGAGACTATGGGGGTGGGTTGGCTACTATATGAGACTACAGGGTTTAATCATATCATATCATAGCAATTTATCCTGTCATTTATCATAGTGCACAGCGCTGGGAGACTCACACCACTGACAGTGACAGGAATGCCGCATTCGTGCTTCAATAATTATCAATTCAATAATTAATTTTTTAATTTTGGCCCATTGTGTATTTGAGTTTGACACCATTGCTCTTTGTAATTGCGCAGTCTCTGTATAAATCAGTGCTGATGGATCCACCGCACAATGGCTACAGAGGCCCCAAATGGAGACCTAGACACAGTGTGACTTTAGCATTTATTGGTTATATTGTAGGTTCAGAAAATGGCCACCAGATCTCGCCTTGTTGGGTGCAGTAACAGCAGAAATCCAGAACACAGTACCACTGAATGGCAGAAGTACCTCAGCAATGTTTGATGTAGGACGGAGGGCCGGGGGCGGCACACAGAGAACACGGCCAGTGCTCAGCTAGCCGCCAGCTGTGTTCTCTGCACTATACTTTATGTTAAAGGGAACCAATCACGCCGAAAATCCATCTTAAGATAAGGAAACGTCCGGAGTCCGCGCATGCGCAGTACGTCGGCGTCGTCTCCCGCCGTACTGCGCATGCGCGGACTACAGAAGACGTCTGCGCTGCGTGCGGATGATGTCAGCGCGCCGACGACGCGAAACGCAAGCCGCCGGGTCACGTGGATGGAAGGCAGACATTAAGCACGTCCCTCTGGGCGTGATTACAGCCATTACAGACGCCCAGGACCTGTGACTCATTCTGCCCACCTTGACTAAATCCGCCCACCGTGACTACTTGCCGGAAATTTACATTCAGCGCGGGACTTCTTCAAAGTAAGATTACTGACTGATGGAGGGGGGCACTGAGGTTACAGGGGGATGTTTAGGAAACCTGCTGGGTGATGTGCCAGCACGTTTCCTTATCTTAAGATGGATTTTCGGCGTGATTGGTTCCCTTTAAGCTGCTCTATTATGCAGCTTAACATAAAGTATCGATACCAGGAAATCCTGGTACCAAACCGTTTTTCTGATAGTAGTATCGATATTTCGGTGCATCGTGCATCACTAGTCTGTACCTGACATTGGCACACAGCAGGGGCCCCGGGCAGAGACTCCACTGATAATGACGGCTCTGCATCACCAGTGTAGGCTCTGTACTCAAAGGCGGTTAAGCACCAGTGGTCATGTGACCATGATCTCCCATGTCACTTGTAAAAACCTTAGACATGTCAGAAGTGCGTATAGGTGGAGGTCCGGGTACTGAGACCCTGCCTATCGCTAGAATGAAGGGGCAGAAGAGTTTAACAGCGCGCACTCTGCCT
This sequence comes from Dendropsophus ebraccatus, assembly GCF_027789765.1. Taxonomy (NCBI): domain Eukaryota; kingdom Metazoa; phylum Chordata; class Amphibia; order Anura; family Hylidae; genus Dendropsophus; species Dendropsophus ebraccatus. The sequence goes on from NC_091454.1 coordinate 156,224,778, forward strand.
CTTCATCTCTGCTATGCGGAGATGAATTTCGTAGACTGCTGGTACAAGCAAAGTACAGAATTATAATTGATCCTATGGAACTGGCTCCATTATAATTCAGGAGACTGCAGTTATAGTGGAGAGGAAGGGGCTGAGCACTTCTGCCACTTCATTCTAGCGATCAGCGGGGGTCTCAGCACCCAGACCAATACCGATACACATCTCTGACATGTCTGAAGTTTTTACAAATGATAGCTACACTTTAACCTAGGGGGCAGTCTAATAGAAGAGGGGAGCTGCTGAAGAACCTCCTGTGGCTACAAGTAGAAGAGGAGGCGAAGAAGGGAGCCAATGCTTTTGTATGTGTTATTGTGTGTGAAAACTGCCAGGTAAGTAGAGGGATGAATTATGGAGACAGGAGTGCCGCTTTACAGGTGGAGCAGTATGTATTTGTGCAGTTGGGTTCTACAGGTGGAGCAGTATTCTTTGGTTTGGGTTATTCAGGTGGTGCAGTGTGGTGTTAAGTTATACAGTTGAAGCAGTATTTGTTTGGGTTGGGTTATACAGGTGGAGCAGTATTTATTGGTGCAGTGTGGTGTTGGGTTATACAGGTGGAGCAGTATTTATTGGTGCAGTGTGGTGTTGGGTTATACAGGTGAAGCAGTATTTTGGTGCAGTGTGGTGTTGGGTTATACAGGTGGAGCAATATTGGTGCAGTGTGGTGTTGGGTTATACAGGTGGAGCAGTATTTATTGGTGCAGTGTGGTGTTGGGTTATGCAGGTGGAGTAGTTTTTTTGCTGCACTTGTTTTGGTTTGTCACTGGTAGAGAAGTATTTATTGCAACAGTGTTGGTTTACTACAGGTGGAGCAGTATTTAGTTTTGCACTATGGAGCTTATTTGGCGCTGCACTAAATGGTGGTATCTGGTGCTTTATTTACAGCAGCTATTAGTGGCCTTTCATCAAAGACCTATCACATATCATCCAAAGACTATTGAAATAGGCTGACCCAATTAATTGGAGACACTGTGTGGTGAAGTGAACTGTGAAACCTACACTGGGGTACATGGACCTTCTCTGCCACCTGTTTACTTCTTGGTTGGTATTATGGATTTATACTTTGATTACTTTGTATGTGTTGATCCTCTTTTGCATGTAGCATAATTTGCGTGATTACTAGAGAGTCATTTTCATTACTGTATGCACCAAATTTATGTACTCAATATTATTACTATTAATATTAGGGTCTGTTCACACTACAGAATTAGCGCAGGACTTCAAGCGGGAGTCCACGGAGCAGACCCTTACATTCCTCGATGTTTGGGGTCAGTGAGAGATCTTTTTTAAGATTGCATTTGTATTAAAAACATTTTTTTTATCATGTGTCTGTAAGATCAAATAAAGATTCATTTTGCTAATATTTAGTGGTGATCTGTGGATTTATTCGTCAAGAAATCTGCATTGTGTTAGCAAGATAAATTGAATTTTCTACAGGTTTAAAATTGTAGATATTCATTTGTATTTGTCTTTTGCATGTAGACAAGATATCAATAAATCACATCTCTATTGTCACTACTACTGAAATATTCTGTGGGTTTTTCACACACAAACTTTTCAGCACATCCACCTCATGTGAACATACCTTTATAATCATGTAGCTTTGACTGCTATGCAATGTATTGACCATCAAGCAATGTGAGCTAAATTCCTGTTACAGGACCTGTACATCCTTCATCCTGCTTTATTCACCTATTAGAGGTAACTTTGCTTTCTTCTTCTACCCTGTGTAGTCCAGGAGATCACATAGCAGTTTGTATGTAGTAAGAAACTGGCAGTCAAGCTGATCCACACTCAGGCTGAAACAGATAAATGCTGAAGAGGTTAAAGAAGCATTACACTTTTTTTTTTGTCCCTCTAACCACTACATGCTGGTGCATACACTTACTAATGATGATCAGTGTCCTGGGCCGCCATTCAAATCCTGCGGGAATTGACGTCACAGCTCTTCTGAACCCTGTTCCTTCTCCAGGGCTTTTGAAGGCCAGAAGTCGGGGTCTCCAATGCATCTCTAATAGAGATGCATTGGAGACTGACTTCCAGCCTCCCTAGCTTCAGGCCAGTCGGCGAAGGGATCATGTGGCCCCCTTAGGAACCAGGCAGCGGTTCAAAAAAAAAAAAAAAAAAAAAGAACCACGCCACAGGCATCCCCACGCCAGCGTCAATACATTCAGGTAAAAAACCCACATTTGCTTTAAGGGTATACAGGGTTTAGGGTACACAACGTGAGCCCCCCGCTTCAGCAGCCCTTAGTAATCGAGCACTAAATACATACAATAGAATAATCAGTACATGTAATGCGTTAATCCCTATGAGCAATCAGTGCATTGTCCATAGGAGTCCCCAAGGGGGACTACAAATTAATGTTAAAAAAAATTGCGCAAAAGCCCACAATGTAATGTAAAAAAAAAAAAAACTAAACTGACAACCACTGCACAAATTTTTCTTCACCCTACCACCATATTTTATGGAAAAATAAAATATGTCATTGCAAAGTACAATTGGTGTTGCAAAAAATAAGACCTCATGGGTCTAGAGTTGAAAAAATTTAAGCGCTACGGCAGTGCTTCCCAACCTTTTCCACTTCGGGGCACCCCTTGGGGAAAAAAAATTAGCTCGGGGCACCCCTACCAAATAATGTTCTTCAAAATACAAAAACAGTCATTCAGTGACTCACAGGTGACGTCTTCTTTGATCTGAGGCGTCACTTTCCCTTTTCCTCTCCATCCGGCCCAGACCACCATGATGATTTCTTCCAGCTACGTTTCATCTCTTCAGAATCTGCCAGACAAACGTTTTAGGCTCCGCACATTTCTAGCAACTTTCTTCCCTTTCTCCCTCATATAGGTTCCCATACAGTAGTAACTGTGATGTTTGGTGTTATGTGCAGTAAAGCGAATAGGAATGTGGGTTGCCTCCATATGTAGGATCCCCTGCTGTGTCCCCTTATACTAATAATGCCCCCTGCTGTGTGCCCCATACAATAATAATGCCCCCTGCTGTGTATCCCATACAATAATAATGCCCCCCTGCTGTGTATCCCATACAATAATAATGCCCCCTGCTGTGTACCCCATACAATAATAATGCCCCCTGCTGTGCCCTCATATACTAATAAAGCCCCCTGCTGTGTGCCCCTATACAATAATAATGCCCCCTGCTGTGTACCCCATACAATAATAATCCCCCTGCTGTGTACCCCATACAATAATAATGCCCCCTGCGGTGCCCTTATATACTTATAATGCCCCAAGCTCTTCCCCTCCATCATACTCACCTTATCCGAGCTGTGTGGCTGCAGGGAGCAGCTCTTCTCTTTATTCTGGCTCCATCTTGCGAGCCGCAGGGACGGAACCTCCAGCAGGCGTGATGACACCTGTCAGAGAGGTCACGTCCCATAGACTGCTGGTATGAAGTGCCGGCAGCCTATGGGATTGAATGTAGGAGTGGGACGCTGACCGAATTCTTAAAGAGGACCTGTCACCCCCGTGCCGGGGTGACAGGCTCCCGATCCCCCGTTACAGCCCCCTATACGCACTTGATCCCGCCGGGTCCCGCTTTTGGATCCGGTCAGGTCACGGAGATATCAGCTCCCGAAGCCCGGCACGGGCGCTGACAGGTAAGTCCGACGCTCATAGAGAATGAATGGGGAGTCCGATGCTCCGTCATTCTCTATGGGCACCGGACTCTCCTGTCAGCGCGCGCGCCGGTCTTCGGGAGCTGATATCTCCGTGACCCAACCTGGTCCAAAAGCGGGATCAGGTGAGTATAGGGGGCTGTAACGGGGGTCGGGAGCCTGTCACCCCGGCACGGGGGGGTGACAGGTCTCCTTTAATGGAATGTGAAGAAGAAGAGCTTGAACCTTGGCAGCAAAAATTGAAACAAATTATCATCAATGTTGATGAAGATGACGACGATGATGATGAACCAATTTTTGTTAGAGAGATTAGTGTTTCAAAAACAACCAATACAAGTAAGACTCTTGTGTCTTATAATGCATATAGTAGGTTACAAATGTGTTGTAACACTGACCGTTCCTGCTCCTACATTTTGTTCAGCTGGGGGGCCTGAGTTTGACCCCCATGAAACTAATCAGGTAACCCTTCCCCATACTGCTTCCTTAATCTACTTTAGCTGCATATACTTCTTCCATGACCTTTATTACTGTAAATTTAAGCAGGGAAAGAGGAACTACAGTTTTTTTTTTCTTGTAAGGGGATGACCACTTTATAGTAGAATTGCTCAGTGTACAGTCTTAGTAACTGTATATACTAACATCAGCTCCCTGTGTACCTCATAGAGCTAAAATCAGACTCCTCTACATTAGGCTGTGTTGTCCTGCTCTGTGGTGAGTCTGTCCCTTAGGGTGCGTTTACACAGAAAGATTTATCTGACAGATTTTGGAAGCCAAAGCCAGGAGTGGATTTGAAAGGAGAATAGACCCCAGTCTTTCCTTTATGACCTGATCCCTGTTTGTAGTCTGTTCCTGGTTTTGGCTTCAAAGATCTGTCAGATAAATCTGTCTGTGTAAACGCACCATTAGATGGAGGAACATGTGACCATGCCCCACCCCCAAGTGTCCTCAATAGGCATATAGAGGCTCAGTGGAGGACAATGGGGGCAGGGAATGGTCACATGCTCCTTTATGTTGGCCATTTTATGCACAGGGTCTCCACAGAGCAGGACAGCACAGCCTGGAGGAGCGGAGTCTGATTAGGTGCTGATAGATTCACTTTAACAAAAGCATTCATTACAATGTTTTATTTCTTCACACTTATAAACTGTTAAAAGTTTGCTTTTTATCCGGTTCAAAATGGCAATGGTCATACTGGTGCTATTTGTTTGAATCCATCTGTTTGCTGACTTCTGTAATGTAAGGCTAAGACTCTATGGGTGTCATGTGAGTTATTGTGAAATTATAGGAGTACTTTGTTGAATATTGCACTATTTAAAAAGACTCGCACCATGTGATTGCTACAAAAAAAAACAGGCCACAGTAGAGCCCATAGACTTAAAACAATGAACTGCCTTTTTTTGTAACAATAGAAATGGTGCAGCATGCCGCAGTGGTCAGTACCTTCAGGACCATTGTGGCATAAAGTACACATTTTGGCCCAGATTTATCACGCTGCCTGAAACTAATGCAGTCTTTTTCCTCCGCAGCAACCAATCTCATTGAGCTCTGGAGATACGAAACATGATTGGTTGTTGTGGTTAAAACCGGAAGGTGTGCAATCCAGGTAGCTTGATAAATCTGGGGCTTTGTATATTTGCCTATAAAATTGTAAAATATTGGATACTGTCATGTTACTCATACTAAACTATTTTATTTTATGTCTTTACTAGTTAACAATGGCCGAATTGTTAATGGAATGTGAAGAAGAAGAGCTTGAACCTTGGCAGCAAAAATCGAAACAAATTATCATCAATGTTGATGACGATGAAGATGACGACGATGATGATGAACCAATTTTTGTTCGAGAGATTAGTGTTTCAAAAACAACCAATACAAGTAAGACTCTTGTGTCTTATAATGCATATAGTAGGTTACAAATGTGTTGTAACACTCGGGTATTGCTCAAAACTGTGCTGACAACTTCTTTTGTCAAAGCTGTTGAGACAATGCAAATATGGTTTCAGAAAACTTGGAGAAAGGGCTGGTTGGTTTTTAAGTTGATATATTAATGAATAACTTATAAATTCATTAAATAAAGAATTTGGGAATTTAACCCTTTTTTCCATGTACAACGCAGTGGGAAGATAGTTAAAGGGGTACTCCGACAGTTAAAAACTTTTTAGATGCTGCTGCCCTTATATAAAACATAATGATAATATCTTATCCGCAGTCAATCACTAGCCATGGGGCTGTCCCCTCTCCGTCAGTGATTGGCTGAGCAGGCACAAGTGGCGGTAGCTGCCGTCAGTGGGGGACCCAAAGAAGTAAGGATAAGATGTTTGTTATGTTTTAAATAAGGACAACAACATAAAAACAAAAATGTTTCAAGTGCTTGAGTACTCCTTTAACATTCAGTGCTGTACTGCCCTGCTGTTCTGTGGGCTCAGAAGCAGATCCCATCAGATTGTTAGCAGGAATTTCCTGAGGCCGTTGCTTTGTGCTGGTCTCTGCGGTTAAACCCCATAGATCAGGGGTGTCAAATTTGCGTCTCTCCACCAGTTGCAGAACTTCAATTCCCATCATGCTGGAAGGCCGCAGTTTGACACTTGTGCCATAGATACTGAGTCAGTAGCGACCAGTTAATCTATAAGGTTGACAGGATGGGTCTGTTTTCTTATGGCTCTGTGTACTAGAACTTGTTATTACTTCTAGAAATGTTTAACTCAGTTAACAAGTGGGTGTTACCAGTTGGGGAAGAGGGGTGTCACCACACAGCTGTGTTAGCTGTGACTAGGTAGTGTCAGTGTAGGGACCCCCCCCTATTGGTAACAGACAGTTAGGTATTGTCATAAAAACAATTGAATTTTCAAGTACAGGGGCCAGGAAAGTGTGACCACTTAAAGTGAATGTATAGCTTTTTTTTGTCCAACAAGAAAGAGAAAAAGTGATGGCACTGCCTGACTCTCCACTAGATGGCACTCTATCTCAGGCTGGTTCCGGTATGTGGTGGTGCTCAATCTGAAATAAACATACTGTATGAACAATAAATAAAGGATGAAAGGAGGCACTCACCAGCAGTGTATTCAGACCATCCAGCTTTTATTGCTGTGCGCAGGGGGAGCGGCACTAAGCCGTGAAACTGCGGTCACCCACCTTGTCTCCCCCGCTCCCCTTGCACACAGCAATAAAAGCCGGAAGGTCTGAATACACTGCTGGTGAGTGCCTCCTTTCATCCTTTATTCATTGTTCATATAGCTTTTTTTGTATTTCTGATCATACCCAGATACTGAAACATTGGTCCTTTTTCCAATCTGTTTCTATTTTCTGCACCATGTCAGTCAAACTTGCTGGCAGGACTGGCTGACATGTAATGTATGTGGCGGCCGCCTGTCTGACGGTAGATGTAAAAATAGATAAGGATAGGGTTGTTGGATTTCACTGCCTGATCCTTTTGTTCTTTGAAAGCAAAGACATTGCTGGTGGAGTTTGGCAGCAGCTCACCTGCCCTCTCTTTATTGAAATACTTGTACACTTGACAAGCTGTTTGTAAATCTGTTTAGTGGACCGTCTGAACACTGTTTAATGAATTCAGCACTAATCAGTGTCATATGTGCATTGACATTCGGGGAAACAGATCAATGACCTCAGGGAGACCAGTCAAAGAAAACATTGCTGGCTGGTGGTTAAAACGCTCAATGCAGTGAAGTCCTAGGTGCATTGCCCCCTGGGAAACATGAATATGCAAAAAAGGAGCCTGTGGAGGCTCATTAAAGAGTCTCAAAACACAGGACTAGCCAGATCCCAGAACTGTCCAGGAAGGACCCAGCCAAGGGGTGACTCCTGTAGGAAAACCCACCATATTAAGTGGCCCTATAAGTCAATGTAATGGCAAGGGAAACTCCAAGGCCAGGCATCCATCCACAGACAGCTGTGTCGGGCAATTTCCCCTCATCAGTGCCGAGCAGGATTCTTGCTAGGTGGGAGCAGTTCCTAGTAGAGCCATATGTGAAACAAATCACTGACCTCAGGGAGACCAGCCAAAGAGAACACTGCCGGCTGCTGGTTAAAGCGCTCAATACAGTGAAATCCTAGGTGCATTGCCCGCTGTGCATTAAGGGAGGGTCTATCACGCCTCGACTTCAAATGTAAATGACACCATACAAAAAGTCCTATTCCGCCTGGGAAAAAAGTAAAATGAAGACACTCACATTTCAGTAGAGTTATTCCATCTATACGTGTTGAATAACCATGAAGCAGAGTCTTAAAGCACCTTCACACTGTGAGGTGAGCCAACATCATTTGACTTTTTAAAATAGTTATTTAGTATTTTATTGCATGAAAAAAGTGTTTGATACAACATTAAAACGGATATATATCCTACAAATATTGTGCACACCAATAAATATTCTGTAAGTCCAAAAGTAATAAATATTAATTCCTTTATTCAAAAAACACGATAGGACATACAATGTTAAAAAATGGTAAAACATGTAGAAAATTGCACAGGTAAACCACAGATCACACCTGGACAAGACTGTATCAGAAGAACCTGGGTAAACAGCTACACTGGATACAGCATGTAAAGTGCATGTGCAAAAAATATACTGAATGCAGTCACTAAAGTGTAGCCTAATTATGTAAACATGTAAAATGCCCAGCTTCCAAAAGTAGCAAAGTGCTCGGTATACCTATTGTCCGGTGGTCTATAGTGGCTCCCTCTCCTCAACGCACGTTTCGCGTGGCAGCTTGATCACGGGGAATTAATATTTATTACTTTTGGACTTACAGAATATTTATTGGTGTGCACAATATTTGTAGGATATATGTGGTAGGTTTGGAGCCGCACCATATACATAGAAGTTTGTCAATATAAAATTTAAAACATTAAAACGGAATTTAAAGGGAACCAACCACCTAAAAATTGCCTATTAACCTATGGAAATGTGTTGCTGCACATGTGCAGATCCTCCCATGTAGTTTTGGGCTAATTCCTTACCTTTTTCAGAATCATCCTTACCCCACAGATCATCCCAGAGGAGGAAGAATTAGTTATAAGACAAAGCTGATGCCAAACAGTAGCCCCAGAACTCTCCGCCTTAAACAGAGCATGATTGCACTCTTGCAATATTCGGATCAGTCCTGGAATTCAAAATAGTAGTGCCAGAAATTTCTCAAGAGTCTTTTAATGTTGCCGTAAGGTCCTTCATGATCTCCCTGGCAAACCACATAGAAATAGAAGTGGTCTGCTTCCAAAGTACTGTACTACAGGCCCTATCCGCATGGATAAGGAGTCTTACCACTGACTTTTTTTTTTTTTAATAGAAGAGGAGAATCTTACAGAGTTACAGCAGAAACAAGGAGAGGAATTTAAAGATGGGATAGTCTGTAAATTTGCTGGTTAGATGCCACACTGTGGTCTAGAGATCCAATAAAATTGGACAATCCCAAAAGACAATTATTTCAGTTCTTGAACCACAGCACCAGAAGATTGGCAAAACGGAGGGATTCAAAGCCCCTATTACACGGCCCAATCTTCACAGCAAGCGAGCGCCTATTACACGTGCCAACATCGAATGGGTGGGGGTGGGGGGGCTGCCCATTGATGATAGTGGCGGCCTGCCTCATGCATGTCGACTGATCATTGCCTTTTATTACTCACAGCCCAAATACGGCCGATAGTCCCTTTGTATAATAGGGCCTTAAGTAATTAAGCTTAGAGGGGATTCTGTACCACTAGAGCTTGGATCGAACTTGAAATTGATGCCTTGTGGGCTCATGTAAAGAATCTCTCCCTAGGCAGACTAGGCACACTAATGCATCCATGTCTGAGAAAAATAGCAATACTTCACAATAAGAAAAAAGCCACAAATGAAAGTGCACATCCAGAATTTCTAACCTTTCTAAAACCTTCTGTTCTGCACAAGCCAGTTACTATATTTTATTTGAAAATATATATTTAAAATTTTTATATTTACTGTATTGTGATTTATTTTAACAGATAATGCAACTGGAGACCAGCGTGGTTCACCTGCACAGGCTAAGAATGGTGTGCCTAACAGAGGTAATTTAGGAACTTAAGTACTTGTGATGTTTCCAATATTTTAAATAGACTTTGTTTTACCAGTTTATTTGTTGTTTGGTAGGAAACAATGCATTTCAGATATCGAATAACCACTACAAACCTCCTGCTGCTCGCACTGTAACTCAGCCAGTCATACCTATGTACCAGCCGGTTACGAGACCTGTAACTAGTTCTGCCACTGTTCAACCACTGCCAAGACCTGTTGGCATGCAAGAACCAGTAAGGAGACCTGCAACTGGATGTGTGCCACAGCAGCCACCCAGAGCAAATCCAGTCATGCAAACTGTTAGTAGACCTCAGGTGTTTGTTCCAAACCCTCTTCCAGTATGTAGAAACCCTACAGTTCCTACTGTGTCACAGCCAGTTCTTCGACCTGTTACCACCATCACTGCACAACCAATAATTCTAAATCAGGTAATAAATACCTTTTTATATTACAAGTTCTAAGTGTTATCATGCATGTAGACACAAACAGTTCTTTCACTTTACAAGTGTTTACAGTGTTAACTCTGTAAGGCAGTGAACAGGCTATTCTGTTTGATTACAAACGCAAGCATAGGCCTCGTGCATGCATTAAACTGATCCATAGACCCCTATATAGAGGCCCAAGGTGTGTTTTGGCCTCTGTTTGTCATGTATTTGGAGGAGTTTGCATAAATGTTTAAGTGCACTTAAACACGAATCTTCAGTGTGAAGACACAGCTGCCAGTGGAAGCTTGGGTTGCGGTTGAATTGCCCTAGGCACCATTGAGTTTAGAGTTTAGAGTATTAAAATATATTAGGGGTGTACACCATTAAAACTTTAAAGTTTTAATGGTGTACACCCCTTACATATTTTGATTTGATTCACCGTCAGGGTGTTATTTTGATCCGCGGTTGGGAGACGGATTTGTGATTGCATGAGTATTAAATGAATAGGGCTTGTGTACAGAAGTTACTGATGCTTAAAATGTTTCCACGTGTTTCTACATAAATTAACAGCCGTTGTTTTCACCCGGCCAGACGTGTGCACCTGAAACTACGGCCATAGAAATATGGCCATACGGGCTAGTCGTAAAACTACGGCCGCTGTTTAATTTTGCTTCCTAGCCTGTTTCTAAGCGGGCTGAAACAGGTCATTCATTTGGAATTCTGCGCCCAGCCCAATAAAGCACACAGAAAATTTTTAATTTCAAAATCAAGTTTAATTCGGCTGAAATAAGTATTTCGTGCGCGGCCGCATTGAAATCCAAGGCCGTTGTTGGAGCATTACCGGCTGGAAATAATTGACATGTTCATTTTTCACTGGGCCGTATAAACTACGTCCGTTGTCTGATACGTAGTGTGCATTGTACGACCGTAGTTTGTATATATTGCAGCCATGGCATAAACCTCAAAACAACGGCCGTAGTTTTGTGGCGAGGACTATGGCCGTAGTTTTACGTAGTGTGAACATAAATTATACTTATAATCCCGCCTGGACATATAGTAATAACTCAATACATCATAACCTCCTTATGTATTAGTCCAAAAACCTCAAAACATCAACACCTCTACACAAACATATATACTGAAAAAACACTGAGGCTAGTTCCCATAAAAACAATATACTTTATTGTAAAACATACACAAATAACAAGAAGACAGACCAGGATGAAAGTGTCAGTGTGCAAAAATAACACATATTACCAAAGTAAATTGTGCAAGTAATAATTCATGGGGAGATAATCTCATCGATCTCACAGTGCTGTGTATGGGTTGCTAACTATCTCGCTGTCACCCCTACCAGGAGTATTCCTACCGGCCTCCCAGTAAACATACACAGTCTATAATAAACATCATGAAAGCTCACCCATTGAGATGTAAACAGATGCCACTGCCACCAGGTCCCCCTCAACGCACGTTTCGCGTCTATCGCTTCCTCAGAAGGAAGTAGTGTAAACATAGCCTAAGGGTGCGTTCACATGTACAAGATCTGCAGCAGATTTGATGCTGTGTTCAACTATTTAGTTACATTGATATTGAATCTGCTGCGGATCCTGTGCATGTAAACGCACCCTTAGAGTATTTTAATATTGTGCTTAGCGACTTACATTTTTTTAATCACTTCCTAAGTTTTCCTTGGGTTGGTTCCTCCTGATCAGGTCGGCGCTTTTTGTATTTGTGTCTTACTTGTGATGTTGATATCAACTGCATCTATCTTGTGATCCGTTCACAGTGAAAGCATTGCCCCAGTATTTATGGCACATGACCAGATACAATACCGTACAAGAGGCTAGGCTGCTACACAGAATTAAAGCGCTTGCATCACTGTGGCTCACACAAGCCTAATAAGCAGAGCAGTTGTCTCATTTACTTGCTCCACTACATATGTACTACAGATTTTAAGGCTAGACTGAGAAGAAACTGGTGGTATTAGGGGATATATTTGGGAATCTAAAGGGGTATTCTGGCAAATAAAAAGTATTATTTTTTTCACATTTTTTCATAAAGCTATATTATTTTGTAAGATAACGTTATTAAAGGAAATGTAATTATTATTGTTTCCTTTTAGATTTATACATTGACTGGCTGCAGTAAGTGGCAACATGGTGTCAGAACAAACCCTGGTCCCAGCACAGTTACAAATCACTAACACTTTATTAACATTATTTTATTAACTGGGTCACCCCTTGTAAGGGCATATCACTTATATGAAATAATATATATATAATTGGGAATTAAAGGGGTACTCCAGGCAAGAGGACTTTTTTCACTCTGGCCGGGGAGGGGATGGATGAAAGCAACAACGTCCACCTACCTCTGTTGCAGCGCTGGGTCTCACATTGTGCTGCTCCATTCCTCGGCCGCTTCCTGGTCTATGACATGGCTTGAGATGTGATGTTTCAAGCCCTCTCAGCCATTCAGTGGCAGAGATGTGACTCCAATACAGCTTCTGTATGGCTTTGCGGGTTTGAAACGTCACATCTCAAGCCGTGCCATAGACCAGGATGCGGCCGAGGACCGGAGCAGCGCGATGTGGGACCCAGCGCTGGAACAGGGGAGGTAAGTGGACTTTGTTGCTTTCATCCATACCCTCCCCAGCCATAGTGAAAAAAGCCATCCTGCTCGGAGTACCCCTTTAAAGAGTCTTCAGCTATTTTTGAGGAAATATGTAATGGTTAACATTTTTACATAATAAATTAGTAGGAACATTGCTGACTGAAAGAACGTAATGTTCAGCAGTTATTCAGAGTATAAAAAAATTTGCAGAATGAAGATTGCTATTGTAGAAAGTTTATAAGGTTAAAGAACTATTTACGGAAACTCTGAAAATAACTACATGTAAGATGGCTTTAGTTATATTTGCTGTTTTTAATTATTATTATTATTATTATTATTATTATTATATATTTATTTGTACATTTTCTCCCTCAGGGTTACATTATGAGCTCTCCCCAGGTTACCTCTAATAATTCTAATGTAATGTTTACATTGCAACCAAGCACAGCATTAACACAATACCAAAGTGTGCAAACATTTACCACATCAGGTATGGATTCATTGACTTTATTTTACAATTTCCTTTTTGATTTTGTGCAATGTTTCATTTCTCATAACTTTTGATTCCCGTTTTTTGCAATATCCTTGTAATAAAAAAAATTTTTTAGTGCAGATTGCATTACAGTTGCATTTCCACATGCCTGTTCCTTTTGTTGTTAAGAGAGATAAGACACTGTCAAAAAAATATTCCCCATTCCTTTTTGAGTATGCACAATTTGACCCAAGATTGCATTTTTTGGGAAGGTTGAGAGAAATAGCTGTTAGCTAAACAAGCGTCCAATATCTATACAAACGATGTGTCGTTTCAAAATATATTTATACTTAGTGCAAAGCTATTTCTTATTCTCTTAATTTCATGGTGCAGGACCAGAGCTAGCATATTTGGGGGTGGGGGGGGGGGGAATTACACTGCAAAACTGTGTACATACAACAGTAGGTACACTGGTATTTAAACCTGGGACAGCTGCACTGAGCTTTATGGGTGTTGAGAGATGACTGGGAAGCCTTGATTTACCATTTAGACAAAGTGTAGATAATCAGGCAAACTGGCATAGCTTGCAGATACACAGACCATGCTTTGAACATAGCAAAGGCTAAGCCTTGCCCCCATTTCCTGTGTTCTCTCCTAATCTAGCTGTTACTAGAGACTGACTTCCACTAAGAAGCAGTGGATAGCAGATCTCATGGAAGGGATGAGAAATTTTGTTTTTTTTTTGTTTTTTTTGCTCTGTTTAATTTTAATGATGGCTATGGCAGTTAATTTGTTTTGAGTATTTTTGAACTTAAAATTAGGTTTCAAATACACTAATTTGCCATAAGTGGCACTGGTACCCTAATGGAGTGTTACTACAACACCAGCATGAACAGAGCCTATGATGTTATGTTATGTTGGTTTTTTAACTGTGTAGATTACTGAAATATGGTGCTTTTGCAGGCTTACAGTCAGTCATTTCTGTTTGGTCTGTTTGAGGAGTTCTACATATTGGTTAATTTGGTTTTAAATGGTAAAACAGCTACAAGATTGTGAAATAATATTAGTGTGGGACACACTGGGAAAGCAAAAACTGGCTAATTCACCACAAGAATATTCTTTGCCATGTTTAGGCCATACCCTTTTTCAGCAAGGTCCCACCTACTTTCCATTGGGGCACAGAAGTGTCTAAAACACATAGAAAATATAAGCATCACCTTGAATTTTCAAAACACAAAAATGTTAACCATGGCTGTTTATGTTAATAAGAGTGTAGACAAATATTTATTTTATTATAATTATCTTCATTATCATATTTTCTCGTGTTATAAAACATCATTGGAAGCCTTAAAGTGGCCTATAGGTTAGACATCTTTATGTCAAACGTTCTTTATGACTGTCTCCATTAATACTATAAACCTAATATATTATGTTTGTTGCAGGAGGTTCTACTCCATTAGTCAGGCCACTGCAACCATTACCCCAATTTCGCCCGTCTTCAGCTCCCGCAAGGACAGCTCCCACCTTTATCCACAGACCCACTCATCCAGCCCCATCGATGATGCAGAACATCAACAACCTAGTACCGGGACTTCAGCAGCCTATACTCCCGCAGTCACAGAAAACCCAACAAAATATATTTATGCAAAATGCAGCAGGTATCAGAATGGATTTTAAAATGTAAACCAACTTCCCATATTACCAGTTACCAATGTTGCAAAACAGTAACAGTAATAACAATGTAAACCTTAATGTTCGATAATGGACTCTGTTTGTTAAAACATACATATAGATACTATACCCCCCCCATATAGGTCAACAGATGTCCCTTTATGTTCTCACACTAAAAGGGAGACATGCTACAGCTAAAATGTTCCCTCTTTTTCCAGTTTAGTAGTTTCTTTTAGAGTAGACAGATGTGTAGGGTTTTTTGGGGAGGTTTCTTCATATTTAGGGTATGTCCACACTACGGAATCCCGGCAGATCACCCGCCACGGATTCCGCAGCTCGCCCCCACTAGCGGACGCACGCATCTCTGCTGCTCCCATAGGCCTTATTCTATGGTTGCCAGATTCCGCTGTCCGTCCGAAGAATAAGCAGGTTCATTCTTCGGGCGAACTGCGGAATCTGGCAAACCATAGAATTAAGCCTTTGATTCTTTTAAGCAAAACTGCTCGGTTTTGGATGAGAAAGCCATTACAGAGCGATAGTGGGTTGGGGGAGATGAATTACAGACAACTGCAGTTTTATGTATTCTTATTAATGGGAAAAAATATAACAATAGGAACAATTTAAATCTCCATATGGGTTGGGATGATGTGTGGGTAAATTGTGAAAGATCTAAAAAAAAATTTGTACATTCTTATTGTTAAAGCAATGTTTTTATTTTTAAAGCAAACACTGGACGAAATGAAAACGCATTAGTGGAAAAAAGACCACCTCCTATCGATTTGACTAATGTATCTCCAAAAAAGCACAAAACCAATGAGAATATAGCGGATAAAAGACCAGCTGCAACATCCACTACAGCATCCACCCCAATGGCTTCACATGCCAGACAACAACAAATTACTCTACCGCAAAATGCCCATACTAAAGGTATTTTAAAATGTTGTTTATTACTCTGTTCTTTTGGTACTGTAATCGATAAAGGTGTATTAACCTTGAAACATATAAATTAAATAAAAGGACAAGTGCCATGAAAAACTTTTCCCCAGTAATTGAAGCACATTACAAAGTTATATAACTCTGTAATATGCTTCAATCACCTATCTGCCTCCCTTCCCTGCCTTTTCCCCCCTTCACCCCCCACCAGGAAGTGTCCTAACTCACACAGACCTTCTTGTGAGGATGAGTCATCAGCAGGAGGGCTGCTCTAGGTCCTGTTACAGCAGCCCCCCCCCCCTCCCCAGTCCAAGTGATGGCTTGCAGTTGTTCAGCCAATGGGAGCTGAGCAAGCTGAGTCACCTGAGAAGGCAGGGGAGGGGGGGGCTGCTGTAACAGGAGAAGGAGCTGAGAGAAGAGCTTGGTGACGGTGACGGCAGTCATTAGGTCTGTGTGAGTTAGGACACTTCCTGGTGGGGGGTGAAGGAGGGAAAAGGCAGGGAAGGGAGGCAGATAGGCGATTGAAGCACATTACAGAGTTATATAACTTTGTAATGTGCTTCAATTACTGGGAAAATGTTTTTCATGGCACTTGTCATTTAAAGAAGAAATATCATAGCTGTTACTATTTGCAGATAGTATTGCTCTGCTGTGCAGGCTTCAGGGGTTCATTTCCTGATTATGTTCTCCATCTTTGGCTGGTCATTGAGATACCACCTTTGGCTGGTCATTGAGCTACCAGAACACATAGGGAAGAGTTCTTTTTAAATTTCTCAGTTTTCATTGTAATATGATACCAAATAAGATCAATAGAAAGGAGGAGATTGACATGGGATATTTCTTATTTTTTGTTGCAATTTGGGTACGCAGTGTTCCACCTAATGGCTGTCGTATCTTTAATTTATTAAGGTACTAATGCAGTTACAACTCCTGCAAAAAATGGAACACCATTCCCTCGAGCATGTCCTAAGTGCAACATACACTTCAATCTTTTGGAACCTATGAAGAAACACATGACGGTAACTTAATACTTGCTTATTCAGTTTTGTAAGCATTCTAATTTTTGTGAAAAATGTATATCTATTTTTTTGTCAGTTTTGTAAACTTATTATGCAATTTGCAATAGCTAATAATATAATAATTGGAAGTTTTAAAGAAGACTCACTTTCACACATCTTCCCTTGCTTGATTTAAGGTATATCAGAAGTGAATTTTCCTTTTTAAACTGTACCTCACATTTGTAAAAACTTTTGACATGTCATATGCAGGTACTGCCTGACTTTAGGGTCTAATGACTCAAACTCAGAACATCATAGGTACCATTTGAGCCATTAAAGCCATGACATAGGCCAGGACATTGGATGGTAAGACAGGCAGAAATATCCACCTGTAGTAGGTTTGTGTGGAACTAGCCTAAAATTAAATAAATCAGCCTTTCCCTTTTACAACAAGATGGCAGCGCAGGAATAAAAAGTACAAGTAGAAAACAAGTAGATTTTTTTTGGTTTCAGTAGATTTTTTGTCATCATACTTAAGTTCTGATCCCTGAAATCTTCCATTCCCTTTTATATTACAGTATTGCTGTCCAGAGAAGATGCAGAGTTTTTTCCGTGGCGTGACATATCCAGATACTTCTACAACGATAAACTTAGTGGACGATAATGAAAAAGGAAAGTTGATCATGCTAGTTAGTGAATTTTATTATGGAAGTTATACTGGAGATATTCAGCTGATTCATCAAGAAGAGAAAACTCACAATACATTCAAGTGTTTCAGCTGTCAGAAAGTTCTGAAGAGCAATATAAAGTAAGTAACTAATTTCAGAGGCCTGCTACAATATCATAAACATCTTATATACATATAGTGTTCAGCAAACTTGTCGAACCCGAATACTTTATTATTTGACTCCAAGCGGCTGGAAAAGTTGGATGCTGCCTTAGGGAGTCATGGAGAACATGGATACAGCCATAGGCCATGTTCACATGGCGTAAGAGACCGGCAGTTCCGTGACCTGGCTGGATCACGGAGTGGCAGGTCTCTGAAAAGATCATCCTGGTCAGTACTGCCGCAGAGTTCTTTCACGCCGCAGAGTTCTGATGCGGGCGCATCCGTGCGCGCCCGCATCAGAACTCTCCACAGCACACTATGAAGCGTGCGGCCTCAGTCGCTCACTTCATAGTGTGCACTGACATGCTTTTCTACAGCGGCTATTCACTGAATAGCAGCTGCAGAAAACTGACAGTTCTTTGCAGCGTCGTGGGGGATCCTGGCCGGAGCGTATACTATGTGTATAGATGAATAATCTTGTGTTTCTGTTCGTTTAAAGTGCATCTTCAACCACCAATTGAAGTCACCTGTGCTACACCATGCCCTCTAGAGTTAATACACTTCACAGTAATCCATATAGATCCGTTTAGGGACTACACATGAGTAATTGTTGTATTTTTGCCCGTGATAAAGACTGCTATTTGTGCTGTTGTGGTCGAATAACTTCTGTTTTCTAAATCAGCAGAATAGAACATTTTGATCATCTTCATTAGGGAGACAGGTTTGTCTCAAGACCTTTGTTTGCCAGAGAAGGTCATAGTTTCTTTCCCTGCATACAGATCCTTAAAGAGAAGCTGAAATGGCAGAATGTGAAGCTGAAGAATGGCTTAAGTCTACAAAGGGCATAGTCTGCGAGCTAAAATGAACAGACTTGCTTTTGCTAGTATCATTAAGGAAAACAAAAGCTTCTTGTAATTGCAGGCATTAAAATCGCTATTACATACACTTAGAAGCAAAGATGCAGGTTGAGGCACAGGCAATTTGTCTTGCAAACAGCAGGGAACTAATGTATGTAGTCAAGGCATGTCAGTCACGACTTTTTGGCTGCTGTGTTTTTTCCTTGTAAAACAGCACAGGCCTGTAAAGGGTAATTTTGACAAGAGTTTTATTTTATTATAATTTGTCTGGTGTTTGTTGTGTTGAATGGTATGTTTAATATCCCAGGGCAACTTATGTCAGGTAAAATTATTTGTAGATCATTTGAACCATGATTACTATTTGTACTAGTATTATATACTTGTATGAAATATATATTCATCTTTGATCACTGTATCGAGAAGTCAGTAGTTTCTGCATTCATTCTGTTTTCAGAGCTTGTTCTGGTTCTTTGTATTCTGTGAACAGTAGTCTTTAGTATATAAAGACTCTTTACACTTGGCATACTGTTACTGGGAAATACTAACCCTATTCAGGTGCAATACACAATGAAAAACAAAATAGGATATTAAATATTAGCAATAACTCAACATTAATGTATATAAAGGCGTTCTCCATTTCTATCTATAAGTCAGTGAAAAGGTCTACCAACAGCAGACGTCACTGCAAGGAAAATACAGTTGAGCTGGCCCCTCTCAGATCTAGCTCATAGAGGGGGGCCTGAGAATGGGACCCCCCCCCCCATGACATTCTTTTAATAAAGACTAGTCAAGATATCCTTTTTAAAGCAAATGTACCACTAGTACATCGGTGGCACAGTCCTTTTTTAAACTGCTGCCCGGTTTCTGCACACAGCACAGGCCTATTCCTGAGCATCGCTCTGGCATGAAGCACTAGGGGCAGGCCCGCCAGTCCCTATTGTGACAATTTCCTGTCCCCAATCAATGGAGCTGTGTCACAAAGGGAAGAGGAGATTGTCACACTAGGGGTTGGCGGGCTTGCCTCCAGTGCTTCATGCTGGGCCAGTGTTTGGAAAAACACTGTCCGGAAACAGGGCAGCGGTTAAAAAAAAAAGACCTCGCCACCAGAATCCCTGCGCCAGCGCTGGTCTGTTCATGTTAAAAACAAAAAAACCATGTTCTAGTGGTACATTTGTTTTAACCCCTAGACGACCCAGGATGTAAATGTACATCCTGCTGTCACTAGGGAAGTTCAGAGAGGGGCTGCGCGGCAACCCCACTCTGAACTGCTGCAATCCCGGGTGCTATGTGCAGCCTGGGACCACGGCTGTTAGCGGGCATGGTCCAATGTGTTGTGTCGGCTAATTAGGTATTTAGATGCAGCTGTCAAAGTTGACATCTGCATCTAACCCCTTAACGACCGCGGGCGTATATTTACGCCCTGCAGTCAGTAAGGACGTTCGGCCCCGCTCTGAACCGCGGGGGTCCCGGGTGCCGCTTGTAGCCCGGGACCGCAGGTATTAGCGGGCACGGTCCGATCGCCGTGCCCGCTAATACAGTAATCGGATGCAGCTGTCAAAGTTGACAGCTGAATCCGATTACCGGACGCAGCGTCATCCCTGGTGTCTAGTGAGGAGATCGCTCCTCCGGGATGTTATCCCGGAGGAGCGATCTCCGTAACTGAAGCCGGCCGGGGACCGCTCCAAGATGGCGCCGTCCCCGGCTCGGCACTCGTTTACTTCCGGCTGCAGCAGCCGGAAGTAAGTGAGTGCCTATCTCATGGATCTCTGCAGCATATCTGTGCGGCAGAGATCTCTATGAGCCCCAGGGGGGCTTCTAGTATAAGTGTAAAAGTAAAAAAAAAAGTGTTGTTATTAATAAAAAGCCCCCTCCCCTAATAAAAGTCTGAATCACCCCACTTTTCCCAGGTTATTAATAAAAGAAAATAAATAAATAAACAAACATGTTTGGTATCGCCGCGTGCGTAATCGCCCGAACTATTAATTAATCACATTTCTGATCTCGCACGGTAAACTGCGTAAGCGCCAAAAAATCCCAAAGTGCAAAATTGCGCATTTTTGGTCGCATCAAATCCAGAAAAATGTTAATAAAAAGCGATCAAAAAGTCGTATATGTGCAATCAAGGTACCGATAGAAAAAACACATCATGGCGCAAAAAATGACACTTCACACAGCCCCATAGACCAAAGGATAAAAGCGCTATAAGCCTGGGAATGGAGCGATTTTACGGAACGTATATTTGTAAACAATGGTTTTAATTTTTTACAGGCCATCAGATACAAGAAAAGTTATACATGTTATATATCGTTTTAATCGTAACGACTTGTGGAACATATATAACAAGTCAGTTTTACCCCAGGGCGAACGGCGTAAAAACACATATCCACTAAAAACACAAAATGTGTTGTTTTTTTTTCAATTTCACCACACATTGAATTTTTTCCTGCTTTTGCAGTGTACTTTATGCAAAAGTTCAGCCTGTCATTGCAAAGTACAATTAGTGGCGCAAAAAATAAGGGCTCATGTGGGTTTCTAGGTGAAAAAATGCATCTGCTATGGCCTTTTATGCACAAGGAGGAAAAAACGAAAACGCAAAAATCAAAATTTCCCCGGTCCTTAAGGGGCTAAATACCTTTTCCCCCCACATCCATGGTGGTCTAGTGGTGCCGAGAGCAATAGAACACCAATCTCATTGATCTATGCAGTATATCTTTTTTTTAAATCAGATCTATGCAGTATATCTATAATGCATAGATCTCAATGAGAGATTAGTGTGGCTATAATAGAAGTCCCCCAGGGGGACTTTCAGCATGTATGTAAAAAAATTAAAAAAAATGTATTAATAAAAAATATCCCCTCCCCTAATAAAAGTCTTATTGCTTTTCCCATTTTATACATAAAAATAAATAAATAAAAAGAATAACATGCTTAGTATCGCCTCGTGCGTACTCGACGGGAAACGCACGGGAAACTGTAATCCAGAAAAATTGTGATAAACAGATCAAAAAGTTGCATATACGCAAACAAGGTACTGATAGAAAGTATACATCATGGTGCAAAAAATGACACCTCACACAGCCCCATAGACCAAAGAATTAAAGTGCTATAAGCATGGGAATAGAGCTATTTTACGGAGCATATATATTTTTTATGAAGCCATTTTTTTAAAGCCATCAAATAAAATAAACTTTATGCAAGTTACATATCGTCGTAATCGTACTGACTTGAATAACATATATAACACGTCGGTTTACCTGTAGGTTTGTGTGCTAAATGGTTGGTAATCTTTCAAGGATTCTTTTTATTTCCTTGCCAGTCCAAAAATTTCTAGTCAGCTTTATCAGCACCATACCTACAAAGCGATGGTACTTTTACCTATGTACTTCAACAGTGATGTAGTTGATTCTTGCCTTTGCACTGAAAGTGTGTAAAAATGGAAGTATCCTTTACAGAGCAATAATGTGTACATTGTTTTCTTTTTTGCCTACAGGTACCTTTCTGATCTAGGTTAATGTATGTATGTATGTAGTGCAAAATCCTGTAATCATATAGTATGCTTACACTTTCACAGTTATGTTGCCAAAAATCAATGTAGCTTTCGGCCATATTCCACGGAACAATTATCGACCGATAATTGTCCCATGGAATAGAGGGCAACGATCAGCCAACATCGTTCATGTCGGCTGATCGTTGTGTGGCTTGTTTTTCAAACATGTTGAAAAATCCGCTCGCTGCTGCCGCATGGAATAGCTGCGGCGAGCAGGGAACATGGAGCAAACAAGCGCTGACATCGCTTGTTTGCTCCTCTCCGTCGGCCTGTGAAAATAGGGCCTTAATGCTGTTGTCATGCATTGGTAGTTTTTTAGTTTTGAAAACTGCCACTGCAATTTTTTAACTACAGAGTCAGATGTGGATCCAGCAGGAGGAGAAGTATAAATCCTCCTTTTATGTTTCCCATTCCTTTTGAATACGCTGTTAATTTTGTTTACAATTGTAAATGGAAATAACAACAAGATAGAGAATGATGAATGTAAACATAGCACATGAGAAAGGGTCAGTGGACCCAATCATGGAAGTCATGGAAAATAATAGGCCAGATAAGCAATAAAAAAGACTTACGGAAAAGTAAATAAACAGTCACGTAAATATAGTCATGAAGGTTTAATAGACAGTCAGCAAAGGTAACAAGATAGAAACCCAAAAAGGCTCCAGAGTAGAAAGGGAAGTGTAAAAAAAAAAAACACTCCATCTCCCATCAAAGGAATTACAAGCCTGCCTCAAGGTAAGATATCTAAGGTTTCCAGACTTTGGATCAGAAACAGTACAGTGTAGGCGATCATTCACCATTATCCATTAAAGTTACAACTTTACCAAATCAGGAGAGATTTTTGATTTCTTCCAGGAAGATGCTACAGCTATTTTAGGCACTAATAAAATGTATGTGGGCTTTAGAAATGTCAGGGATTTTATCATTAAGCAGAGCATGAGAGGGAAAATGTTTCAGATTGAGGCAAAATAACCTATTAAAAATGCATCCCCAGAAGCCGCTGACTCTGGGACTTCTATCAGATGAGAAAATATGTTCCCAGATAGCCATGGTTTCTAAAGCAATAAGGAGGGGGGGGGGAGGTAAAAATTTTGCTTACCTGGTTGGTACCAGATGCCACATCAAGAAAATCTTTATAATTTTTAAATAATTAGCTCCTATTAATAGATAATTTTGTGGTCCTGAGCGCTGCCATTCCTGATTAAGCTGTTTAGAAATCTCGCTCTCCCAATTGACATATAGTGAGACTTTTTTTGGTCTTTACTAATTCATAGTATATAGTAGAATATGAGAATCCAAAGGGGGGCTTCAAACTGTTTAGAATAAATCAGAGGTAAAGGCCTTTAAGGCACAATAGTGAACACAGTTTGTCTCTGTTCACCTCTTTGTCTCTGTCTTCCACTTCTGGCTTTGACTCAAAAAATTGCAGAAAATAATTCAGTAGTGTGTGTTGTTGTTTTTTTTTTTAAAAAAGCTGTGTGTGAAACCACAGAGACTACTACCATACAGTGAAGGAAATAATTATTTGATCCCTTGCTGATTCTGTAAGTTTGCCCACTGACAAAGACATGAACAGTCTATAATTTTAGGAGTAGGTTAATTTTCACAGTGCGAGATAGAATATCAAAAATAAAATCCAGAAAATCACATTGTATAAATTATATAAATTTATTTGCATTTTGCCCTGAGAAATAAGTATTTGATCCCTCTGACAAATAAGACTTCATTCTTGGTGGCAAGACCCTTGTTGGCAAGCACAGCAGTCAGACGGTTTTTGTAGTCGATGATGAGGTTTGCACACGTCGGGAGAAATTTTAGTCCTCTGCTTTTTGCAGATCATATCTAAATCATTAAGATTTTGAATCTGTCATTTGGCAACTCAGAACTTTACTCCATAAGCTTTCTATGGGATTATGGTCTGAAGACTGGCTAGGCCACTCCATGACCTTAATGTGCTTCTTTTTGAGCCACTCCTTTGTTGTCTTGGCTGTATGTTTTGGGTCATTGTTGTGCTAGAAGACCCAGCCACAACCCATTTTTAATGTTCTGACAGAGGGAAAAGTTGTCACTCAGGATTTTACAGTACATGGCTCGATCCCTTGTCCTATTGATGCGATAAAGTAGTCTTGTGCCCTTAGCAGAGAAACGCCCCCAAAACATAATGTTTCCTGCTCCATGCTTGACAGTGGGGACGATGTTCTTTAGATCATAGGCAGCATTTCTCTTCCTCCAGACATGGCAAATTAATCCTAAAGAGCTCAATTTTTGTCTCATCTGACCACAGCTCCTTCTCCTAATCACTCTCAGAATCATCCAGGTGTTCATTGGCAAACTTCAGACTGGCCTGCACATTTGCCTTCTTGAGAAGTGGGACTCTGCGGGCCCTGCAAGATTTTAATCCATTGCGGCATAAAATGTTACCAATGGTTTTCTTGGTGACAGTGGTGCTAGCTGCCTTGAGATCACTATCAAGTTCCCCCTGTGTAGTTTTAGGCTGATCTCTCACCTTGATCCAGGATACCCCACAAGGTGAGATTTTGCACGGAGCCCCAGATAAGTGTCGATTGACAGTCATTTTGCACTATTGCTCCAACAGTTGTCTCCTTCGCATCCAGCATCTTACTTATGGTTTTGTAGCCCATTCCAGCCTTGAGCAGGTTCATGATCTTGTCCCTGACATCCTTAGGGTACTATTACACGGAACGATAATCGGCCGAATTGGCCCGATTCGGCCGATTATCGCTCTATGTAATAAATACAACGATCAGCCGATGACAACGGGACGGCCGCGGCCTGTGATTGACTGAGCGGCCTGTCAGCTGACAGGCTGCTCTGAAGCTATAGCGTGCGGGACCCGGGGAGAAGCGCACTGCAGCTGCAGCCCTGAAGCGTGGATAGGTAAAGTATACAGTTTAAGCAAGGGCTGCAAGGACATCGGTAACAATGTCCTTGCAGCCCTTGTTAAACGATTATCGGGCCGTGTAATAGGCCCAGTAAACGAGCGCCGATCTAGCAGATCGGCGCTCGTTTACAGTTATCGGCCCCTATGGGCCCGTCTAATAGTACCCTTAGAAAGCTCTTTTGTCTTGCCCATGTTGTATAGTTTAGATTCTGATTGATTTGTTTTGTCTGTGGACAGGAGTCTTTTATCCAGGTGACAATGTAAGACAGCTGTCTTTAATGCAGGTAATGAGTTGATTAAGAGCGTGTAACTGGTCTGTAGGAGCCAGATCTCTTAATGGTTGGTAGGAGATCAAATACTTATTTCTGCAAAATGCAAGTAAATTGTATGATTTTTGCAATGTAATTTTCTGATTTTATTTTTGATATTTTATCCCTGACTATTAAAATTAACCTATCCGTAAAACTATAGACTGACCATGTTTTTGTCAGTGGGCAAACATACAAATTCAGAAAGGGATCAAATAATTATTTCCTTCACTGTATGTACTTTCTATGTAATTGTGTTGTATTATTAGATATATAATTGCTACATACTATAGTCATACCATATAATGTTACTAACAATGCACCTGTTTTTGTTTGTGCGTGATAGATTCATGAACCACATGAAACATCACTTGGAGCTTGAGAAGCAAAGTACAGAAAGTTGGGAAAACCACACCACCTGCCACCACTGTTACCGCCAGTTCTCCACTCCCTTCCAACTGCAATGCCACATTGAGAGTTCTCACACATTATATGAATCCACAAGTAAGACATGACTTCTCAGCAGCTTCTCCGCTAACTTTTTGTTATGGCTTGATAGTTATAAAGATAAAAACAAAATATGTCGTTTTATCTAGTCTTTAATGTATATTTAAACTTTTTATCTTTATTATATTTGAGGATTGTCTCGAATTACCTCAATTCATTTATTTATTTTTACATTTTTATAATAATCCTACCCAACTGTGATTCAGATCTTGTGGGTCATGCACAAGTTCTTTTTTGCAAAATTTTCCAGTTTTATAAGGGCAGAACCTCTGTCCTAGGACATGATACTTCTGTCCTGACAGAGGTGGTCTTACCATGATTACTTTTTACAGCAAAACATTGTCCTGTAAAGATTGGATCAGGAAGTTACAACTGTGCAAATGCACATTTCTAACTTCCTTTTTTTAGCAGGAGTGTGGGAAGGTAAGTGTTTGGTGGACTCTGAAGCACTGTTTCGTGCTCTAGTGGTACTGTGGTTAGCACTGTTGTGAAGACACTACAGAACCCAAGGAATGTACTGCACCACGTCGTGCACACCACATGTGCCTGTCTTTCTCTTTTGGCATAGATATTACTTGCTGGAGAGGCCCCCTGATGGAAAGGTTGGGAAAGCCATGCTTTAAAAGATACCCTGGTAAAATCTATCCCCATGTGTTTTGGACCTTGACTTTGGAGGGGAGGCTTCAGTTTATTCCACAACAGACAAGAGACACTTCCATAAGGTTTTATACAATATTTGGTCCATATAGACAAGCAGTTCCTCCCTCCACACAGCATTAAATCAGGAATCTCTATTTAGGGCAAACTTGTTCTAAATACGGAACACACTTTGTTAGAAACCTTTTACAGCTACACACTGTATTAGGGATGTGACGGTAGATTTTATCCATCATTCACACCTGGATTTGTGCCTCTGAGGCATGGATTTGTTGAAAAAATATGTTGTCAAAATAAGATGGAGACATATCCCTGCTTGGATTGACATGGGTCCAATTCATTTCATACTCAAATAGTGACTACATTTGGGTTGTTTTCTAAACATATCAGAGTTTTGTCTCTGACTGAGAAGTGCTCCCGAAACTCGGGTATGCTTGGAACGTCGTCACTAGCTGGCTACATTCGGACTATTATTAGGAATGGGGCCTATGCTAATGCAAGCAGAGATATGTCAGAATTTGGACAATTTCCCATTTGTGGTGTGAACCTTGCATCTCACCACCCATATACTCTGGAAAGGAAAAGTAATATAGCATAACTAATTTGAGTCATTCTATAGAAAACACACAGGAAAGTTTTGTGCATGCTGATTGCAAGTGTACAATGTATAGCATCCTGCATTCATATGAAAGTATAGAGCAGACAATTCACAAATGTTTAGAATAAAGAGGTCTTATTTGTATAAAATCTTAGGGTTTTGAGGGTTTGATTATCATTGTGGATGGAGAAATATATATGGGATCTTCTGTTGCAGTTTACAGCTCATGTAGAAATGTTGTCAAAGTTCAGTATAACAAAGTTATTTTGTTTTTGTTCCAGCCATTTGCAAAATCTGTGAGTTATCATTTGATTCTGAACAGATTCTTTTACAACACATGAAAGACAATCATAAACCTGGGGAGATGCCGTATGTTTGTCAGGTAATCACTGAAAAAGAACCAGCTTGGGTGCAGACAAGAGGCAACTCTCTAAACACACCCTTTTTAATGGGGTTATAGATCTATTTTTTCTTTTTGTACTGTATATAAATGTCAGTGTGCATAAAAGCATCATATTACATATAAATGTAATATATGAGAATAAGATTACATATGTTCCACATCTCCTAACACTGATTTTAAAGCTTTACTTTGTTTTTAATAAATTTGTCTAGGCCCTAGCTAGGTATCTATTTATTTATTTATTCATTCATTCATTCATTCATTCATTCATTCATTTAATTACTCCTGCTTTATAATATACTTCTACAACACACACAGTACTATGTGCAAATGCTTTAAGAGGGTTACCCAGCTAGTACATATTGATGGCAGATGCTTTATATAGGCCATCAATATTAAAGCATTGGGGTCTCACCCCCAGTCATCCTGCCAATCAGCTGTTTGAAAGGGCTGCAGCACCTATGTGAGTGCCACAGTATCTTCACTGCTTACATGTGGTTTTCCTTGCATTGCTGTACTATTTGTAGTGGCAGGGCAAGGAACTGCAGCTTTGTCCTGTTCATTGGATTAAGCTTTGTGCAAGTATAGTTTCTTTTCTCCTGAAGTATAAAATAAATCATAATCTTACTCCCTACATAAAGGGGTTGCTTTTTGTTACTAATTGTTTTCTTTCTTGTAGGTTTGCAATTTCAGGTCTTCAGTTTTTCTTGATGTCGATACCCATTTTAGAAATACCCATGAGAACACAAAAAATTTGTTATGTCCATTTTGTCTAAAAGTTATCAGATCTGGAACGCCTTACATGCAGCACTATATAAAACACCAGGTGAGTCCTGTACAGGGGGTTAGCCATATTATATTTTTTACCGGAGCAAAAATAACTATAGCTTTCCATAAAAATTAGTGCATAGAAACACAGTTTGTATTTCTGTATTCAAAAAAGTTTTTAAATTTTTGTTTCACCATTTCAGAATAAAGGCGTTTATAGATGCACTAAGTGCAGGCTGCAGTTTCTTACTTGTAAAGAGAAAATGGATCATAAAACTCAGCATCACAGGACTTTTAGGAAGCCAAAACAACTAGAAGGTCTTCCTCCAGGAACAAAGGTGTGTTGAAAAAGTTTTTTTTATTATTTTTTATACTCATTCTTTGGTATAGGAACTTTGGGAGCTGAGAATACCCTTTTAATACCAGAAATGTGATATTTATTTAAAAAAAAAATGGCAGAAGGTAAGGTTTTTGTGACTGTGACTTAATTGTCCTTGCTTAAATTTTTTTTAAATGTTTTGTAAATAATAATTATGTAACTTTCTTTCTTTCTTTTTATAACTTCAGGTCACCATTCGGGCATCTGTTGGAGTTCCATCAACTCCAGTTTCTTCTCCCACTTCCTCTATTTCCAGAAACCCTCCTGCGACTCCACCTCAGCCCTCTCCTCATTTGCCTGTTTACACACTACCACAGTCACCTCCAAAAATAAAACCTTTAAGCCGTAACGATAATCATAAACCAACAGCTAAAATAAAGGTACATTCTTCAAAAACCAAGCCTTCTCCAAAGAAGCCTGTGACTGTAAATACTACAAGAAGAATTAAAATGATCAACACTGCTTTGCAAAATCTAAGGTACCTTCCATTTACCATTGTGTCAAAGACGTGATTATGGTGTTAAGGAGTCTTAGCTGACAAGTGTCTGATCTCTAGAGCTACATTGCTTGGATCCCTACTTATCACGCAAATGGAGGTCCTATGTTTCTTATTTGAATGCCGTAACTGTCAGACCTACACTGCTGCTTCATTTATCTTAGTAGGATAGCCAAGTACAGCAGCTATCTCCATCAATCATGAATGCTTGACCACTGCTCCATTCAATGGGGGACATTGGACCGCAATTCTTGTGATCAGTTGAGGACTGAGAAATAGACTTTTATCTATCTTTTGGACAAGTTATAAGTCTAGACGCCAACTTGACTGACTCTCCAGATTATCTGATACAGTTTTTATTTAGTTTTAATTAGAACTGCCTCAGAAAGTGGTAAGGAAATGATAAAGTTCCTGGAATAGTGAAAGGGGTCAAATAAAATTGTAGTCTAAAATTGCCCATACATATTCAGTAGCTGCCAGACAAATGTTAGATCGACTGACAACTATTACACCCTATACCTACATACACTTGAGTTCCCTTTTGGTCGAGAAGGGTCAGTCAGTCTCTTAGAAAACAATAGGTTAAGGCAGTAGGGGCCCAATACTGAGGAGGAAGCGAGTGCTTCTTCCTTGTTCCCTGCTCGCTGTCTGTGCTATTACACGCACAGACAACGTGCGGAGGGAAGTCGCGGGGAGCATGCTGAAAGACAACGATCAGCCGAAATCGTGCATGTCAGTTTATCATTGCCTTTCAACGTAAACTATTACATGAAACGATTATAGGCGATAATATGCCAAGTGCGGCTGATAAACGTTTTGTGTAATAGGGCCCCTAGGTATGCCTGGCCTTACTCTGCCCTGGTATCATCTGTCATGAGTTGTGAGGCCCGTATACACATTGGTTAATAGGCTAGGCCTGATTTCCCATTGAGTGGAGGAAAATATTATATTAAAAATACAGCCGTATTTTGACCTAAAAATTACAGCTGTTATTTGCCCTTATTTTTAAGTTTAGTGAACATAGTCTCTTTGTTATGGAAGCATGGACAGATATATGAAAGGTACTATGTGTCTCCTTGGCCTCACAGCTAACAATGCCAGCAGTTTGGAATGTTATTGCATATGAATGATTTAGTTTAAGCCCAGACCCCCTTGCTAGAAGTAATGCAGATGTGTTGAAAGCATATTGATAATGTGCTTTAATGTGCAAGTTTCTTTTTGTTTGTTTGTTTTTGGATATTCGAAATAGGATAAGCAAAATAGTTATCACACCGTATAGCTGTGTAAAAATCTATACATATTTCCTTTGTCTGATAAAACAGTGGTTCCTGTTCATCATCCTCTATTAAGTTAAATAATAGAACACTACAAGGGAAGGGCAAGAAAAGGGCAAGTAAATATGTAATGGAATTTTAGTAAAGTCTTAGTAAAAGCCGTTCATTACATTTTTGCCTTGCTCATATATAACATATAGATTGTGGTGTTAGTAAGCAACTGAATTCTTGTTTAACTACACTTTTTGCAGTTACAGAAAAAGATTGCCTTTTATATTTTGTCTTGACAAGGGTTATCCCAGGAATACATAAATGTGTCGAGTGTCACCGTCAAGTGGTAGATTTTGAAGGTCATTTTCACACATATGTACACTGCAGTAAATGCAAGTTCAGTACCAACTGTAATAAAGCCTATACAAACCATGTACTAAGGTAAGTGAGTGGGGTGGGGGGCAGATAAATGTAAAGACATAGTGGTGCAAAAGAAATAAAGCATTTATTGCATTTAGAATAAACAGGTGCTTGGATACTTTATGCAAATTAGAGGGGGGGAGGGTCCTGACTGCTGCCCCCCCCCACCCCATCTCGAGTATGTTGATCCTGAAATCCCTGCTGAATGGACGTGCAAGCTGTGCATACATTCTGCTACTCCATTCATTCTCTATGAGACTACCCCTATAACTGCAGTAAAATGTATGTACTTTTGTATAACAAGGCTATGTTCTGACGCTGTAAAACAGTGGCCATTGTTTGATGCAACCATTGTTTGCAGTGTCAAACAACGGCCACTGTTTAACGAGTTTCTCCGGCTGATACTTAGCAACATTATTTAAAGCCCATTGTAAACTGCCTGCCGTATGGGTGTGTCTGAAAATCAATTAACCATTTATTTTAATGCACACTATGGCCAGCATGACAGCTGCACAGTAGTGTGTGAACTGACAATTATTTGCAGTCTTTGTTTCCAAACCGTGGCCCCATTTCTTTGTACCATGCCGTAAAACGACAGCCGTTGTGTGCTACATAGTGTGCACAGCAACGGCCGTTAATCTATTGAAACCAATGTAACTGAATGCTTGCTGAAAACTACAGCCGTAGTTTTTACATTGTGTGAATATAGCCCAGGGTGACAGCAAATTTCAGGGTTTTTTTCCACAGACTTAAAAGTAAAAATCTTTCTTTTTTCACGTAGTTATCATGGCAGGAACTCCAGCAAACAATCCAAGACTTCTAAGAAAGGCCCCAGTGACAAAAGGTATGATACCAGTTGGAAATTAAAGTGGTTATTCCAAGCTTTTAACATCCTCTGTCACAAGGATCAGGGATAAAAGTCTGATCGGTGGGGCGCCCAGCAGTCGAACCACTGCTGATCAGCTTGTTATAGAACATATGTTTAAATTGTAGAATAACCCTCTTTAATGCTCACAATATTTTATCTTACAGTCCTTTAAGAGTCTGTCTGCTTTTGAAAAATGTTTTTTTTTTTTTAGTCTTAAAAGGATTCTCTGGGCAGAGATTAATTCTGCTTAAAGTCATACTTTCACCCCCTTGTTGCATTCTGACTTCACTACACAAAAGGTAAATTTAGCTGTTTTCATACCCTATTTTATATAATATGATCATTGTGCTAAAATGTGATCTTTTATCAACTGCAGATTGTGCTAAGTGGGCACTGTGACATCATCAGCATATAGGCCCCGCCCTTTGCCGACCATTGGAACAGACTGGCCTAAAGGTATAGGCCCCACTCCCTCTAGGTCGGCCCATACCAATGGGCGTCAAGAGGACGGGGCCGATGTGCTGACGGCGTCACGGAGGGGTCGGCGGTGACGCTGTTGGCGGGGCTAGGTGGCGCTGTTGCTGTGAAGCACCGCCCCACTTAGCACAATCTGCAGTTGATAAAAGATCTCTTTTTACTTGAACAAGCAGCATGACGTATGATATAAAATAATGTATGAAAACTGCTAAATTTACCTATTACACCTGAGTAGAGAAATCTGATTGCAAAAAGGGGGTGACAGTGTCACTTTAAATTAAATTGGCATATTAAAGAGGACCTGTCACCCCCGTGCCGGTGTGACAGGCTCCCGACCCCCAGTTAGATCCCCTTATACGTACCTCAGCCCGCCGAGTCCCGCTGCCGGAGTCGGTCCTGGGACGGAGATATCCCGGTCAGAAGCCGGCTCGCGTCTGGAGAGAGGTCCGGCGTCCATAGAGAATGAATGGAGCGGACTCATCTCCGGCAGTGGGACTCGGCGGAATGAGGGACGTATAAGGGGATCTAACTGGGGGTCGGGAGCCTGTCACCCCGGCACTGGGGTGACAGGTCTCGTTTAAGTGTAATTATTTGCTGCTTTCTTTAAAGCCAATGTCTGCCAGATAGAGGTCTGTATAAGGGAAGGAAAAATAGAGCTCCAAACCTATAAAGACATGTCCCCACTCTGCTGTTGTCATACAATTGTACTGAGCAGCAACCGGTGATAGCTTCATCAATTGCAAATGTATCACATATCCTGTAAATAGGCGGTTCTTGTTTGTTGGGGAACACTCACTACATTTTTTTGGACTTTAAAAATTAATGTTGCAATTAATGTTGCAATAAACTTTCAGGTACATTTAAAGGACTGTTTTTTCATATTGAAATAATAAAAATATGCATGATTTGCTTTTTCAACTAGTGATATTTTTGCATTGTTAGGCGTATAACTGTGGTGTGCCTGAACTGTGATTTCCTGACTGACGTTTCTGGTGTAGATGATATGGCCAAACATTTGAACGATTATCACACTCATTCATGCCAAGTGGTCACAGAAAATGGTAAGAACAGATTGTTCTATGTGTTCCTTGTTTTTTTCTCATCCATCACTATTAATTTTATCGTTGGTATTGTAAACCGTGGCATTTTTTTAAAGTGAATTCATTTTTTTTTCTTTTGATCTCAGTTTCCATATTTTCCTCAACTCATGAAGGAGGCATGTCTATGTAAGTTAGACTTTTACTTACTGCCCTTATACTACTAAAACGTTAGTGTGTGGCTTCTAGGTATAGACCACAGGTGTCAAAATGTGTCTCTCCAGCTGTTGCAAAATTACAATTTCCATCATGCCATAATGGAAATTATAGTTTTGCAAGTTTGACACCCCTTGTATAGACTATAGCTTTGTGGAGAATAGTGCTTCATTTATTTTAAGTAATATGTTAAGAACTGTTTCCGTATTAACCTACACGTGTCTTACAGGATAGGTGTCATATGTATGAATGCTGGAGGCCCCACTAATCACTTGTTTTATTAGCATCATAGACTTTGCATGGATCAGCAGCAGTGTAGTCAGGAGGAATTGGAGATGGCAGTAGAGCCCCAGCGATCATACATTTATTACCTATTTTGTGCATAAGAGGATAAATGTTATTTTTGGGATACCCCTCTCACAAATGTAGAAAATATTAACCTTGTTTAATGCTAAGGTAGTAATGAGGCTAAAATGTTTAATTACTAAACGCCATTATAGATAACTGTACAGGATACCTACTCATCTATTACATAGGTTGTGGAAGGCCTAAAATGGAAAAATAGAGCAGCAAATTGCTATATGAGAGCAAAGAGTGATTTACTAAAGATTTGTATTGGAGAAGACCAAAAATTACTTCTGTAAACAACCAGATAACATGATCGGGGAAAAAAGCATTTAATTGAGTGCATGTAATTGAAACACACCCTTTGCAATGGATGGTGAGTGTGTGTATGTACACATATATTTATGTTACCTGGGTGACTCCTCCACAGCACTAAATACAATTTATTAAGCATATGAGCAATACAAGCTTTCAATTTTCCCAGGGCCTTTTTTCAAGCAAGTATCCTGCGTAATCCAAGACTTGAATTTGCATTTGCATGTACCTATGCATCCAAGACTTGCATTTGCATGTACATATGCATAAATAAATTAAGCTTGCATCAATTATTTTGATTCATCTCTGATATAATTTTTGACCTGAACAGACCCAATCACCCATGTCAATAACATTAACACCATACAGGTGAAGTAAACATAATCTCATTACAATGCATTTTCTTAAGGAGTCAGACATATTAGGCAAATGAAGAGAAAGTTCTTAAAGATGATGGGGCAAATTAAGTATGCCATGGAATTCTACTTAATATTTACTAAACGTGGTCCAAGGAAAGGCAACATATAATATTCTGGACAAGCAGCCTAGCCATCAGTTTTACCAAAGGAAAACAAAAAACAAAATAACCTAAACTTTTAAAATATAACATCATTGGTCCTTAACAGTACGGAGTGTAAGCAAAAACAAAGCAAAATTGTATTGTTTACAAGTCAGGCTAGCTCTGGAAGATCAGATTATATTTTGCCCATACAGGTCTATGGAGAGGGGAGGGGTGATGAGTGAGATGGGAGGGCAAGAAAGTTCAGAGAGCAGAGGCCAAGAGAGTGCGCAGAGCCTTACCTATTGTGGGCACAATGGTATCCGCTCTTCAGCTGAAGGCAGGACTAAAGGTGGCCACACACCTTCAATAGCTGTTGCCCGCAGTCATGTCTCCCTTCCTCCCCATAAACGGGAACAATCGGCACGGCAACACATTCCTGCATTCTCTATGGGGAGAGGTAACCTGCAGCTCTGATGATCGCCTATCTCCGAGAACAAATGGGTTGGACAGTGATTCACCCCCCCCCCCCCCATAACGCCCAACCCCTATTTCCACCGACATAATCTAGATTTTAGTTTTAATTTAATGTAGTTTAGTTTTAATTATTATTTTTCATGATATATCAGCTTGTAGTAACTTGTATTTTTTCCACAAATATGATATTTCTACTGCACCAAAATAATCCTATATCACTTAATCTCCTTCATTAGTTGAGATGATTACTAAGGCAGAAGTGTAACAGAATGTATTGGCCTAGTATGCTAAATGGCGCAGAAGGGAACACTCATGAATCATTTAGGCCATGATAAATAACCTCACAAGACAGGTGTGGTGGTTAGATACAAACACAGTTCAGCACATAAGAACTGACTTCATTGTTGCTGCAGCTAAAGAACAATTTGCCAGGTATTTCTAAAAGCAAGAAAGATCCTTGTTCAAGGTTAGCAGACTTTTAACACTGATGGCTTCACAAAACACTCATGTCAAGCAGCGTTATCACTTTAACAGTGTCATTTGAGTAAATAAATCATTCATAGTATTATAAAGTAGTTTGGGTAATTATTGGAAATGCTGAAGTCTCTAAATAATTTACACACTGTACAGTCTATAAAGATTTTCTTTATCAGTGTTATCTTGATGGGCTGTATTTTAGTAGTGACAAAATTAGTTAACTAAATAGTCTATTTTATATGCATCTTATCAATGCTTGTTTTCTTTCTTTTTCACTATGCTTTATGTATCTTGCATCATAGATTGCTTTAATAAACTAACATTTATAACTTGACATTTCAAGATACCTCTTTTTTATAATATTGTTTTGTCTTTATGCTATGTTAATGTACTTTGTTTTGTCTTTTTAATACATGGCATTAAAGGTCTTATCCAGCACTACAAAAACATGGCCACTTTCTTCCAGCACCATAGCGGCACTCTTGTCTCCAGTTCAGGTGTGGTTTGAAATTAAGCTCCACTAATTTCAATGGAACAGAGTTACAAAGCCCCACCCAAACTGGACACAAGGGTGGTGCAGTCTCTAAAAGAAAGTTGCCAGTTGCCATGTTTTTGTAGCGCTGGATAAGACCTTTAAATAAAGGTTGGATACTGTATAGGGAATTAAGATAGAATTGGTATACTGTTGCTGCCCTTAAGTGACAAAGTAGTATTGCTATCACAAGTATGCTGCTTGTATACATTTATAAGCTAAAATTGAATATGTTCTCTGTATAGCAGCAGAATTTGTGTGTGTTGCGTCTTAAGTACAAGGTTGTTTTATTCAATTAATCTTTCTTTTTAGATCAAGACTTCAGTTTTCATTAAAGCTGAAAGAAATCCTTGAAGAGGTATGGGAATGTGTTTTTCTCCATAAATAACTTTGTGAGGGGTCCAAAGGCTAACATCTCATTCATAAGAAAATGGGTGTCCTTAGTCCCACCGTTTGACTGGAGTGCTTGTTGAGTATGCACATTGCCACTCTGCAAACTCTGTGTGACTGCATGGGCAAGAAAACTGAACATTTACATTGGCCTCTTTATGCCGTATATGATACTTTTTCCAACAGGCATTGCCCATGAAAGGTTTTTCTACATAGATAACATATAAAAAAAAAGGTTGATGCCAATGAATATCAAAACAACTCTGCTGCGGTGTATAAAATTGAACACTCAGGCCCAGATTTCGAATGTGCACGACTTGTACAACATTATTCATTATAAGTTTTAGACACTTTTCCACTGGGTCCAACAAAGGGACATGGACTCAATAAATGAGAGGTTGGCCTAAATACATACAAAAATGCACCAACATTTAGTTTGGTGCACAACTAACTAAGCCAACCAATTGGTTTAACCCCTTAGCGACCCATGACGTATCTGATACGTCATGGTGCCGCGGGGGGTGTTCAGAGCGGCGCTGATCCCGGCTGACATGTGCAGCCGGGCAGTGCCTTTATTAGCCGGCACGGGTCCCGTTGCCGCGTCGGCTAATTAAGCCTCTAAGTGCAGCTGTCAAACCTGACAGCTGCACTTAGAGGCTTCAGACCTCACGTCACTTGTGTCTAGTGGGACGGATCTCCCCCCCGCAATGCGATCGCAGGGGGGAGATCCGTTCTTCTGCCCGTGCCGGGCCTCAGCGTCGGAATGACGCTTTTCCCGGCTCGGCAATAGATTGCTATGGCCTGCAGCAGGCCATAGCAATCTATGACCAATCTCATCGATCTTTGCTGTGTATATACACAGCATTGATCTCTATGAGAGATCATTGCTGTTTATATACAAGTCCCCCAGGGGGGCTTCTAGTTACAGTAAAAATAAAAGTAAAAATGTTTTTTTATTAATAAAAAATCCCCTCCCCCATTAAAAGTCCAAATCACCCCCCTTTTCCCATTTTATAAATATAAATAAATAAACAAACATTTTTGGTATCACCGCGCGCGTAATCGCCCGAACTATTAATTAATCACATTACTGATCTCGCACGGTAAACGGCGTAAGGGCCAAAAAATTCCAAAGTGAAAAATTGCGCATTTTTGGTCGCATCAAATCCAGAAAAAATTTTATAAAAAGTGATCAAAAAGTCGTATATGCGCAATCAAGGTACCGATAGAAAGATCACATCTTGGCGCAAAAAATGTCACCTCAAACAGCACCATAGACCAAAGGATGAAAGCGCTGTAAGCCTGGGAATAGAGCGATTTTAAGGAACATATATTTGTTAACAATGGTTTGAATTTTTTACAAGCCATCAGATAATAAAAAAGTTATACATGTTACATATCGTTGTAATCGTAACGACTTAAGGAACATGCATAACCAGTCAGTTTTACCCCAGGGCGAGCGGCGTAAATGCAAAACTCCCCGAAATCAAAACAAATTCCTTTTTTTTTTTTTTTCAATTTGACAGCGCCAATGATTTTTTTCCGGTTTCGCTGCATATGTTATGGAAAAATAATGCCTGTCATTGCAAAATACAATTGGTTTCCCCAAAAATAAGCGCTCATATACGTCTCTAGGTGAAAAAATGCAAGCGCTATGGACTTTTAAACATAAAGTGGAAAAAGCAAAAGTGCAAAAACGAAAATTGGATTTGACCTTAAGGGGTTAAACCAAGATTTAACAGTCTTCAGATACACCAGACATATCATAAGCATTATAAACTTTAATAATTGTTATGTTTGAACACTGTTCTTCATCGACGCTTGCAGTGGGTAAATCCATGAAACTTGTCCAGCACACACAGAAACTGTATTATATATTGCTGCTCTTGCATAGTACGTAACAAAGATCCTATTCTTACCTAAACATGCTCCCCTGGGGTCCTACTGCAGCACCTCCTGCAGCGCCTCCACTGCCACTTGCGAGGTGGACTTGTCTTGGCAGTGACAGCCTGCTCAGCCAATCACTGGCCACGACACTGTCCTCAGTAAAGGCCCCATTACACACACAGATATATCTGACTGATTATTAAAGCCAAAGCCAGGAACTATAAACAGAGAACAATCCATAAAGGAAAGATTGAGATTTCTGTTCTTTCCATTCCTGGCTTTGGCTTCAATGATTTGTCAGATAAATGTGTGTGTATAATAGGGCCCTAAGTGATTAGCCTCAGTAAGTGATTGGCTAAGTGATCTGTCACTGCTGAGACTAGTACACAGGAGTGTTCAGCTAGAGATGCCACAAGAGGAGCGTGGTTAGATAAGAATAGCATTTTTATAATGTTCTCCTCATAGGGCAGCAATATCTAAAAAAAATTAAATGGCTGAAGTACCCCTTCAGGGGATCTGCAATAAAGTAATTTCAGTACTTTTCAGTCACATCTATCGCCAATGTTATTTCTACTGGATAGTTTAGGACTGGAAGATAGCATTAACCTCCCATGACATGTGTACATTACATTGTATCAGGCTCTTAAAGGAGAAGTCCCACCAAATTGAAAAAAGTCAGACAGGTGGGGGACATTGCGGGAAAGAAATGAACAAGTCAACTCACTCATGTGCCCCGTAGTGCAGCTTCAGGGTCCCATTGATAGCCGCTGGGGTTCTGCAGCTCTTCTAGCGGCAATCAGCCAATCAGCTGAAAAAGCCGGGTACGTGACGTACCCTGTTTCTAGCCAAAGATGACATCCGCTGGGAGAGAAGCAACAAAGGCTTGGGCAAGTTTACTTGTTTATTATCTTCTCCCTCCCCCCTTGCCTGCATGCCTGACATTTTTCAATTTGCGGGACTTCCTCTTTGAACTGTACCTTATTAGTAAAACATTGTATCATAGTCATGTCTAGTAAACTTTACATAGTATATCATTTAATTAGTTAAACTGTTTTACATAAAAACATATTCTAACTGAGATTTTAATATCTGCAGAAGGAAAAATCTGGCTCACAAGCTGCAGCAGATGAAAGGTAATTCTAAAGGTGTTTCTTTTCATTGAACTTTTGCTGTCCTATTACAGCTCTAGTGTCTGTGACCGAACCATGGGCGGCAAGGTTTTAAAAAAAATAGTGTGTAAAACTAACCAATGGCACTGTGGAAGTGTTTGGAAGTTGCTCCTCCCTCCTAACTCGGCATGAATGACAGATCTTTCCGTATGGATAAAACAGGAAGCAACAATGACGCCAAGCCAGTTACAAAAAAGCCTGGAGACCACCTCCTGGACACTT
The DNA here is from genome assembly GCF_027789765.1 of Dendropsophus ebraccatus. Lineage (NCBI taxonomy): Eukaryota > Metazoa > Chordata > Amphibia > Anura > Hylidae > Dendropsophus > Dendropsophus ebraccatus. The sequence continues at coordinate 156,264,454 of NC_091454.1, forward strand.
CCCCTGTGCTGTGGCTCATCTTAAAACTGAAATGCTGCAGCTGTTACCTGTAGGATATAGTGCTGCCAAGCGTTTTGCGTTTTCAGACTAGCTGTATACCTGAGATACATTTGCTTGACAATCTTTCTTTATATGTTGTTTATAAACATTGGGGGAGATTTATCAAAAGTTGTAAATCTAGACTGGCGCAAACTGCCCACAGCAACCAATTACAGCTCAGCTGTCAGCTCTGGTGAAAGGAAAGAGGAGCTGTGATTGGCTGCTGTGGGCAATTTACACCAGTCTAGATTTTACACCCTTTGATAAATCTGGGCCATTGCTCCTACAAGGTACTTACATATCTTAGATTATAAACAAATACTGCATTGAGGCAGAATGCCAGGTGTGAATTTACCTTATTTTGTATAAAAAGTGTTTTCATGGGAATACAAAGCGTCATTGACTACTTAAAAAAAAAAGCCAGTCATGCACATTAAATAGCTGGCTTTTCCATAAATCTGTACACTCAGTTTAGGAATTCTCTGTTTCTCATGGATTACAAATGTTCAGCACTACAAAATACTACTTCATTCACCTACATTATACTGTGTAACAAAATGCAATTATTGTAAGATAATTAGAATGAAAACACATTTTGGACAGGTTTATTTTTTTGCAGAGATAAAATATTTCATATCCACACAACAAAATAGCATAGTGTAGCGACTCAGCATCATTGCCGTCATGGCATCTTCACCCTGTTTCAATAGCATCATATCTTCTGCAATCCCCTCTACTTTACTCGTGCCACTTCACATTCTTTGAACAATACATATTCCTCCTCCTGCAATACTATATCAACCCCCTACCACACAATGTCCCCTTTCAGCACCACTCCATTCTTACAGTACAATCTCCTCTCTTCCCCCTATGCCAACATTTTTCCCTTGCAGCATCATCCCGTGCCTATCATAACCAAACCCCCCCCCCCACACACACACACATACAACATCCTACCTCTGTGCCACCACTCTTCTCCTACTGTACCATTATCTCCTCTAGATCCACCTCCACACCATCATCTAACCTTCCTTACAGCATCATTCTCTCTCTTCCCATACATCCTTATGCAGTTCTTACCCAGAGGGGCTCTGATAGCTCTCAGTGCTTACATGTACATGTGACAGAAAGTAAATGCCCTTTTAGGTCTTTCAGACACACCCAAGGTAGGCCCTGGATGTGGCCTTTGGCCTATAGATCTCTAGTGCCGTTCCTCTGTAGTTATGCCCCTTTTTCAGTATAAGGCTCTGTTCACACTGAGCAAAACTGGTGGAATTCCGCAGCGGAATTCTCCGACGCAGAATCCTCCGCCACGGAATGCCGCCAGCCTCCCGGTCATTATGATAGTCTATGGAAGGCTTTTGCGCGCCTCCTCTTTCCACACTAAAGAATGGACATGTCCATTCTTCAGCGCGAAGAGACGCCTAGAGAGGAGGTGCGCAAGCCTCCCATAGACTGTCATTATGACAGGGAGGCTGGCCGGATTCTGCCAAAAATGGCGCCAAGGATCAAGGTAAGAAACTTACCTTCATCCTCAGCTCCGGATGCGCCATAGGGAAATATCAGCAGGTTAGATGCTTGTATAGTGTGTTTCAGGGGTAAGTGTTTATTTTTATTTATGACAGTGTATACACTATATATACCTTTCAATTAATGACTGTATGTTACTATTTTAGCTTGGAAGAAAACACACCAGAGACTACCAAGAAAGAAGATAATTCATATGAAGGCAATAGTAGCATTTTGTTAAGTAGCATGCCCGCTAACTCTGTGAGGGAAGTATCTGCAGCCTTTGGAGCTTTGGACAGATGCTCCCCAAAATCAGAAGAAGGAACTCAACTAATAGACTCTTTTATTAAAGATAATTGTGACATCATAGAGAAGGTGTCTTTAGAACTGAAAAGTACTGAAACAACTGAACCTACAGATGGCAAAAATATTACAACAGAGAAAGATCATTTGTGTTTAGTGCTAAAGGAAGATGACCCTCCAGATTCAGATCTTGCTAGTGACAGTGTTGCATTTGAACAATATTTAAGGAAACAAGCTCCAGATTTTGAAAGTTCTGATATCAGTGAGCCAAGTAGCATTCAGCTGGATCCATTAACTCCTTCTGAGGTGTTAGAGCATGAAGCTACAGAAATACTACAGAAAGGGACTGCTGTGGCTAAAAGAGAAGAGAAAGCTGAAGACACTAAAATCAGTAGCACAAAGACATCTGCAACAATTAAAAGCAAAGAAGAACCTAAAGTAGGCTTTTAAATGGCAAGAAGAGAAAGAGCTAGAGACATTCCCACAGATGCTCTACTTACTTTATGACAATATGAAAAGTGGTCATGTTGTAAGTGCAGTCATAGATGAATGGGCTATTTTCCCAGGTATAACTGCCAAAAAGCAGTATTGCATTGTGAAAGCAAGAAATAAGGACTGTTTTTATAACTTCTTTTTAACAGCGTTACGTTTTATAGGGCAGCTAGACAGTATTGAAAACATGTTGGTATAATATGTTTAAGTTGACTAGATCAGAATTTAAATGTTCTTTAAGCTTGAGTCATATTTCAAATGTACCAGAATTAAATCTTTGGTAAACCAGTCTTGTTTTCCAAGAAAAGTATTAAGCTTTACAAGGTGTATTTCTTGCAAACAATTTTTTTTTTGTTTCGACAAGGACATGATACCTATTTTTAAAAGGTTTTATTTGTTGGAAAAAAAGAAAACTATGCACCTAAACAGGTGTAATCCTGACAGCCTAACCCTATCCATGTTTTTAAACTTTCAATGAAAGTGCAAAAAATACATTATTGACATGTTTTTGTATATAGTTATAAATATATATATATCTATATATGTAAGAAGCATTCATACTGAGTTGTAAATTCTTTGGAATGTGGAACATAATGACCAGGTATTATACTCTAATTCAGAGCACATAAGCTCAAGATAGTATCTATAGTTGTCAAAATGACAGGATGAACCTCACTTTTAATATCCTTAATGTTATTGCATTTTGCAATAAAAATGTCAACTGTGTTCAATTATAGGAATTTCCGTGTATGTGACCTTGCTGTGAAAATCTGAACAAAGGTTATGACACTGCAGAGGCAGCCTAGAAACGGACTGTAATGGTTACTATTGTGCTAAGGATTGACATTGATACAAACAATGCAAGTTTTCGGACCCTTTTTACTTTTTTCACATATTGTTTGTTGCGGCTTTGTGCTTATATCATTCTTTACTCAGTACCCCATAATGACAGTGAAAACAGAATTCTAGAAATTGTTGCTAATGTATTGACAAAGTAAAGCTAAACAAATGCATTGATAACAGAAGAACAGTATATAACAGAAGATAAAGTATTCAGAACTTTTACTCAATACTTAGTTGAAGCACCTCTAGCAGTGATTACAGCCTCCAGTCTTCTTAGGTATAATACCATAATGTTTACACATGTGAATTTAGGGATCTTCTACATTCTAATCTACACGTCCTCTCAAACTCTTCCAGGTTGGATGGGGACTGTTGGTTGGGCAGCCATTATCAGATCTGTCTAAAGATGTTTGATTGGGTTCTAGTTAAAGGCCCTATTACACGAAACAATTATCAGACGTATTCAGCCGTTACGGACAATAATCGACCTGTGTAATAGAAGGCAACGCTCAGCCGACATGAATAATGTTGGCTGATCGTTGCTGTCGTTTGTCTTTCAACATGTTTAAAGACAAACGACTGTGATGGCAGCGATCTGCTGCTATCGCCCCATGGAACAGGAGCGGCGGCAGCAGACCGCCACTATCCTCTATGGGCTGCCTGGGCGACCTAGTGATCACCCGGGCAACCCCCGCACCCAGGTGACCTCCCCTGCACTTACCCGCTCGATGCCACCGCGTGTAAAAGCTGACAGCACTCGTTTGCTCCTTTATGTCGCCCTGTGTAATAGGGGCTTTAGATTGGGTCACTCAATGACATTACAAAGTTATGTGCCTCCACACAATTCTGCCTCTACAGGCAGGTCTTTCCTTCTCATGGCTTGGCTTTTGTTCTGACATGCATCGTCAGTAGAGATGAGCGAACCGGATTCGAGTCGATCTGAACCCGAACGTTCGGTATTTGATTACCTGGGGCTGCTGAACTTGGATAAAGCTCTATGGTTGTCTGGAAAACATGGATACAGCCAATGACTATATCCATGTTTTCCACATAGCCTTACGGCTTTATCCAAGTTCAGCAGCCACCGCTAATCAAATGCCGAAAGTACGGGTTCGGATCGACTCGAGCACGTTTGAGGTTCGCTCATCTCTAATTGTCAGCTATAAGGCCTTATACAGAAAAGACCGATTTTTATTTTAAGTGTCATAACAATGGCCTGAATAAGTATTTCCTTTCAAAAGTTTAGCTTTCCTTTTTTTAATAAATTTGCAGAAATTTGTAAAATTCTATTTTCTCATTCTCATTATTGGACACTGAGTGCAGTATGGTAAGAGAAACCTGATTTAGCAAGGCTGCAACCTACCTAACAAAATGTGTAAAGTGGGTCTGAAGACTTTACAAATGCATTGGCAGTAACAGTTTCTGGATGCCCCTCATTTCTGTAAATAAAAAAAAGAGAAGAAGCTCTACCTTCATTGTACTTCCAAGACTTTATTAAAGGGAAACTCCTGACCAATGTATAGTTTCCCATGTGCTCCATTAAGGAATTCCATGTGTCAGTCTCATACCTGGTTTTTTTTTCTTCTATATTTTAGATGCAAACCTGATTTACTGAGTTGTTCCCAGCAGCAGATTGTTTGGGTTTTGTCCATTTTCCCTGTCGGTTTAGTGTTCTGACATGTTTATTAAAGGGGTGCGGCACAATTTCTCCCAAATTTTTTTCCCAAAAAGCTGTTAACTGGGTGTGTCCTTTAAAACCCCACCACAACCGACAGATTCATTAAGCAAACCGTCATTTCTTGACTGGTTTTCAGTTCTAAAAACCAGCCACTTCTGGTGTGATGGGAGGGCATTTGAATTTGTTGCGAAAAAGAAAGAAACAAATGACAGCATAACGGCTTGAAATTGACGCATTGTTAATAAATGAGGCCTGCCTCATTCGTGACGCGGCCACGTCATCAGCTGCTCAGCCGCGATTGGCTGAGCACAGTTATGCTCAGCCAATCGCGGCTGAGCTTCGGATGACGCTGCAGAGGGCGGCCGGCACTCAGGAAGATCCGCCGGCCTCCCGAAGAAGACGTCACTGCTGAGGATCGGAGACCGTGGTCGGCACGTGACAGGTAATGTATAGCGCACCACACTTCCGGGTACACGGGTGGGGGTGGTGGGACACGGGGAAGGGGGCCATTCACAGACATAACATACATTACAAAGTTGTATAACTTTGTAATGTGTGTTATTCTGTGAATAATTTTTTATCGCCGGACAACCCCTTTAAGGGTGTGTTCACACGGACAGGATCCGCAGCAGATGTGATGATGCAGATTTGATGCTGTGTTAAGTTATTTAGACCAAATCTGCTGCAGATCCACAGCATAAAATCTGCTGCGATACGGTGTGTGTGAAGCAACCCTAAAGGACACACCCACAGCAGGCCCACTTGTGTTTTTGGACAAAAAGGACAGGTTTTTGGGGTTTTTGGAAAAAATTGTGTTGCACACCTTTTAGTAAATATGTTGGAACACTAAACTGACAGGGAAAATGGACAAAAAACGGACAATTTGCTGCTGGGAACACATTAGTAAATCAGCCCCAATAACATGAAATTGTATTAACTGGACCACACTGGCTCATCAGAGGAGGGGTGCAAGTTTCTGTCACAGTTACTGCTGATTATTACACAGCTTGCTATCACTCAGATATTATGGATAAGATGGAAGTTCAGCCTGACCGAAGAAGGATAAGTACAATGTCTTCCCAGCAGGTAGAGATTGTTCTGGACTCTAGCGGCCCATGTGATGCTGTGCTGAGGCATCAAAGAACTGGTTGCTTAGTATATTAAAGAGAGAATAGAGTGAAATCTGAAATTCAGTATAGTGTCTAGTCAGAAGAAAACAGGGCTGATCTGTAACAAAGAACAATATACATGTACTGGACATGTGGAGAGCAGTCATAGAGAGTGGTGTTTTTACTTTAGCTCTTACTTGAGAAATGATCATTTGTTATTATTGGAATAGTTTATTAATAGCAGCCTCTAATATTGGTTGGAGAACAACTGTTCTTACCAGAATGCAGTAGCATCTAAAGAGGGTTATTTCCATGTTAGCCGGAATCACTTAATAGTAACAATAGTGGCAACATATGTAATATCACTTTATAGTCATAATGAAGAAAATATACAATGACAAACACTGAATCACCTATAATTCAACTTCAATTCTTACATCTTCCTACAATGTATTAGTTACAGTGCCTCCAATGTGTAACATCACTCTAAGGTTATGTTCACATATGGTATATCCATCAGTCTTTTGGTCAGTCTTTTTTTCAACCAAAACTAGGAGTGAGTCTCCACTCCTGGTTTTGGTTGAAAAAAGACTGATGGATATACCATGTGTGAATATAGCCTGAGACACAAGATAAACAAAGTGCTGCTCAAAGAAGATAGGAAGCAGTGACACTCTTGTGTTTAGTTTGTATGCATAGTCTCGCTATAGTGAGGGTCTATTTACACAGAAAGAATATCTGACAGATTATCTGCCAAAGATTTAAAGCCAGAAACAGACTATAAAGAGAGATCAGGTCATAAAGGAAAGACTGAAATTTCTCCTCTTTTCAAATCCATTCCTGGCTTTGGCTTCAAATCTTTGGCAGATAATCTTTCTGTGTAAATAGACCCTTAGCCAATTCCATTAACATTAAATTACCATTCAATAGTATTGGGAATATTTTATCAATTTGTTATTTTTTAAATTGATATTTTAAATTAGAGTTGAATGCTGTAAAAAATCTTTTAGTAAATGTTGCCAACAGTTTCTTGTCTTTATGGGTCTTTATTTTTCTACTTAAATAACAATAGAATTATAGAATTAGTATTCAACCTCTTACAATATAAATTTACATCGAAACAACATGGTATGGCATGAAATGAATACCTGCTAGCACCGAACAAACCTCAGGCTCTGGCAGTTCAACCTGTTAAATGTTTTGACCACAGCATTTGTGGGTCTCTAACACCCCACCAGTGACACAGTCACATGGATATCGCTGTGATCATATTTTTACCACATGGAGAATAGCCTACATTTAACCCCTTAAGGACAGAGACAATTTCGATTTTAGCGTTTTCGTTTTTTCCTCCTTGTGCTTAAAAGGCCATAGCACTTGCATTTTTTCACCTAGAGACCCACATGAGCCCTTATTTTTTGCGCCACTGATTGTACTTTGCAATGACAGGCTGAATTTTTTCATAAAGTACACTGCGAAACCAGAAAAAAATGTAATGTGTGGTGAAATTGAAAAAGAACAACGCATTTTGTTTATTTTGGGGGTATTTGTTTTACGCCATTCACCCTGGGGTAAAACTGACTTGTTATTTATGTTTCTCTAGTCATTACGATTACAACGATTTGTAACATGTATAACTTTTATATTATGTGATGGCTTGTAAAAAAGTCAAACCATTGTTAAGAAATATATGTTCCTTAAAATCGCTCTAGTCCCATACTTATAGCGCTTTTATCCTTTGGTCTATGGGTCTCTGTGAGGTGTCATTTTTGTGCCATGATGTGTCCCCCTGGGGGACTTGTAGTATAAGCTATACAGCATAGATCAATGAGATAGGCACTGGATTGCTTCCGGCTGCTGCATCCGGAAGCAATCGAGTGCCGGGCCGTGATCAGCGCCATTATGGCGCAGACACCGGACGGTAAAGATGTGTGGATCGCTCCTCCAGGACAACGTCCCGGGGGGCGATCCACCCCTCTAGACACCAGGGATCGGCTGCAACTAGTAATCAGATGCAGCTGTCAACTTTGACAGTTGCATCTGATTACTTGATTAGCGGGCACGGCGATGGGACCTACGGCTACATGCCGCACCTGGGACAGCGGCGGTTCAGAGCGGGGTCACCGCGCGGCCCCGTTCTGAACTCCCTTAACGACCACAGGGCGTAAATATACGCCCTGTGTCGTTAAGGTGTTAAAATGCAAAAAATAGAGAGACAATATTTTTTAATTAAAAAGTAATAAAATGTAATGTAAAATGTAAAGTTTGTTGTATAAATCCCAAAATGATGTAATTTAAAAGGTACAACTTGTCTCACTAAAAACAAGCCCTCAAATGGCCATGTCACACCCCACCCCCCAAAAAAATTATGTCATTGTTACAGCTTATAGAATGCATTGATGAATAAAATAGACTTTGAAGGAGTGTCCAATTAATTTAAAAAAAAATGGTAAAGGGAATATATAAGAAAACCTATTTGGAGCCATAAAGCATGTGTCAGTCTCACAAAATAAATAATAACTTCATTGGAATTTACTAAGAGTAGATAGATAGATAGATAGATAGATAGATAGATAGGAGATAGATAGATAATAGATCGATAGGAGATCGATAGGAGATAGATAGATAGATAGATAGATAGATCGATAGGAGATAGATAGATAGATAGATAGATAGATAGATAGATCGATAGGAGATAGATAGATAGATAGATAGATAGATAGGAGATCGATAGGAGATAGATAGATAGATAGGAGATAGATAGATAGATAGATAGATAGATAGATAGATAGATAGGACAGACAGACAGGCCATTATACTGGCACTGGCCAAATCTAGTAAACCTAATTTTACCTATATATTACCTACTAATATTACCAATAATAATAATAATAATACAGCACAAGTAGGTAGGGGGTTACCTTTGGGGGTTTTCTAGAAAACCCCTGTAAATTTACACTACTTACCATGAAGCATGCCCATGCAAAAAACCTTTGTATGAAGTCGAAAGCATGCAGAGGTGTAATAGTGACCTATAAACTCTTATGGGTGCCATATTGCTGCTTTATACAGCTTGGAAGCAGTATGTACCTGTAATGCATTGGTTAACATGAGTCTGTTCATTGTTCATTATGCCCCTTATATACAGAAAGGGAGGTAAAAGAAAAGTGCTGACTATATAATAATGTTTGTGTTCTTCTATGGTGTACGGCAATGCTGATTATAATAATGTCACTAGCTCAAGTAAAAAATGGAGATGTCAGTGAATAGACTCTGCTGTCTTCTACAGTGGGTATCTAAAATGTAGACTTTCTATTTAATGCTACCTTGCAACAAAAATGTATATTTCCCCTATTTTCATTGGACAAAAGTAACCAGTCACATAAAGCTGCAAATGTTTTGTATATAAAGCAGATGAAAGCAGGGGAGAAAAACAGTTAAATGTAAATGCTTCATCCTCCAGGAGTTTCATTTAATTGCTGTTGCCTGCAAGCTACAATAAAACTAATGCATCTAGTCTCATAAAATACTACCGACTTTTTTTTTCTTTTTGGAGGGGTTATTTACTATTCTAATGCTTATTTCTAAGAGGCCAAGAATGTAAATGACATCCACATGGATAATGGCAGCATAATGTGTTTGCTTTTCAATTTAGCCTGCTTCATTCTGTATCTACAAACAAAACGAAGGCTTGTGTTCTGCGCGCTCACATGGGGCTGCGAGCAAATACTATGTAAGCTATCATATTTGCTCATTGTCTTCATCCCTAGTATTAAATCAAAGATAAAATAGAGAAATGTTTTTTTAATTCTTTACCAAAAGTCATCAGATTTTGGGATGATGTTTTTATAGTGGTTACATTACTATAGTCCTGGGTTTAATTTCAACCAATTGCAAAACCTTTACGGTGCCCTCACACACAGGTTTTTTGGGGCTTTTTTTATGCCCACAAAAAACGCCAATGCCACGCATGGCGTTTTTGCTGCATTTTTTACTAAGAAAATAAAAATAAAACACCCCAGAAAAGTCTTTTTTTTCTAAAAATAACAAACCCACACCCCTCTTTAACCAATGTATCTATTTAAAAAAAAAAAAAAAAACGCTGGTCATCCGCGTAGTCCAACAAATCTGACTTGATCTACTGGATATTGATAACTGAAAAACAAAAGGGAAAAACACAAATTGTGACAGGTGTTCTGCACCTTACAGTATGCAGCATCATGGCATCCACACTTAACCCTTTGTGTGACAGACTGAACAATGTGGCCCCCAGGGGTTTAACCCCTTGCCTCCGCAGCCTGTTTTGGCCTTAATGCCCAGGGCCTATTTTTCAAATCTGACCTGTCTCTCTTTATGTAGTTATAACTCTGCGGTGCTTTTAACTATCGCAGTTATTCTGAGATTGTTTTTTCGTGACATATTCCTCTTTATGTTTGTGGTATACTTTGGTTGATACACTCAGTAGTTTTTTTGTAAAAAACACAACATTTGCGGAAAAATTTACAATTCTTTATATTCAAAATTCTCTTTTCCTAAGAAAGATAGTCATGCCACATGAACTAATTATTAATGCAACATCTACAACATGTCTGCTTTATGGTGACATCATTTGGTGAACTTCCTGTTACTTTTTCGAATGTTAGAGGGCTTCGAAATTTTGCAGTGATTTTTCAAATTTTCAGGAAAATGTCAAATTCTGATTTTATTAGGGAGCAGTTCAGTTCTGAAGTGAATTTGTGGGGCCTGTATGGTAGTTTCCCCCATAAATCCCTCCACTGTAAAAACTGCACACCTCAAAGTATTCAAAGTAACGTTTCATAAGTTTATTAACCCTTTAGGTGTTTCGCAGAGATTTAAGCAAGTTGGAGGAGAAATTTAAAATGTTTATTTTTTTTTGGAAGATATTCCATTTTAATCAATTTTTTTCTCTAACACAGCAAATATTAACTAAGAAATGGAACTCATTATTTATTCCCCTTATTTTAATGTTTCTATAAATTCCCCATATGCGGCCGCAGTGCGTCACCTGACTCAACCACAGGCCGCAGACATTACAGAGACCTGGTGAATTTTGGGGTCTTTTTTTATTTGTTTTTTTTTAGACATTATACCATGTCACAGAGGCCTTGCGGTGACAAAATATTTGTGTAAGACAAGTTGAAGTTTCTATCGGTACTATTCAGGGGGACATGTGACACCCTGATCAATATTTATTTAATTTTTAATGAGGTGGTAGGAATAAAAAAACACAATTTAGCAGGTGTTATTCATAATTTTTTTCGTACGCCGTTTATTATACGTCACATATGACGTTATCGTTATTCGTCAGGTTAGTACGATTACAGTGATATCCATTTTATATAGCTTTTGTTATACACTCACCGGCCACTTTATTAGGTACACCATGCTAGTAATGGGTTGGACCCCCTTTTGCCTTCAGAACTGCTTCAATTCTTCGTGGCATAGATGCAACAAGGTGCTGGAAGCATTCCTCAGAGATTTTGGTCCATATTGACATGATGGCATCACACAGTTGCCGCAGATTTGTCGGCTGCACATCCATGATGCAAATCTCCCGTTCCACCACATCCCAAAGATGCTCTATTGGATTGAGATCTGGTGACTGTGGAGGCCATTTGAGTACAGTGAACTCATTGTCATGTTCAAGAAACCAGTCTGAGATGATTCTAGCTTTATGACATGGCGCATTATCCTGCTGAAAGTAGCCATCAGATGTTGGGTACATTGTGGTCATAAAGGGATGGACATGGTCAGCAACAATACGCAGGTAGGCTGTGGCGTTGCAACGATGCTCAATTGGTACCAAGGGGCCCAAAGAGTGCCAAGAAAATATTCCCCACACCATGACACCACCACCACCAGCCTGAACCGTTGATACAAGGCAGGATGGATCCGAAATCGAGACTCGTCAGACCAGGCAACGTTTTTCCAATCTTCTACTGTCCAATTTCGATGAGCTTGTGCAAATTGTAGCCTCAGTTTCCTGTTCTTAGCTGAAAGGAGTGGCACCCGGTGTGGTCTTCTACTGCTGTAGCCCATCTGCCTCAAAGTTCGACGTACTGTGCGTTCAGAGATTCTCTTCTGCCTACCTTGGTTGTAACGGTTGGCTATTTGAGTCACTGTTGCCTTTCTATCAGCTCGAACCAGTCTGCCCATTCTCCTCTGACCTCTGGCATCAACGAGGCATTTCCGCCCACAGAACTGCCGCTCACTGGATGTTTTTTCTTTTTCGGACCATTCTCTGTAAACCCTAGAGATGGTTGTGCGTAAAAATCCTAGTAGATCAGCAGTTTCTGAAATACTCAGACCAGCCCTTCTGGCACCAACAACCATGCCACGTTCAAAGGCACTCAAATCAACTTTCTTCCCCATACTGATGCTCGGTTTGAACTGCAGGAGATTGTCTTGACCATGTCTACATGCCTAAATGCACTGAGTTGCCGCCATGTGATTGGCTGATTAGAAATTAAGTGGTAACGTGCAGTTGGACAGGTGTACCTAATAAAGTGGCCAGTGAGTGTATTTTATGACATTTAGGCTATGTTCACACTACGTATATGTCCGGCTGCATATTTTACGCGGCCGGACATATACATGTGAAACTGCAGCCTGGGATTTACGTAAGTTGCGGCCGGCTACGTACTTACACCCGTAGTGTACTTACGCTTCCCGAGCGCCGTACGTAGCGATCTGACAGCGGTCTTTTACTTGGATATCTTCGGCTAGCCCCGGACACCCCACAGAACCTTTTGGATTGGCAAATCAAAGTGCAAAAATGAAGAAATCACCACTCCGTACGGGACCGCATGTTACGCTACGGGCGTAAGTTACAGCATTTCCGTCCTGAAACAATGGTCTGGTTAATTTTTTACGGCGCCGCATACGATCCGGGCGTAAGTTCTTACGTAGTGTGAACTGTGCAGCCGTAGATCGTATACTTTCCATTGTACGCAAACTACGTAAATCTCCGGCCGCTTATTCACGGAACGCGCTACGGCCAGAAACTTACGTAGTGTGAACATAGCCATATACTATAAATACTGTTTGTGTCTTGCATATTGTAACAGCGGTAAAAGTTTGCTTTTTTCGCAAATGGAGTTACGTGAGGGATTTTTTTTTTTGTGGCATAAGCTGACATATTTAGTGGTACACCTTTTGGGTACATATGTCGGTTTGATAGTTTTTTTCTATATTTTACAGAAGGCGGGATTAACAAAAAAATGGCATTTTGGTTAGTTTTTTGTTTATTTTCATCGGGTGGGATAATTGATGTAATGGGTTAATAGATGGGATCATTACGGACGCGGCGATACCAAATGTGTGTATTTATAGGAGATCATTTATAAAGGAGGGATGGGGTGTATATTCAGGGGCGATCTTGGCATTTCTGGGGCCCCAAGCGAAGTTATGTGTGGGCCCCCCCCTCAACACGCACTCCACAACAATAGACCGCTGTGTGCTTCCCCTCAGTAGTATATACCCCTTGTGTGCTTCCCCCATTTATATAGACCCCCGCTGTGCGCTCCCCCAGTTACACAGGCCCCTGTGTGCTCCCCCTCCCATATAGTATATAACACAATAAAACAAACACTTATACTCACCTGGGTCCGGGCGTCTCCTGTTCTCTTCACTCTTGTGGCCGCGCTTCCCTTGTCCTGGCGCCGATGCTCCAGTCAAGTCACTGGAGCACTGACACCACAAGGACAGAGCGGCCACTTGTGACCACAGGTAAAACACTTCCTGCAGCCACAAGAGTGACTGACAGGAATGGATCGCCGAGGGAGAGCACGGGAAGCGAGCGAGAGCCAAAACCGGATCGGCAGGGGGCCGGGGGAGCATGAGCACGGAGAGGGAGAGTGAGCCGGATCGTGGTTGGGGGGACAGCAGAGAGCACGGGGAGGACGGACCGGGGGAGACAACAGAAGGTGGGCCTGAAGGAGGATGATGGCAGTGGCGGCAGGAGGAGTCAGTGTGCTGCAGCCTCCTCCCGCTGCCGGATCCGTGGGAGACACCCAATCTCCCCATAGACGCTGCGGTCCCAACGACTGCGGCGTTTATGGGGTTAAATGTCCAGGGGGGAGAACGGCTCCCCTCCGGACACAGGCAGCAGGAGGAGGCTGTGTGACACAGCCTTCTCCTGCTGCCCGATCTCAGCTAGGGACAGCGGGGGAGGCAGGGAAACCATTCTGGCACTGCTTTTCATGACGTCCCTGGACGTCATATTGGGGGAAGGGGTTAAGATAGGATGCATGCCATCCACACTTAACCCCGTGGGGGCCACATTCATGTTGCAATGTACCTATCCTAGCAAGGAAAGGGGTTAATTTCCCCCCTTCCTTGCTGGGATAGATGCAATGCTGGGGGAGAAGGGGGGCCCTATTGATACTCACCACACTCTGGTGCAGAGAGGGTCCCCCTGGGGACCAGACAATGGTGTTTTTCCTACAGAAAAGCGCCACTAAAAAGCACCATATGTATAGGCTATGGCGTTTTTTTAGTGGAGCTGAGGACTTCCATTGAAGTCTATGGGAGAAAAATGCCACAGTTTGCCAAAAAAGCGTCAAACCCTCAGCCTACTGCGTTTTGCAAAGACTGCCACAGAGCTGCAAACGCCAAGGAGGGGAGAAAAACGGCAATAAAAAAATGTGTGTAGGGCAAATTATAAACTTCCACTGACTCCCAGCTAACATCTGGCTTCAGGCATTTTTGCAAAAAAAATAAAATGCCATGGTGTTGTATGTTCTTTCCTATGCAGATGCTGGAGGGGGTAAGCTAATAGCATTTCCTTTTTTCAGTCACCGCACTGATTACAGCAGTGCTTCCTTGCATCAGTAAGTCAATGACTTATCCATTCACTAGAGAGAGATATTAGAGTTACAAGATGCAAAGGGCCAAAACTATTGTAAATTACAGTGTATGGCTTTGTTCGCACAACGCCTTTTCAGCTCCTTTTAAAACATCCACAATTTAAAATGTAAAATGTAAAATGTCGGACGTCATTTAGCTGTCTGACGGCTGTTGGTGCATTATTCTACTTTGGGTTACTAATTGGCATTTGGATGTAAAAAGTCAATAGAATTTAATAGTAAAAACAGTGAAAGAATGGTGACAAAAGCAAAACTGTGTGTGAACAACTAAAAATAACATCCGCTGTTTGCAAAAGACATTAGAATATAATTGTCATGATCATTATTTTGACATCCGTGCAGACAACATCCATTATTTAATACATTTGTATGCATTGGACGCCCGTCATTCCGTTGATTTCATTGCATTGCAGGGGCGGGCTGGGGGCAGGGTGGCATATGCCCCCCGGGCCAGTCCCCTCCAGTACACCTAAGGGCCGCAGCGGACGGATATTATTAAAGCCGCTCTGCCACTTTAAGGTTCTCCCCGGAAGTAGTGGCCGCTGCATTTGCGTTCCAGGAGTCAGCAGCGTGTGGCTTCCCCTTACTCATTGGTGGAGCAGGCAGCCTGTTCCATCAGTGAGTAAAGAGAAGTGCACCGCACATGAAGGAGGGAGAAGAGGACGCCTGCCAGGAGAGGAGCCGCCCACTGTGCTGAGAGGTATCTGAGGAGGGGGTCTGGGGGGTTTACTGTATAGTACTGGGGTCTGTAAGACGCCAATACTATACAATAGCCTAGGACTGGCTGGAGCAGGGGACACTCACCTCCCTGTCCGGCCAGCCAGCGTCTCCATGGTAATTCAGGCAGTGCTATTAGCCCTGCCTGCTCCTCTCTGCTCTGGTCAGACCGGAGAGGAAGAGGCCAGAGCAGCACAGGGCCAGTTTAGTGAGTATATTTGGGGGGGGGGGGGGCATTGTAGTTTGTTCTGTAACATGTGACTCTCCAGTTATTGCAAAACTACAACTCCCATTGTACCCTGCTAGCAGAACATGATGAGAGTTGTAGTTTGGCAACAGCTGAGGGACCACTGGTTAGAAAGCAATCATTTAGGGGTTCAGTTTATTTAGTAGTGTTCTCCAACCTGTGATTCCTCAGTTAGTGCAAAACTACAACTCCTATCATGCCCTGGTGGCAGGAGATAATAGGGGTTGTAGTTTAGGAACAGCAGGAGGGTCACATGGTAGAGACCACACTAAATAAACTGTACCCATAAATCATTCACACTACGGAATTCTCGCGGACAATGTCCGCGGAATTCCGTCAGCTGTCCACCCGCACATCTGGGCACCTTTCCGACGGCCCCATAGACACCATTCTATGGGCCGGCGTATTCCGCTATACGCTGAAAGAAGTGTCATGTCACTTCTTTTAGCGGATCGCGGAATACGCCGGCCCATAGAATGGTGTCTATGGAGCCGGCGGAAAAGCGCGTGCCCGTGCGGGCAGACAGCTGACGGAATTCCGCGGACATTGTCCGCGAGAATTCCGTAGTGTGAACCCGCCCTAACAGTGGCTCCTCAGCTGTTACCAAACTACAACTCCCATCATGTCCTGCCACCAGGATACAATGGGAGTTGTAGTTTTGCCACTGGTAGGGAAACCATAATTTAGGAGGGAGGTTTATTTCTTATAGTGTTCTCCAACATGTGACCCTCCAGTCGCTACAAGACTAGAACTCCTATTATGTTCGGCTGGCGTAATGGAGGTTGTAGTTTAGGAACAGCTGAGGAGACACTGGTTGGGCAACAATGATTTAGGGGGACAGTGGTACATTACATTACAGGGGACAGTGGTGCTTACCACAGTCACTTAGGACTGTGCGAAGCAAGTAGGCAGGGACAGTGGGCGGGGACTAGTTCAGGGTTCACTGTCTGTGTCCCCCCTGTCCCATCCCTGGCTGTACTCTACCTGCGGTTGTAACAGACAATCAGAAAGTAGATCAGAAAAAAAATTATATTTGAGTATCTAGTTTTTATTAATAAAAATATAGCTCATACATTACATTTGAAGCACAATTGGAGTTATGATATTCTGCTACATTTGTTTTATTTCTGTTGTTAGATCTGAAAGTAAAAGTAGTTGTGGTCTCCTTAGGATACATAAGACTTTATTAAATCCATAGGAACTCTTGTCTCATTACTTCTAAGCAGCTTATGGTTTTGGCAAAAAGAGAAAACAGCCCATTTGACCAGCCATTAGTTGTTGTAATGCCCCTGGGTTGTAAGATAAGGCTAGTGTACTACAGTGAAACACAGGATTTAGGCCCATGTGCCATATGTCTCAGATTTAAACAACAGATAATGCCTACATTACGCAGTATGAGTATGATGTGTTGGATTCTACTAATACTTCTGGAAAGCTCATGGCCACTAATGCTGTGCATTAAAAAGGAGTAATTAAAATACACTGCATAAAACTCATAGGTACAGGGTCAGCAGCTCCTGATGCATCTGTATTCTTTTCTATTAGGGCAATTTTTCACTATACAGTTATACATAATTTGTGTGTAAAAATACTCATTTTGCGAACATTGTTATAGTGCCATATGTGAAAGGCTGCAGAAAGGGGGCCATGGTTAATGGGGACCAAGTTACAGTGTGGGAGAAAGGAAGGGGCCCTAAATAAAGAGTGGGTACAAATAAGGGGAACTAAGTAGATGTGGAGGCACATACATAAAGTATCAGTCACAGAAAGTGGCCTAGGTAAAATGTAGGGACATAAATGGGGTCTAAATAAGGTATACTGGGAGCACAAATAACAGAGAACATGAATATAATGGCAGCACTGAAGGGGTAGGGGAGAATTAAAGTGTGGTGGCACAGAAATGGACCTAATTACATTGCTCAAATAGCCTTATTACACTGTGGACATACAAAAAGGGCCTATATACAGTGTGAGGGTAACTGCACTGTAATCATTTATACAAATGAAGTGTCTAGCACTATATGGTCCCTGTAATTAATTTTATTTCGGGATGGTATGGTGGCAATGTGTACTTATAGTGTGGCTGTATTATTTGTTAACAGATGCTCAGTCATTATGTGGTAGTAACTCGACAATGGTGTGACAATATTTACTGTTGGTGATATTTTTCGGAAGAGAGTGGGTCCAAGTTCCCCATTCATAACCGTATCTTCTTTTTTTTTAGCACTGTAAAGTAAAAAAAAAATTGTTCTGATGTGGGCCATGTAATTTGGGCCATTTTTGGTGGTGGAGATATGGGTGAAGGAAAATCATTGCCTGACCCCTTTGTTTCAGGAGAACACCGGTGCACTACCGAACTTTCCTATGTTTGGGGAGGTTGAGGGCCTAAGTGTCTTTTAAAGGAGAAGTTCGGCCAAAAGTATTTTTTAATATGTTATTATTTATGGAAAGTTAGACAAATTCCTAATGTATGAACACCTATATTCAAAGCGTTTGAGGTTTTCACCCTCATAAATTATATAAAATTGGGACATTTTTGTAATGTGTAGGTGTATAAATTCCCAATGTACATTAATTATGGGAAATGCACATATACTGCTATTTCCCTTAATTTAGTAGATATGGGAGTCTTCAAATTCTCTCAAAAACCGTGACGTCACGAATCAGTTGTAGTTCCTATGGAGTGTCCAACAGGGAACGCACTATATACAGAAGTCAATAAGTACCCCTGACTTCTATATATAGTGCACCCCCTGCTGCTATTCTATGGAAGTCTATGTAAAAAGTCATGTAATGTACAGTATGTTTTATTGATTGAATACATTTATGGAATACTTTGCGGAGCAAGTGTCCTTTCTCCCCGAAGTATTCCATAAATGTATGCAATCAATACATTTGGATGGCACCGAGCAGGAAGGGAGAGAGGTGCCTGTTCATCTAGCTACCTCCCCCTTCTCTCCTTGCTCGGTGCTGGACACATATACACTGTACTACTTTTCCCATCATCTGCTCATAGTATGTATATGTGGCGGCGGGGGAGGAGGAGCTTGGGCTGTTTGGTGATTGAAATGGCCCTGGTACTACTCCCCCATCATCTGCTCATACTATGAGCAGATGATGGGAGGAGTAGTACAGTGTGTATGTGTCCAGCACTGAGCAGGGAGGGAGGGGGGAGGTAGTTAGATGCACAAGCACCTCTCTACCTCCCTGCTTGGTGCCATCCAAATGTATTGATTGAAAACATTTATGGAATACTTTGGGGAGCAAGGACACTTGCTCCCCAAAGTATTCCATAAATGTATTCAATCAATAAAACATATTGTACATTACATTACATTATTTTTTACATAGACATCCATAGAATCCATAGAGTGTCCAGCAGGGGGCGCACCATATAAAGAAGTCAATGGTACTCATTGACCTCTATATATATATATAGTGCGCCCCCTGCTGGACACTCCATAGGAATTACAACTGATGTGATGTCACAGGTTTTTGAGAGAATTTGAAGACTCCCTGATCCACTAAATTAAGAGAAATAGCAGGATATGTGCATTTCCAAAATTAATGTACATTAGGAATTTTTTAGGAACTTTAACCCCTAGCTGCACCAGGACGTTACTTAACGTCATGGTGCCACTAGGGGGGTTCAGAGGGGGGTCGTGAGGTGACCCCGCTCTGAACTGCTGCGATCCTGGGTGCTATAGGGTGACAAGCCTTCTTTACCATGAGAACTGTGAATCTGTGGAACAGTCTACTCCAGGATCTGGTCACAACTAAAACAGTAGAGGGCTTCAAAACAGGCTTAGACAAGTTCTTAGACCAAAATAACTTAAATGCATATGTGTAGAACTTATCACCCCTCCCCCTTCCCTGTATCCATCCCCTCATTGGTTGAACTTGATGGACATGTGTCTTTTTTTCAACCGTATTAACTATGTAACTATATGCAGCCCGGGACCGCGGCTATTAGCGCTCCGATCATTGTGCCCGCTAATTAAGTATTAAGATGCAGCTGTGAAAGTTGACAGCTGCATCTAAGTTCTTGCTGTCCCCCATACCTGGTGGTCTAGTGGGGGGATTCCCCACCCCCCGCGACACGATCGCGGAGGGGCGATCCCCGCATCTGCTTCGGGACAGGGGCTGCGCCCTAATGGCGCTGATCCCGACTCGGCATTCTATTGCTTTCGGCTGCAGCAGCCGAGAGCAATAGAACATAGATCTCATTGATCTATGTAGTGTATCTATACTGCATAGAACTCAATGAGAGATCAAAGCAGTCATACATAAATGTTTTTTTATTAATACAAAACCCCCTCCCCTAATAAAAGTCAGAATCACCCGCCTTTCCCCATTTTATAAATAAATAAACATGTTTGGTATCACCGCGTGCATAATCGCCTGAACTATTAAATGATCACATTCCCGATAAACGCCGTAAGCGCAAAAAAAATTCTGAAGTGCAAAATTGCGCATTTTTGGTCGCATCAAATCTAGAAGAATTGTAATGAAAAGCAATCAAAAAGTCGCATATGCGCAATCAAGGTACCGATAGAAAGTAGAGATCATAGCACAAAAAGGATAAAAGCGCTATAAGGCTATGTTCACACAATGTTTTTTCAGCTCCGTTTAAAATGACGTCCGTTATTTTGAGTCTAAAATAACGGACATTATTTAGCAGCCAGCCTGGCACTGACGGGTGTTTGCACATTATTCTAGTTTGGTTACAAATCAGCCGCTGGATGCGGCTTAATTGAAAAGTCCATTGAATTTAATAGCCAAAACGGAGACAGCACAGTGACAAAAGGAAAACTGTGTAACTACAAATAAAAAAGTCCGCTGTTTGCAAAAGCCGTCCGAAAATAATGTTCATGTTCATTATTTTGACATCCGTGGCAAAAACGTCCGTTTTTCAATGCATTGGGTGCATTGGACGTCCGTCTTCCCAATGGCATTGCAGTCAGTTAAATCTCGGCAAAAACGGACGTTATTTTAAATATGAAAATCGGCCGCCTTTTTAATATTTTTGACGTTGTGTGAACATAGCCTAAGCATGGTAATAGAGCAATTTTAAGGAACATATATTTTTTTCAAAAGGTTTTAATTTTGTAAAAGCCATCAAATAAAATAAAGGTTATACAAGTTACATATCGTTGTAATCGTACCAACTTGAGGAACATATATAACAAGTCAATTTTACCTTAGGGCGATTGTCGTAAAAACAAACACCCCCCACAAATAAAAAAATAGCGCTTTTTTTTTTTTTTTTTTCTTCAATTTTACCACACATCATTTTTTTTCTGGTTTCACAGCATATTTTAGGAAAAATTACGTCTGCCATTGCAAAGTACAATTAGTGGCGCAAAACATAAGCGCTCATCTGGGTCTCTAGGTGGAAAAATGCAGGCACTATGGCCTTATATACACAAGAAGGAAAAAACTAAAGCGCAAAAATGAAAACTGGCTGTGTCCCCTAAGGGTTAAGACCCATCAGCCTCTAACTGGTACCTGGTAATCACACTATTGCAAGAGGAAGTAGGAAGCCTTACAGTTCCTGCCAAACTGTATACACACTGCTTGATTAATGCTGTTTTTTAATTATTAGGAAGGCAGAAAATCCAGTTCCCCTCTCCTGAAATGGCATGATCTCCAAGTCACTGCAGTCTCTTCCAAGATGTTCAGGAAAATCCCTGCAGAGCTAACTGCAGACAGCAGGAATGTTTAAGGGGCATTCACGGTCCATGCACAGAAGATGTGTTATGCCATGCATTATGATGCCAGGAGCTCTGAAACTGTTTAAATCTTTGCTCTACCATAGTGACGCACCATGCATGGACCATAATCATGGACCGTGTTAATGCCCCCAAAGTCTTGTGTTATACTGTTTCTCTTGGCCCAGTCATAACTGTCAATATAAATACACTGCTAATAACACATGCAGTGAATGCCCACCTTTTAACGCCATGTTGTTTATGTCTATATATGTTGTATAAGTCTTTATATATCATGATCAGGGCAAGACCTTCATTTTTCCGATACAAAGCTGCAAGTCCTATACATAATGATAGCTTGCAGCCACTTACAGCATACCGTGTTACTGAGTTTTTTCATAACATTGCACAAGTTCTTGAGACAATATGTCATTTTATTTTGATATCACTTTGTAATTGTTAAAAGTAGCTCTTAAACATTTTATAGCCGTGGAGCTTTTCTTCTCTCCAGCAGAACATAAAACAATACACATTAGAACTGTGTCCTTCGGCATAAGAAAATTTTGCTGCAAAGCAGAATGTTCTAGAATAAAAAAAAAATAAAATAAAGTGTTCGGATTGTAAATATTCTTAATTGCTGTGCCGTCTTTAGCAAATTAAAGGGCAAAGATAACAAGACTAGATTCAGTGCTGTATTTTGCCTTTCTCCTGCAAGCAGTTGTTGTGAATACTATAATCAAATGGCTTATGAGTGGCAGGAGGGTTGGTTTCTTGGCAAGATGGAGGCCTTAGTTATAATAATGCCAATACGTCTTCAGGAGCCTGACTTTAACAACCAGGAGATATACAATCTATGTTGGAAAAGTGCCTGTAAATCGCTTTTTTAACAGTACATTTGTGAAAATTGTATGCAGACATACACATATTGGGCGTTAAATTAAACATTTTCTGCATAATAAAAAAAATCATAATAAAAACATAATATGTTCTGCTAATTGCTTTATAAAATATTGAGCTCATCCCAAAAAACTGGAGGCCTTTACAAGCCTACTTAATATTGCATAGGGCAGTATAGTTTAAAAAAACAGCCTTGATCAAATGCAATGTACCACTTAATCTTGGCTGCGCTGGCTTGTTACTGCGCGTTGTAAACATCTGGCACAGCATTTTTTTTTTCTTGCACCTGCAAGTGTAAGAACGCACATAAACAAAAAAAAAGAAAAAGAAAAAGGAAATTAAATCTTGAACAGCGGCTGAGAAAAAAGAAACAGCCACAAGGCTCAAGGGAGCAGTGTGACAAGTACTGAGCAGTAAACAAGCTTGAGAGGGATTTAATTCTTGTGACAAGTGCCAGTGGTGGCTTCCAACATGGACTGAGCATATGTACGCATTTCAACAGAGGAAATCAAAGAGGGCTTAATTCAAACAATTGAGAGATCACAACGTATCACCTTACCTCACTGCAAATGCAGGAGGGGGATTGCTGCTAGAATAATGGTACGGTTCGGGTTTGTTTGCAAGCGAGATTCAACACATATATGGGGGGAGATCTTTTACGCCTGGACATTTGCTTCAGCACTGATGTACCCGCTTCTGCAAGTGCTTTGTCAGTTTCATTAAGGTAAAGCTTATCAAGGGCACGGGGCTATTGGAGATATGGCCACAAGAGAAGAAGAAATTTGCTTTGTTCATCTTTGCTTGTCATTTTCTATAAAGATATGTTGCACACGAATCAAATAAGTAATGTCTCTTAATAAAAGCTGTCTGCTGTGCTCAGTGATGATCACCAGTATTTTCGCCCCCTAGTATATTCCAATTTAAAAATAGCTGCTTAGAGAAGTCACTTAACAGCTCAGCTGCAGAAGAGTGGCAAAAATGTTCTAGGGCCACAGCTCAGCCATTGTCACTTGTGTCGTGTAGCTCAGAGCGTGTAACCCTCTAGATGCTAAATCTACTTACAGAACAGATCACTGCTTCATGGTTAACATTATTATTTCAACTTCTAGTACCACTAATTGTGGAATAAAGGATAATCAAAGTATGTAACAAATCCAGCAGAAGTATGATCAAACAGGTTGGATTTATTCTTGTTATCACAGTCAAAAACAACAAGAAAGGGATAAAAATCTAAATGTCGTCATTCAAGATCTGACATGCTAACTATCACAGCACTAAAAAGAATAATGATGATGATGATAATAATAGTAAAAATAATGATAAATAATAATAATTATTATTATTATTATTATTATTATTATTATCATCATCTTTTACTATTTATATACTGACACCTTTTGTATTAGAAATAGTAAATGTATAAAATGACAAAGATGAGCTACTCATAAAAAATTATGAGTTATTAAAAGGGTTTGTGGGATAAGGTTCTGGCCACCTTCTGAACTGTAGGTACATTGAAGTAAATAATGTAAGTATTGTACTGCTTTTTTTTTTTTTTTTAACCCAGTCATCCATACTTTTTATTTTATTTTATCCCTCTAGGCAATCCTTTTGCTTATAAGCCAGTTGTGGGGAAAAACAAGGACCATGTACCTTTAACTATGTAAATTAATTATGTAATTCCAAAGAGATCACAATGCGAGTTCATGTGTATATAAGAATAAAATAAGGCACCTATCACTTTTTTCTTAGCATTTTCTCAATGTTTTCGATGCCACCACACTCACCATCTTTTTTGGTAACATAACCTCCGTTTATGTAGTACGTTAGTTATAAATAGAGATGAGCGAACCTCGAGCATGCTCGAGTCGATCCGAACCCGAACTTTCGGCATTTGATTAGCGGTGGCTGCTGAACTTGGATAAAGCCCTAAGGCTATGTGGAAATCATGGATATAGTCATGGGCTGTATCCATGTTTTCCGGACAACCTTAGAGCTTTATCCAAGTTCAGCAGCCATCGCTAATCTAATGCCGAACGTTCGGGTTCGGATCGACACGAACCCGAACCCGGTTCGCTTATCTCTAGTTATAATGTAATCCTTTTATGAATAAGGTTCTATCTTAGTTCATGGAGATGACTGTTGTCTGACTTCATTGTCAGCAAACACTTTTCCTTTCCACCCATAATTATGAGAATGAAAACAATTCAATTCATGAGCAACAAATGCAATATGAATTTTCGGCAGTACCCACCCTAGAGGCATCATGCTGTAGTTTTCAAATATTGTTATATTGTGCTGTAAGTCATACTCATATGTGCTGGCTACAATAAGACTTCCACACTGACAACATGAGATATATACCACCACCCCAAGGCCATAGAAATTTGGCTTCCCGAACACATGCAACATTTCTTGCACCACTTTCTTAACTCACTACCTGTGATTGAAGAGATGACTAAATGCTATGGGCTTGCAGATATGGCAAATATTACAGTGAAATATGTCTCTGCATCAGTTTGTACTGTCACGTCTTTTTATTTTCCCATATTTAATAATTCTTCATTAAGGCCCTGCTCACACAACAGAATCACACGAATCCTGCCTTCTATCAGTTTGAATTGGAGGGTTCGCACGCCTTTGCTCTCCGCGCCTCTCCGCTCAAAGAATTGACATGTCAATTCTTTGAGCGGAGAGGCACAGAAGGTGGAAGTGCGCGAACCATCCCATAGACAGCCTGTATGACACTGAGGCAGACGGGATTCCGCGGCAGAGAGTTCCACTGCTTTCCCTCTGTGTTAACAGGTCCTAATTTGAGATCAACGAGGCTCACTTGGGACTTCTGATGGAGAGGATACTAAAAAACAACACCATTATAGTAATGAAACTGTCACAGTGTAAACTTGTTATAGTGGAATTTATAAAGCAAACAAACCTGAAATGTTCCAAAAATGGTTCCATGGTCTTTTCTTGGTAACATATTTGCAAACTAGTAGTGAAAAGTAAATCAAGAGGTGGACAAGTTCCAGTTTTCAAAACCGACAACTGCTCAAACCTATACAGTATGTACAATGACCTACTGTTTTGGCACTACTCTAAAAAAGGTATTTCAAGTTTTTCAGTCCAAAATCTGCTTCAAATGCACCATTTGCTATATCCAGTGTTAATATAATTTTGTGTTGCTGTTTTGTGTATTAGAAAATTAATGTAGTTCGCCCCTCTACACTCAGAACAGGTTTACACTCATAAGTCCTATCCTTTTTTTTTCATTCACTGTCAATGGTTGGGGAGGCCGTACGGCAAGACCCTGCAAGATGCATTCCACCATACAGGCTGTCCGCCGATCCCATGGCACAGCTGAATAGCTGGATGCTTTGAACTGTCCTATTCAAATAATTAGAAGTCCAAAGATCTGTTTCCCTACGACACTTTGCTATTGCACCAGAGGGAAACATCGCCGGATAGCCTCATGAGTGTAAACCCACCCTTAATCTCCTTATGGGCCATTCCTTGTCAGTCAGTGAAATTTTCCAGTGGCTTAGTTTCACTGCACATGCTCCTAATGCATATTTAGAATAGGGAGTTATGTCTTATCCATTAGCATTAGAGATGAGCGAACCTCAAGCATGCTCGAGTCCATCCGAACCCGAACGATCGGCATTTGATTAGCTGGGGCTGCTGAAGTTAGATAAAGCCCTAAGGCTATGTGGAAAACATGGATATAGTCATTGGCTGTATCCATGTTTTCTGGACAACCTTAGAGCTTCATCCAACTTCAGCAGCCCCCGCTAATCAAATGCTGATCGTTCGGGTTCGGATGGACTCGAACCCGAACCCGGTTCGCTCATCTCTAATTAGCATCCAATTGCTGGGACAACCATAAATCCATAAGAACAGGGGTCCAATGTGCCCTATTTGAATGGAGCAGACCTATGGTCAGACCTATGCGCTGTCGCTTTATTCAGCCATAATGGCTGAACTAATTCACAGTTCATATTTAGTGATTAGTATTAGAAACCAACAAACCAAAAATCACAATGTGAATTGTAAAATCCAAGAATTTATTAACTAACTAACTTATTTATTAATAGTAAGGACAATGATCCTTTGTAGAGATAGAATATACATACTTATTCAGTAGATAAGATTGAAAAAATAACAAGAAGAGTTTAACCAGCCCCGGAACCCCTACCGAAAGGCATTTTCCCCTGAGTTCTGATGACGTCACGGCTTAGGGGAAAATGCCTGTCCCGGGTGATGGACTGCCTGCTCAGTCCATCAGCTGGGTCGTAATATGTCAGCGCTGGAGTTCCTTGAAGCCAACGGGGGTCCCGAGGCTGGTCCCAACACCTACCGCGGTCATGGAGAGAGGTTAGTTCATAAATCTGATCAAATTTCCCCTGTTAAATTTTAAAGACTTCTCCTTTAAACTTAATTTGCTATTTCTCTAACCAAGCCTCCAGCTTCCCCAAATCCCTCCGTAATATTAAATTATCCTCTGTGTTGATTACCACGTTTAGTGTAATTTCCAAATATCATCATTCTACTGTATAATCCCTCAACAAGGTCATTAGAAAACATGTTGAAAAGAAGCAGACACAATACTGACCTCTGCAGCACCCCACTTGTAGCTGTGACCCAATCGATCAATAACCACCCTGTGTTTTCACTGAGCTAGTAACTTACTCATTTACATATCTTCTTCTCTAGTGCCACCATTCTATTTTATGGGCAAACCGCTCCCTCATAAACCTATGCTGGTGCTGTGTTAAAAGGTTATTTTCATTAAAATACTCCAGTATAGCAAATATTTATCAATAATAGATGTTAAACTTACAGGCCTATAATTTCCAGGATCACTCTTTGACCCCTTCTTGAATATTGGCACCACATTTACAAAGCACCAGTCCTGTGGAACAATCCTGATATTATACAATCTTTAAGGAATAAGGGTCTGTCTAGCACAGGATGGATGCCATCTGGGCCCTCTGCTGCACTTCTTTTTGGGGCATGCAAACACTGCAAAGCTTTAAGTTAATATTCAAATGCGCCATAAAGAATAAATCAAGCAGTGGTTGCCCAGGTGCAGTGTGCCCCATTAATTCCAGGGCACAATCTACCTGCATCCTTTAGATTGAAGGGGATCCCACTGATCAGCTAGTTATCCCCTTGGTATCCCATGAAAAGGGGACAACTTGGTAAAAGGAGAATACCTCTCTTTATTACGATTTGTTTGTTTTTATGAACAATCCTAGCAATAATATTTCAGTATAACCATACAGAAATATGAATCATTAATAATAAAATATCATAGATCTAAACCAACAGAAAAAAATTGAATTGTTCAATACATGTTCCTGCCAAGCACACAGCTTTCAAACGATCTGTCAATGGCCGACCATAATGTTGTCTGGCCGAGAAAGCATCCCCCCCTTGATGAGCCTTCTGTTGAAAAATTTACCAAAAATTCTCTGTACGATCATTTCCAGTTTCCAATCGGTTGTCTATGGTTTAAAAACTATATTGTGCAAAAGTAAATAAAAGTAATCCTGCAGCAACCATTCCAATACTGTACGTAGAAAAACAGTGACAACTGCTGTATGTGTGGCAATAAAAGTCTTTATTTTGTACATTGAACAGGTTCAACACAAGCTTAATTTTTATTTTATTTTTTTATCCTTTAAATTGTTCTGGTGATTAAACATTTATTTGAATCCCGTAAAACTTAATGAAGCCATATTTCAGTGCAACCCATACATCTGACTGCTCAAAGTGTATCCAACTCACAATTATTTTTAATAGGTTTTACTATATATTTTTTACTGCATAACTTTACCTGAGTGCTCTCCTGAGAGAATGTGTTTTCAGAAAATATAGGAAATAAAAAGATATTTGCTTTCAGAGCTGGTTGATATAATAAGCACATAGAGATCCAGGATAAGAGGGATGTGTAAAGCCTTACAGCAAGGACATGAAGAATAAAATAGCTGAGATTTTCACAAAGTCCAGTTGTTGGATTAATTTAAGCCCCTGAGCTTCCTGTAGAAGACGCAGGTCGTGTGCTGTATTTAGACACAAGATCTGGAAATTGTATGTGGTCAAATAATAACAGAAGACATGAAACAATGCCTGTAAAAAAACGATATGAAATAAGCAGATAGAGAGATAGACTGTGGATATGTAATATAGTTCTACTGGACTACTGTCAAAACACAATTGATCCAGCAGCAGGCTTGCTTACCGGATAAAGTACTTATTTGCGGAAATGCAGGGTCTCAATGAATGCTAATGTGTCTAGAAAGGGTGTTAATTCAGCGGGAAATAAGGAATGTCTGAAAAGAGGATAAAAAGCAGCACACAGAGCAGCAAGTAGGAGAAACAGGTTTAAATGCAAATACAAGTTAAATTGCACATCGCCCTGTAAAGCTGCATTCTGCTTTAGATTCTCCCAAGTCTTCCTGTTCTGCAAATTGCAAATCATGGGCGCTGAAATTGAATTCCATTCTGCCTTTTGAACATTATTTTTTCTAGCAAGCCAAATAAATAAAGAAAGGATAAGCAAATCAGGCCATGCAAGCAGTCATCTAAAGAGAGAGAAAATAGTACTGATACGCTGTTCTCTGAGCCTCAGTCCATTAATTTCCAGCCAGGGTGGAACCACAAACCTCACATTAGTAACCTGCGAGATTTGTTTAAGACTTTAGCCTTCATATTCCCAGATGGGTGTTTTAATGTTGACAGCTGTTATAATTCTCAAAGTGGAGCTTAGGATCTGTATAACCCTCCGAACAGACACCTGTAATGTGATTCATTTGTTTTCTCTGCTGTTCCCTATGCTCATTTAAAAGTAATTTGCATCTCTTGCCATATTGTAGTGTGAACCCTTCCGGTGCTGGAGAGGACTGGTTCAGCAGAATCCTTTGGAGAACACAATGTTAGAGACTGTTCTCTACTGACACAAGACAGATTGATCAATAATAACACTTCTAGACCATAGAGCCACCACTAAAATTAGTGTCCTCATCCATATGCTGTTATCTATATAAATAATTAGGGGGACGTCACTAAAGCTGTAAAATTACTGGTAATTGCATTTCTGCCTCATTGTCATGACTTGATCATTTTTTCAGAGAGTTACTGGACAACAGTGGACTGTGCACTATTATTTGTGGGGGCAGAAGTAGGAGGCCATTTTAATTGTATAAAATGCTTTGCCATAGTATTGTGCCAACCAAAAGTAGCACTATTGATATAGCATTACTATACAAAAGCAGTCATACAAATATGACAACCAAAATGGCCTTCTAAAGTCCCTGTCAGGACTGTGAGGTAGAGACAAGATGAGACAGTGGACCCTAAGGCTGAACCCACTCACTGTCTCTACCTACTTGCCTCAAACGTGAAGACTACCCTGAAGACGTGCCCTACACTTATTAAGTGTAACACCAAACAAGACAGACAGAGAAACACAACAAAGGAGAGTCGACAAGCAAAGTCAGAACCAAACGGACCATGCAGTACAAAATCAGAGATCAAACGGATAGTCAAAAGGTCAAGCGAGAGATCAGGTAACAAGTCAAGCAAACAGAGGAATTTGGAACAGCGATCGCAGGAGTAGACAGGGGAGCTCGGTCTGGATCCTTATTGGACCGGCGCTCTGATCCTCAAGGGTCCGGACAGACAGAGGCATGTGACAATCAAAAGACACTGCTCAGCTGCAGCAATCAAGGCTAGCAGTGAGCAGTGTAACTCCTGCATTGCCAGGAGGCTGAGAAGCAAGTGGGTGTGTCAGCCAAAAAGTAAAAACAGGCCCAGTTCACACCAGGCTCACTGCACATTCCTGACAGTCCCACTCTGCTCTTCAGCCTGATGACTCGTTTGCAATCAATCAGCGGCCACGAAAATGCAGTTACTTCTTCCTGTGCCAATCTGTGCCGCATTAGAAAAGTCAGCAGAAAGGGTCACAGATGTGTGCCATCAAATCATGAAGATGAATGTAAGATTTACCTAATGCATCCAAGTGTACAAATGAGCATACATTATTTACTGAATACCAGTGACTTGTTGAAAATTCCAAGTTCTAACAAGGCAACAGTTGTTGGAAGCAGAACGTAGTACTTATGGTTGCCTTAAGGCATCTCATTGTGAACTCCAGGGATCTTGAATGTTTCCATAGACACTATTAGGCAGGATAATATTTTAACTGGATCTGGCACAAAGTCATTCATTTACAAGACACAAAATGTTTGCACAACACTGATTTGCAGTAACGGTAGTATCCATCATATTAAATAGATGAGCACCAGAGCCGGCCAATGGTTAAACCTTTCTGCAAAGTAAACAGGAGAATTATTAAGACACAGTACAGTGATTTTTGGTTCTTGAGACAGTTTGTGGATTAATGGGGCACTTTCCCTTATCATCCTTTCTCCCATACTGCTCCCAGCTATGAGCAAAATGCTGACAGAGTCAGCACTTCCAGGGCGTGATCCTGGGTCCTCAGCACAATGTTTAAGAGCCTTATCCTCATAATGAATTACTTTTTTAATGATACTTCTGCAAACATATGGCGAGAGGAAATGTTGAACAAACAAGATTGTTTCTATTAAGTGATCGCTCCTATTAACTGTTTATTCCACTGACTCTTGCAGATTTACAGCTACTCACCTGGTGAATTATTAAAGGTTTTATACATTTGCTGCAAGAGATTTGCCATTACTTTGCTCGCTGTTTATGCTCAAATAAATTAAGTTCCAATTAGGTTGTTGTTAAAAATTTAACAGTATTATGTGGTTTATGTTTGCCTGTTTTCTTGCAGACATATGGTAAGCATAAAAATAATATCTCCAGACTAGGGCTACCCTGAAATATTTATTACTGTGACCATAGAACATTGGTGCAAAGTAACACTACGTTTTCTCATGAACAACAGCCAAATGGATATGATGAAATAGGACGCAGCTTAATGACTGTAAACATATATGATATAGAGGAGGATAAGAACCAAAGCTACCTGGACCCAGATGACCTATAGTCCCTATAGTCCTAAGTGTAGAAGCAAAATCACACCCAGATATATCAATATACAATGTGGAATTTTGCATGTAACTTGCACCCTCTAAGAATTTCAAGCAGAGTGATTTATTTTCTGTTCTTATTTACTATAAATTATTTTCGCGCTTGACAGGTGTCTGTTAATTTACTTTATGATATAGAGTACGTGCAAGCTTTAGGGAACAGATTATAAGCATAAGTTCTTCAACTGTCCCATTCACCTGAATGGGGCTTGCAGAAATGTACGTGCTTGCAGCAGAAACAACCTATATTCATATGTATGGAACAATCATTCTGCAACAAATATGATGTATGTTAATATACCCTTAAGTACATTATTACCTTTAGCCTTTTTGCCTGTTCTAAACATGGGGTTTAGATGGGATCACATTGTAATAATATTACAAACGTATCATGAGAATTATAGTGCATCAGTATACTTAAAACCTATTTGCAGCTGCAAGGAACTAAAGTGCAAATATTGATACATGGCGCCCTCTTCTGTTAGGCACCGAGAACTACATTTCCAAATGCCGTATTCTGTATTAATCTATAAAGTCACAATCGCACACTGTATTTGAGTGTGGTGTCCTCGAGTGGAAAATCTAGAGAACTATAATGGAAAAATCTGTAGCTCTGCCTGGGTCTGTGTCAAATACTGATTTAATATTTTCTAGTGTGAATGAGGCCTAAGTTTCTGCTCCTTAAGGCCATGTTCACACATGGCACAAACAGCGCCCCAGCTAGTCCTAGAACAGCTGCTGTCTGAGATGTTCACCTGGCCGATACTGCAGTATCAGCCGGCAGAACATCACTTCATTTGTTTTTGTTTTGTTGCATAGCACTGAAGACTGTCTTTAGATGGCCATACACACTGGCGTGGCTAACTAAAAGGCCAACTATGCAGTTGCTACAGGCCTATGTGGTAGGGGGGCCCGCTTTTATGGGACTGCTCATAAAAGCACCAAGCCTATTCCGAATGTGCCTGCAATCCAATTAAGATAAAGTGATCGTGTCACACAACGGCCGCTGTTTGTGCCATGTGTGAACATGGCCTAATGGTGCGCTTACACAGAGAAATTTATCTGGCAGATTTTTGAAGCCAAATCCAGGAACAGACTATAAACAGAGAACAGCTCATAAAGAAAAGACTGAGATTTCTCCTCTTTTTAAATCCATTCCTGGCTTTGCCATCAAAACTCTGTTAGAAAATATCTCTGAGTAAAAGGACCCTAAGATAGCGATCAAATTTTACACAATTATTTTAAATGAAGGAAACACTGGTTTATGAGATAAACATGCAGATGTTTAAACCTAATATTTTGTTGAAGGTGCAAATAACGAGTCTGCAATAAATCTTTCAGAAACCAAAGTCTTATGGCCCTATTCCACGGAACGATTATCGTTCATTTTCGGACGATATCGACCGCTACGGACGATAATCGTTCCGTGGAATAGAGTGCAACGATCAGCCGACATCGTTCATGTCGGCTGATCGTTGCAGTCGCTTGTTTTTCAACATGTTGAAAAACAAGCGACTGATATAGCAGCGATCTGCTGCCGTCGCTCCGTTGAATAGGAGCATCGGCAGCAGACGCTGCTATATCCTATGGGCTGCCCGGATGATCAGCGATCCTCCGAGCAGCCCCCCCGCAGCTCCCCGCCGCCCCTCCCGCACTCACCCGCTCGCTGCAGCCGCGTTGAATAGCGGCGGCAGCGAGCGGGGAACGAGGAGCAAACGAGCGCTAATAGCGCTCGTTTGCTCCTCTAAAACGGCCCGTGGAATAGGGCCATTAGGGCCCTATTCCACCGGACGATTATCGTTAGCATAATCGTTAACGATTAACGATCTCAAACGACCGCTATTGCGAAAGACCTGAAAACGTTCACTCATTTCCATGGAACGATAATCGTTACTTATGATCGTAATTGCGATCGTTTCTTCTTCCGTATTTCTTCGCTATTGCGTTCGTATCTATTGTGAACGACCGAACGATGTCTTATTCAATGCGAACGATTTGCGAATGTTTTGCGAACGAGCAACGATAAAAATAGGTCCAGGTCTTATAAAGCGATCAACGATTTCTCGTTCGGTCGTTAATCGTTACTGCATTTCAACCGAACGATTATCGTTTAGATTCGAACGATTTAACGATAATCTGAACGATAATCGTCCGGTGGAATAGGGCCCTTAGAGGAATTTGCATTAACAGTGGAGGACAGGGGATAAGTCTTGTGCTAGAATGATAACTAATGCTCTGCTCCCACTGCCATGATGGCTTCCATTGCAACAGAAATCATGGTGGCAGCGCTAGACCAGTCAAAAGATGGGCTTCATCAGAGCCTGAAGGACCCCTCTGACCCCATCTGTAGGGTTCTGTTGTTTTGAGAGGAGGAAAAGCAGAATATTAGGGTGAATGGCGCCTTAGGTAGGACATGAAATGAACACATTCCACTTTCTGGTGCAACTTATGGAGTTGGTTCACATAGGCTGTATACTTAGGTTTTCTGAAAGAGATAGATAAATGACATTCTGCCTGAATCATAGGCAGTGCCTGGTAGCTTCTCCTTGCCAGGCATGATTGCTCGTGAAGGACGTGAGGGACTACCTGACAGATATTTAATTCTGTAATGTGTGTATGTAAATGTAAACCCTGGGTTGTGCAAAAAAACTGAATCTATTGGTGTTATACAAATAAATATTATTATTATTATATACTAAGGGTTTTATATTATTCGATCTTCGCCCATTGTAAGCGAGCGCTGGTCAGTAAGATTGACACTCTTTTGCAGTGCCTTCACAAGGCAGGATCAATGGTGCGTCCATTAACATTCATTGCAATCATCTCCTTAGAGATGTGCATCCAATAATTATATATTTTCCCACTTATTAGCTTGTTGGCCCTTTTACATAAGCAGAATGAGCATTTCTAGGTATTTTCGTTGCCAATATTAAGCCTGTGTAAAAGGGCGTTAAAGGTCCAGGAAAAAATTATACTTAGCCATACTGCTGGGGCTGTGGGGGGGCATGTCAGTAATGTATACTTACCCATCCTACTCCCCTGCTACAGGAAGTTCCTGGGCAGCCATATCTGCGATACTGTCGGCATATTGAAAATATCCCATGACATGCCACTGCCACTCAAAATAGCCGCTAAGTATAGAGTCTATGCTGATTGACAATTTCCTATGGGAATGGGACATCATTGGGTGTTACAAAAAAACACTGACAGCAGCAGAGAGTGGGTGGCCCAAGAAGCGGCAACAGTGGGGGAGGAAGATGGGTAAGTATTCATTACTGACATGTCCCCTGCAGCCTCGCCAGCATGACTAAGTATGAATTTTTCCTAGACAACCCCTTTAAGACTACTGTTATGTAGTGTACATCTTTGGCAACAGTAACTTACATTTAACATTTTGCCATCAGTGTGGCTTACAGACCTGGTGCAAATATATGCAGTTCTTGCTTTGTGTCAGGTGTAACACAGAAGATTAATGTCCTAGTAAACTCCCAAGGCTACTTTATCTACAGACTGCCACAATGTTATCTCTGCTGGGGCAGAACCTGTAAAATAGTGCATTATCCTCAACATTTAATTATTCATCAACTGCTGCAAATTAAAACTTTGCATTTGTAATCCTTTGTTTTGTCAGAGAGAAGACATAGTTCTAATAATGAGAACTGGACGACTCTGCTCATTATTCTACCAGTGACAAATTCATTATGGGACATTTCCAGATTAACATCAGTAGGTTGTAAATAAGTAATGTGTGTTACATTGTATCAGTATTTATATAAGAAATCAGTATCTAAGTATACTGTACATAGAGCTTCAGGTACATGTAATCATTATTACTAGTGTTGAACGACCCTGTCAAAATGTTCAGGTTCCTCAGCGTTATCTGAACCTGAGAAATATGGATACAGCCACAGACTGTATCTATGTTTTCCTGGCAGTCCTAGGGCGGCATCAATCTTCCGCAGCCACAGGGAATCAGATGCCAAGTGTTTGAGTTCTGATGACATTTTAACAGGTTTGCTCAACAATAATTATTACTTAAAGCAACACTGTCACCCCCTTTTTGCATTATGACTTGTAAAGGGTAAATTTTGCTGTTTTAACACCTTAGATAGCACAATCCACAGATGATAAAAGATCACTTTTCAGTGGAACAAGCACCATGACGCATGATATAAAATAAGGTATGAAAACTGCTATATTTACCCTTTACACCAATGAAGAGAAGTAATAATGCAAAAAAGAGGTGACAGTGTCCCTTTAAATAGGCAAACAGCCGTATTCACATATTAACAAAACAGTTAAAGGGAATCTGTCAGCTCCTGAGCCTTACCTAAGGTGCTGGCAGTCCCCTAGTGAGCATGTTACCTTTTGGTAATTTGTCCGTGCAGTGGATTATGCACAATCTCAGGTCTCCTCTGACACGCCTCACCACTCCTTCCTCCTCCCTGTTCTTCATGAATAATGCTGCCCAGCCTCCTGTTCGCTCAGCTGTCAGCCAGTGTCTCTGATTGCAGACTTAAAGTGACTCTGTACCCACAATCTGACCCCCCAAACCACTTGTACCTTCGGATAGCTGCTTTTAATCCAAGATCTGTCCTGGGGTCCGTTCGGCAGGTGATGCAGTTATTGACCAACAAAAAAAAATACTTTTAAACTTGCAGCCCGTGCCAAACGGGAGTATCTGTGCCCTAACTTTGCACCACCCCTGCGTCCCTCCTCCCCACCCTCTTCATCATTAGGAATGCTCCAGGCAGATTGCCTCCTATTCCCCACCTGTGTCAGCCCGGCACATGGGCTGGATCGTTAAGGACCTGTGCAATGTTCAGCATGGAGAAAATGTTCCAGTGGCATTCCTAATGATGAAGAGGGTGGGGAGGAGGGACGGAGGGGTGGTGCAAAGTTAGGGCACAGATACTTCTGTATGGCATGTGCTTCAAGTTTAAAAGTAGTTTTTTTGGACAATAACTGTATCACCTGCCAAACGGACCCCAGGACAGATCTTGGATTAAAAGCAGCTATCCGAAGGTACAAGTGGTTTGGGGGGGACAGATTGTGGGTACAGAGTCACTTTAAGTCTAATAAATAACAGCCATTGTTTCAAAATAAAGCCTTTCTGTGAATATAGCCTTACTGTGTTTTCAATCCACTCCTAGTTTAAGTTGAAAAATACTGATCAAAAATACTGTGTGGGACCTATATTTCATTTCCATCTGGGGATTTGAACTAAAGAACAAATTGTTGGCAGAACTGTAGACAGGTCATTTACCCTTAGACCAAAGATCCGATCGCCACCCCTGCCGCCGCTGCTCCGATCGCTGCCGCTCCGATCGCCCCCGCCGCCCCGGCCACGAACATACGTTACCTGCTCCGCGTAGCAGGTCTTCGAGATCCCCGGCTCCCCTCTTCAGCGCACTGATTGGCTGAAGAGGGAAGGCGGGAATTTCAAACGGCTCCCCTTCAGCCAATCAATGCTGCCTTGCATTGATTGGCTGAAGAGGGGAGCCGGGAATTTCAAATGGCTCCTCTTCAACCAATCAGTGCTGCCTTGCATTGATTGGCTGAAGAGGGAAGCCGGGAGTTTCAAACGGCTCCCCTTCAGCCAATCAGTGCTGCCTTGCATTGATTGGCTGAAAAGGGGAGCCGTGAATTTCAAACGGCTCCGCTTCAGCCAATCAATGCGCTGAAGAGGGGAGTCGGGGATTTGAAGGACTGCCAAGCGGGGCAGGTAACGTATGCTCGTGGCCGGGGCGGTGGGGGCGATCGGAGCGGGGGGGGGGGCCGCGATCGGAGCGGCGGGGGTGGCGATCGTAGTGGCAGCAAGGTGGCGATCAGAGCGGCAGGGGGGGGTTGGGGGATAGCGATCGGAGCGGCGGGGGGGGGGCGATCGGAGCAACGGGGGTGGCATTCGGGGCGGCGCAGGGGGCTGCGGTTGAGCGGGGGGGCGGGCTGGGCTGCGGGCGCGCGATCGCAAAACGATAGCAAAACTATTTTTCGGTTCGATATATCAAACCGTCTAAACGATGATCGTTATAAAAAAAAAATTATTACTTCTAAATCGTTAATCGTACGATCAGGCCAATAATCGCCTTGTGTAAACTTAGCATTAGACATAAACTGCCTACAGAGGACTGA
The DNA here is from genome assembly GCF_027789765.1 of Dendropsophus ebraccatus. Lineage (NCBI taxonomy): Eukaryota > Metazoa > Chordata > Amphibia > Anura > Hylidae > Dendropsophus > Dendropsophus ebraccatus. The sequence continues at coordinate 156,302,096 of NC_091454.1, forward strand.
TATGCAATCAGAGATACTGGCTGACAGCTGAGAGAGCAGGGGGCTGGGCAGCATTGATTATTCATGAAGAAGAGGGAGGAGGAAGGAGTGGTGAGGTGTGCCAGAGTGTGGCACAAACAACTTCTGTTTGAGACCTAAGGAGACCTGAGATTGTGCATAATTCACTGCAAGGACAAATTACCATAAGGCAACATGCTCACAAGGGAACTGCTAGCTACAGCACACTGTCAGCACCTCAGGCACCTCCATTGCAATACAACGTATGTTGTGTATAAATCACGGCCGATGTTGCAAATTGCAAAAACGGCCGTAATTTATACACAACATACATTGTGTGAACATGGCCTACAGGTGTATAAACATACCAGGTCTTTTGCAAAGATTGCTGCAGCCAAAAATCAGCTCCATATATCAGTTGAACAGGCAAGCACACAGATTTCTGCAAGCCCAATATAGAAAAATGGGACAGTAAAGAATAAATTCTGGAAGAAATCTACCACACGTGACTGTACCCACAATCAGTAAATACACACTTTAAGTCGCTAATATTCTGGTGCAGCTGTCATTTCACACATATAAAAAACCTAACCAAGAACTAAAATCATCTAAAGAGAAAAAATCTCTAGTAATAAAAAAATTTCCACGCTGTAAGGAACTGCAAAGGCTCCACAAACTTCAGAGAGTCTTCTGCTGAACTAGGGGAATCAGGATGCAGGAAACAGCACATCCTGACAGATCTCCTCCTAAAGGCAGCCATTAATATAAATCAACAGTAGCAATTTGGTTTGATCATTTATTTGCAAGAATCATTAGGGTTTATTAGCATAATTATTCCCTGAGGGGATTCATGTCACTTAAGTGAAAAATGTTGTTATCAATATTTTAAGGATATGTGTGTAATGCTCAGGGAGTGCTTAAAGAGTGCTCTGTAGGTGGTGTCCAGCTGGAGAAAACAACAAGCTATATGGTTCATTTAGTAAATTAAATGTTCAGATATTTTCTGCCTATAACCTTGTATCATTAATACAAAAGCTGCTTTTGGGGAAGATGGACATTAACTCTATTTTATTCTATTTCAATTCTGTGTAATGCACAGCAAAATGGGCTAAGCTACTAAGCAATGTTTGATCACAGGGTCTCATTTAACCCCTAGACGACCCTGGACGTAACGTTACGTCATGGAAGTCTGTCCCCAGACGACCCATGACGTAACGTTACGTCATGGGCATTCCGCGCTGCAGGGGGTTAATAATAACATATAAAGTAAAGATCGCTGCTGATCCTTTCAGCAGCGACCTTTTACTCACCTGCAGCCGCGGAATCGCGTCCCCCACGCCATCACGATCGCTGTGATTGGCTGGCCAATTAAGGGCAGCCAATCACAGCAATACCGGTGCATTGTGGGCCGGTATGACGTTAGAAAACCGTGATTGGTGCTGTCAGAGACAGCACCAATCACGGTTATGCCGGACGCCGTGTACCACGTGACCCCCGCCCCCCGATCACCCGGATTGGCCGTTTGCCAGTAACTGGCCAATCACGGGCGAGGCGGGCGTTTCAAAATATTGATCCCTCCCTGCTCGCCCTCCTTTTCGTCAGGATCGCCGAGCAGAGAGGGTGTTTGTGAGTTGCCCGCTGCTGCCCCGTTGTGCCCCGTCATCGCCCCCCCCTGTGCCATCGCCCCCCTGTGCCATCGCTCCCCTGTGCCATCCGCCCCCCTGTGAGATCCGCCCCTGTGCCATCCGCCCCCCTGTGAGGTCCGCCCCTGTGCCATCCGCCCCCCTGTGAGATCCGCCCCCCTGTCCCATTCCCCCCTGTGCCATCGCCCCCCCTGTGCCATCGCCCCCCTGTGCCATCGCTCCCCTGTGCCATCCGCCCCCCTGTGAGATCCGCCCCTGTGCCATCCGCCCCCCTGTGAGATCCGCCCCTGTGCCATCCGCCCCCCTGTGAGATCCGCCCCCCTGTCCCATTCCCCCCTGTGCCATCTTCCCCCCCTCTTCCCATCAGCTACTGCCCCCCTTCCTCCCCTATCTTCCCCCTCTTCTCCCCCCTGTCTTCCTCCTCTTCTCCCCCTGTCTTCCTCCTCTTCTCCCCCCCCTGTCATCCTCTTCTCCCCCCCCTGTCATCCTCTCCTTCTCCCCTGTGCCCTCCCACTGTTCTTGTGCTCCCCCCCCCATCTGTGCCAGCCTCGTTGGTGGCATAGTGCAGGGTGATCAGCCAGCAGTGCCCACTGTGTGCTGCCTGGCTGATCTCCTGAAATTTGTGACTGTGCAGCAGCAGTAGTTCTACTGCTGCTGCTGCTGCTCCTGTCTCTCTTGTTCTGATCAGTGACTCATCACTGATCAGCAACAAGTGGGCACAAGTTTTTTTTTTTTGTAAAAAATAAAAAAAAAATTCTTGTTTTCCCCTGCGCCACTCCGTGCTGCCCGTGCTGTCGCATCCGTCGGTGGCATAGTGTGTGCAGGGAGATCCTGCTAGCAGCATCCTCTGTGCTGCTAGCGGTCCCCCTGCCTCTCTTTGCCCCCCTCAGACCGTTCCTCCGCACCGCCCCCTCATCTGCCCACCTCACTTTCCCACCCCTGTGCCAGCCTCCCCCTGCCTCTTTTTGACCCCTCAGACCGTTCCTCCACCAGCCTCACCTGCCCACCCCTGTGCCATCCTCCACCTGCCCACCCCTGTGCCATCCTCCACCTGCCCACCCCTGTGCCATCCTCTCTGCCCCTCTTTGCCCCCTCAGACAGTTCCCCCCCACCTCACCTGCCCACCCCTGTGCCATCCTCCACCCTTGCCTCTTTGTTCCTCCAACCCCCACCCACCGCCCCGTTTCTCTTGTTCTGATCAGTGACTAATCACTGATCAGCAACAAGTGTGCCCCTTTTTTTCCCTAACAAATACTTTTTTCCCCCTTTTTTTGCGTCCGTGCTGCCCAGTCCCTCTGCCTCTCTTTGCCCCCTCAGACCTCACCTGCCCACCTCACCGACCCACCCCTGTACCAGCCTCTCCCCCCTGAGTCACTTTGCCCACTCAGACCGTTCCTCTGCCACCCTCCCCCTCACCTGGCCACCTCACCTGCCCACCCCTGTGCCAGCTTCTCCCCCCTGACTCTCTTTGCCCACTCAGACAGTTCCTCCGCCACCCACCCCCTCACCTGCCCACCCCTCTGCCATCCCCCCTGTCTCTCTTGTTCTGATCAGTGACTATTCACTGATCAGCAACAAGTGGGCACAGGTTTTTTTTCCCTTGAAAAGTGTAAGTGTAAAAAACACACACACTACACATAAATAAATTTTACTGATTTACATAACCCCCCATATCTAAATCTTACAAAAATGTCCCATCGTCTGTATTCGGCTGAAGAGGCATATGCTCTTATTGCCTCTGACACCGATACAGCCAGTGAGGGAGAAGAGGAAGATCCTACTTTCCTCGTTTCGACCTCCTCCTCCTCCTCTTCATCATGTAGCGATGATGAACCCCCAAGGCGCCGAAGGCGTCCAAGGCGAACGCCTCCTCCGATCTCCACCCCAGTGACCCCATCTCCACCCCAGCCCCCCATACAAGTGAGCCCATCTGGACCCCAGTCCCCCCCAATTTTGAGCCACAGATTCCCGATTTTGTGGGACAATCGGGAATCCAATTTGACGCCTCAGGCTTCACTGAAATAGACTTTTTTAAGCTCTTTTTCAGTGATGAACTGATAAGTCTGATGGTCGTGCAAACTAATTTGTACGCCCAGCAGTTTCTGGCTCAGCACCCCGTCTCCTCTTTTTTTTCGGGATCCCACAGCTGGACCCCAGTTGATGCAGCAGAAATGACCACATTTTGGGGTCTTCTGCTGCACATGGGGCTAGTTAAAAAACCCCGAATTAGGCAGTATTGGAGTGTGGATATTTTATATAACACTCCAATACACCGGATGGCCATGACAAGGCATCGCTTTGAGGCCATCCTCAAATTCCTGCATTACAACGATAATGCAAGGTGCCCCCCCCCCCGAGATGATCCCTCTTACGACCGCCTATACAAAATTAGGCCGGTCATTGATCATCTTGCGGCCAAATTTTCGGAGGTATATATCCCAGGGAAATATATCTACATTGACAAATCCCTTGTCAGCTTCAAGGGGAGAGTCCAATTTCGCCAGTACCTTCCAAGTAAGAGGGCAAGGTACGGCATCAAACTCTATAAACTCTGTGAGAGTATCTCAGGGTACACTCACAGATTTAGAGTTTATGAAGGGAGGGACACCCACATCCAACCTCCAGAATGTCCCCCCACTCTGGGAGTTAGTGGGAAGCTTGTGTGGGAACTGATGTTCCCACTACTGGATAAAGATTACCACCTCTACGTGGATAACTTTTATACCAGTCTCCCTCTTTTCAAATCCCTCAGTACCCGAGCTACTGTAGCTTGCGGCACTGTGAGGAAAAATCAGAGAGGCCTCCCGAGATCTCCTGTGGCAGAAGTACTGCGACGGGGTGTCTTCAAGGCCCATTGTAGCGACAACCTGGTATTAGTCAAATATAAGGACAAACGCGATGTCCTTATTTTGACTACTATCCATGGTCCTGGCACCACCCCTGTTCCTGTCCGCGGTACCACCGCAGTAGCACTCAAACCCGATTGTATTTTGGACTACAATCGGTATATGGGAGGAGTTGATCTTTCAGATCAAGTCCTAAAGCCATATAGTGCTCTGCGGAAAACAAACATCTGGTACAAAAAGTTAGCCGTGCACATGGTCCAAACGGCAATGTACAACGCGTTTGTACTTTACCGTTGTGCCGGCCACCCTGGGAAATACCTCCAGTTTCAGGAGGCAGTTGTCAAGGCCCTGATTTTTTGTGGAGGAGAAGGAGGAGGGCCTAGTACTTCTGCAGCTGCAACTGGAGGTCCCCGTATCGTGCCAGGGCAGCACTTTCCTGGCGAAGTCCCTCACACTGGCAAGAAGGGCAAAAGCCAGAAAAGGTGTCGCGTGTGCTACAAAAGGGGGTTTAGAAAGGACACGTGTTTTCAGTGTGATACATGTCCTGATAAACCTGGCCTCTGTATAAAAGAATGCTTCAAGACGTACCATACGTCCATGGAGTATTAATTCCCAACCTGCAAAATTTCCAAATTTGTCCTTTCTACTTCTGGTCACTGGTCACTAGAGATGAGCGGACCGTTAGACTTTTGGTCGCTCTCTCGTAATGCCTGTGATCCCGGCTGCATAGTTGCGCTCCCGCGAATATGCGGGCAGGATATTCCAGGGAATTCAACATGGATTCCCTGGAATATACTGGCCACATATTCCCGGGAGCGCAAATATGCAGCCAGGAACACAGGCATTACGAGAGAGCGCCGATGCCATCGGACCAAAAGTCCGAACAGTTCGCTCATCTCTACTGGCCACATGTAGGGTTTATTTTTATTTTATTTTATTTTTATATAGGGTACATAGGGTCCATTTACACGGAAAGATTATCTGCCAAAGATTTGAAGCCAACGCCAGGAATGGATTTGAAAGAGGAGAAATCTCAGGCTTTCCTTTATGACCTGATCTCTGATCCAGCTTTGGAAACAGACTATAAACAGAGATCAGGTCGTAAAGGAAAGTCTGAGATTTCTCCACTTTCAAATCCATTCCTGGCTTTGGCTTCAAATCTTTGGCACATAATCTGTCAGATAATCTTTCTGTGTAAATAGACCCATACACGGCATAATTAGTGGAGGGCAGACTTTCCATGTCGGCATCACATGCCGATGTGGAAAGTCATACTGGCCTGACAGTTGAGCTTCTATGTTTCAACTGTCAGCCAATGCCGTGCCTATCTCCTAATTTAGACCTCAAATACACATGGGCTCCCAAGGCCCATTGTATTTGCAGGCTTATAATTAGAGCCAGATTTAGATTTTTTTTTCTAGAAGGAACATACACGGCATAATTAGGGCATGATCACACTGAGCAAAATCGGGGGAATTCCAAAGCAGAGCTCCACTTGTCTCAGTCTCAAACAGTGTTAGTATGGGAGGGCTCGCGCGTCTCCGCTCAAAGAATTTATATGTCAGTTCTTTGAGCGGAGGCGTGCAAGCCCTCCCATAGACACACTGGTTTACACTGGGGCAGGTGGAATTCCAACGTTTTTGCTCGGTGTGAACGCACCCTTAGGGCCAGTTCACAATGAGTAAACACGGTGTAAATCCCACTGTGCTCAGTGTGCTGCTGTAAGTGAATGAGAGGACGCACGCTAGTTTGAGCGGAGAGGACAGGGAGCGGACCAGCGAGCACCCTCTCAATCACTTACAGCAGCACACTGAGCACGGCGGAGAGGTCCGCCACGGAATAACGCCGTGTTTACTCAGTGTGAACTGGCCCTTTAGTGGAGGGCAGACTTTCCATGACGGCATCAAATGCCGACGTGGAGAGTCATACTGGCCTTACAGTTGAGCAGTGTGAAAATTGGCATTTCTAATTTTCAACTACTGCAGCACATTCAGTCCAGGAAAATAAATTTTTGAAATGCTTTTGCACCCTACACCTCCTAAATACATTTCTTGGGTGGTGTAGTTTCTGTAATGGCGTCCTTTTGCTTGGGCATTTTTCTATTTATTTTCCTGAGAATGTCTGCAACTGTCAGCCAACTCCGTGCATGTCTAATTTATTTTTCTCTTTTAACCCTACCTATGTGCCGGTCACCAGTGAGGTCCATGTAGCATGAGGGCTCAAAAGGGCATTCCGGCCTCAAAAGGGCACTCTGTCCTTTTGGAGGCTTGTCCTGTGCCCACATAGCAATTCATTTCCACACCTATATGCAAAGTGGATACCCCCCACAAGTGGGGTCCATATGCTCACTACACCCCTTGTTAAATTCCTTGAGGGGTGTAGTTTCCATAATGGGGTCACTTGTGGGGCATATCTACTGTCTTGGTAACCTGGGGGCTTTGTTAATTTAACATGGCTTCAATGATCCTTTCTGGCCTCAAGAGGGCACTCTGTCCTTTTGGAGGCTTGTCCTGTGTCCACTTAGTAATGTATGTCCACTTGTGGGGTATTTCCCCCTTCGGCGGAAATTGCTCTGCTCATTCCCCATCCACCCCACTTTTAACCCCTTGAGAAAATGAAAGATTCCAGGCTAGACCAACCTTTTAGTCTAAAAAATTAAATTTTTTATACTAAAATGTTGGTCTAGCTTAGAATCTTTCATTTTCACAAGGGGTTAGAAGAAAAAAATACCCCCTAAACATGTAGAGAATTTGCCCCCGAGTATGGAAATACCTCACATGTGGACTTAAAGTGCCAAGCGGGCGCAAGGAAAGCCTCCAAAGGGAAGGAGCACCGTTTTGGAAGCTGGATTTTGCGAAAATAAAGGACGGACACCATGTTGACTTTACAAAGCGCCTGTGCTGCCAAAACAGTGAAAATACCCACAAGTGACCCCATTATGGAAAGTACACCCCTCAAGGAATCTAAAAAGGGGTGTAGTGAGCATATGGACCCCACTGGTGGAAGGCACATAGGTGGAACAATGTGCTGTGAAAATGAAAAAATTCATTTTTTAATTTTTACAACCCATTGTCCCATATTGTGCCTGCCACCAGTGGGGTCCATATACTAACTATACCCCTTGTTACGTTCCTTGAGGGGTGTAGTTTCCATAATGGTGTCACTTGTGGGGGGTTTCTACTGTTTTGGCAGCACTGGGCCTTTGTAAAGGCAACATGGCCTCCGTCCTCCAATCTGGCCAAATCCAGCTTCCAAAATCCAAACAGCGCTCCTTCCCTTTGGAGGCTTTCCTAGCGCCCACTTGGCATTTCACGTCCACATGTGGGGTATTTCCGTACTCGGGGGGAATTTCTCTACATGTCTAGCAGGTTTTTTTCTTTTTCAACCACTTGTGAAAATGAAAAATTTGAGGCTAGACTAACTTTTTGGTCAAAAAAAAGTAATTTTTCATTTTCTTAGCAGATTGTGCTTGCCACCAATAGGGTCCATATGCTCACTACACCCCTTGTTACGTTCCTTGAGGGGTGTAGTTTCCATAATGGTGTCACTTGTGGGGGGTTTCTACTGTTTTGGCAGCACTGGGCCTTTGTAAAGGCAACATGGCCTCCGTCCTCCAATCTGGCCAAATCCAGCTTCCAAAATCCAAACAGCGCTCCTTCCCTTTGGAGGCTTTCCTAGCGCCCACTTGGCATTTCACGTCCACATGTGGGGTATTTCCGTACTCGGGGGGAATTGCTCTACATGTCTAGCAGGTTTTTTTCTTTTTTAACCCCTTGTGAAAATGAAAAATGTGAGGCTAGACTAACATTTTAGTTAGAAATATAAAATTTTTCATTTTCACGGCACATTGTTCCACATTTGTACCGGTCACCAGTGGGGTCCATAAGCTCACTACACCCCTTGTTACGTTCCTTGAGGGGTGTAGTTTCCATAATGGTGTCACTTGTGGGGGGTTTCTACTGTTTTGGCAGCACTGGGCCTCTGTAAAGGCAACATGGCCTCCGTCCTCCAATCTGGCCAAATCCAGCTTCCAAAATCCAAACAGCGCTCCTTCCCTTTGGAGGCTTTCCTAGCGCCCACTTGGCATTTCACGTCCACATGTGGGGTATTTCCGTACTCGGGGGGAATTTCTCTACATGTCTAGCAGGTTTTTTTCTTTTTCAACCACTTGTGAAAATGAAAAATTTGAGGCTAGACTAACTTTTTGGTCAAAAAAAAGTAATTTTTCATTTTCTTAGCAGATTGTGCCTGCCACCAATAGGGTCCATATGCTCACTACACCCCTTGTTACGTTCCTTGAGGGGTGTAGTTTCCATAATGGTGTCACTTGTGGGGGGTTTCTACTGTTTTGGCAGCACTGGGCCTTTGTAAAGGCAACATGGCCTCCGTCCTCCAATCTGGCCAAATCCAGCTTCCAAAATCCAAACAGCGCTCCTTCCCTTTGGAGGCTTTCCTAGCGCCCACTTGGCATTTCACGTCCACATGTGGGGTATTTCCGTACTCGGGGGGAATTGCTCTACATGTCTAGCAGGTTTTTTTCTTTTTTAACCCCTTGTGAAAATGAAAAATGTGAGGCTAGACTAACATTTTAGTTAGAAATATAAAATTTTTCATTTTCACGGCACATTGTTCCACATTTGTACCGGTCACCAGTGGGGTCCATAAGCTCACTACACCCCTTGTTACGTTCCTTGAGGGGTGTAGTTTCCATAATGGTGTCACTTGTGGGGGGTTTCTACTGTTTTGGCAGCACTGGGCCTCTGTAAAGGCAACATGGCCTCCGTCCTCCAATCTGGCCAAATCCAGCTTCCAAAATCCAAACAGCGCTCCTTCCCTTTGGAGGCTTTCCTAGCGCCCACTTGGCATTTCACGTCCACATGTGGGGTATTTCCGTACTCGGGGGGAATTGCTCTACATGTCTAGCAGGTTTTTTTCTTTTTTAACCCCTTGTGAAAATGAAAAATGTGAGGCTAGACTAACATTTTAGTTAGAAATATAAAATTTTTCATTTTCACGGCACATTGTTCCACATTTGTACCGGTCACCAGTGGGGTCCATAAGCTCACTATACCCCTTGTTACGTTCCTTGAGGGGTGTAGTTTCCATAATGGTGTCACTTGTGGGGGGTTTCTACTGTTTTGGCAGCACTGGGCCTCTGTAAAGGCAACATGGCCTCCGTCCTCCAATCTGGCCAAATCCAGCTTCCAAAATCCAAACAGCGCTCCTTCCCTTTGGAGGCTTTCCTAGCGCCCACTTGGCATTTCACATCCACATGTGGGGTATTTCCGTACTCGGGGGGAATTTCTCTACATGTCTAGCAGGTTTTTTTCTTTTTCAACCACTTGTGAAAATGAAAAATTTGAGGCTAGACTAACTTTTTGGTCAAAAAAAAGTAATTTTTCATTTTCTTAGCAGATTGTGCCTGCCACCAATAGGGTCCATATGCTCACTACACCCCTTGTTACGTTCCTTGAGGGGTGTAGTTTCCATAATGGTGTCACTTGTGGGGGGTTTCTACTGTTTTGGCAGCACTGGGCCTTTGTAAAGGCAACATGGCCTCCGTCCTCCAATCTGGCCAAATCCAGCTTCCAAAATCCAAACAGCGCTCCTTCCCTTTGGAGGCTTTCCTAGCGCCCACTTGGCATTTCACGTCCACATGTGGGGTATTTCCGTACTCGGGGGGAATTGCTCTACATGTCTAGCAGGTTTTTTTCTTTTTCAACCACTTGTGAAAATGAAAAATTTGAGGCTAGACTAACTTTTTGGTCAAAAAAAAGTAATTTTTCATTTTCTTAGCAGATTGTGCCTGCCACCAATAGGGTCTATATGCTCACTACACCCTTTTTTACATTCCTTGAGGGGTGTAGTTTCCATAATGGTGTCACTTGTGGGGGGTTTCTACTGTTTTGGCAGCACTGGGCCTTTGTAAAGGCAACATGGCCTCCGTCCTCCAATCTGGCCAAATCCAGCTTCCAAAATCCAAACGGCGCTCCTTCCCTTTGGAGGCTCTCCTAGCACCCACTTGGCAGTTTATGTCCACATATGGGGTATTTCTCTAAACTGCAGAAACAGGGCAATACATTTTGTGGTGCATTTCTCTGGTAATAGGTTTTCTACTATGAGAGAAATTGGATTACAATATAATTTGTGCACAGAAAATTGAAATTTTCGATTTTCTTACACATTTAGCTTTTATTTCTGTGACTCAACTAAAGAGTTAAAAAACTTTTTGGGAGTGATTTTGAACAGTTTAGGGGGTGCAGTTTCTGAAATGGGGTGATTTGTGGGGGGGTTATTACATACAATCCCCTTAAATTCACTTCAAACCTCAACTGGTCCCTAACAAAAGCTGATTTTGATATTTTCTCGAAAATTTGGAAAATTGTTGCTAAACTTTTAAGCTTTCCAGTGTTTTAAAAAATTGAAAGCAAGTTTAAAAAATGCTGCCAACATAAAGTAGACATATTGCTAATGTTATTTAGTGTCTAATTTATGTGGTATAACTATTTTCCTTACAGGCAGAATATTTCAAAGTTAGAAAAATGAAAATTTTCACAATTTTTCACATTATTTCGTGATTTTTCATAAGTATTCGCTATAAATATCCACTCAAATTTACCAGTAATTTAAAGTAGAATATGTCACGAGAAAACAGTCTCAGAATCATTAGGATATGTAAAAGCATCTAGACATTATTAATGGATAAAGTGAAACAGGTCAAAATCACAAAATCTGGCCTGGTCCACTGGGTCATTTTGGGCCGGGTCCTCAAGGGGTTAATACAATGCAAATTCAGGGCATCAGAGGAGGTAGGCTGCTTATCAGGTTAATAAGGGAGGGTAATGCTGGGTTTACACGTAGCGATCATTCGATTAACGATTTCAAAGTAACGATTTTTTTTTTATAACGATCAGCGTTTAGACGGAACGATATATTGTACGGAAAAATCGTTTTGCGATTGCTTGTCTATCTCGCACATAGGTTAAATTGGTGAACGACTGTTTACACGGAACGATCTACGAATTTTTTATGCGAACGACCAACGATTTGAGAACATGTTCAAAAGTCAAAATGAACGATTTCTCGCATGATCGTTCGCTGCGTTTACACGTGCGATTATTGTTCGAATTTGATCGTTATCGTGCAAATTTGCACGATAATCGCTCCGTGTAAACGCAGCATTAGACAATGAGCCGTGGCTGATATAAAAAAGCTCATAAAAACTTTCTGAGCTGGCTCTGTCAATTGTTTTCTGAACAAATCACAAATCTGTGAATTGTTCCATTTTTTCTTGCACATGGCACATTACATTTATCACAAAGTACATTCTACTATTCTGTGGCACCCTACATTATAAGCATAGGGCAACATGAAAAGTGAAGATTTGGAGCAAACAGAAAACTTCATCAGAGGTGCAGGACTACTGTAAAACCACATGAAAAAAGCTGGGAGGAACCTTGCATTGTTTGAAAGCTTAGAGTTCCCCTTTAAAAGGGTTATCCAGCGCTACAAAAACATGGCCACTTTCTCCCTACTGTTGTCTCCAGTTTGGGTGTGGTATTAAAACTCAGTTCCATTGAAGTAAATGGAGCTTAATTGCAAACCGCACCTGAACTGGAGACAACAGTAGGGGGAAAAGTGGCCATGTTTTTGTAGCGCTGGATAACCCCTTTAAGTACTCAACTCTAGTCAAAACAAAACCTGCTGCTCACATAGAAAGGTTCATCACGGTCGAGCGTTCCTGTGTTCTTTATGGGAAGGGGTAGGCCACAGTGAGAGCACTCTCACAGCGGCTTATCTCTTTCTAAAGAAAGAGGTCAGCTGACCATCGACTAGAGATGAGCGCAACTTGAGCATGCTTGAGACCAACAAGATGCGCCCATCTCTACCACCAGCATCATGTCAGTGGTTGTTCCAGATTGCCCCATGCACCTTATACTGGTGGCCAACTTATGTCTAAGGTGTCTAGGGACCTTTAGGCTCTGCACATTCCTCACCCTCAGTACCTCAAATAATACCTCCTCGATGGGGGGAGGTATTGGGGGAGGAAAATTGGGCGGGCAGAAAACTTCCCCCATTAGCTAGATGTCCCAGTAGGTAATCTTCCCTCATTAGATGTAAGCCTCCAGTGGGTATTCTTCAATAAGTAATCAAACACCCCCTGGGTTAAGTTGATCTTTCCTATAAGGTAGATTCCCCCAGTAGGTAGATAATCACCCAATAGGTAGGCAATTCACCTCATTAGGTAGATTCTGGGTATTCCGCCCTTTTAAGTAGGTGCCCTCAGCAGTTAATTAAGTTGAGAAGAAGCCCTAGTAGGTAGTTAACCCCCTCCATTTAAATAGATGCCCCCAGTAGTTAGTTAACCCCTCAAATTCAGTAAATACCTTCAGCAAGTAGTGAACTCAACCAATAAACCCCACTTAAAAGTAATTAAAAAATCCATTTCCCCTCCATTATGCAGAGCCCTCTTCCTCTGGGTCCGATCTCCTAAGGCAGCGCAAATCCTTACTTGCTGGTGGCACACGAGGAAGTAGTGTCATTGCACGTTCCTGTAAAAGACCTGCACTGCTCTACAGTAGTGAAGCAGGAGTCCCTGCAATCAAAATGATGTACAAGTATGGATTTCTGTAAGAACTACCCCTGCTAACCATTAGTATCAGCCCTATTCCTTCCATCTAATTTCCCACCCTAGCAAATATTTTGTTGAGGCAATCTTGGAAAAATGCAAAAAAAAATCCCTACTTTTCTGTATGCACGCGTGCCATAAAATCACAAACTAACAAAAAAACATGCAATTTATTTTTTTCCCAAAACAATAAATAACAACAAAGTAATAAAGCTCCTTTACTTTCCATGTCCAATGATGGCAATCCAATGAAAATAACAATCATAAGAAGCAGGCTTGTAGTAATCTTCCCTTGCAGCTTTTTTGTGTAAAAAAAATAAATAAGGTTTAATACATTTTCGTTAGTGTCACTATTACAACATTTTCAGAATTTCCTCTCCATTCTTCTTGCGCTTTATACATCGCACTGAAATAGATTTGATGCTGTAGCGATGTTGGTGTAGATGACGTGCTTGGTGTTTTTCTAGAGAACGTCGGCTTAACTGTTTCCCACATTCATAACAGGTCACAGTGGTTGGAACTCCTAGGTGGCGTTGCTCATGCTTCTCAAAGCTTGAGTGATCAGAAAACTTTTCTCCACATTTCATACAGCTAAACAACTTCTTTTTTCTAATATGTTTTAACCATTCGTCACACCCATGGGCTTTATTATTAGCAGCCATTTTTTCCTTGAGTTTATCACTTTTATCCTGTTCAGCCATGTTGGCAGATGTGTTCCTGTCCTCCTTCGGGTTGTCAGTCTTGGAAGAATGAGGCTGGCTCTCAGTATCCATGATAACAAGACTTGACAACTGTGTGGACATTGGCTATGAAGTTGTATTTCTGAGAAACAAAAACATAGAAAACTACATATTAAAAAGACTTTAAAATCTTAAGATATGTACTGTAATTATTAAAATGTGCTAACAAACCATCAAAGCTGTGGACACGTTTCTTGTACAGCCTGTTTAGCACAGGGAACCAAAGCAGATGTATGGCCTAATCTGGTTATAAGAAAATAAATGTCCCATTCCCTATGTCTGCTAACAACCTATTCCACAAGAAGACTGATTGGCTGAGCTGTCCTGTGACCTGCTGATCCCTGAAGATGAAAGGCCTGCGACCTAAGAAGGATACTGTCAAATCCCAGGATGTTGGAACAGGAAAGCGACATCCAGTGAATCCTTCATCCATCAATATGCTGCTGGTATTTACCACTTCACTACCTTGAGGAAAAAAAAAAGTTTTAAAAAGTGATACTAATACAAACTAGAGATTGTGGCGCAAAAATACAAGTCCATATGGCACCGCTAGGGGGTTCAGAAAAGGGTCACACTGTTGGATTGCAGCTATTAGCCGGCATAGCCGATCACCGCACCTGGCTAATTAACCATTTAAAGGGGTTGTCCAGCGAAAATCTTTTTCTTTCAAATCAACTGTGTCAGAAAGTAATATAGATTTGTAATTTACTTCTATTAAAAATCTTAAGTCTTCTCATACTTATAAGCTGCTGTATGTCATGCAGGAAATGTTGTTCTACTTTCAGTCTGACACAGTGCTCTCTGCTGCCATCTCTGGCCGAGACAGGAACTGTCCAGAGCAGGAGAGGTTTTCTATGGGGATTCATAGAAAACCGAGACAGGCAGCAGAGAGCAGTGTGTCAGACTGAAAATAAAACATTTCCTGCATGACATACAGTAGCTTATAAGTATGGGAAGTAAATTACAAATCTATATAACTTTCTGATATCAGTTAATTTGAAAGAAAAAGATGTTCACTGGATAACCCCTTTAACCTCTTAAGGACCCATGACGTACCGGCACGTCATGGATCACTGTCACTTAAGGACCCATGACGTACCGGTACGTCAGCCCTTTAAACGGGCGCCGCGGCCGGCCGGGTCCCGATCGGGGGAGATAGCCTGCTATAATATATAGCAGGCCATCTCTCCCTGTCGGCATGGAGGGTTGTTAACCCCCCCATGCCGACGATCGCCGCTATTGGCTGATAAGCCCATAGCGGCGATCGGAACCTTTCCGGGCCATCGGTGGCCCGATGACCCGGAAAAAAATGGCGGTCGGTGCTGTCCGAGGACGGCACCGACCGCCATTACTGTAAAAAGTAATGGTGGTCACGGTACCACCGTCCCGATCGCCGTGAACGGCCGGCCAGCCGGCCGGCCGTTCACGGCGATCAAAGTCCCCACAAGTAATAAATACCTGCTCCGGACCCCTCAGCTAGGTAGCTGAGGGGTCCGGAGCAGGTATTTGTACATTACTCACCTGTCCCGGGGTCCTGATCGGCGTCTTCCGGGTTCCCGGCGTCCTCTTCATGTTGTCGGGACTTCGGCTTCTTCCGTGAGTCCCGATCGCCTTTTTCCGGCTCCAGCGTCGTCTATTTTCGGATCTTGCGCTCTGCTGCCCCCTAGCGGCTGATAAGTGTAATACACGTATCAGCCACTACAGGGATGTTCAGAATGTAGTAAAAAAAAAAAATTTTTTCCCAATTTTTTTTTTTTCTATTTTCCGCACCCTATCGCCGCTGAGTGTTGATCAGCATCGCACGAAAGTGCGCTGCTAATCAGCAACTCCTCCTTTTTGGCGTAGGGTGGTTTTTTTTTATATCCTACTGCCACGGTCTGCTGATAAGTGCCGAACATAAGTGCGGCATTCATCAGCAACACCATTTTTGGCGTAGGTTTTTTTTGTATACTTACTGTAAAAAACACGTAAAAAAACACTACATTACACCACACTACATTGAATAAAGTTTTACACTACACCACTACATACCCCATATACCAATCCCCATATAAAGATGGCCCCCAGGGTGTTTTCGGTATCGGACGCATACATTATTATTGCCTCCGACACCGAAACAGCCAGTGAGGATGAATGGGGGGTCCTTTGTTCCTCCATTCATCCTCATCCTCCTCATCATCCAGTGACGTGTCTGGGAGTAGCGTAGCGTACGCTGCCCCCTAGACACGTCTTTTCCGCCAGTACCGTCCCAATAAGAGATGACGGTATGGCGTGAAATTCTACAAACTCTGTGAGAGTACCTCAGGGTACACTTACAGATTTAGGGTACGTGCACACTGCGGAATGGCGAAGGATAACCCTTTGTGCATTCCGCAGCTGGCACCCGCCGGCGGACTGATGAAGGGGCGCGTCTCCGCCCGTGTCATAGACTCTATCCTATGCATGGGCGGATTCCATCATCCGTCATTCCATCAACACGTTGGACGCAGAGCGGAATCCGCCCGTGCATAGAACGGAGTCTACGACACGGACGGAGACGTGCGCCTGCATCAGTCCGCCGGCGGGTGCCAACTGCGGAATGCACAAAGGGTTATCCTTCGCGATTCCGCAGTGTGCACGTACCCTTAGAGTGTATGAAGGAAGGGACACTCGAATCCAGCCCCCAGATGCCCACTCCCCCCCCCCCATCCTCGGAGTTAGTGGGGACATCGTCCGGGAACTGATCTTCCCACTGCTGGATAAAGGTCACCACCTGTACGGGGATAACTTTTATACCAGCACCCCCTCTTCCGGTCCCTCGCTGCCCGAGCTACTGTAGCTTGCGGCACGATCCGAACATATCAGAAGCAGTAATAAAGCCCTAATATTTAGCAGCCATGGAGCGGACCCAGCGCTTCTGGATATGAAGGACCCCGTATCGCACCAGGACAACATTTTCCAGGTGACGTCTCCCACACTGGAGAAAGGGAGACCCCAGAAGAAGTGCAGAGTGTGGGGTAACAGGGGGATCAGGAAGGACACCATTTTCCAGTGTGACACCTGTCCTGATCACCCCGGCCTCTGTATACTGGATCGCTCCAAGGCGCACCACACGTCACTGGGGTTCTACATTATCTAAATTCTGTCCCTTATTCCTATTTCAGGGGTCACGTTGATCCAGGGATTATTCTGATCGCCATTATGGAGTCGGGAAGGAATTTTTCCCCTGTGATGAGGCTACTGTCGTCTGCCTCACGAGGGGTTTTTGCCTTCCTCTGGATCAACACAGGTTGAGTTTGATGGACACCTGTCATTTTCAACCTTATAAACTAATAATTGGCCTAATACCCCCAAATAAATTAGAATTGTCCCTTTTCCCCAGCTAAATAGATATGGCCACCATTCCCATTAGAGGATGCCATGATGCAATTACAAAGCCTCTGTGCGGCCAGGACAGTAGAAACCCCCCACAAGTGACCACATTCTGGAAACTACACCCCATAAGGAATCTAACAAGTGGGGCAGCGGGTATATGGCCCCCTGGTGACGGCCACATTTGGGACGTGAAAATGAAAAAAATGGTATTTTTTATTTTCACGGCACATGTTCTACACATGTGCCCATCACTAGTGGGGTCCATATGCTCACTGCACCCCTTGTTAGATTCCTTATGGGGTGTAGTTTCCAGAATTGGGTCACTTGTCGGGGGTTTCTACTGTTCTGGCAGTACAGGAGCTTTGTAATTGCGACATGGCCTCCATCCCCCATTCCAGCCTCTAAATGGCGCTCTGTCCTTTTGGTGACTTGCCCTGTGCCCATATGGCAAATTATGTCCACATGTGGGGTATTTTCGTACTCAGGGGAAACTACCCTACACGTTTTGTGTTCATTTTCTTTTTTAACCCCTTGTGGAAATGGAAAAAAATCAAGGCTAGACCAACATTTAGTGTAATTTTTTTTTTAATTTTTACTCTAAATCATTGATCTTGTCTTGATTTTTTCATTTTCACAAGGGGTTAAAAGATAAAAAAAAAACACAATGTGTAGAGCAATTTCCCCTGAGTACGGAAATACCCCACATGTGGACATAAAGCGCCATGCGGGTGCAGGGTAAGCCTCCAAAGGGAAGGTGCGCCATTTGGTTTTTGAAGGCTGGATTTGGATGGAATGGATTTCGAGGGGCCATGTTGCATTCAAAAGGCCCCTGTGTTGCCAAGACAGTTAAACCCCCCACAAGTGACCCTATTATGGAAACTACACCCCTCAAGGAATGTAACAAGGGGTGTAGTCAGCATATGGACCCCACTGGTGACGGGCACAAATGTGGAACAATGTGGCGTGAAAATGAAATATTAAATTTTTTACACTATAATGTTGGTCTAGCCTTGAATTTATCATTTTCACAAGGGGTTAAAAGAGAAAAAAAAACATAAAATGTGTGGAGCAATTTCCCCCGAGTCCGTAAATACCCCACATCTGGACATAAAGCGCCATGTGGGTGCAGGGCAAGCCTCCGAAGGGAAGGAGCGCCATTTGGATTTTAGAGGTTGGATTTGGCTAGAATGGATGATGAACGCCATGTCGCATTTACAGAGCCCTTGTGCTGCCAAAACACTGTAAACCCCCCACAAGTGACCCCATTCTGGAAACTACACCCCTCAAGGAATCTAACAAGGGGTGCAGTGAGGATATGGACCCCTGGATGACAGGCACATTTGTGCCATGAAAGTGAAAAAATGAAAATTTTCACTTTCACGTCACATTTTTCCACATTTGTGCCCGTCACCAGTGGGGTCCATATGCTCACTGCACCCCTTGTTAGATTCCTTGAGGGGTGTAGTTTCCAGAATGGGGTCACTTGTGGGGGGTTTCCAGTGT
Organism: Dendropsophus ebraccatus; assembly: GCF_027789765.1. NCBI lineage: Eukaryota > Metazoa > Chordata > Amphibia > Anura > Hylidae > Dendropsophus > Dendropsophus ebraccatus. Next base: position 156,320,808 of record NC_091454.1, read on the forward strand.
CTTGGCAGCACGAGGGCTCTGTAAATGCGACATGGCCCTTGAAATCCATTCCAGTGAAATCCAGCTTCCAAAAGCCAATTGGCGCTCCTTCCCTTTGGAGGCTCGTCCTGCGCCCGCTTGGCACTTTATGTCCACATGTGGGGTATTTCCGTACTCGGGAGAAACTGCGCTACATGTTTTGTGTTTTTTTTTTCCTTTTATCCCTTTGTGAAAATGAAAAATTGAAGGCTAGAACAACATTTTAGTGTAAAAAATACTTTAGTCTTTTTTCAAGCCATATTGTTTGGAAAATCTGTGAAGCACCTGTGGGGTCCAGATGCTCACCGCACCCCTTGTTACATTCCTTGAGGGGTGTAGTTTTCTAAATGGTGTCCCTTTAGGGGTGTTTTTTAGGTTTTGGCACCCCAGAGCCTCTGCCAACCTGAAGTGGTACAGTCAAAAATGACCAAAAATAACGGAGCCATTGAAATTCACTAGGCGCTCCCTTATATCTGAGGCTTGTGGTTGCGTCAAATAGCGCAATAGGGCCACATATGGGGTATTTCTATAAACTGCAGAAACGGGGCAATCAATATTGGGGTGCATTTCTCTGGTAATAGGTTTATAATTATGAAAAATATTGGATTACAATAAAATCTCTGCACAGAAAATTAAAATTTTCAAATTTCTTACACACTTAGCTTTTATTTCTGTGACTCCCCTAAAGGGTTAAAAAACTTTCTGGATGTGCTTTTGCAGAGTTTAGGGGGTGCAGTTTCTGAAATGGGGTGCTTCGTGAGGCTTTCTAACACACAGTCCCCTCAAATACACTTTAAACCTGAACAGTTCCCTAAAAATATCTGATTTTGAAATTTTACTGAAAATTTGGAAATTTGCTGCTAATGTTTTAAGCTTCCTATTGTCTAAAAATAATGAAATATAGTTTAATAAATGCCGCCAACATAAAGTAGACATGTTGCTAATGCTATTTAATATATAATTTATGTGGTATAACCATTTTCTGTATAAGCAGAAAAGTTTTAAAGTTGGAAAAATGCATTTTTTCACAATTTTTCACGCTATTTTGGGTTTTTTCATAAAGATTCGTTATAAGTATCGACTCCAATTTACAAGAAATGTGAAGTACAATATGTCACGAGAAAACCATCTCAGAATCAGCCGGATATCAGCCGGATAGGTAAAAGCATCCCGAAGTTATTAATGAATAAAGTGACACTGGTCAAATTCATAAAATTTGCTCCGGTCCTTAAGGCCATTTCAGGCCCGGTCCTTAAGGGGTTAACCATCATAACTGACAGCGGCATGTAAATGGCTTCAAAAAGCCATCATCTGGGGTCTAATGGCACCCACCTGCTATGCAAATAAAATAAGAGTTATATAAGTTGCATATTGTTGTAATCGTACTGACTTGAACATAGATAACTTGTCCGGTTTAACAGAGAGTGAACAGAGTAAACAGCACGGTCTGTTCTCTGTTCTGTGTCAGTGAATGGGTTGGGCTCCATAGACTTACATTTGGAGCCTGACTTATCACGTTATCACGTCTATGACATGTCAAAAGTTTGTGCTATTGATTAGTGATGGCAAGATGACAGAATTTTGATTTCGATACCAACTATTTAATTTTGATACTCAATACTTTTAAAAGTATAAAAAAAAACGTGAAAACATCAACAGGCCTAGATTTATACACTGCCTTTAGCAAGCAATGCTTTCTGTGCTGTATTGGGTAAATCAATAGCTTACTCGGACAGCCACAAGAGGCTTACAAGGGGCCTCAGGATGCTGCACTTTGTCATGAATTGGCTGCTCTCTTGGACCCAAACCATTGCACCACCAGTTCCATTTAAAGTGACTGTACCACCAGGCCCAGGCTGAAGCACTGGAGGCAGTCCGACCCGACCCCCCCCCCCCCCTTAGTGAGAAGAAACTCCGGCCCCACCATGATGTGACTCCATTAGGATCAATGGAACCCTATCATGGAGGGGCTAGGGTTTCCTCCCACTAAGGGTGGGTCGGCCCGCCTCCAGTGCTTCAGCCTGGGCCTGGTGGTACAGTCACATTAAATGCCGCTGTCAGTTTTAGACAGCGACATCTAAATGGTTTCAGGTGTTTTCCAGATTTAACCCTAGCATGCATAGAGAATGTGGATCCTTACTGGAGCGTACATAGGGGATATGGACCCATAGCAGAAGCATGCAAAGAGGATGTGGACCCTAACCCAAGCGTGCATTGGGGATGTGGAGAGCCGAATACAGCACAACTTTCCTGTGGCTCCATACAGAGGAGCCAGGCTGTCAACTTGATATAGAGATCCTTTGGGGAGCCAGAGGTTGGACCCCAGTGATCTCTTACTTGTTCCATAGGATCCCCCTCAGGGATTTTTCGAGTTGACACCCCAGCTGCTCCATGGCTGTGGATCCGAGCGTGCATAGAGGATGAATGGAGCCGCAAGAGTGTTTTGCAAGAAGAGCTCACAGTTTTTCAAAATTGTAACTTGCTTTAAGAGCATTGCTTTGGTTTAAGAGCCCCCTGTACTGGGTGGGAGGGGGAGGGGGGAGGGCCAGGGTCTACAGCCCTGTACTCTGACCCAGGAAGTCTCCCTCACCTTCCAAATCAGCCCTTGTTTCCCATCCTCTACATTCCTGCTATAATGTACCTCACTTCCACTCAGCTATACACACTGCTGCTATAATGTGACTGTACTTACACTCACTGCTGTATAGAAAGGTGTCACTGTCCCCCTGCACAGCTATGTGATTCTTACTTCCTGATTAATCCATGCTCAACCCCCCCCCCCCCCCTTCCCCACTGCTGTCATGTGACCACACAGACCTCTGACAGCAGCCCTGATTCTCTATACTAGCCTGTTGTACTACACTACTGCATTATGGGGATCTGCAGTTCCTTCCTGTATCTACAAACTGCTGCTGTGTTATCAGGTTTATGCAGTTACTATACATTATACTCCACATGCTGATTCCTATACTGTACAGTAACTTATAATATCACATATTCTGCTGTTTCTTTTTGTTTGTTTCATCTGTTTTACATGTTATTCAGAATAATAAATCATTATTTTTGGGGTGTGGAACCAATTGTCAAAATTTGCTTTGGTTTAAGAGTGGATTTGGATTACAAGCACAGTCCTGGAGCACATCACTTGTGTGTCGTCTATGGCCCGATCTCCATTCAAGAACAAGCAATTAAGCTGAACCTTTTCTTGTGCGACCAGAACTTTCCTGAAGAATAAAGTCATGTGGTAGAAAGGCACAGATCTTCAGCTTATTTTACTTAGAGTAAAAAAAAATTATATCTTTCTATATATACAGAGGCGCTGGCTGTATCGTATATGCAGTTATACCGACTGCCTGAGCGCCTCACAGTCTCACCCATGAATATGGGGGGTGAATATAAGTTTATAAAAGAAAATAAGTAACTATAAGAAAAAACTGCATCTGCTGCCCACATCAACCAATCACAGGGCAGCTTTTATATTATACAGGGCTCTTGGGAAATATAAGCTGCATTGTGATTGGTTGAAATGCAGGAAAGTTTCGCTTTCACAGTTTTTGTAAACCAACTCCTTTATTCTCACAGACAGTTACATACACGATTCCCATAGAGAGACTTACATTACACATCAGGAAAGCACATTCCGGCTATCATAAAGACAGGCGCACGCCACCGTCTACTTCCGCAAACCCTCCAACCCCAGAGGCATGCTGGGATCAGTCCGCCTGTACGCGGGGAGGTTGTCACGTGATCTTGGTGCGGGCTCAGGATGCCCTCTAGGTGGCGCTAATACAGTGACAGAATGTGATGTTGACCTTGTTTATTCACATTCACCAGGGAACCAAAGTAATGGCTACTTGTCTCGCGTCTGCATTCGGTAAATGGGACGAGCAACAGCAGGTCACGTGCGACAGAAGAGGGCGTGGTGGGGCGGGGAACTTCCTTGGAGACTCGGTTACCTGAGTAACGTGGGCAAACAGGAGCGGTGGGCTAGGAAGAAGCGCGGGCTGTGAGCAGAGATGATGGTAAGAAAGGAGATGGTCAGTGAGTGTGTGGGGGATATCCTGTCTGTATACAGATGCTCTGTTGTAGTGTATGAGGTATATATCACTATACACAATAGGCTTTGTATCAGATGCAGGATTACATAACCAGCGCCGCCCTGGCCTCAGGTCATGTTCAGTATTACAGCTCCCCCTCCCATCCTTACTGGGTACTCTGGGCACAGGTAAATTGTACAGGGAGGGTGGTGGTTGGTGGAAGCATTATAGAGCAGTGATACTTACCAGTCCTGGTGCCCCCACAGAGCAGCATCACTGCACACAGTCACCTGCTGTCTCATCAAGCTAGGACACCATGACCTGGCGTATAAATGGCCGCTCAGCCAGTCAGGGACTGAGGCGGGTAGTCATGGTGGTGTTATGACCACACAGTAACCTGGGAGATACGGACATCAGAGGCTGACTGAGAGCAATGGCACTGCGGCTGATAGTGAAGCCATACTGCTGTGGCCTATTCATTCTAGGGATCATGACTGTCAGACCACCATCATCGTCAGCCAGTAAATGATGGGGCATCCCGCCAACCTATCACTTTAGGGGGAAATCTTCATCAAAGGGGTTTTCCAATCGACCCATACTTGAGATTGCTGGGAGTCCAACCTCTATGTCCCTCAGGAACTCTAGATCAGCACCCCGTCTCCTTAGTTATGAATTGAGCCGTGGGTTGGAGCGTGACCAGCAGCTCTATTCATTCTCTAGGAAGCTGGCAGAAAGAGTGCTGCACCCGACTCTCCCTGGCGGTTTCATAGAGAATGAATAGAGCTGCTGGTCACGCTCCAACCAGCGGCTTCATTCATTATCAAAGGAGCCAGGGGTTGATATGGGGATCACAAGGTACGGAGGTTGGACCCCACATGATCTCATACTTGTCCCTTCTCCTTTGGAAAGGGGACAAGTATGGTTGAAGGGAACCAATCAGTAGAACAATCAGCGGTCCTCAGTGGTGAAGGAGTCATGGCTGGCATGAAAAGTCTTCTCTAATCATTCCTCTCGGGGACTGGAGGGTTCTGCAGCTTAATGGTGGAGCCCACCTGTAATGTTCTCTTAGCCCTGATGTCCTCACTGAGCTGTACATCGGCATCCAATCCCCACTCTGTGTTTTATGTACTCCATTTAAAGGAGAAGTCCGGCAAAAATTTTTATTAAAGTATTGTATTGCCCCCCAAAAGTAATACAAATCCCCAATATACAATTATTACAGTAAATGCCTATAAGGGGCTTTTTTCCCTGCACTTACTACTGCATCAAGGCTTCACTTCCTGGATAACACGGGGATGTTTAAAGATGAGCGAACCTCGAGCATGCTCGAGTCGATCCGAACCCGAACTTTCGGCATTTGATTAGCGGTGGCTGCTGAAGTTGGATAAAGCCCTAAGGCTATGTGGAAATCATGGATATAGTCATTGGCTGTATCCATGTTTTCCAGACAACCTTAGAGCTTTATCCAAGTTCAGCAGCCATCACTAATCTAATGCCGAACGTTCGGGTTCGGATCGACTCGAACCTGAACACGACCCAACTTCGAGAGCTGTGCGGCTGTGGCTGCTGGAGAGGATGATAAGCCTTGTTGCAGTGCAGGGAAAAAAGCACTTAATAAGCATTTCCTATAATAAGTGTATATTGGTGATTTGTATAAAAAAAAAAAATTTTTTTGGGGGGGGGGGGAGCAATACAATACTTTAACCAAAATTTTGCAACCAGCTTGGAGTGAAGAAATCAACTGTGGGAGCAATAATTAGAAAATGGAAGACATACAAGACCACTGATAATCTCCCTCGATCTGGGGCTCCACGCAAAATCTCACCCCGTGGGGTCAAAATGATCACAAGAACGTTGAGCAAAAATCCCAGAACCACGCGGGGGGACCTAGTGAATGAACTGCAGAGAGCTGGGACCAATGTAACAAAGCCTACCATCAGTAACACACTATACCGCCAGGGACTCAGATCCTGCAGACGTGTCCCACTGCTTAAGCCAGTACATGTCCGGGCCCGCCTGAAGTTTGAGAGCATTTGGATGATCCAGAAGAGTATTGGGAGAATGTCCTATGGTCTGATGAACCCAAAGTGGAACTGTTTGGTAGAAACACAACTTGTCGTGTTTGGAGGAAAAAGAATACTGAGTTGCATCCACCAAACACCATACCTACTGTAAAGCATGGGGGTGGAAACATCATGCTTTGGGGCTGTTTCTCTGCAATGGGGCCAGGACGACTGATCCGGGTACATGAAAAAATGAATGGGGCCACGTATCGTGAGATTTTGAGTGCGAACCTCCTTCCATCAGCAAGGGCATTGAAGATGAAACGTGGCTGGGTCTTTCAACATGACAATGATCCGAAGCACACCGCCAGGGCAACAAAGTAGTGGCTTCGTAAGAAGCATTTCAAGGTCCTGGAGTGGCCTAGCCAATCTCCAGATCTCAACCCTATAGAAAACCTTTGGAGGGAGTTGAAAGTCCGTGTTGCCAAGCGACAGCCCCAAAACATCACTGCTCTAGAGGAGATCTGCATGGAGGAATGGGCCAACATACCAACAACAGAAAATGTTTGACCTCTGTCATTGCCAACAAAGGATATATAACAAAGTACCAAATACTTATTTTCCACCATAATTTGCAAATAAATTCTTACAAAATCAGACAATGTGATTTTCTGGATTTGTTTTCTCGTTTTGTCTCCCATAGTTGAGGTCTACATATGGTGTCAATTACAGGACTCTCTCATTTTTCTAAGTGGTGGAACTTGCACAATTGGTGACTGACTAAATACTTCTTTTCCCCACTGTATATGTTGTAAATATGACATGATAATATTTATTTTTGCAACATGCCATAACTTTTTTTATGACAAATAGTTTATTGAAACTTTTTTATTTTTACAAGAAATAACAGGGTCAGCAAACAACTGACCAAACAGTGATGAAATAAAAGAAAACATAATATAATATAACATCTCTTATCATGGATAAACATGCCATTACTTTATGACATAAGAAACCCCAACAAGTCACATCTTAAGGATTTCCCCCATCCTATGGAGATGTCAGGTATATTATAAGGGCATAATGTAGTAAAGGGTTTTAATACATCTAGATCACCAATTTTTAGCTGTAAATGCGTACATATAACAACATTATTAATACATCCCCTTCATATGTTTATATTGTAAGATTTCAAAAAGAGGCATGACCTACAGTCAGAGGGAGAAGATGATAGCAGAAGCCAGGCGTCAAGAATTTATTCGGGAGGACCAGATTAAGAAACTGAGCCAAGAACAGCAAATGGAAGTTTGCCTAAAAAGCGAGGAACGTGTGGAAAAAAAACGCTTTCTGAGGAGGCTGCAGGATGAAGAACAGGAAAAAAGGATTGAGGAAACTCTTCAGCAGGTAAGACATGTTAAAGGGGAACTATCAGCAGGTTAGACACCCTATTGTGCAGAAGACGCTGAGGATAAAGGTATGTCTCTTATCTTCCTCTTCTGCGATGTTCCGGTGCAGTTAGTCATTTGCTCCAAAGTCCAGTAAGACCGTTAGAAGCACTCCCCCGCCCCCCATAACGTTGATCCGCCCCCAGTCTATTTGGCTCTTTCTAATGATAACCAATGGAGAAGGCGAGCTGGATCGTTTATATGGGGACGGGACAGTTCTCCTAACTGTCTAAGCGGACCAAGGAGTAAACAACTAACTTCACCAGAATGGAATTGAAGATGAAGTTAAGAGACATATCTTCATCCTTGGCACCTCCTGCACAATAAAGGGCACAACAGTGGTTGCAAGACCACTGCCAAATTCTAAAACAAACATGCAGCAATGGTCAGTGCTGTGCTAGTTGCGACACCTATGCTTTTACTATGCTTTTAGGTACTGGAACGATGGTAGAAAAATGTCAGGGTTGAATATGTTGGTTCCTAGAGTGTTGCTTTAATATTATATGATTATAGTCATGATTCTATGACAGGGGCAGACACTTCACTAAATACCAACAGAATAAAGTTACTCTAGTTTACAATTGTGGTGGATTTCTGTGACCAAACATCAGCACAGTGCATCAAAAGAATCAATGAAAGCAGTTCATTGAAACTATATATTAAAGCCTTAAAGGAGAAGTCCGGTGAAAATGTTTATTAAAGTATTGTATTGCCCCCCAAAAGTTGTACAATTCACCAATATACACTTATTATGGGAAATGCACAAAAGTGCTTTTTTTCCCTGCACTTACTACTGCATCAAGGCTTCACTTCCTGGGTAACATGGTGATGTCACGACCCGACTCCCAGAGCTGTGTGGGCTGTGGCTGCTAGAGAGGATGATGGCAGAGGGATGCTCAGTGTCCCTCCAGTGCTCTGTGTCCCTCTGCCATCATACTCTCCAGGAGCCACAGCCCGCACAGCTCTGGGAGTTGGGTTGTGACATCACCATTTTAAGTAAAGCCTTGATGTAGTAGGAAGTGCAGGGAAAAAGGCACTTTATGTGCATTTCCCATAATAAGAGTATATTGGTGATTTGTATAACTTTTTTTTTTAATAAAAATTTTCACCAGACTTCTCCTTTAAAGATAATTGTGCCTGATGTAATGCAACAATACCAGGTGAGTGCATGTCACCTGGGAAATTATAGTTTCCATGGTTGATCATCCAGTCCACAACATACTGCACCTTGCATCTGTCTTTCTTCCTTTTATAGTGGAAAACATACATTGTACATAAAGAATGCTGATATATGACAGTTTACAGTAATATTGAGTAGGACTGATCCTGGGTTATACAATAGGTATATGTCCACATAATCAAGAGACAGTTCCACTCTTGTCCTGGGTATTGCTGCTTAGAGACACTGTCCATAGGGTTATGCTGCCCCATCTAAGGGTAGTATAAACTAATGACGGAGAAGCTGAAGGGAATGATGTAAGTAATTCACTGTTCTGTTCAGCATTTCCGTCACTGGTTTATGCTGCCTTTGTTTAAGGCAGCATAAACCTTGTAGCAGATTCCCTTTAAAATGCCTCTGTACCCACAATCTTTCCCCCCAAACCACTTGTACCTTCAGATAGCTGCTTTTAATCCAAGATCTGTCCTGGGGTCTGTTTGGCAGGTGATGCAGGTATTGTCCTAAAAAACAACTTTTAAACTTACAGCCCTGTGCCCAACGGCCGTGGCCTAGAGTGTCTATGCATTAGGCTGTCACAACCTCTCTGTCCCTCCTCCCTGCCCTCTTCACCATTAGGAATGCTCCAGGCAGGTATTCACCTATTCATCAGCTGTGTGAATACCGCACATGTGTTGGATTGTTACGGCACCTGTGCAGTGTTCACTGCAGAGGAATAGGAAAAATCCTGCCAGTGGCATTCCTAATGATGAGGAGGGTGGGGAGGAGGGACGGAGGGTTGGTGCAAGGTTAGGGCATAGACACTCTAGGCCACGCCAGTTTGGCACAGGGCTGCAAGTTTAAAAGTAGTTTTTTAGGACAATAACTGCATTACCTGCCGAACGGACCCCAGGACAGATATTGGATTAAAAGCAGCTATAACAAGGTACAAGTGGTTTGGGGGGGGGGGGGGGGCAGATTGTGGGTACAGAGTCACTATAAGTCCAGTGAATAGGGACATACATATTAGGGAATACAGACATGGAGGAAATAAAGTTCCAAGATGGTTAATGGAGCCGTTTTGTAAACCCTTCAGTCAAATATTATATTAAAAGCTTTCTATTAGTGTATAGTCACTTAACTCTTGGTAAAATGTAGGCTGAAGAAGCCAAACGTCTTAAAGAGTTACAGCTAGAACAAGAGGAAAGAATGGCCCAGGAACTGGCAAGAATAAAACATGAACAACTTAAAGATGAGAAAATGAGACAGCAAATACGAGAAAACAGGTAATGTGTTACATATGTCTGATAATACCTTGCCTAGTGCTAATATATTTTTAGCTCAATACTAATATGAATTCTTTGAACATAACATTGTAGACAATTTAACATTCCCTGACAGTAAGACACAAATAATGTAGGTGTTCCATCATCATGTGATTTACTCATACTAAAGGTCACCATACAAAAAAGTGCCAGAGATTTGTAATTTATTTTTATTTAAAAAATCTCAAGACTCTGGACAATTCCTGACATGGACAGAGGTGGCATCAGAGAGCACTGTGTCAGACTGGAGAGAATACACCACTTCTTGCAGGACATACAGCAGCTGATAAGTATGGGAAAACTTGAGAATTTTTTAAAGAAGTAAATTACAAACCTCTAGCACCAGTTGATTTGAGAGAAAAAAAATACTTGATGAAAAACCTTTAACAGTGGGTCAGACATTAGCTTGGTTCTGTTCAGATCAAAAAAAAAATCTTGCAGCTTTCAGATTTTGGGTGCCAGCAGACTCTCTAGAATACACTGGTGTAACCAAAATATCAAAAAGACTGGAGCACTCCAGGGAATAAAACCTGTAGTTTATTCACCCACATACTATCAGTGTTTGAGTGTGCAAGAGCTGGACATTGACATTTTTTGTCTGGCATTTGATAATTCAAAAACTGGTAGATATGAACGCAAACTAAACTGCAATTCCACAAGTGGTGGCACATTGGATGGTTGGCCTAAATCATTGAGCATGGCTGGCTTTTATATAATGTGTACTGACAGCATTCCAAAAACTAAAGGTGGCTACAGACATCAAATAGAAGTGGGTTGATGGTTAAACAACCATGGAGTAAACAAGGACGATTTTAACATAAACATTTAAATCCATATTGACCATTACAATCCATCACATTGGTCATACATGTGCCAATCTGGATGTTTCTAGGAATCTCTTTGGATCATTCACTGACCATCCCTTTAAAATGTCAAGCACAGTATTTCATTGGTTGGCTAAAGAGATTAATTATTGTTAAATTCACTTAATGAACACTTTTGAGGTTTTATCATAATCTATTCTTTGTATGGGGCTGGGTTTTAAGCATGCTCTGTGATCTATACTACAGGGAATGGTGTTTCTCCGAAAATAAGACATCCTCTGAAAATAAGGCATAGTACATGATTTACAGGATAGCTTAAAATAAGGCATTCCCCCCAAAAGTAAGACCCCCCGCAACACCACTAAAGAGGGGGAGTGGGGAGGTGGTTGGTTTTGTCTGGTTATGTTGTTTTGTGATGACAACTACTATACAGTATATAATAAATATTTTAAATTTTTGTTCAACAATAAGTGTTGATTCTTCTTCATGGAAAAATAAAACATCCCCTGAAAATAAGACACAGTGCATCTTTGGGAGCAAAATAAATTTAAGACACTGTCTTATTTTTGGAAAAATACGGTATATACTTGTTTTACCTTAGATTGTCAGTCAAAATCAGTGTCAATTCTGCTTGCTATAAGCCCCCGATTGGATTTTCTTGACTCTGTTTACACAAAGTAATTTCTGCATGGAAATATCTGACGCAGATAGTTCTACCTAAAGAGTTGATATGTTAATTCTTGAGACAGAATTTTCTAACGGAAATCCACAGGAGTCAACAGGAGTGTGTAATTTTGCTCCAAAATCGACTTCAGGCTGGTTAAAAAGTTCAGATAAAACAAAATGTTGTATTGCAGTACTGGATCCCTGTTGTCTTGATATTTTCTGATTTTTGTTTTTTCCTCACAGTCTTGAGCTGAGAGAATTGGAGCAAAAACTGAAGTCTGCCTACCTAACACGGGAGAGGGCTGCACAGGTTGCTGAAAAAGAGCTCCTTAATTATGAGAAAATGGTAAGGTTCTTTCCTTGCTGCAGATCTATACAAAGGCGTACAAGAATATGACCTGGGCACTACTGTCTTCATGGAACTAACACATCAGGGGAGGTCTATCAAGAGTGTGATAAGATGTATAACTACAGGAGCAGTTTCCTGAAGGAGCAGTTCTTCTTATAGCTATTCATTAGAGAATTGCCTTTTGGTTTATTCTCAGACCTTATGTATTTGTTTTGTCTGCACATGTATGGTGCATACAACAGTCAGCATATCTTATATTAGAATCTCTTCTTTATGGACTGGAAAATTCTTTATAGTTGTCAGTAGCACTGAAGCTTTGGTGGGAAGGTTAACCCCTTAGTGACCGCCGCACACATATTCACGGCGGCCACTAATGGGCTTTATTCCGATGCGTACGCCTTTTAATGGCGGGCGCATCGGAATAAATTACCGCCCGGCGGCGGCAGCAGAGCGGTTGATCAGCGGTCAGTGTGACCGCTGACACCCTCCTCTAACTGCCCGGAGCGGAGGATTCTCTGCTCCGGGCAGTTTAACCCGTTAAATGCCGCTGTCAAACCATGACAGCGGCATCTAACGGGTCCTGGTGGATCCTGGTCGCAATGTCCCACGGCGCCGTCCGGTCCTCCGATGTCTCCATGGTGATCCTGGGGTCCTAATGAAGGTCCCCGGGGTCACCATCAAGATGCCTCATGCTGACGGACGGCTGTGGCTATTGCCTGTCAGCATGAGGCATGATACAATACATTGCAGTACATCAGGTACTGCAATGTATTGTATCAGTGATCTAAGTATTTTACACTAGTGTACAGTAATGTACACTAGTGTAAAAGTGAAAAAAAGTGTGCACCAAACACAACACAGCCCCCCCCCCCAATAATAAAGATGCATTACATTCCCCATACACTATAAAACATTACATAAAAGTGATCAAAAACACAAATCCTATACATATTTGGTATCATTACGTCCGTAACGACCCAATCTATAAAACTATATCAATAATTACACCGCACGACACACGCTGTAAAAAACAAAAACACTACCAGAATAGCTGTATTTTATCAATCTGCTTTAGAAAATATGTTATAAAAGAGATCAAAAAGTCATATACATATAAAACTTGGTATCAATAGAAACTACAGATCTTCCCGCAAAAAATAAGCCCAAAACCAGCTCTGTCGCGCAAAAGATAAGAACACTATGGATCTTGCAATGTGGCAACAGTTTTTGTGGGTTTTTGCTAGAAAGATAGTTTCTATTGCGCCAAAGCGGTAATAGTTAAAAAAACCTACACAAATGTGGTATCGCCGTAATCGTAGCGACCCAGAGAATACATGTATATTATGTTATAAGTGACCGCCGATACGGATTTTTACAGCGATAACTAATGGGCTCTATTCTGCTGCCATCAGCTCTTTATGGCGATGGCGCAGAATAGTGCAGCGGCGCCAGTAATGTACGCAGCCACCTCCTCTCAGCTATCGGAGGTAGCTGAGGGGTTGGGGTAGAATGTGGGGTCAGTCCCGGCCAGCCACTCACCGGCGATCGCCGTTATTACCAGTATAACGGCGGCCACCGGTAACGGGCATTGCCAGCGCAGCTGGACGCTTTCATCTCTTCTCACAGTGAATCCACAGTGAGAGGAGATGAAAACATGTCCCCCCCTGTCCCCAGAATTAACCCTAGTGACCTGGTCACTGACCCTCCCCTCACTGGGCGGCCATCTGATCCTAGATGGCCGCCGCCATCACTGTGAACAGACTCTGTTCACAGTGATGGATTCCTAAAAATGATCAAAGCTCCATTCTCTCCACCACCGGAGGTGGCAGAGAGCATGGGGCAATGATCGGGGACCACCCGGTGTGGTCCCAGTACAAGCGATCAGCGGTATATACTATATACCACTGATCGCTTGTTCCAAATGGTGCCGGCACTTTTTTACCCCTGTCACCAAAGTCAAAAGCCGCCCCGGATTAGCTGTAACGACTCCAGATTACTGTAACCACCCCAGATTGCCCATCACCTCCCCAGTTTGCCTGTAACCACCCAGATTGCCCGTAACCACCACAGATTGCCCGTAACCATTGCAGACAGCCCGTCGCCACCCCAGATTGCCGGTTGCCACCCCAGATCACTAGTGAACACCACCAGATTGCCCGTCACCACCCCAGATAGCCAGTGAACACCACCAGATTTCATGTCACCACCCCAGACAGCCAGTGAACACTCCCAGATAGCCAGTAAACACCCACAGATTGCCCGTAAAGACCCCAGATTGCCCGTAACCTACCCAGATTGGCTCAGACTGCTCGTAACCAGATAGCCAGTAAACACCCCGAGATTGTCCATTACCACCCCAGATAGCCAGTAAACGCCCACATATTGCCTGGAACTAAAATGACACTCCTTCCCTTCTGAGCCCTCCCCTGTTCTTCGTGAAATTGAGAAATTTCAAACTAAACAAACATGTTATTGGAAAAATTTATTTTTTTCATTTTTACAGTTTAGTTTTGAATACTTTCCTCCAATACCTATGGGGTCAAAATGGTAACCACACCCCAAGATGTATGAGGGGTGTACTTTCCAAAATGGGGTGACTTTTGGGGGGGGGGTTCTATTCTGCGGACACTACAGGGGCACTGCAAACGCACCTGGCGCTCAGAAATTTCTTCAGCAAAATCATGCACTGAAAATGCTAATTGGAGCTCCCTTCCTTCTGAGGCCTGCTGTGTGCCCATACAGTGGTTTATGCCCACATATGGGGTATCGTTCTACTCAGGAGAACCTGCGTTACATATATTGGGGTGAGTTTCTCCCCTGTTCCTCGTGAAATTGAGAAATTTCAAACTAAACAAACATGTTATTGGAAAAATTCTATTTTTTTATTTTTGCCGTCTTCTTTTGAATACTTTCCTCCAATACCTGTGGGGTCAAAATGGTAACCACACCCCAAGATGTATGAGGGGTGTACTTTCCAAAATGGGGTGACTTTTGCGGGGGTTCTATTCTGCTGACACTACAGGGGAGCTGCAAACGCACCTGGCGCTCAGAAAATTCTTCAACAAAATCTGAACTGGAAATGCTAATTGTCGCTCCTTCCCTTCTGAGCCCCGCTGTGTGCCCATACAGTGGTTTACGCCCACATATGGGGTACCGTTGTACTCAGGAGAACCTGCGTTACAAAATTTGGGGTGCATTTTCTCTCCTGTTGCTTATGAAAATGAGATACTTTAATCTTAACAAATATATTACTGGAAAATTTCTATTTTCCATTTTTTTCCGGCCTAATTGTGAATACTTTCCTCCAGCCCCTGTAGGGTTAAAATGCTCATTATACCCCTAGATTAATTCTTTAAGGTGTCTAGTTGCCAAAATGGGGTCACTTATGGGGGTTTACAATATACAAGCCTCCTAAATCAACTTAAAAAAAGAACTGGTGCCTAAAAAAAATCAGTTTTGGAAATTTCTTGAAAATTTTATAATTTGCTGATACATTTCTAAGCCCCGTAACACCCTAAAAAAGTGAAATATGTTTACGAAATGAAGCCAGAATAAAGAGGACGTATTCATAATGTGACTTACTAACTAATTTTTGTCATGTGACTTTCTTTTTTTAGTAGCAAAGAATTTCAAAGTTCGTAAAGTGCAAATTTTTCATATTTTGATGTTTTTCACAAAAAAAAAAACACAAGACAGTGACCAAATTTTGCCACTGACATAAAGTGCCATATGTTAGGAAAAAACTATCTCAGAATCGCTAACATACATTAAAGCATCACTGAGCTATAAGCGCATAAAGTGAGACAGGTCAGATTTTGAAAAATGAGCCTGGTCATTAAGGCCCAAATAGGCTTGGTCCCTAAGGGGTTAAAGGTGTATTCCTATGTAAAAAAAATGTATATGTTGCTGGGGGGGAGGCTGGTAAAAATAAATAATATTTTTCTACCATTGTTTCCTGCAGCTTCTAGATCAGCAAATTCTGAGACATCTTGTTTTGGTAGAATGAGTTGGGGACTGGACTGGGAGTTGCAGGGGACCATTATAGTTGCGATTCATTTATTGTACTTTCTGATGCTTTTACAATTTCTAACTAGAAACAAGAGTCTGAAATGGCTCGCAAAATGAAGGAAGAACGTGAACGAGCTGCAGAAGAAGAGTTGGCCAAGGAGACAAGACGTTATCAGGAGAAATTGCGGTACCAGAATGAACTAGAAACACAACTGGAAGACAAAGAGAAGAAGAGACAGGAGGCTTATCAGGAATTCCTAAAGGAGAAGATCCTGGTTGACGAAATTGTGAGGAAGATTTATGAAGAAGATCAAACGTAAGCTTATTTTATCTCTCAGTAACATGTATATTGAGATGAAGTAATGTGCTGAAGAACCCTATAACTTATACTCTTTAAAATTGTTTAAGAATTTTTTTGGCTTGACTATTAAAAATCAGTCTGAGTGTGGGAAAATCTGTGGAGTACTGTAACTTCTGTATGGGATATTTTCCATGAGTGACTTCAGAAAAGATAAAACTGGCTATATATTTATTTGTAGTGCCTACCCAAGTCTCATAGCAAATGGCTGAATAATTACAGATGTAAAGCTGGAAAGGCTAATAAAGGCCTATTCGTAAAGCTAACCATACACATTTGATGGGATCCGCTCACTGTGTAATGGCTATGGGGCTTTGCTAACCCTCCGTCTATATCTACCGTTTTTAAAAACAGAGATTCAATAAGATGGATTTGTCTTTTTGTTCCTCTCAGAGAGAAGCAGGACCAACTATATGCACTTTATGATAAATATGAGATAAATAATTGTTACCCTATGCCTGTGGCTTCCTTCACAATAAATGATGATCACAGAGTGTATAATGACCATACGTTTATTCGATTTTTCGATGATTGCTATTGTTAATAATATCCTATCATCAGGGTAGATGTTAGCATTGAGTTGCCTGCTTTCCTGCATAGGAACGATTGACAAGTAACCAACAGATGGCAGCAACATACACACATATATATCCACCACATCTGATCATCAGCCTATCCTGCATTTAAAGTCCACATCTAGAGAACCTACACTTTAATGCAAACTTCCAAAGTCCCTGTTAAATTAGAGAAGCCATACTCCAAATATTACATGAGTAGTGACATGTGGCATAATTCATCATACAAAACGATATTTTCCTTGTCCTTAGATGTTTTTTTAGTTATTGCCCTTGAGGAAATACACTGAAGTGTTATGTTTTGTATGATTACTCTTTTTTTCAGAGAAAGGCAATTGAAGCTAGAAAAAATGAATGCCACAAGGAGATATATAGACGAATTTAAGGAGCAGCAGGACACCTGGAGAATAATGGAGAAGGAGAAGATGGAGGAAGAGAACAGAAGGATCTTGGCTTTTGCTAATATGCAGCAGAGGAGAGAGGAGGATCGCATGGCACAAGTTAGAGATCGGGAGGAGAAGAAAAAGGCTCTTCAAGATATGGTAATGGATCAACTCATTACTATACTATAGAAACTATAAATTTAATTATGGTAATTTAGAGGAAAGAAGTTCACAAAAACTCCTTATTTATAATATAAACTGGGCTTCTCCTTGCTGTCTTTTTTAAATGGGTTGTTTCATGCACAGAATTCCTGTCCATATGGCTGATTTGTTATGTCCTTTTGTTACAGTTTGTGTAGGGGAAATGACTGCGGCTTCCTCTGCCCAAATCAGTCAGCTGATCGCCCCAGGGGATGCATTCAGAAATAGGGGGTCTGTGATTAGACAACCACTTTAAAGCACTTGACATCTATGTTTTTTATCTTTCCTCAAACTTCAAAAAGTGTTGATGCAAAGCGTTGCAGCGTTGCAGCTATTTTAGTAAAATCTTAATAAAAATGCATTTAGAGGAATAGATAAATTACTGTATAACTGTTTTCTGTAGAAATAATCCATTATACCTTTTGATATCAGCTTTCAGAACATATCCACAGAGAACAGCAACAGAGAGAAGAGCTTGAGCAGATGCGTGAAGAGCTATACCTGGAAGAACAAGCCGAGGAGGCCAGACAACGGGAAATAGTAAGTGACAGGAAGTGTTTATTTCTCTCCATATTTATCACACGATTATTAATTCTCCGATATGAACAGTTACAGTGGTGATATTCCCAGAAGCTTAGAGTGTAAACCATGGCACACATGGATGAAAAAGGCTCTGAACTTATAAGGGCTACTGCATGCCACGATACCTAAAGGACTCCCTTATGAAGAATTTGATGGGAAAAATCTGTCATCATGCAGCAGTTTCCCCTTAGTATAGAAGGTGTACCTTCATTGTCAATGACACCTTGATAATAAAAAGTATTTCCTAGAAGAACTTCTGTAACCATGTGAATGGTTCCCTACATTAAACCACTAGATGACCCTAGCTGACCTGGCCAGTAGTTACATTGGGTAAATGGCAGCAATCACTGCTTCAGCAGAGCTGTTAAATATGCCCTGTAATATGTAATCAGTACAGGCATTAAACATTGTCATTGCTGCTACTCCTAAGTGACACGTGCTTTTTAATTTGCCTAATCAGGTTTAGAATCAATACCTACACAGAATGTATTTGGTTAAACATCATTCTGATGCATTGATTTTTTTAAACAATAGGTTGTAGTAGCAATCTGTTACATTTAAAGAATTTGACTGGTTAACAACCAGGTTGAGATTTTTGAGATTAGTGAGGCCTAATAGGGATTAAAGCATTTATTGTTCAGAGATGTTTGCCTTGAGGGAGGTAATGCCGACAGTAAGAGGATAGTTCAGCTGCTGCTCTCATGCCTAGTAACAAGACAGTATCCTGTTTACCTTCTAACTCCTCCATGTAGCTATATACCATCTCCTCTACTGTATCATCACAGGCAATTTATTCAGTTGTATGAAGATGTGCATTCAAAACAATTCTTTTTATACACCAATTTTTAGTTTTGATCTTTTAAATTAAAAAGGTATAAAAAATAGAAAATAAGAATTGCAAGCTGTGCAACATACTGTGCTCTATGCACTTCTCACCAAGCCAGTCTGAGAATGTCAAACTTAAGAGGCCAAGGCTGATAGATGTGTACCCTTAAAGGAGAAGTCCGGCGAAAATTTTTATTAAAGTATTGTACTGCCCCCAAAAAATTATACAAATCACCAATATACACTTAATACGGGAAATGATTATAAAGTGCTTTTTTTTCCCTGCACTTACTACTGCATCAAGGCTCCACTTCCTGGATAACATGGTGATGTCACGACCCGACTCCCTGAGCTGTGCGGACTGTGGCTGCTGGATGATGGCAGAGGGATGCTCAGTGTCCCTCCAGTGCCCTGTGTCCCTCAGTGTCCCCTCTACTATCATCCTCTCCAACAGCCACAGCCCGCACAGCTCTGGGAGTCGGGTCGTGACATCACCATGTTATCCAGGAAGTGAAGCCTTGATGCAGTAGTAAGTGCAGGAGAAAAAAGCACTTTATGGGCATTTCCCATAATAAGAGTTTTGGGGGGCAATACAATACTTAAATAAAAAATTTTGTCGGACAACTCCTTTAAAGGGATTATATGGATTTGAAAAACATTGCTTCTTTCTTTCAGAAACAGTGCCACTCTTGTGCGCCTTAAAAATCTCTAAAAAAAACGACACACCTGTCATTTTGTGCCTTCACACCAAAAAAACCTGATAGCCAGACAATCTTAGTAAATCAGGGCCTGTATGTCCAAAAAGAGTTGTCTGAAACTAAACAACTTGTTTCATATTAGTCCCACCAGACCTCTAAAAACCCACCCTGAAATACTACCCAGTGAAGCCATGTTATTAATGTTTCAGCTGAGTGAGGGAACAATGGACTCATTCTCATGAAATGTAAATTATAGTAGCCTATAAGGATAATTGACCCCATTTATCAAAGCTGGCCCATTGCAACCAACTGCTTTAGAAACATGACAGCTGCTCTGTGAATACTTGCTAAGAGATACAAGGCCAGTTTTTTGTTTTTTAGGCAGCATTTCCCAATTGTTGGAAAGTTGGATGTTTTTGATGCAGTTTTATTTTACACAAAACCAGTAACAGGAAATATAGTGACTTATTCTTTTTCTGCTTTGACTCAAAGGACTGCATCCAAAACTGCACCTAAATTATTTTGGCTTGGAATTCCTTGAGCTCCAGCTGACACCTTCTGCACTAAAGGGGGAGATTTATCAAGATGAGCCACAGGCGTACATCACGGAAAAGAGGCAGATTTGCCCCTTTTCCGTGGTGTATGCCAGCTGTTTTCCCCACTTGCCTGATGGGCGTATAGGGGGGTGAGGAGGGGGCATGGCCTTCTCCTGTGCCAGATTTATCTTGATTTATGCTTGCTCGCAGGTGTAAATCATGATACAAATTAGTAAGAGGCCTATACTGTGTTTACACGGAGCGATAATTCACCCGATCGTACGATTAACAATTTGTTGAAATAACGATTTGTTCTTTATAACGATCAGCGTGTTTAGACGGAACGATATATCGTATGGAAAAAACGTATTGCGATCGCTTAAGCCTATCTCACACATAGGTTAAATAGGTGAAAGACTGTTTACACGAAACAATCTGCAAATTTTTTGCCAACGACGATTTGAGAACATGTTCAAAGATCAAAATGAACGATTTCTCGCTCGTCGCTTGATCGTCCCTTATGTTTATATGGAACGAATATTGCTCAAATGCGATCGTTATCATGCAAATTCGAACATAAATCGTTCCATGTAAACGCAGCATAACATCTCTTAGTAAATCCGGATGGGAAGAGGGGGGCTGGGCTATATTTAAGACTGGTATACTTGTACGCCATTCTTGATAAATGTCCTGCTAAGTCTCTACACAAATAGATAGCAGATGAAAACATATCACTTTAACAGACAGCTAACATTTTTAAATTTGTTTAAGGATTTATTTTTCAAAGAACTAATTTAAGTTTTTGACAGTCCTGAACCCTGTTTACTGGATATATTCACCTATCAATATTATTTTCTTTATTTCTTTAGGCAGAGATGGAGAAGAAAATTCGTCAGCGGCTTGAATTGCAGCGTACTTTTGAAGAACAAATGGCTTTTAAGCAAATTGTTCAACAAGCTGCTAAAGAGGAAGAAGAAGCTTTCAGGCAAGCCATGCTTGCAAAGTTTGCAGAGGATGATAGGATTGAGCAGATGAACGCTCAGAAGAGGAGGATGAAGCAGCTTGAGCACAAGAGAGCAGTGGAAAAACTACTGGAGGATCGACGCAAACAGTTTATTGCTGATAAAGTGAGAAATTACATATTTGATTTTATACTGCGTATTAGAACAGTGCATATACTGTTACTCTTTGTTATAAGAATGATGGGCCTCATTTATACAGATTGCTCATAGTAACCAGTTACAGAACCACTTTGATTTTCCCAGAGTTGGTACAGAAATTAAAGCTGAGCTTTAGTTGGTTGCTATAGGCAAAACAGTTTTATTTTCCATACTCCTCGCAACTTTAGGTGCACTTGGGTAAGGCATGATCAATGCATTCAGAAGTGCTTGCACCTCTTAATAAATTTGGCACATTTCATTTTCAAGTTCCATTTAGAACTTTTTACATAGACTGATTATCATTAAGAGCTTTCCTAGGAACATTTATTCGCCCGATAATCAGCCCATGTAAAAGGGTCAGCAATCAGCCGATGAGCAAGTGAGCCAATAAAATCATTAGTTATTAGCCGCAAAATCTGTCTGAACAGAGGATGTGTGGCCGATAACAGTGCATTTAATGGCTTCGGCCCCTCGATTAATCGTGCTTTGTAAAGGCACTGCAAACCAGTGTTTGGGGCCACACATTGGGTTGTGTAAAAGGGCTCTTACTCTCAGTGCCACAAATCTATCTTCTCTAGCTCACAGATAGAGGAGTTTTCAAAGCTTGGAACACCGTTGCCAATTTTTGGCATTAGCAACATAAAAAGCAAAGTCACAAATGTTTGCACAAAACCCATTTTGTACAAAATGTGTAACTTTTGTTCACCGTTGGCATACAAAGATGATAATTCTCCCCCGCCCCACTAAATCCTTTCTCTTGGCTTGGATAATAAGTCAGTACATTTTCTAATATCAGTATGGACTACAGATGGAAAAAAAAACTAATATATAATGTAAACAGCTTGTACTAACAGTTTTAATTGTTTGTAGGAACGTGAGCTCCAAGAAAGACTGGAGGAGGAGAAAAGAGAAGCCTTTCGCAGAGCTATCATTGAAGAAGAGAGACAGAAACTTCTTAAGCAACATGCCTCACAGTTACTGGGCTATCTCCCAAAAGTGAGTCTTTGTCATCTCGTACCATAAGTATCATAACTACATTACAGGTCTTTACAGGTCTATGGAGCCGACGGAAAGGCGCGCGGCCGTGCGGGCGGACATACTGTGGAATTCCGCTGAGTTTATCCGCGAGAATTCCGTAGTGTGGACCCACCCAAAGAAACATAATGAAAAAGACAGAGCAAGCAGTAAAACAATAAGGCACATTAATTCAGTTACACCAGTTACCATATAGAAAAATAGCACAGGCTATGTTGGGTACAACTTGGCCTAATTCAGTAACTTCCCTTAGTCAACATAACTTTTCTTGAAAAATACAACAAATGCTGAATTGTAACTAGTAGTGGCATACTGCTAGGCAGGAGAAGTTTCTTGCTGATCCTGAATTACTGGTAAAAGCTTGTGATTGCGAAAGCCTTTCTGTTATTTTTATAAACAGTAGAAGAGCTAAACCAATAAAAACCAGCAAAATAACAGTGTGGAGAAGACTTTATAACTGCACTACAATGTTCAATTTGTGTGGGGACAACATGCATACATGTATATTGTCACAGTTGTGCACATAGATGTGTTAACCTGCTTTGGGAAGAAGCATTGCATTGTCTGTATTTAACCTTTTGAATTATGTTGCTGTTTTAATATTCTTTAACCTTTTTGTGAATTTCAGGGTATATTTAAAAATGAAGAAGACCTCAGTATGTTTGATGAGGAGTTTCAGAAAACTTTTCAGAAACGTCGTGCAGACCCATTCTCAGACGGGGGCTGGGATTCCTAAATTACATCATTTACTGTTAAACCTTAAGGTGGCAGTGTGTCTCAGAAGCAGCCTAGTTACCTGGAAATATTTAATTTATGCATTTATTGTACTGGTATCACTTTGTTTCTCAAAGTCTCCAGAGTGACAGGTACACTTTAAAGGGCAACTATAATGTTTAGTGGACGGCAGGATACGCTATTAAAAAAAACCCTGCTGTTGTGTCCAGCCACAGTCCCATCCTGCTCCCGATGCATGCATGCACCAGATACAGATTCCTTCCAGCAGCACAGTTGATTGCATTGCAGTCAACTGTGCTGCTGGAGGGAACCCGTATCTGGCGTGTGCCTGCATCGGGAGAGGGGCGGAAGCTTTTTTTATAGTGTATCCTGATGCCCGCTAAACATTATAGTTGCCCTTTAATTATAATATATTTTAAAGCTGATCTGTCAATGTGTAAAAATGTTTGCTATTTCTTCAAAAAATAAAGTTCTAAGTAAAATGTTTTTCTCCATTACCTCTATAAAGAAAAAAAAATGTTCTTATAAAAAGAAACAAACAAGGTAGCTCAAGATTTTGATGAGGAATTCGGTGTAGTTGTCCATGTATCCTCCACATTAAAAATAGTTTTTTACTCCTGATATACATACACTACTCACCCGACTACTCAAGAGATTTTATTTACTGTATGGTTCTGCCACACTGGTAGCTGATAGAAATCCAAGAAGTGAAGAAAAATGGCCCTTGTGCCAATTCACATTGTCTCCTGCTCCTTCTACTCTCCCACCTTAGGAGACAAATCTTCCATGCCTCTGTCTCACATTGTGTGTGTTTGCTGAGTGCAAGCTGATGATGCAGACAGAGGGCAGGGCGTGATGGCACAAGAGGCTTTGCTGGATCCCCCAATCCCCTGAGTGATTCACCATCTCTGACCGGCCAGAAGCAGGTGCAGCAAGTAGAGATGAGCGAACTTTTCGGATTTCTGGTTCTGAGCACAGAGCGAGTAGACAGCGGGAATCCGACATCGATCGTTCTGGTTCTCACGAGCCAGAAATCCGAAAAGTCCGCTCATCTCTAGCAGCAAGGAATGTGGACTGTGATGAACAGCTGAGGGAAAGCATTGCATTCTGGAACCAGTACTGCATTCTGGGAACTGCTCAACCAGGAAGTACAGAAACACAATACAGAACAAAACCCCCCAAACCAAATGGATTTTTGGTGACTTCAAAACTGGGATAGATAGGTAAGTAATGTGTTATGCTTTTGCAGAAGTTTTATTTTTTTATTTTTTTTATCCTCTACCTAGAGTTCCCCTCTAATCGTATATTTCGGTCCAATTCTAAATGGTATCTCAGACAGCACAGCAGTGCTTCTTAAAGTGTTAAGCATGCTTCACTAAATAGAGAAGTCTCCCTTTTAAAAAGAAAGTTTTATAATCCTCTTTATATGGCAGATCCCAATTCGGTTATATTGCAAGCATCAGCGCTGCCCAGAGGTCCACTGTATGTTGCCGTTGGCACCACCCTCCCCCACCCCTCCTTTCTGCTCCTCCTCTTCACATGTGGGCTTGTGAATTGCAGTACAATACAGTCAGCTCTGTATCCCCCATGCTTCTGCTGCATTTCCTCTATTGTAGCATACCATTGTCTCCTGCCATCAAAGCAGCACCAGGTGGGGACAGAGACAGGTAATGCAGCACCTGCTGCTTTCGCTTCTTTTCTGATCTTTTGCCTTGGCAATGCTCAGCACAAGGCAACATTCTGTAAACACACCCCACTCTCCTTAAAAGACAACTTGGCGGGACCTGAAAGAAAAAAAAAAACAAGACACACACATACTTCATACTCACCATACCTCCTGAACAATGGATGTTTCTGTAATTTCATAAGGGGCTTGCCACCATAAAGCATGTTTCTGTAAATAATACTAACCATGCCAGTCAGATATACCACTGCAGTCCTGTTCTTTATGAATATGCAGCTGTGCCCCCTGCCAATGCTACATTTGTGGCACTGTGCCTGCACTCCTAGCTTGAGTGCAGTGTATTGCTATGGAGCAGGATGGAGGAGCCGGTAGGTGACAGGTGGGAGTGGAGCTGCAACATTTATAAAGAACAGGGCTGCAGCAGGATATGTGACTTGCTGTCATGGTTATTATTTAAAGGGGAACTCCAGGTAGAGGTAAAAAAAAAAAAACTAGCTGCAGAAGCATATAGCATTGCTTACCTGTCTAACCCAGTTTTGAAACTACCAAAAATCAATTTGCTTTGGGGGTCTTTGTTCTGTATTGTGTTTCTGTACTTCCTGGTTGAGCAGTTGTACACAGTACTACAGTTTCTAGAATGCAATGCTTTCCCTCAGCAGTTTATAACAGCCCCCCACCCTTCCCATTTCCTGCCCACATCTAGGCTGTGTTCACACATTGCAGTTTCATTGTGTTACTGAATTAATTGCAGTACTTTATCATTTTATTGTGTTCCTCCCCACACAGCGCGTTACCTATAAGTGGAATAAAGTAAAGAACTTTTTGAATTTTTTTTTTTCATCTCTACGCACATATTATGATCAAGCATTATTTATCTTTGAGGTTGAGCCCCACAATAAGGAGTTTATCCGATATTATGTTACATGAGATATACTGTGTATGCCTAGTTCTTTGTCCAGGTGGGATCGGCAGTGCCGGCTCTGATCCTCTGTGCCGTTAACCATAATTTAATTGTGTTACTGCATGATTTTTTTGAAGGCGCTGCAGGACTGTAATGAAACTCTGGCATGTGTGAACATAGCCCTAATTTCACTTCAGACTTTTGCACAATCACTGAAGTTGCAGCAGCTGCTTCTGGCTGGTCAAAGATGGTGAATCACTCAGGGGATTGGAGGACCCAGTCACGCCTCCTGTGACATCACGCCCTGCCCCAGAGGTGGACTTATCACTTGTGCAGCCTGTTCAGCTGCACAGGGGCCCAGTCCAATAGAGGGCCCCACCAGGCTCAGACTCTAAAGTGTCAGCTCAGCATGGCACATGTCTGTAGTGGGCCACCCAGGCAGTATCAGCACCCGGGAAGTGCGGGCCCCCTGCTCCTGTAGGGCCAACTTAGTGACTGGATGCTGGATTGGACTGTGAAGAGGAGCAGCAGCAGCAGCTCTGACATTGAGTGATGGTCAGTGTGTCTGTCAGGTCACTGGAAGTGTAAGGTATAGGATGGACTGTGTAAGAGAAAGCAGAGAGCCCCCCACCCTCTGATGCTGTTGTTTGAGTTTGTGCTTTTTTGCCAAAAAAACTGTGCCCTCCTCCCCCTGCAGCATGGTTGTTTTTCTCTTTCATCTCCCCCCTAAGCAGCCACATACAGTACATGTATCCCACCTCTCAGACACTACAACTCCCAGCATTCCCTGATAGCTTCATAAGGGTAAAACAGTGAGATCTGTGGGGTTCTTTATTTGGTTGCCCCCCATGATCAGTTCTATTGGTTGGCCACCTGTACCCCAGTCCCACACTGGGGCCTGCACAGACTACAGTACAGTCCTTTAGTGGACCCTGGCATCTGTGCTGTAGGGCCCTCCCGAGAAACCAGGACACGTACCAGATACCCAGGCATGCATATGTGTGTGCCTTTAAGGCAGAAAGGTGGAGAAACTAATAGGTTACTGGGGCCCAAACACATTTTTTGCACAGGGGCCCTCTGCAGTCTGTGTCCGCCTCTGCCCTGCCCCCTGTTTGCATCATCAGCCTGTGCTAAGCAAACACACACACCGTGAGACAGAGGCATGGAATTTTTGACTCCTAAGGTGGGAGAGCAGTGGGAGCAGGAGACAATGTGGATTGGCACAGGGGCCATTTTTCTTCACTTCCTGGATTTCCATTCCAGCTACCAGTGTGGAAGAACCGCACAGACATGGTAATACATTATGTAGACACATCTATGTAACTTATAATAGAAAAACGTTTTCCTTATGTGGAGTTCCCCCTTTAATTCTACAATTCATATCATGCCTCTGCATCCAAAGCTTTGATGATGGGAATTTTAGTTCTTAAGAAGCTGGAAGGCTGCAAATTTCCTCTCCTATTTTATGGAAATAAAAAACAGGTTTGTTGGATTTCCACTCTCAAACCCTTATTGTTCTTAGGGAAAGAAACTCCTTTTTTCCCTTATTCAAGCAGAGAAAGCATTATTTTATTATACACAGACAACACTGGTAGTTGAATCTGTGAGCCTTAGGGCGGGTTCACACTACGGAATTCTCGCGGCTGTCCGCCCGCACGGGCACGCGCTTTTCCGCCGGCTCCATAGACACCATTCTATGGGCCGGCGTATTCCGCGATCCGCTAAAAGAAGTGACATGACACTTCTTTCAGCGTATAGTGGAATACGCCGGCCCATAGAATGGTGTCTATGGGGCCGGCGGAAAGGCGCCCAGATGTGCGGGCGGACAGCTGACAGAATTCTGCGGACATTGTCCGCGAGAATTCTGTAGTGTGAACCCGCCCTTATAAAAGACACATGGAACAGGTGATAGTAACATGTTTTAATTAGTAGCAACAATATTACCAGTAGACAAAAAAATATCAGACTTATTTTGGGACATTTACCATCACTGTGCCCAGTGGCGTAGCTACCATAGAGGCAGGGAAGGCGGTTGCTATGGGGCCCGTGGAGGGAGGGGCCCAGGGAAGATAAGAGCCTCCTGTGTCCTTTTGCTTAACGCCTTATTTACTACAGTGTGTAAATGACCCAGTGTTCTCTAACATGCTGCAACACAAAAAAGGGTTAATATAGAAGACAATTAGCTCTCTGCCTGACTACTCTGATAACCTCTGACCTCTGAGTTCCTGCAGAGGTCAGGGGTTATCAGAGCTAATTGTTTTCTGTATTAACCCTTTTTTTGTGTTGCAGCATGTAAGAGAACGCTGGGTCACTTACACACCAGTAAATAAAGGGTTAAGCAAAAGGTAGTCTGCTCCTGCACCTATGTATATAACCATAGGATTCTGCCTTTGGCCACATCACCGAGTATGTATGTATGTATATATAAATATATAGGCTATGTTCACACTACGTATATTTCAGTCAGTATTGCAAGCAAAACCAGGAGTGGATTAAAAACACAGAAAGGATCTGTTCACACAATGTTGAAATTGAGTGGATGGCCGCCATTTAATGGCAAATATTTGCTGTTATTTTAGAACAACGGCTGTTATATTGAAATAATGGCAGTTATTTACCGTTATATGGCGGCCATCCACTCAATTTCAACATTGTGTGGACAGAGCCTTTCTGTGTTTTTAATCCACTCCTGGTTTTGGTTGCAATACTGACTGAAATATATATATATATATATATATATACTGACTGAAATATACGTAGTGTGAACGCAGCCATATACATATATAATTAGTGTGTAGGGGAGGGGGGGCCCCATACAGTTTTTTGCTATGGGGCCCCATGAATCATAGCTACGCCCCTGACTGTGCCTGTCAAAAACATGCAAATAATGGCAATTTTTTTTCCAAAGCATCTACTTTGCACAAAAATCTGCAATTTTTAAGTATTCGACAGGAGCAGTCCTGTTCACCTAAAGGGTGGGCAGAGGGGCACAGCCTCCTCCTGCGCCTGATTTAACATGATTTACGCCTGTTAGCAGGTATAGATTTTTGCACTTGTCTCAGTCTGGCCAGATTTACTAAGATGCACAATAGTATAAACTCCTGCTCTGCACCAATATTTGTATAGGGTAATACTTTATATACCTGGGCATACAGTTAATCAGGTTTCATTATTACCATTTACATGCTTTTTTGTAAGTTCCATTTCATGGACTAATTTACTTGAGGATACGAAGAGGGAGATACGCTTGGAATAGAGGAAGGGTCCTCCAAAAGATGTTGACGCTTTTTGTCCCCCTTTGGCTTCTGTAGTCGTAACATCACAAGCTTCCTGGAAAACGACTTAAATTGCAAGTGTTGCACACACTACTGGACGGAGCGCGTCCCTTGAGAACACACATTTTACCACAGCATTTCCATTGTATAATCTGCAACTGTGACTGCCTTGGAGACTCTCAGAAAGGAGGTGGAACACGGCCGACACATAGTGCTCGGTTGTATATGCAGGACTTAGATGTGCATGTGTGAACGTTACTACCTCAATCTGATTAACTGTATACACATGTGCATAGAGTAATACCCTATACAGTGGTGGCTTGGATTACGCGCATAATTCGTTCCGGGACCGTGCTTGTAATCCAAATCCACTCTTAAACCAGAGTACATTTTCCCATAAGAAATCATAGAAATGCAGACAATTGGTTCCACACCCCAAAAATAATGATTTATTATTCTGAATAACATATAGGACAGATGAAACAAACATTCAGAAACAGCAGAATATGTGATATTATAAGTTACTGTACAGTAATGGAGGATAGGAAACCCAAGGGCTGACAGAGACTACAGGGAGCATGAAGGAATAAGCAGGACAGATGTGGGCACATACATGCAGCACTCTGTCTAGGGAGAGAGGGGTTACAGCTATGAAGAGATTACCTCCACAGTCCTGTCCCCTGATGTAAGCCCCAGTCTGAAGTGGATCTGCTATGATTTGGAAGGTGAGGGAGACTTCCTGTGCTGTAGACCCCGCTATGCAGACTATGCCCCTCCTCCACTTCCCCTCCCACCCAGTACAGGGAGCTCTTAAACCAAAGCAATGCTCTTACACCAAGTCACAATATTGAAAAACTGTGAGCTCTTAAACCAAGTTACTCTTAAACCAAGGTGCCACTGTAGTCATATTAGCGTAGAGAGAGATTTGTACTATTGTGCGCATCAGTGTTTTATTGGGAGATAAAGGTGATTCTACTCTCCTTAGTATGCCGGCTGGCTCCGGTGACAGCACTCGAGTACAAACCACTAGCTTTTTCCAGATTTACCAAGAGCCTTAGTAAATCTGACCCAGTACACTGCGCAGTGAATTTTATTAGCCCAGTGTACTTGTATGCCGGTTTGGTAAATGTTCCCCCATCATGTACATCTGGTCTTGTAGTTAAACATCTAATAGAAAATGCTGTTAAGACATTGAACAAGTATGTTATATACAATCTAAACATCTGTATGTGCTGCGACTTTAGGAGACGCCCCACTCTAGTGCCTTCATGAACTCCTCTTCTGTAAAGGACAGCATCTTGGCTGATTCAATGTGCATCTGTAGAAAACAAGTGACAAAAATATCCTTAAAGAATATCATTCAGGAAAATATAAGTGTTAAACTAAACATTAGGCTTACGGCTAGCAAAATGAGAAGTTCCCATTCATGTGTTTGTGATGTCATTTGAGAAATAAACCTCTGGACTGTGACAGCTGCCTATATGTTTTAGATTTTTTCCTTCAGTCTGAAGCTTTTAATGCTCAATTCTGCCTTTGTTTATATGAAACAAACATTTAGACAAGTAGCAGGGCTGTAAAATGGTCAGTGTGTTAAATGCAGTTTACAACTTGATTATTATAGTCCACAGAGCAGCATAAAACCAACGTTATTTTAGGTTTCAGAGACCAGTGGGAATTTGTTAGGAGCTTAGAAAGCCTTTTGCACCAACTTGTTTGGAAAAGGTTTTTTTTTTTTTTTTTAGTGGACGATGGCAGTAAATGAATAATGTACCTGAAATTTAATAGAACTCTTTTAGCCCCATTTCTGCCAGGAATTATTTAACTTAAAGTGACACTGTCACCCCCTTTTGTGCATTCTGACATCTCTACACAGGTGTAAAGGGTAAATTTAGCGTTTTTAATACCTTATTTCATATCATACGTCATGGTGCTTGTTCAAGTAAAAAGTGTCCTTTTATCAACTGCAGATTGTATTACGTGGGTGTGGCTTCCCGGCATTAGCACCACTTAGCCCCGCCCACAATGGCACACTTGGCCCGGCCCCCCTTGACGTACATTGGTTGGCTGACGTACAGGGGGTGGGGTCTAGACCTTTTGGACAGCCTGTTCCAATGGCCGACGAGGGGCGGGGCCAACTGTGGCATTGTGGGCGGGGCTAAGTGGCGCTAACGTCACAAGGCCCCGCCCACTTAACACAATCTGCAGTTGATAGTTGATAAAAGATTACTTTTTACTTGAACAAGCACCATGACGTATGATATAAAATAAGGTATGAAAACCGCTAAATTTGCCCTTTACACCTGTGTAGAGATGTCAGAATGCAAAAAGGAGGTGACAGTGTCACTTTAACTATCCCTCTACATAGATTAGAAAGAGAGATGAAACAACAGTGTCTCCTTTCTCTTATACTATTCAGGGAGGCAGTTGTTTCCCCCATCCTTGGCCAGGTGATCACTGTGATGTCACTAGTAAGTGGGGTTATAGCTTGCCTGGCAACATAAGAGATCATGTAACCTGTCTCAAAAGGGAGGGGGAGGACAAAGGAGTGGAGTCAGACTGGACCAAGAAGTGAGGATACTCAGAAGCTTCAGGGTGTCAGGGTGTGCTGCAGCCAAATGGACCAATTCATATAATAGAAACCTATTACAAACATGCTTAGATTATGGGTGGGGAAGTGGGTTAAATCTTTTTACAACCGGAGTTCCCCTTTCAAAAGGTCTCACAAGAAATTCGTCACCACCATATCAAATTAATCTCTCCAAATAAGAAGTCTACACAGCCCCTTACTAAAGTGTGACAGATGGGTAATTGATAAGAATTTTAAGGCCTGGATAACCTATAGTATTATTTTAAAATTGATATATTCATTTACACCGGGAGGTGGTCAGCATACATTTTACACTATGACTGGCCTAATATATTACAGAAAATAATTAATAGATAGCACATTTACATGTGTGTAAACAATCCCCACAGAGGTAGTCTGCCCCAAATCAATATATAGGGAAAAAGGAAGTGACCACCACCACTGGTTAGTTGCTGGGACAGAATTAACTAGCTGAAGGGTTACTGACAATAAGACTGGTTTTAGACCGCTGTATTACAGCCACATTTTAGCATTAATTTAATGACCACAGTATTATTTTTTTCTATTGGCTAATGAGAGAAACAGGCAACCAGCACCAGTCTATGCATATAGCATACAGACCTAGAGAAAAAGTAGTGGCTGCACCTCACACCCATGGCTTGCATTAGTGCCTCTCGGCTATATTTACAAACCAACGCCAGAATGTTGGTACATAATTTGATGAAACCATATTGCCTCAGCACAACTTCACAATCCGGAGCATAAAGGAGCGATCCAACTGGAGACCGTAGTAGTGGTGCTTGACAGAGGTAAGTATCCACATGCTACAGTAGAAAGACAACAAATCCAGCAATAACTTCAGTTTATCTATGATGGATACACGGCAAAGAGGGAGACAAGCAAGCGAGGGTGCGTTCCAGGAACGGCTTGTCTCCCTCCCTGCCGTTTATCCATGATTGAGTAAACTCTATGATTGCCACATAGAGTTACTTTCTACTGTCACATAGAGATGATCGAACATTGGAAAATCTTATGTGCTATCGAACTCGAACCTTGTCGAACCCTCCGCATTTGATTCTCGATGCCATCCCGGTCTGTGGGGAAGGAGGAGACAGCCTGGGTACCGCCTGGAATTCCAGGATTCAGCCTAGGTAATAGGCTGAATCGTGGAATTCCAGGCTGTACCTGGGCTGTCTCCTCCTTCCCCACAGACCAGTAAGGCATCGGGAATCAAATGCGGAAGGTTCGAAAAGGTTCGACTTCGATAGCACATAAGATTTTCCAATGTTCGATCATCTCTACTGTCACATTATCTTTAACACATTGTGATCCCAGTCTGGGTCTGTGATATCACAGGATGTCTTGGTACAGTGGCTAAACTATAACAGTGCAACTGTTAAAAGATGGCCACATTATGGAAAACTAAAACGTAAATGTAACATTGCTTTCTGTTTAGTATGGTTTCTGACTGCATACCTTTTGTCTTTTTAAAATATCAATGAGCTTGAGTTGTTTTTTAAATCCAGCCATCAAGTCGGATTTCTGCTTCTCCAGCTTCTTATTTTCAAGTTTCAGTTCTTCAATCTTTTTCTTCTCTTGGTTTGCCGTATCCTAGTATGAAAATAGTACAAAGAAGTGTTTACTGTAATGCTGTTAATCTGGTCAATTCAATAATTTTAGGATTTACTGAAACGCAATGGTTAATACCCTGGGGGGGGGGAACTGTCCAAGGAGGGACAATCAGTGGGCCAGCAACTGGGTCATGGTCATTGATGGAGAGTGAAAAGTAGTCTGCTACTCTAAACTGATAAATTTAATGTAGAATATAATATAAAAGGTGTTAGAACACACAATGGGAGTTCCCATGTCTACTCCTTTACAGTGCTAAAACCTCCTACAAATCAGCACAAACATTAGAACTGGCTGACTGGACTGCTAACCATCAGAAGTAGGCAGTCTGATAAACAACATTTTCTTTCATTTTTTTTTTTTTTTATGTAGATAGCGTCCCATTGTTGGGGTTTGCAGGCCTAGAGCACAGAGACTCTAAGCCACACCAATTTGACACAGAGCTACAAGTTTGAAAGTTGTTTTTTTAAGACAATAACTGCATCAACTGCTGAACAGACCCCAGGACAGATCTTGGATTAAAAGTAGATATCTGACTGTACTCAAAATCTGCCCCCCCAAAACCACTTGTACTGAGTCATTTTAAGGTCCTGCCTGGTCTAACTGCAAATGTAATGACTGGAACTGACAGCATATCAGGGATGGGATCACTTGCTCATTACATCACTAAAGGCTCTTTCTCCTCCATGCAGCGCTGTGGTGCACATGTTTGGAAAATGCAGATCAAAGTATAGAAGTCTCCTGGCATTCATTTGGAGTTGAAGTATCCGAATTGCATCCTCTTTGTTCCTATCTACATTTTCCTATACTGAATAAATAGATAAGCATCTATCTACTTTGCCAAGTGCTGGGAAAAGGACAATACATATATGAATCGGCGTTCTCCTGATCACTAGGGAAACATTTTAGCAAGATGTTTAATTGCTAAAAAGTGCATCTTATGGTACAGTAAGATACAATTGTTAGTTTTCCTTGGTTATAGAATACCAGCATATTGTGCAGAGTGGTCATCAGTGGCATAGGACTGTACTTCAGTCTCTGGATGGAAATGGTGTATCAGAAATATATTACAAAGTTGCTAAAGTTTTCATTGTACAATGGTACATAAAAAAATTAATAGCATAACAACATAATAACATCAATCTGAAAGGCTGGTTGTGTGTGGGTAAGGCCATTGTTGCATGGCATATTGTAGTATGCTACTGAAAAAATTATTCCATGATGTGTACAGTAATATAGAGTTGAAAATTCAATTGAAATACCTTGTTACTTTGTTTAAGTTTATTGAGCTCCATTTTGTATTTATCAGCTTCCTCCATAGCTCTGTTCAGGCGAACCTCAGTAGCACTTTGATTGCTTGCAGACTGTTTCTGTATTCTTTTAATGTTTTCCAGTTCCTAAATCAGATAAAAAATATGTTCCAGATTAGTATGTAATTGCCTTGTGACTGAAAAACCAATGTACAGTGGTGCTCAACATATGGCCAGGACCTTTACTAAAGTCCCACTTTCTTTTGCATGAATCTCACCTTCTGATTAACCCTTGTCAGGGTATATAGCCAACTAAGGAAACATTCTGAAATAGCTTAAAAGAAGAGTATTTTCTGCAATTCACAGAAAAAAATAAATATTTTTAAAAAATAGTTCAAAACTTAAGATGCTAATACATGGTGACTATATAGTTAAAGTGACTCTGTACCCACAATCTGCCCCCCCCAAACCACTTGTACCTTGTTATAGCTGCTTTTAATCAAAGATCTGTCCTGGGGTCTGTTCGGCAGGTGATGCGGTATTGTCATAAAAAAACAACTTTTAAACTTGCAGCGCTGTGCCAAACTGCCGTGGCCTACAGTATCTGTGCCCTAACTTTGCACCTCCCTTCCGTCCCTCCTCCCCACCCTCTTCATCATTAGGAATGCCCCTGGCAGGATACTTCCTATTCCTCTGCAGCGAACACTACACAGGTGCCTTAACGATCCAGCCCATGTGCAGTGTTCTCACAGCTGATGAATAGGAGACAATCAGCCTGGAGCATTCCTAATGATGAGGAGGGCGGGGAGGATGGACAGAGAGGTTTTGCCAGCCTAATGCACACACACTCTAGGCCACGGCCGTTGGGCACAGGGCTGCAAGTTTAAAAGTTGTTTTTTATGACAATAACTGCATCACCTGCTGAACAGACCCCAGGACAGATCTTGGATTAAAAGCAGCTATCCGAATGTATTACAGTATCAAGGTGAGGCACAATATCGGCAAACTGGCACAGTGGTTATTATTGTTACCGTGCAGCACTTTGGATTTGAACCAAGGTCCCACCAGGACAACACAGACATAGGATTTCCTATGTTCTCCCTGCATTTCCCTGAGAGTAAAGTGCTGCAAAAAAAGGTCAGTGCTATATAAATATAGTGGCATTGACTTTTACAATAAATTTTCATTTTCAATAAATTTATAAACTAACATAAAAGAATAGATCAATTGACAACTCTCCTGGATTTACAATATTTACCATTAGCAGCAAGTTAACCATACTAAATAAAATCATCCAGCAGTCTGCTGTGGATGGTTATGCCCTAGGTCAAGAATCCTTTTGTAAGGAGCACCTTCTATTATCATATTCCTTGAGACTATGTGACCCTCAATCAGGTTATTCCTCTCCTAAATAATTAACACAAGGCAGGTCTCCCAAGCTGTTCTAACTAGCAGGGTCTTTGAGATACACCATTACATAGAACTTCTTTTCTGTAATCTTCTTTTTCCTATTTGGGTTTTGTAATATCTTTCAATGATTAAAGACACAAAATAAAGTGAACTATTGCTTCTGACTAATGAAAGTGTGTCCACATTAGCATAAATCCTATTTTTTATTTTTTTATTTCTTTTTGCAGAAAGGATCACAGCCTAATCATGGATACGCAAAAAATTGCAGATGTGTGAATAGGCATATAGAAAGCTATGTGCCTTTGTCCATAACTGTGAATCCACAATTACAAACACATTTTGTGCATGTGTGAAAGAGGCCCAAGATGTAAAGGATAAAGGACATCACAAAATAGAACAAAGTAGAAGCTAGTTTGCCAGTATCAAAATATCCAAATTACACATAGTACTTTCAGTAAAAATCCTAGCAGAGGTTATAATAGGGCGGTATTGTATGTACACTTCGACCATGTATCTAATTCCTCTGAAGTAAGTTATTAAGTGATAAAGCTACTTTACATTCATACTTACAATCTATATTTATTTCCCTTATGATTGCATAAGAGAAGAAATTTTATAATTACAGTATGTTGCTATTTTATGTCTAACCACTATCAATGTATGTTTTGCTGTGCACAGTGGTGCTCCCAGCCACCCAGGTGTACAAAGAACTATGGAGCAGCGCCATTCAGATAGCTTGGCCACCTGATTGCTTTTTATTAAATAAATTATTCAGTTTGCTATAAATTTAGATTTTAATGGGATATATAATTTTTCTATCTGTAAATTTACTGTAGGTATTTTAGGAATCTGTTGATTATGCCCGCAGGCACCAGAAAGTTATATAGATTTGTAAATTACTTCTATTTAAAAGTCTTGTCTTCCAGTACTTAGCTGCTGTATGCCCTAAAGGAAGTGGTGTATTCTTTCTAGTCTGTCTTTTCAAAAGTAGAGAGTTGGTCTATAAAATGAGGATGCTGGGACTAGGGAAACATATATGTAAATGGATAAGTAACTGGGCTGAGTGACAGGAAACAGAGGGTGGTCATCCATGGGGCATACTATAATTGGATCACAGTTACAAGTGGGAGTCAGTGTTGGGTCCATTTCTTTTTAATATATTTATTAATGACCCTATAGACAGGCTATAGAGTAGATTCACAATTTAACATACAGTATATGGGGGTCTCACAGCTTCCTCAGACACCAAAGCCCCAAATCCACTCATTTTTGTAGAAATGTGAATACAGGGAATCTTTCAGGCAAACATACTTATTTGCTCTTCTAATATGTACAGTGGATTTTGCCTTTTTAGTAACTACTGGAGGAATAACAATTTTACCAGCTTAAAATTAATATTTTATTTGTTTCCATTACTTTCAGTTTTAAGGGTAAAGGTTTTATCTGTCCTATAAGGGTAATATGACAATACCAGTCTGTATTTTACACTGCTTATGAAAAAAACAAGCTTCAACAAGAAAATAAATTTAGGTTACATAAAGGTAGGTCTAGGAATCTAAGATGTTGTGTCCTAAAAGCCATGTGCAACTTGGCTACAGATTGGCTAAGTCCTTGTTCATGGCCATACAGTGTCAGTGCATGAGATTAGACTGTAAGCCCTGCTGGGAGTGTTTTCTCTGTACGGCGCATTGGGATTTGCTGGTGCTACATGATTAATGGGAAACAAATAGACTGTAACAAAATAAAAGCTGACAAATCAAGAAGAGGGGCATTTCGGAAATATGCAGATTACAATTTCCGCCTACCCAACAAAATTACTTTACCAATTTGGATTCACTGCATGTTCCCTAAGTACCGTAGGAACATCATGGACATTATTACATCATCCCTTATTAGCAAGTCCTACAGAGTCTCTTCCAAGGTCCTACCTCGGCTAATATTTCAAAAGCAAGAAAATAGAAAATGACCTCATATCCCTCCTCGCCCCCATCCCTGGGGGAATGCATTGCTTTTAACCTTCATCTGTATTGTGATATTTAACTTCTTCAACAGTACAAGGTGCTATCAGGGCTGGAAATGAAATATGAAGGTTAACCCTTGGTACCAAGAAGCTGGCATGATAAGGAAAAATCTAACAATTAGGGAAGAACATTTCATTGATGTAAAGTAGAAGACATGGCAATGTAAAGTAGATG
The DNA here is from genome assembly GCF_027789765.1 of Dendropsophus ebraccatus. Lineage (NCBI taxonomy): Eukaryota > Metazoa > Chordata > Amphibia > Anura > Hylidae > Dendropsophus > Dendropsophus ebraccatus. Next base: position 156,358,658 of record NC_091454.1, read on the forward strand.
ATGTAAAGTAGAAGACATGGCAATATAAAGTAGAAGACATGGCAATATAAAGTAGAAGACATGGCAATGTAAAGAAGTTGATAAAAAAGTAGAAGGCATGGCAATGTAAAGTAGATGATTGCAGGTTGTTCTTCCTAATAATAAGACATCATTGTTACGTCAGCACTTACACTTTTCTCTAGGAAATGTCCTCCATTGCCAAACAATATTACATCAAGGACTGGAATGTGAATGCATTATAACTAGAGATGAGCGAACCTGGTTCGGGTTCAAGTCCATCCGAACCCGAACGTTCGGCATTTGATTAGCGGTGGCTGCTGAACTTGGATAAAGCTGTAAGGTTGTCTGGAAAACATTGATACAGCCATGCGGGTTTGTAGCTGCCTCTCATTACCTCCGGCCCCGGACACACTGATGTGTGTGGGTCCGCTCTCACTGCAGCGGTCCCACACACATCAGAAGCCCTGCCAGTGCAGGAACGTGTATATATACATGTTACTGATGGGAAGGGGTTAATGGCCATTTATTTTGTTTTAATTTTTGAGTGTGTGAATCTAACCTAAATCTTCAATACATTTAGATGGTAACAGAAAACAAGCTCAGGGGGAGCTCAGTTTAGAGCCCTCAGTATTTATCATGTGAAGTGCAAAGTGTGGAAGCAGTCTACTAAGTATATCTACCTCAAGGGTAAATCCATCATACGTCCCTCTTCTTTAAGGCAACTGCTCACAGCCATTATATTAATGACTTAATCATCTAACATAATACCCCCCCATCTCTGCTACAAGGTAAAGCTGTAATGTCCGCTAAAGAGGATTTACTTTCTAGGAATACAACAAATGGTTCTAAAAATGAGCTGCACTGAGAGGGCATAAATCTTGCTTATGCTGCATTGCTTACATGACTTAATGAGAGGCACTAGTGAATAATAATAATAATATTTTTTTTATTTATATAGCGCCAACAGATTCTGCAGCACTTTACAATTCTGGGGGTACATACATAGACATAAATCAGACATCAGACAAATTTATAGACCTGGTTTGCGATTCTCAGCTAGTCAACATGATTGTTTCTTTATAAATCCAATGAAGGTAACCATGGAAGAACTAACTTGCCTGGTTTAAGAAACACAGTGGCCCAGATTTTATAAATCTGTCTAATTGTTAGGCATGTAAAACAGACTTCAAATACACCAGATTTATCTTATGGTGTGTTTACACTGACAGATTTATCTGACAGACTATTGAAGCCAAAGCCAGGATCAGACTATGAACAGAGAACAGATCATAAAGGAAAGTTTGAGATTTCTCCTCTTTTCAAATTCATTCCTGGCTTTGGCTTCAATAATCTGTCAGATAAGTCTGTCTGTGTAAACACATCATGAGTGTATTAGGCTGATTGATATAAGGTGGGTCCTTGAATTAAGAGCATAATTTGTTCAAGGACTGTGCTTGTAATCCAAATCACTCTTAATAAAAGCAAAAATTTCCCATAAGAAATAATTGAAATGCAGACAATTGGTTCTACACCCCAAAAATAATGATTTTCTTTTATTCTGAGCAACATGTAAAACAAATGAAATAAACATTCAGAAACAGCTGAATGTTATATTAAAAGTTACTGTACATTATAACAATCAGCATGTGGTGTATAATATAAAGTAAGCGCATAAACCTGAAAAAACAGCAGAAGTTTTTAGATACAGGATGGAACTGCAGATCCCCATAATGCAGTAGAGTAGTACAACAGGCTAGAATAGAGAAACAGGGCTGCTGTCGAAGGTCTGTTTGGTCACATGACAGCAATTGGGAGGGGTGTGTGCTCAGCATGTGAGAACCACATGGGCAGTGACAGAAACTTTTCTATACAGCAGTGTGCATAGCTGAGTGTAAGTGCAGGCACATTATAGCAGCAGTGTGCAGTGGCGTACCTACAGGGGTCGCATCGGTCGCAAGTGCGACCTGGCCCACCAGCCAGGGGGGCCGGTTGGCCCCCCCGCCACCTCACTGTGTCCCCAACTTTAACAAGCTGCTTGCATTTATGGGAGAGATCTACATATAATTATCCATGCATGAGGAGTATTTATTATTATTATGACCAACTAACTAATACATCAAGGACCATGGACATTACTTAAAACAATAAGGCTTTTTCCTTCAAGAAGGATGTGTTAACAGAAAAGCAATAGTAAAATATGGGTGTTATGGGATGATATATATTTGGACAATACAAAGCAAGCAGATGTCCTTTTAATTCAGTGACGCCTATTTATATAGTGTCTACTTTATCTTGTTGTGTTTTTTGAATGTTGTTATTGGACACTAGGCTGCCCCCACGATTTAAAGATTTCAAATCTCCCCTCATTCTTATTAACCTATTTGTACTTTTAATGTTTTAATGGTGAAGTTGCTAAGCCAATGAAGTTAAAGGGAACCAATCAGTCCAATTGGGCTGATTTGGTTCTCTAAAGCACAGTATAAAGTTCATGTGGATGATTGACAGGGAGAGGCCCCAGTAACGGGCCTCTCTGCCTGTCACTCATCCCCGCTGAGCCCACTGACAGGGAGAGAGCAACGACTAGACACGGGCGGGGAGCCGCCCAGATCACTACCTGACACGCCTCTCCCTGCTGTGCGTGGTGGGATTAAGCTTCATTTTCTCCAGTATAAAGCTGCTGCTGCAGCCACCACAGGTGCGCAATAGCACAGGCGCAGTGCTCTAGAGAACTAAATAAGCCCAATTGGGCTGATTAATTCCATTTAACTCAAGAAACATGGCTGCTGACAGATGTCCTTGCTGTGAGAAGATATGTCGTTTGGAATTGTGACATTTTTTAAGTTAAAGCAAGAATATGCAACACACCTTCTCTAATGCGGAGAGCTGATGTTGTAAGCCATCATTCTTCTTATTAGCTTCTTCAGATAGAGCTTTATATTTGTCTGCCTGGGTCTGCTGTATATTGGCTGTTCTCTGTAGCCTCACACGCTCCTCTTCAAGGTCCTTTACACGAGACGTAAGGTTGCGGTTTTCATCATCCTGTCAATTAGATAAAACAATTAAACTGATCAATCGTTTCATAGAAAAGTAAGTATGCGGGGCAAAGTGGATTAAGATTATTCATCGATGTTCCTTACAGAGAGTTCAGAAAAGCAGCTTTTACCTTCTTATTGCATTCATGAGTTACACTGTCCAGCTCTTCCTGCATTACTCGTAACTTTGCTTTCAGAAATCTGATCTGAGCCTCTGCAAAAAAGAGAAAAAGGCTTACAGCTATTCATAGTAAATAGTGCAGTGTAGCAGGTCCTACTATAAAGCTGTAAAGATGTTGCTAGATTATAGTACCAAATAACATTGGAAAATACAAAATTACACATACAGGCCAAGTTCATAAGTAACACAGATATTACTCAGTACAATACATATCAAAAATTGTATGACATAAACTGCTCCACCAAATACAAGAGGGGACAATATAAATCTAAAGGTTATGCACAATGTGTAAGTATTTGTATTTAGGCAAACAAACAGGGCACCTCTGATCATGTGTGGTCACTTACTGTATATACATTATATGTTGTCATGACTTTTATGTTTGGTGGTGGAGATAGTAGTACTAGTTCTAAAGAAGAATCATCACATCATCTTTTACCTTACATTTTGTCCGTCTTATTGCTATACGTGTTTTTATGTATTGGGAATTTTTAATGTGTGTCTTCTTCTTCCATATTCTTTAAAAAGTGATTCTGGCTATTTGCTATTATAAGTATGCATTTGTTTTTATTTCTTATATGTTGTTACAACTTTTGGTCTTACAAATATTTCATGTGGCTACTCTTCTGTCTATTACTTTATAAAATACTACCACAGTGAGTTACAAAGTCCACCATTTAGACTGTAATGTGATACAATGCTCCAGGCTTGAATACAGGGAAAAATATTTGGAGTGCCTTTAAAACATAGTTTTAATTGGCCCACCAAACCTTTGTCTCGACTAAAAGATCCGGCAACAACACATTAGTCGCTGAAAAATCTATAGCAATTCAAAACAGACTCATCCCTTTTTATTTTTTTACTAGAAAGGTTATAAATACCAATATGCCAACTTGTTTCTTACACCTTATCCTAACATACTGCACTAAATATTCATTTCTTCTGCACTAATTTCAATGGAACACTTTCTTGGAGACAAACCTAATATAAAATCTTTAAAATATATTTACTATTATGCCTGTATGCTCATTTTATGTATTATATAGTGTTACATCTTTGGACCTACAGGTATCCCACAGTGCTACTCTTTTGGCTACATGTTATCCTGACATATTTTTCCTGTGGAATAGTCATGAAATTTTCTTGTAGGAAAACCCAATAATCGTTAAAATATATTTACTAGAACTTTTTAATAGAAATACTTATTTGTAGGGATGGTAACAACTACTCCAATCATTTTACAAGTTGTGTGAAAAGTAGAGATGAGCAAACCGGGTTCGGGTTCGAGTCCATCCGAACCCGATCGTTCGGCATTTGATTAGCGCTGGCTTCTGAAGTTGGATAAAGCTCTAAGGTTGTCTGGAAAACATGGATACAGCCAATGACCATATCCATGATTTCCACATAGCCTTAGGGCTTTATCCAACTTCAGCAGCCACCGCTAATCAAATACCGAACGTTCGGGTTCGGACGGACTCGAGAATGCTCCAGGTTTGCTCATCTCTAGTGAAAAGCAATAAAAAGTCAAATCTGTCAGCGTTGTACCAGGTATGCAGCTGCTTATCCCAGCAAGTAGGTGTTAGGGGGATAAGATGAACCATACCTTTTAGTTTTGCTGATCAGTTTGTAAAGCGATCATCAAAACTAGAAGGTGTGGTTAATTTTATCCTCCAATCACCCAGGATCTGCAGCTCTGTACCTGGCAAGGAGCTGACAAATTCGCAAATATCATACAGTATTTTCTTGGTGGACATATTCACCAGTCCAGTTGATATTTACAAGTGTGCTTATTATTCTCTAGGACAATTCATAAACCCTGTACAATGTGTCAGATATTTAACACTTGACTCAATGTGACAAGCATGCAGAGCTGCTACAGAAAAAAAAAGATGAGTGTCAGCGTCCAATAGAACAGTCAGACCATAGGGGGAATTAGAGATAACAGAATTTCATGACCTGATATTACTTTCTGCCATAAAACAGACTTTTAAACCTGGAATTATTACCGATTTAATAAAATATTTCCTTGATCACAGTTCCAACACAAAGGCAGAGCATTAGATGCATCATTTCCAGCTCTAGGTCTGAGGTTCATAGTCTCATGTCACTGGCTCATACCCAGTGCTGACACTGCAGCTCAATATCTAGGGAGCGAAGGGGTAGTGGAGGTGACAGACAACCTTCGGATGATGCAAATACATTACTCACACTCTGACAATTCACAACCACATGGGCTTTGCTTCAATGTTGTCAAAAACCTTCACACTTTTAGTTTGTGCACTAGTTCTATATAGGTTACTCACCTAGGAATTAGTATATTAAGTATCTATCAAAGAGAGCAGCACAATTAAAAATCTTTAATAACCCATAATAGGAATAATGCTAGAAAAAAAAAGCAATGCTAACTGGTCATCTGGTAAAAATACATTATACATTATTGCATGATGAAACATGACTGAGCATGCTCTGTGACCTACAGTATGAAGAGGACATTGCACAGGGAGTTGTTATTGTCTCCTCTATCTACTGGTGTCACATGTTGCTGCAATGCTGTAGAGATCACTTTACAGCAGCCTCCTCTTATGACCACAGTCACAACACTAAATCTCAGCTTAGTTTTAGCCCCAGTGGTGAGAATGAAAACTGCAATATTTCAGGATTATTTTATAACATAGATACTATTTTTTGATGACACACTCCTTTTAAATGGAATGTATCAACTTTTCTCCATTTAGAGTATTTTTTTGTAGTTTTACATTTTATGTTATTATGGGGTAGCCATATTGCTCGAGTTTCTGCCACACTAGGTGCACAGATCTGCTTTACTGTAGGCATATCTACATCATAACATGGCTCATTGATTTACTTTAGAGAGTGTTGCAAGCATTTACAGAGGTTACTGTGCAGACAGGAGAAGGTAGTGAGCAATTACTATTACCTATGTGTGGGTGGTGGATCCTGTGTTATCTATATATAGGTGCCATCTTTTATTGTAATCCTGTCTGTGATAATAATAAGAAGACTGCTAGTATGAGAACTCACAACAGGAAGTGTCAGCTTAATATGAGGCTTTGTGACCAGTCTCCATCACTGACTGTCAGTGGTGAATCCTGTGTTATCTGAATTCAGTTCAATAACAGAAGCGAAAACTTGTGTTTTTAGAAGCAAAATGTGGATTTCTGTAAACTTTAGCTGGTGGACTGTTGCAACAGGTAGTAATATTATTGAAGACGCCTGATCGGTTTGAAGAACCGAATAAAATACATTACTAAATTTATATTGCACAATACTCTAAAAGACTTGAGATACATCCTGGCTAACGTAGAGGACTTAAGTACCTGATCCAATTTCATTGTTTATCCCAGGAATGACATCATCTTCACTGTTTTCAGGCAGTTCACCCTCTGTCAGTTTGCTTTCAATCTTACTAATGGTTTTTGCAAGGGAGAAGTCTGCAATATCTGTTGGGAGTGCAACGTCATTGGCACTACGCGTGTCAGCCGTTTTTGGTCGAGGCCTTTATATTAAAAAAACAAAACAAAAAAACAACACAGTATAATATGCCCTTGGAAAAAACAGTGGTTACATAAAATACAAGGCATTAGGAGTGATCAAAGAATTTTAGTGCTTACCACATCAGTAGATTTTTAGAATTACCTTGGTATTTGTTTTTTCGCATTTGTTGCAGTATGTGGTCTGTTCCGCGCTGAAGGTTTTGGTCCTGTTTTACCATCAGTCTGTAAAATGAACACTTATTTAGGCACAAGTTTAAGCTATGTTCACTCACCTTTGAAACGATGGTCATTTTATTGGGCGGCTGTCATTTAATGGCAAATAGTGGCCGTAATTTTACAACAAAGGCTGTTTTTTTTCCATTAAATGGCCATCCAATAAAAACAGCAGTCATTGTGATGCTGTGTGAACATAGCCTCAAAGGTAAAGATTTTACGTCTAATGTATCATATTCTTAAAACTGTATGCTATATAAAAGTGAGACGCCTCATAGTTGTTCTGTTTGGTGCAATTCTGCCCTATTCTTGGAGGTGAGAAAACTGACATTGCCCCCACCCTCAGTATGGCGATCCCCCCTCCCCTCTGTGACGCTGAACACGATAACAGGTACAGTCATCATGTAGGTGGGGCAGGTGATCCTCCCATGGGCTAGCTGGAATCACACATTGATCTTAGCCCTGCCCTTGTACACTGAGCTAATACTAGAGCTCAATAGAAGCTATAGCAGAAAAGGTAGCATGAGATGGAGCAGAGCAGGAGCTGATAGCTACCTTGTGGGTGACAGTGGTTAACCTTATTGCCTTTTAGTGTTGGACTCTAACAAAATAGCTATCAGCTCCTTCTCTCCTCCATGTCATGCTGCCTTTTCTGCTACAGCTTCTACTGAGCTCCAATGTAAGCCTCCTTTACATGGGCGAAAATCAATGGAATTCCAGCCAGCCCATCGAAAGGGACACCTGTCCCACCCACCTGGTGATGCCACCAGTGATCATGTTCAGTGAAAGAAACCGGAAACTGATACTAAACGTGACATTAAAGGAAGTAAAGAGACCACAAGAAGAGTGGTCATGTGACTGAGCCCGAGGACACAAGAGGAGCTAGAAATAAATAAAATAAATAAAAGTGCATATAGAACATATGATACAACACCCACAGAAGCCAATGCTAGTTTATTGAACATTCCGGACAACCCCGTTTAAGAAATTTAAATAATAAAACTTTAAGGGAAACAATTTTTTTTTCCATTACACTGTTATGTCATACTTAAAAAAGGGTGTTTTCCAGCTTTTTTAATAGAAGTTCAATCATTGTATAAATAAAAAGTTAAGTAACATTGTAATTATACTTTGTGTTTCAATTTCTTTGCCATTTTTTAGGATAATTGCTTGCACACATAGCTAATCCTGCTTGCACCTGAGAAATAGATGCACTTGTATCACCTCTACACAATATTTCCTATTCCTTTTTATGGTGCGTTCACACCTACAGGATCTGCAGCTGATTTTCTGCAGCAGATTTCATTTAAATAACTGAACACAGCATCAAATCTGCTGCAGATCCTGTAGGTGAGAACGCACCCTTAGGGGACTTTTGTGCATTAAAGAAAAAAAAAAAACTTTTCAAGACTGTTAAAAAAATGCCCTTTAAATGACATCAAAAACCAATCAGAGCTTAGACTTCTTTTCTTTAACTGCTTAGGGATGTTAGATGGTAAACACTGCTCCCCTTGGTAATTACACAACTCTTTTAGGATTATTACATTTCACAATATTACCCCCATACAGTTTGATTACCTTGCTATGGGAAAGGGTTAATGTTGGTACTTCTGGGGAGAGCAGTTTTCTAGAAAAAAGGCAAAAGGGAAGAAAACTTATTAGGACAACAATATAGAAGATAAAGACATTAAGAACTGATTTTACTCCTTTGGGGGGGGGGGATCTGATGTGATTTCAGATAGGGGCAACTTAGACAAGAAGGCAAACAGTCTGCATCAGAAGCAAAGGTAATGAAATAACTTTATTTACCAATATATGTTTATTTATCAGACAACTTGAAACTCGGTTTCATTGTCAGAAAATGCTTTTAAGTTAAGTCACTCAAAAACAGGACTTTTAAATCTTTTTGTACTGGAACCTCATCCAACAGACTAAGGGGCCTCATGGGGAACATTCCTGCTAAAGTTAAAAAAATATTACCAAGTCTACTTTTATTGTCTCCTAAACACTGTAAAACATCATCACAGGGACATGTCAAAAGTTTGGATTGGTTGGGGTCTCACTGCTGAAACCCTAACAATCAGCAGAGTAAACTAGGAGATGTGTGTGGTAATGCATTTCACTCCCCAGGACGCAGCGATCTTTATCAAAATATCTCCATTATAAGCCTATGGGACTGCCTGGACAGAGATGACTGACAGCGGTGAAGTGCAGCACACTGCCACATGCAGCTACATGCTCGTACCTGCCATAAGCATTTTATTCTTTTATAATGACAGGTACACTTTAAAAAGTATTTTCTTTTAGAAAAAAATACCTTAAACTTTCCTCCTCGTCTTCATCAAAAAGCTTAACCTGTGACAGTGCTGGTCTTGATAGAAGCTGTTCCTGCTCTCTCTGTTGTAGTAAAAAGTCGTAGATGTTAAAACTCCCAACATGCATACACTGCTAAATAATTGATACAATTAACAGTAACTGAGGTCATTTTCTCCACTGTAAATAAATATCAATAGGGGGAGCAGATCATAACCTCGAATGCTGTCTAACGTCACTTATTTTGTAATCCTAATCTTCTAATTCTAGCTAATGGATGGACAGAATATTATAGACCATAAAGGTCAGTCAGGTCACTCCCCATGCCGATCTGACTCTTTTATAGTCTATCAATGTCAATGTTTTATTTGTTCTGCCTTTCCACTTTTGACCCTCTCAACAATATAGCAATCAGTTTACAGGAAGAAGGATCCACAGAAGGCAACATCAAGCTTTACTCAAATGTTCATTGGCATAGAAAGAAAGGATATCCCATTGACCTCCTCTGGGTTAAGGCGCCACAATGGTCCACTCCTTGAGAAAGTAAAACGCGCTGGATGGTGAGGTGGGGGGGCATTGTGCTTCTTGGGGTATATGGCTCTGACTTACAGCTGTGACCATGATGGCAATTTAGCCATTAACTTGCATTGGTAAAGGTTTCCATGCTATTATTTCTTGCACTTGCACTTCAGGCATGGGATGTTATGTCTATCAATAGATTTGGAGTCCAAGTATAGTGATTATGTACATTGTTTCCCCTGTACATGTATAATTTTTTATTCATGAAATATTCTCTTCTTGCCCCTCCACCTTGATCTGTGTCTAAGTGTGTGTATATGTTTTTATGGGATCATTTAGGAAACATAATACATTAATAACATTTCATTTCTTGGTGATTTTTGGTTGGTATTTGGTCAATTAAAGGTTATTTTATGGAGCTTTTTGTCATCTTTCTTCCAGAAACTGCACCACTCTTGTCCTTGGTTTGTGTGTGGTTTAGCAATTCAGTTTCATTGAAGTGAAAGGAGCTGAATTGTAATATCACACACAACCTGAGGACAGGGGTGGTACTATTTTTGGTAGAAAATACATTTATTTTACTAATCTTGGATAATCTTTTTTAAGGAGACCATTTACAGGGGCCAATTATCGGCTAGGAGCATTGCTAGAAATGTGTTTTCAGATGCTAATTGGCCCATGCAAAAATGTCTGATCAGCCAAGGATCAGCCGTTCCCTGGCTGAATGCATTTTTTGGGCCAGGCTGAAATATATCGCTATATCTGCCCACAGCAATGTATTTAAATGGCCACACAAACAATGCCGGGATCATTTGTGCGGTCTGGCAGCGCAACTGCTCATGCCTTATAAAGGCACTACAAACGAGAGCAGATCTCAGTGACTGGCTCTGATCTGTATCTTTCCACAGCCCCATATCAAGCAATGTAAAAAGACCTTTAGCAAGAGGTTGAGGTCAGAAAGGAGTAAAACTGCACATTGAAATATACAGGGTTGATTTGTAGTCTCTATCCAGGAAAACATATACAAGTCTGCACAGGTGCTGCACATACAAAAACAGAGGGATATTTTAATCCAAACTATATAGAAAATTGCTTAATTAAAAAAAAAACAAAAAAAAAACCCACAAATGAGCAACAGAAAAAGGGTTGCATACCAATTAAGTGTAATTAAAGATACTTACACCCTAAGGCTGGGTTCACACTACGTATATTTCAGTCATTATTGTGGTCCTCATATTGCAACCAAAACCAGGAGTGGATTGAAAACACAGAAAGGATCTGTTCACACAATGTTGAAATTGAGTGGATGGCCGCCATATAACGGTAAATATTTGCTGTTATTTTAAAACAACGGCTGTTATATTGAAATAATGGCAGTTATTTACTGTTATATGGCGGCCATCCACTCAATCTCAACATTGTGTGGACAGATCTTTTCTGTGTTTTTAATCCACTCCTGTTTTTTGTTGCAATATGAGGACCACAATACTGACTGAAATATACGTTGTGTGAACCCAGCCTAATGGTGCGTTTACACAGAGAGATTTATCTGACAGATTTTTTATGCCAAAGCCAGGAACAGACTATGAAAAGAGAACAGGTCATAAAGTAAAGACTGAGATTTCTCCTCTTCTAAAATCCATTCATGGCTTTGGCTTCCAAAATCTGTCAGATAAATCTTTCTGTGTAAACGCACCATAAGCTAATAAAATCTTTCAGAGTGGGGTGATTTGTGAACACCAAAATGATGGCACAACAGAATATGCTGTCACTTTTATTAGAGGGGTCTTACCCCTGGGTCCCCCATCAATTTTGTCAATGAAGGGGCTGCAGTGCTGGTTTCATGCTGCACTCTCTTCTAAGCAGCACTGCAGCCCCTTCAATCTCAGGATCAATAATATGCATCATTGCCTTATAGGATTTGCTTTTTCAAACAGTACTCTTATCTTATAAAGGATGACATACCACTAGCCTATGCATCACCTTATGATTTTCCAGGGTCAGAACTCAATGACCCCGTTTGAGCCTAAGAATAAAAGGGCTGTAGTGCTGGTTGGAAGGAAATGCAGTATTAAACCAGTGCTGTAGGATCAGTGGGGGGTCCCAGAGAACAAATCCCCACCAATCATAGAGAATATCCTAGCTATACAATAGGATCGGAATAGCCCAACAATATGACCTAATAATGTTATATAATGTACTGTATTAATAATGAATAAATAGTTTTTTTATCTATTTCTAATCTTGCAGATGTTTATTAGTTACAGAAGGAAGTTACATACGTCATGAGAATCTGCTTTATGGCCAACTAAGTAATTTGTTTTGTGCACAGTGTTCTACAGAAGACAACACCTGTCTAGCTTACTCACCATCACTTCTTCAGCCTCACGGACCAGCTCAGCTGTTTTCGCTTCTAGTTCAGCATTTAGTCGTCTAAATAAATAAAATACACAATAAAGCAGACAAGATTACAACCTCATGTCTATGAATATAATGGTTTTGCAAATAAAAAAAAATGGTGTAAAGAAGGACATGTAAAGCAGCTGAGGCCAACCTTATGGTACTCTCCTCAAGGAAACATTACGCCTTTGGGCACAAAACCTTGTAATGGCTTAATAAATTTAAACAAATCAGATCCTCTCAAACCCTGTCAAGTTGGATGGGGACCGTCAGTGGACAGCCACTGTCAGTACCTTCCACCGTGATCTATAGCTGCAGGAGTGGGACGGCTGGGTAGATAACAGCAGGTACATATTCATACTGAACCTGCTGCCTCTACCCCTCTGTTTTACTCTTTTAGCTATAAGTAGCGTAGGTGTATACAGTATTTGGGGAGGGAAGTTGCTAAAGTTACGCTCTGAGGAGGTGTACATACAGGGACGGCTGGTCAGCATTAGATAATAGCGGGTACATATAGAGAACCTACTCTCATCTTTCTTCACATAGCAGCCTGGGGTCCCTCTGGTGCGGCCTGCTCCATTCTATTTATCTTCAGAGAAGCCCTGTATAGGATCATTTCGTTCCATATGCAGGGCTTCTCTCTTCAGTGTGCAGAGACACGTCAGTGCACGGAACGCCATTGGTGTGATGTTCCGTGTACAGGGCGGGTCTTTTAAACTTGCTGCTGACCCATGAAACACAAAAAATGGCCTGAATTGGTAGAATAACCTATTTAGAGATAATAAGTGCTAGGCAGGGCAGGTTAATTGCCTAAGGGTACGTTCACACTTACCGGATCCGCAGCGTATTTTCCGCTGCGGATCCGCAGCAGATTTCATTTAAATAACTGAACACAGCATCAAAGCTGCACCATCAAATCTGCTGCGGATCCTGTAGGTGTGAACGCACCCTTAATGTAAAAGTCAGGAAACTCATTTAAAGTGAATCTGTCAGCTGTAATTCATGAATCCAAATGGCTGACACAATGTTAGATAACTGTAAGGTCAAGGAGACACATGGTACCTGTCATACATCTGTTTGTGCTTCCATAAAATTATAATTTCTGGTATAAAGTATCAAAGAGGCTTACTGCCCCTCCCATTCCTATCCCTGCTAGATTTACAGCGGAGCCCTGCTTCCAAATTTTGCACCTACATACAGTTTCTAAGCACAGTCCAGGAACAAGGTATGGAACCAGGGCTGAAAGCTGACTGTCAATCAAGCAGGGATGGAAATAGAATGGGACACAAGGTGGGGTTCCACGGATAGTATAGGGCAGGTGATAGGTGACGGCTGAATTGAGGACAAAAAGTTTTGTGAGACCAGAGAATCTTGTTTCTCATAGTCTAGGGGTCATTTAGGTGCTTCTTTCTAGCTACTCAGCCATAGAGCCCAGCTTGGCATAGTGCTGCAGTGGTGGCTGACCTTCTGCAAGTTTCTCTCATCTGCACGCAGGGTCCCATCACACCAGCAGCGGTGAGGAGACCCAAGAATGTATTCCCCCCCCCCCCACACACACACACACACACACAAAAACTCCAGAAAAAAAAAAATATATATAAAAAAGTATGTCTGAAATATTCTCTTACAAAAAGCAGCACTGTAATCTGCACAGTGGATTCCATACTGATCCTGATGTGGAATTTTCAGTGCAGTTTTAGCTTGTGTGAACATGCCCTTAAAGGTATACATCAGGAAATACAGCAAAGCCAATGCTGTGTGAATACAGCCATACAAGACATAACATCCAGGGGGTGTGGGCAGCTCTGTGGCCCCCTGGGTCACCTCTACCTACTTGTACTCTTCCTCTTTGGCCAGCAGGGTATCTTGTGTGGTCTTCTTCACTACGCCTTCTGCAGGTCCAGCTCCTCTGCTTTTCCTCACCTATAATGTGACAGTGTTAGATTATAATGATATATTATATTACACACCTGCACGTGCAGTAAGCGGAATCCGAGTCTGACTCCCTAGTCCCCGGCAACTGCAGTGATCAGAACGCTATGTACGCTATGGCAGCTGGACACAGAACACGGCTCTCTGTACAGCGGTCCTCACCGTGCTCGGGGCAGGCTGCACCCTTACCTTGCTGGATACAGCCGCAGATCTCCGTGTCTCCGCCATTGTACGGTCTTCAGGTTACATTTAGGCGCCGGCGTTGTGTTGCTAAGCAACCAACATTGAACTATCGCGAGACACCAACCTGCACAAGGCGGTAGATCAGCTGGCCTGGTCTATGTGGAGCGCGGGCTGTGTCCGTGTCTGTCAGGAGTCTGCGCACAACTCATCATTCCTATCATTAGTATAGCTACAATTCTTCCCTGTCCGTGGCCGCTGCACAAGCTGCCATAGTCCTGGTCCCACCAGTATAACAGGGTTTTATTTTTTCACTTTTTATCTTTCTTTCTTCTAAGCTGTGGCTGTCATTAGTATACTATTATATCAGCATTTATGAGTATGCCATACAGTATAAAACCTATAGCCCTTTCCTTCACTTCCTTCATTTTAGGGTTCTTATAGCTTAAAAAAAAATTAAATTTTACGCAATCTATTTCAATAATTTTTTTAAACTGAAATTTTTTTTCAGATTTTAAGATTCACACTGGGGTCTGTGTTTGGACTGGCCATCACTTTTTTAGGGTCCTATTTAGAGATGAGCGAACCGGGTTCGGGTTCGAGTCCATCCGAACCCGTACTTTCGGCATTTGATTAGCGGTGGCTGCTGAAGTTGGATAAAGCCCTAAGGCTATGTGGAAAACATGGATATAGTCATTGGCTGTATCCATGTTTTCCAGACAACCATAGAGCTTTATCCAAGTTCAGCAGCCACCGCTAATCAAATACCGAACGTTCGGGTTCGGATCGACCCGAACCCGGTTCGCTCATGTCTATTGCTCATACATTATCTGTCCATGCTCCCGGTCTCCTCCTGCTCCTGACCAGTGATTGGCTGAGAGGCCTGTAAGCTCAGAGAAGCTGCAGCACAGTGCAGGGAAGAGAGCAGGAGGAGACTGGGAGGGCGGACAGGTAATGTATGAACAGTTTAGCAATGCACAGTCGGCGGCTGATTATTTTAGGTCTGGACCTAGAGAACGATCAGCCAATGATGTTTCATCAGGTGATCGTTATCTCTATTAGGGTCCATTTACACAGAAAGATTATCTGCCAAAGATTTGAAACCAAAGCCAGAAAGAGACTATAAACAAAGATCATAAAGGAAAGTCTGAGATTTCTCCTCTTTTTAAATCCATTCCTGGCTTTGGCTTCAAAATTTTGGCAGATAATCTGTCAAATAATCTTTCTGTGTAAATAGACCCTTATGCTGCGTTTACACAGAACGATTATCGCTCGAATTTTCGCAATAACGATCACATTTGAGCGATAAACGTTCAATGTAAACACAGCAAACGATCAAGTGATGAGCGAAAAAGCGTTTATTTTGATCTTTCAACATGTTCTCAAATCATCGTTCATGGTTCGCTAAAAATTTGCAGATCATCGCTTCTCGGCCTTTTGGCTAAGATCAAGTGTAGTATCTGTTCTTATCAGTTTAATATCTGATACGTCCCCTATCTGGGGACCATATATTAAATGGATTTTTAGAACAGGGAGAAATAAAAAGAGCTTGCTCTGTCCTCACCAGGCATTGACCTGGTATTGCAGGGCCTCCAGGTTAAGTGCACAAAAAAAAGAAAAAAAATTGCAGATTGTTTCGTGTAAACAGTCTTTCAAAGATTCATCCTATGTAAAAGATGGGCTTAAGCGATCTTAAAAATGATCCCAATAACGATTTTTCTTACGAATTTTCTTACGATTTTTCTAACGATTTATTCGTCTAAATGCTGATCGTTATAAAAACCAAATCGTTGCTTCAAAACTGTTAAACGATTGATTGGGCGAATTATTGCTCTGTGTAAACGTAGCATTACACAGAGCGATAATCGGCCTGATTCAGCCGATTATCGCTCTCCTAATGCTACGTTTACACAGTGCAATAATTCGCCCAATCGTACGATTAACGATTTCGAAGTAATGATATGTTTTTTTATAACGATCAGCGTTTAGACAGCCTATCTCATCATTTAGACAGCTTAAGCCCATGTCACACACAGAGTAAATTGGTGCAAGACAACCACTACAGATTTGAAAACATATTGAAAAATCAAAATGAACGATTTCTCGCTCGTCGCTTGATCGTTCGCTGTGTTTACACGAGCCGTTTATCGCTCAAATGCGATCGCTATTGCGAAAATTCTAACGATAATCGTATCGTGTAAACGCAGCATAAGTCTATGAGTGCCTTGCAGACTTAAAGGGGTAGTGCGGTGCTAAACAATTATTCACTAAATAACACACATTACAAAGTTATACAACTTTGTATTGTATGTTATGTTAGTGAATCGCCCCCTTCCCTGTGTTTCCCCCCACCCACACCAGACCCGGAAGTGTAGTGCTCTATACATACCTGCCTCTTTCCGACCCCATCCGCCATCTTGTGCCAATGATGTCATCTTCGGACGGACAGCCGAACCGCTCCGACCGTCCCTAGTACCAGCCGCCCTCTAGTGCCGGACGGGTGTCGCGTCATCAGCTGCTCAGCCATGATTGGCTGAGCATAACTGTGCTCAGCCAATCGCGGCTGAGCAGCTGATGACGTGGCAGAGGGCGGCTGGCACTAGGGACGGTCGGAGCAGTTCGGCCGTCTGAAGATGACATCAAGATGGCGGACGGGGTCGGAAAGAGGCAGGTATGTATAGAGCACTACACTTCCGGGTCTGGTGTGGGTGGGGGGAAACATGGGGAAGGGGGCATTCACTAACATAACATACATTACAAAGTTGTATAACTTTGTAATGTGTCTTATTTAGTGAATAATTGTTTAGCGCCGCACTACCCCTTTAAATGGAGAAAATTACTTATGGTTTACAAAGCCAGCACAGTTTGAATCTAAGGAAAGGATCCAGGGGGAGATTTATCAAACATGGTGTAAAGTGAAACTGGCTCAGTTGCCCCTAGCAACCAATCACATTCCACCTGATTGGTTGCTAGGGGCAACTGAGCCAGTTTCACTTCAATCATGTTTGATAAATCTCCCCCCACCCCACAATGTGTAAAATTTTCTTAACAAAAAAAAAGACCAAAAAAAGATTGGTTGTTTTTCAGCTCACAAATGCTGCGGAGAGGGGTGAGCCATAAGACAATACAGAAATAGCAAGGACATACCCACATAACATTTTCGTGTTAGGTGTTTTTTTTTCAGTACATTTTTATGTTTTTCTGCTTTTTGACAGTGTTTGGAGTTTTTTTTCAAGAAATAGTGCCTGTGTTTCTTCCCGTAGACTTCTATGGGCTATGTTCCCACTTCGTTATAATATCGGGGGAAGGCGGCTATCTGGTTAGAGAAGTCTAACAAAGTGTTAAAAAAATCTTTTCCCGTTTTGGCTTGGGATCACACTTACACTATTCCTGTGGATGATTAGAGCCTAAAATCCCCGTTTTAAAGCGTAACAGTTGTTTCAGAGTAAATTTTTTTTTTAAACATTAAATATCAATAGTACAAGCGATTTTAAGAAACTTTGTAATAGGTTTTATAAACCAAAAGAGTTTCCTTCTGGACTGAAAAAGCAATCTCCCAGCCTCCCCCCTCACATCAGATGAAGCAGGATTTCTGTCTCCATTATGTGGCTATGGAGAGGGGAGGGGCTGTTAGGAGTGACTGAGCACGGAGCAGTCCTGCACAGCACAACACCCTGCAATCTTCTCTCAGTAAGTTCATAGATAAGCACTGACCTTTCTGACCCCAGAATCCTGTGTTTTAGGTGCCCAGACAGTCTACAAACAGCTGACCTTCATGTCACCTCTTCCTGCTCCCTCATCTCCCTCAGCCCCTCCCCCCTTCATAGGCTTACAATGGAGAGAGCAGAGCCCGTCTTCACTGGCTTCTCTGTAATGAAGACGTGTTTGCCTGATAATGCACAGATAAGAAGTCAGGGGGGGAGGCTGGGAGATTGCTTCTTGAGTACAGAAGGAGGCTTTTTTGGCTGATAAAACCTATTACAGAGTTTCTTAAAATCGCTTATACTACTGATTTCTGCAATAAAAAAAAATATGACAGTTACTCTTTAAGAAGCTCCCCCCCCCCCAGACTATTTTGAGAACGTTGCTGCCTGCTGAACTTCCTGTTCTGGCTCAGAGTTGTGCGTTGCTCTCTGCCTACATGTCCCAGAATCCCGTGCCTTGCCAGTCTGTCCCCCCTTGTTATGCCTGTTTTGCAGTTTCCCCTCCCACAGAATGGCTTACAGGCAAATGAATGGATTATAACACTTCCGGCGTCCACAGCAGGGGTAGAAAGCATGGTAAGGCCTTGGAATTGTGGCTTACTAGTTTAGATTAATAACTTATATAACTTTAGGTTTAGGGGAAAACTATGGAAAAAAAAATATTTGGCTGGACTTCATCTTTAAATAGATGGCCGCTAACAGTGGCATAGCTATAGGGGGTTGCAATGGTCGCCATGGCGACCAGGCACCTAGCTACAGGGGGCCTGCTGGCCCCCCTCATCACTTCCTGTCACTCTGCAGTACTCCCGAATCAGCTACGATAATGGCAGCTGGTTCAGAAGAACTGCAGTGAGATGCTCTATTCTCCTATTCAGTTATATCAAATCCGTGATACAACTGAATCAGGCCGTTTTTAGCACTGTGTGGTAGGGGTAACTGCAGGGGCCCCCCAAACCCCCACCCCCAAAAGGACCTAGAAACTCCCTGCACTGCAAGCAGCGCCCCCCGGTGAAGACAGCTCCGTGCTACGGCTGTGGCACCTCATCTTGGTAGGTCCACTCAGATTGTGGACACTCACGGCTTCTCCAGTCTGTCCTCCCCCCAATCTCCCAGGATGGTCTGCATCTCTCCAGGCACAGACATGTAAAGGGGGGGCATAGTTACGGATCCTGCACGGTGTACCACTGACTGCTGAGCTGTGGCTACTGTGCAAGCATATGAGCACACAGGTAACCTTCTCACTCCTATTAACCCTTTAACTCCACCATTGCTGCTTAGCTGTCATGAACCACCATTCAGGAGCCTAAAAATTGGGTGACAATGAGAGCTGCACATCATAACAAATGTCACCCAACTTTCTCAGGATCCTGTATGGCAGCAAGCAATATGCAACCTATTGCTCCCCAGCTGTGATGAAATTACAACTCATGCAGCTCTCAGGGCATCCTGGAAATTGTAGTTTCACCACAACTCTGGAGTCAAAGGTTTTGGACTTTAACTTTATAGCTCTAATAGTTATTAGATAAACTGGCACACAGCTTTCCCAGACTCCTGAACACTATATTTGCCTGGTTGTGCAGTGTTTAACCCCTTACTCCAATGCAGTTGTCATAAACTACCATTCAGGAGTTTGGAAAGTTGGTTGAGACACTAGATCAGAGCTGTACTGAGATTATTACGGTTGGAATACAGCTTTCTCAGAGTCCTGAACAATATATTTGGTTAGGTATGCAATAGGAAGCCCCTCACCCCCTGCTCCAGCCGCTAGGGTCCTGCCACCCCTGGTGTATACAGTATGTTATGTTATCTACAAGGTACTAAGTTACAAATTGATCAGTTACATACAGTACAGCAGTGTAACATAGTATGCCACATATAGTACGTATAGTACAGTATATACATATATTATATGAAAAGAAGAAGGCAAGAGGCGGCACTCTAAGATTATAGTGAACAAAACGTGGTTTAAGTTTATTCACCCAGTATGCAACGTTTCAATCTACTCAATGAGATCTTTGTCAAGCACAGATCCTGCTTGACAAAGATCTCATTGAGTAGATTGAAACGTTGCATACTGGGTGAATAAACTTAAACCACGTTTTGTTCACTATAATCTTGGAGTGCCGCCTCTTGCCTTCTTCTTTGAGTTACCTCCGGGACCTGGGTCTGGAACCGTGGGGCAGAGCACCCTATCTGAGCCTTGAGCCACACAGTGCCGTTTGGCAACTCTACATTTTTCTACATATATTATATGCGTATAGTACTATAAATGGCAGTGATCGATAGCACCAGACCCACACAAGGTGGGGGCTTCGCTTTTACCAATACTTGCCCTGTTGGCAAAATAACCAAGAAAAGGCCCTGATTACTGAATATACTGCTGGCCCGAGCCTTCTGCTCTTTCTTCTGCTTCCAGCACATATGACCAGAGAGGAGCAGAAACCTGGACAGGTGAGATTATACTTAGAACTACAACCACCATTATGCCCTTTTAACAGTTTATTAAAGGAGTTGTAGGCTTGCAGCATGTGTCTCTCCAAGCTGCTTAACTACTACCCACATCATGCCCTGCTGACATTTCATGATGGGAGTTGTAATTTTTTCAGTCTGCGTCTTTCAGTTTGCAGCACTACAACTCCCATCATGTCCTCCTGGTAGCTCATGATGGGAGTTGTAGTTTTGCAGTCTCTGTTTCTCCATGTTACAGAAATACAATCCCCATCGTACCCTGCTGGCAGTTAATGATGGGAGTTGTAGTTTTCAAGCTGGAGACTCAAAGATTGTGAAACAATGATTAGGGAATGACACATAAATTATAGGGGACAGTGGCACAATACATGAGGGGGACACAGTGGCACAGTACATGACGGGGCCAGTGACAATTCATAAGGACACAGTGGCACATCAGGGGGAGTCACCGGGTGGGAGGCCCAAGCTAAAATTTTGCACCAGGGCCCATCAGCCTTTAGCTACGCCCCTGGCCGCTAATAATGATCATTATTAGTGGCTGTTTATGTTACAAGACGACTGCCTTCCCTGATATTATTACTTAGTGGGAACATAGCTATAGGGGGAATAAACTACAGAAATAAAAATGTCATGTCTATATGTATATTGGCGTTTTCCTCTGGTGTTTTCCCCCATTCTTCAATAGAAATGCTCAAATCACATGACAGTAAAATACTTGACTTGACTGGTGAATTGGGAGTCCACCCTGCTCCTATGACTACCAACTTCCAGAAGACATCTAGCAGTGAGCATGTAACACAGTATGGGTATAAATAACATTGTAAAGTATTCCAGTTGTCACACTGTCTATTAGACCAGACACTTAGGGCAGGAATTTAATGGCAGATCTATATGGCAGCCTATGCTAATGCCAGAGCCTAGATGAAGTGCAGGTGGCCCTGCTTCTTAGGACATACACTCTGCCTAGAAAATAAAGGCGAGAATTATCCACATACGTAATAATATTTAGATGCCTCTCCATTGCTTGTTGTCTATGCCAGTTTTATTGCCGTGTTGTAAATTCACATTTCTGTTTTATGTCCACTGGCTCTGTTTTAAAGGGTTTTAGAATGAAGATAAGCATATGTTTGTTATTTTGTATTTTAATTTAATTTATATTTTATTAGTATTACTTGCATACTATATTATTATATTACAACTGTATATAATTCCCTGTTTGAAGAACATTATTTAATCATGTTTTCAATGCAAATAAGAACCCGGTATCGCCTTCTAGTGTGGATACCTGCTGTGCTTGTTTACTTTCTTGTAGAGAGAATATTAAATATTCTAACAAGCATTCATGTCAGCTGATGGCTCCTGCAAGTTAAACATGCTAAGGTAAAATAACAGTATATATACAGAGACTCATACATTCTGGTAATATTTGTACTTGATCAATATGAAATAAGCTTTTCATTAATTTCCATGATGGTTTCAATAAATTTGTGTTAAATGGGGTACAGTGTAAAGTCACTGCAGGTGAGCGCCAATCTCATTGTGTAAAAGGACCCTTAAAGGCTGGGTTAACATTACCATAACATTTTAGTGTCTGTAGTATGTCCCCAAGTCTCGACCTGACTGCACTTCTGATGATCTGAACTGAGAGCCCCAGTGTGAGTAAACATGTTGTGGAAGAAATCTACAGTGGAAAATAGAAATATTAACAGGTAAATTTGCAAATCTGCCTGCAGGTTTTACCATGGTTTTCACCGTCAATATTACAATGGGTTATAGATAAACAGTATCATCAGTACTTGTGCCATATATAATTACATACTGCTAGTATACTGCTCTTCAAAATGTCTTTCCTGTTAGTTGTGAGTAGAGATGATCGAACAGGGCTGAGGTTCAGGTTCCTATGAACCCAAACCGTCGTCATTTAACTCCTGCTGCCTTCCCGTTCCGTGGGGAAGTTGGAGACAGCCTGATTACTGCCTGGAAAACAGGGATACCACCTACACCTTCCCCACGGAGCGGAAAGGCAGCAAGAGTCAAATGCCAATGGTTCGGGTTCGTACGAACCTGAACCTCGGCCCTGTTCGATCATCTCTAGTTGTGAGTTGGGATGGAAACAACAAATCCTCAGCTTCCAAGGAAAATTGCAAGAGCTCACCGCAATGGCAAGATACAGACTCACTACAGACATGAAAATAGTTAAAAGCAGCCCCCCCCAACTGCTAAAAAAAATTCCCACAAACTTAATGACAGAAACAAAAGGACAGCGCTCCACACTGGGTGAGAAAAACAAGAGCAGGTAACTCTCACCGTTTGGAGGTGTTGGGAGTGTTTTTTCCCAAAAAATAATGAGGCTCTTGGTTACCATTTGCAACCAGTGTAAACCACCCCACCAACGATAAGGTGGCCTCATGCTCGGGGCGGACCCTACACTGTACTATGGCCTCTCCATGGCATGTAATAAGTCTATACTCTGGGCATGCAAGATCCATCTTATACCAGCAACAGTAATTATACCACCTGGGTGGGATGGGTGGAGCGCACAACCAAGTAAAGGCAGCTGGTATAAGATGGATCTTGCATGTCCAGAGCATAGGCGTATTACATGCCATGGAGAGGCCATAGTACAGTGTAGGGTCTGCCCCGAGCATGAGGCCACCTTATCGTTGGTGGGGTGGTTTACACTGTTTGCAAATGGTAACCATTGGTAACCATTATTTTAGTGGAATTTTTTTCAGCAGTAAGGGGGCTGCTCTTAACTATTTTCATGTCTGTAGTGGGTCTGTATCTTGCGATTGCAGTGAGCTATTGCATTTTGCTGTGTTTTTGTGTGTGTGCGCAATTTTAGCCATAGCAACATGCTTTTGCCCAGTGTGAATGGTGTTCTAGGAGAGCTGACCAAATTTGTCTTTTTTTCTGAAATCCTCAGCTTCGTTTGTCTGTAGCTTGAAAAAACCATAGTAAACATAAAAGCCATTAGAAATGCTGTAAGCACTGATGAAATGGCTCACCTAGACTTAAAACAACTAGTTCGTCTATTGCTGCGTTTACACGGAACGATAATTCGCCCATTCGTACGATTAACGATTTCGAAGTAACGATTTTTTTTATAACGATCAGCGTTTAGACGGAACAATATATTATATGGAAAATTCGTTTTGTGATCGTTTTGCGCTCGCTTAAGTCTATCTTGCACATAGGAAAAGTCGGTGAACGACTGTTTAAACGGAACGACCTGTGAATTTTTTGCGAACGACGATTGTGACGGACGACGAACATGTTGTAAGATCAAAATGAACGATTTCTTGCTCGTCGTTGGATTGTTCGCTGCGTTTACACGTACGATTATCATTCGAATTTGATCGCTATCGTGCAAATTCGCACGATAATCGTTCCGTGTAAACGCAGCATAAGAATAGGCCATCAATAATAAATTTATGGATGAGTGGTGAGAAAGCCACTTTCATAAGGATTCCCCATTGGTCTTCATTTTCTCTGTTTGGAGACAATACTCAGCCACTGATGCTTGTTTGAGTTCCAGCCCAACATATATCAAGTGTGCTACTTGTTAAAGGTGTTATTCAGCGCTACAAAAACTTGGCCACTTTTCCCACACTTTTGTCTCCATTTCAGGTGTGGTTTGCAATTAAGCTCCATTTACTTCAATGGAACTGAGTATCAAACCCCACCCAATTTGGAGACAAGAGTGGTGCAAAAGTGGCCATGTTTTTAGTAGCATGTTTAACTTGCTGCCACTGAACTTCATGTTCTGGCACAGGAGTTGCGCACCACTCTGTGCCTACAATTCCCAGTATCCCATGTGTCGGCAGTCTGTCCTCCCTTGTTACGCCAATATTCAATCCCCCCTTCCCCCATAGAATGGCTTACATGTAAATTAATAGACTACAACACTTCTGGCATCCACAACAGTGAAAATACGCCCTTATTTTGATAATTACAGGTGCTAATAATTATCATGATAATTATTTATGCCCATAATTAGCAAAATACGGCTGTATTCTTGCCTCAGAAATTGTTGTGTGAACATACTGTTAGACTGTCTAATCTGGTAGTGGTACATGTGGTGGCACACTCCCCTTTTAAAGACATACTTTTCAGTAAGCCATGCCCCATTTCAGGAAAGGTGCAAAAAGTATCTAAAACACACTAAGGGGGAGATTTGTCCATGTTACCTTCCATCACAGATCTCATCCTACTCTTTGATACACTGCTCGGCCTATTTTTATGAGGAATGGGTGTCAGGAACGAGACAGCAGGACAATACAAGACAGTGAGCCCTGACGCTGAACCCCACCCACTGTCCTCTACCTACTTGCCACAATCCGCCCTAAGATGGCGGCGAGCAACTGGGCGGCAGTCCCTGCACTGGCTAAGTGGGACACAAAGACAAGACAGACAGACAAAACACAATAAAGAATGGTCGACAGTCTGGGTCACAACAATCGGGCAGCGCAGTACAAAAACACAATCCAAAAAGCAAAGTAAATAAACAGGCAATATGGTCAGGGGCAGGCAGCAAGTAGGGATAGTCAGAATACAAGGCAAAATAGTCAGAATACACACAGAGCTAAACAGAGGCAGAAGCAGGCTGAGACAAGCTCAATATCCGGCACTAGAATGAGCCTCAGCCAAATACTTATAGGGAACAAGGAGACAGTTTCAGCCCCCTATTGGACAAGGCTCCTGGTTCCAAACAAAATCACCTGCGGATCAGAACTGGCAGCAGTGTAACTCCTTAATAGCCAGAGCACACAGCAGACGGGTGGGGCTGAACACAAAACTAGAAATAGGCCAGTGTTCAGACAGGGTTCAGGGTACTGCACAAGACATACAAAACACTGAATATCAGCGTCATCTCAGCCGCGCAGCACGAGCTGAGGGGCGCACGGAGTTCATCCCAGGCACATTCATGACAGTACCCCCCCTTTTATGAGGGGCCACCGGACCCTCACTCAAATCAGGAGTAGGCGGAAAATTACCTTTCACCACACAGGTTTCAATGTCACTATCAATGTCGCTATCCGTCTCCCACTCGTCAGCGGAGGACTCAGGGTTACAGACAGATGAGTTACAGACTGAGTTATCGTCACCACAATTTACATTAGCATCAGGCACAGATATGGCAGGTTTATCAGAAGAACAATTTATGCCAATTTCACCAATGGTTACCTGTGCGCCCAGATGACCTTCCTGGGAGTTACCTGGACGCTGATAATAATGTTCTGATTGCCGGGGACGTATGGGGCAATGGCTGATGTAGTGACCACTGTTCCTGCAGTAAAAGCACAGGCCATTATGTCTCCGAAACTCTTGTCTTGTCCTGATGTTCAATACTCCCAGCTGCATAGGTTCCTCCTCTGAGACATCAGGGGGGAGGAAAGGTTTTTGAACAGGAGAAGTGGAAGTTTGGAAGAGGTCAGAGTTAGCTTTCGCCCTCTTTCTGTCACGTAGTCTGCGGTCAATAGAAATGGCCAAGGCCATGGTCTCTTTAAGGGTTGGTGGATCTGGGTGACCTACCCACGCATCCTTAATGCCCTCTGCTGATCCTTGCTTAAAGAAAGCCTTTAAAGCCGGTTCACACCAAGTAGTCACCACACAAAATTTTCCAAATTCAGAACAATATTCCTCTGCTGGTCGCTTACCCTGACGCAGAGAGAGTAGATTATTCTCTGCCAATGCCATGTGATCCGGTTGAGCATATATAGTACCCAGGGACAAAAAGAATTTCTCTAAGCTACTCCATTCCTCCGCCTCAGGAGGGATTTTAAGAGCCCAAGCCTGAGGATCTCCCTGAAGCAGTGAGACCACAATACCAACCTTCTCCTGCTCAGAAGGGAAGTGATTGATCCGAAAAAACAACATGCAAGAACTCCTAAACGACTCAAACTTCTCCATTTTGTCAGAAAATCTATTAGGGAGCAACATGACAACTTTTCTAGGCCTTTCCACCACTGGGGGCGCTACCACAGCATTATTCTGGTTGGCAGACAAAACTTGAACCTGTTTAGCTAGGTCTTCAACCAGGCAAGACAAAGCCTACATCTTAGCAACCAGGTTAGAATCCATTAACTGGGTGATCTGGTTTGCCAGTTTGACCACCAGGCCTGACACCCCCTCCACCTGGGTAGCAAGATCTTCCACAGTAATCATGGCACCAGAGGGGGGCAGTATATATATTGGGCCGGATATTCTGTCAGGAACGGGACAGCAGGACAATACAAGACAGTGAGCCCTGACGCTGAACCCCACCCACTGTCCTCTACCTACTTGCCACAATCCGCCCTAAGATGGCGGCGAGCAACTGGGCAGCAGTCCCTGCACTGGCTAAGTGGGACACAAAGACAAGACAGACAAAACACAATAAAGAATGGTCGACAGTCCGGGTCACAACAATCGGGCAGCGCAGTACAAAAACACAATCCAAAAAGCAAAGTAAATAAACAGGCAGTATGGTCAGGGGCAGGCAGCAAGCAGGGATAGTCAGAATACAAGGCAAAATAGTCAGAATACACACAGAGCTAAACAGAGGAAGAAGCAGGCAGAGACAAGCTCAATATCCGGCACTAGAATGAGCCTCAGCCAAATACTTATAGGGAACAAGGAGACAGTTTCAGCCCCCTATTGGACAAGGCTCCTGGTTCCAAACAGAATCTCCTGCGGATCAGAACTGGCAGCAGTGTAACTCCTTAATAGCCAGAGCACACAGCAGACGGGTGGGGCTGAACACAAAACTAGAAATAGGCCAGTGTTCAGACAGGGTTCAGGGTACTGCACAAGACATACAAAACACTGAATATCAGCGTCATCTCAGCCGCGCAGCACGAGCTGAGGGGCGCACAGAGTTCATCCCAGGCACATTCATGACAATGGGTGGGCCGTTATACAAATCACGAATGTGCAAAAGAAGAGCCCGTGGAGCCTCATCAAACAGTCTCAAAACACAGGACTAGCCAGATAGGGGTGGCTCCTGTAAGGAAACCACCAAAACCACCATATTAAGTGCCCCTATATGTCAATGTAATGACAAGGAAAAAACCAAGGCCAGGTATCCATCCACATACAGCTTTTGCGGGGTGTTGCCCCTCATCAGTGTGAAGCAGGATTCTGGCTAGGTGGAAGCAATGCCTAGTAGAGCCATAAGGGAGACAAATCGCTGATCTCAAGAAGACCAGCCACACGACAACACTGCTGGCTGCTCGTGAAGGTGCTTAATGCAGTGAAGTCCTAGGTGCATTGCCCCCTGGGAAACATGAATATACAAAAGAAGAGCCCGTGGATCCTTATCAAAGAGTCTCAAAACACAGGACTAGCCAGATATTCCTCCTGTAAGGAAACCACCAAAACCACCATATTAAGTCCCCCTATAAGTCAATGTAATGACAAGGGAAAACCAAGGCCAGGTATCCATCCACATACAGCTGTTTCGGGGTGTTGCCCCTCATCAGTGTGGAGCAGGACTCTGGCTAGGTGGGAGCAATGCCTAGTAGAGCCATAAGAGAAACAGATTGCTGATCTCAGGGAGACCAGCCAAATGACAACACTGCCGGCGCTACTGAAAGCGCTCAATGCAGTGAAGTCCTAGGTGCATTGCCTCTTGGGAAACATGAATATTCAAAAGAAGAGCCTGTGGAGCCTCATCAAAGATTCTCGAAACACAGGACTAGCCAGATATCCCTCCGGGAAGGACCCAGCCAAGGGGTGGCTCTTGTAAGGAAACCACCATATTAAGTGGCCCTATAAGTCAATGTAATGACAAGGAAAAAACCAAGGCCAGGTATCCATCCACATTCAGCTGTTTTAGTGTGTTGCTTCTCATCAGTGTGAAGCAGGATTCTGGCTAGGTTGGAGCAATGCCTATAGAGCCATAAGAGAAACAGATCGCTGATCTCAGGGAGACCAGCCAAACGATAACACTGCCGGCTGCTAGTGAAAGCACTCAATGCAGTGAAATCCTAGGTGCATTGCCCCCTGGGAAACATGAATTTGCATCAAAGAGTCTCGAAACACAGGACTAGCCAGATATCCCTCCAGGAAGGACCCAGCCAAGGGGTGGCTCCTGTAAGGAAACCACCAAAACCACCATATTAAGTGGCTTTATAGGTCAATGTAATAACAAGGGCCACTTAATATGGTGGTTTCATGGTTTCCTTTCAGGAGCCACCCCTTGGCTGGGTCCTTCCCAAAGGGATATCTAGCTAGTCCTGTGTTTCAAGACTCTTTGATGAAGCTCCACGGGCTCTTCTTTTGCATATTAACGTCTCCCAGGGGGCAATGCACCTAGGACTTCACTGCATTGAGCACTTTCACTAGCAGCCGGCAGTGTTGTCGTTTGGCTGGTCTCCCTGAGATCAGCGATATGTTTCTGTTATACAAATCGAGCACTTTTTAGCTTTGCATCATCCCCATTTCCTCATAGATTGCAGAGTTTTGTAAGCAGGGCCAAGCTTCTACCCGTCCTGTCCATAGCTAAGAAGGTTCTGACTCCTAACATTACACAGTGTCTGGAGGTAGTTCAGACTACAACCTCTCCCCAAACAGTGTGAATTTATAGTGACATCTGTCACCAAGTCTGACCACTGTAATCACTGCTATAATCACAGAAATTAAATGCCATTACTCATCCCTGAAAAAAAATGTCATTTATTTATGGATTTTATTATTTTATTTATTGACTGAGCATAATTTATAGGGAAATAAGATTCCTTCTTGCCAGACCATACCTACAGAGAGTATATAGTTTACAGGACACCCAGACTGTGAAGTGCAAGCAGAACCAACGTTTCCCTATGACACAAAAAAGTATTTTCAGTTATTTTATGCTTTGGTATTAATAGTTGTTATTGACTTTTCATTCTCATCAAATTATATATTTATCATGATATTGTATTTGCCAGGATTTTATGTTATATTTTATATTTTGATTATTATATGATTTTTGTAGCAAACTCAAAAACCACAACCACATTTTTGTGTTAACTAAAAAAGGGATGCGTTTTAATCCGTTTCTTCATCTGTTATTTTATAATGGAAGTCAATGGATAAACAGATCAAAATGAATGCACACAAATGCATTGGGGTTTTTTTTTAAAATCTTTTTTGCATAATACAGATTGCAAAAACGGATTGCAAAAAAACATAATGTGAATCCACACAAGGTACTATTTTTGGAAAAAATGGCAGTTCTTTTCATACTGCAATGATATGCATTGAAGTCAATGGAACAACGGCCTAAGGCCTAAGGACAGGTGTGGCACTGCTTTTAAATGAAAGCAGACATGTTTTTATAGAGGGCCCAGCTAACCGGTTTACTTATGTTTTCCAATGATACCTCCCCATAACTGAGAGATCTGGCCCCCCTCAACCATTATGTAAATGTGTGGTGTACCCCCGGTGTGATGTTATATCGGAGGAGCTGTCGGTCACTTGCTAGATGATGAAGTGTGACGCCACTCCGGTGGTGGATGGCCGAGATACAGCCGGACCTTGGGATGTTGTCACGTGACACCAGTGTCTGGTGGGCACACAGGTGTGATGGCACGCCTGCTTTTATTTCATCAGGTCAGCTGTACCCTTTTCCCCTGTGGTCATTGTCCTGCCGGGATGCTACCGGGTCCCTTGGGATGATGTAGTCACGGATGGCCAGAGTGGTATAGTGACCCTCCCAGATAGTAGGACCCGCCACCCACAGAAAGGGGGGATTGTCTCAAAGTTGCGGTGTGTGTACTGTGTCGGTGGTGGTGAATAATCACAGACTGTTGAAAAAAAGTTGAGTTAGTTTACTACTTGTAAATGTGCAGCAGGTAATACAGAAGTAACAGTATAAGGTTTCTTTGGATAAAGTCTCTGAAACACACTTGACAAAGTTCCAATAAACACTTGATAAGAGAACAACCAGATCTGTAGTATAAGTGCACTGTAGGGTATAGTTTAGTTGGTTGCGTGGTACTGAGTAAGCCAAGAAGTAGAGTAGCAGAGAGGAGCATGCCGTGAGAGTCTCAACCCATGTAGTAATGTGCTCTGCCGGGATGTTGGAGGATGAGGTAAAATACTTGTAAGAAGAATAAGAATAAGAAGAAAACCTGTGCCGTGTATTGACCTTTGACTTCAGTCTTCACACCACCTTAAGCCCACTAGACTTGGCTGAACCTTCCTAATGGGTGACACAGGCCCCAGACCTTGTTACCTGGGATGAGCGGAATGCTGAGGGTTCCAGGCTGACACCCGCACTGCGAGATGGAGTTCATAGGCTACTGCAACTTTGCTTCACCCGGATCAGTTCCTGGCTTTGTGTCTCTGGTATGGATACTGTCCTGCACTGCGACTTCTCCTTGTCCACGGCGTCGGTTGAGGTTATCTCTGGCTAGTCCTCTCTTAAGAGGGGTTCAACAATGCATAGTGCTTTCGATAGTCACTGATAAAGAAGTGGGTAACAGTGAGCTGTCTTGTGTCCTTCCCATGCGGGGTACTGACTAAGACTGACCCTTGGGGTACGGGGACCTGGCAGAGGGCCAGGCCCCAGATAGGACCACTGTGGAGAGCTATCTAGCGTGTGTCCTTCCTCCACAATGTCCAGAACGAAAGACTCTTGCTCCTCTCCCACCCATGGGACTAACTTCCTCTCCAGCGTGTATGGTGGGCTGTGAGTGGGTGAAAGAGTGCAATAGAAGAAAGGAGGGAGATGATAGGAGAGAAAAAAACAGACATCCTACTGGTCTGCAGATTCTGGTAACACACAAACACAATAACCCTTTGCAATCCTTCAGCTGTGCTGCTTCCAGATATACATACATAATACAGCGGCATCTAGTAACTAACTTTTAGTACTACTTTTACCTCAATAATAATATAAGAAGTACAGACTTTTGCGAATGGTGTATATATAACTGCAACACCGCTAACACCACAAATGAACCACTGAAACTAGCCATTGGGACGTGAACACCAACAGTTCACTGCAGGTGGGTTTAGCAGGCAGCCTGTGACTCAACCAATCAGCGTCACGGGTTGACTTCCTGACTACACAGCTTGTATGACCATAGGACAAGCTTTGCTACAAACAAGGAGACGTCACAGTTCACATAGTGACAGGTCCACTTTGAGCAACAACTTGTTACAATAAGTCATGATAGCGGAATTTTGATCTTCAATACCAATTTGATACTTAATAACGTAGAAACCCCCTCACAGGAGTGCAAATCTAATGCCCCCCTCCCGAGACTGCAGATGTAATGCCCCTCCAGACTGCAGATGTAATGCCCCTCCAGACTGCAGATGTAATGCCCCTCCAGACTGCAGATGTGATGTCCCTCCAGACTGCAGATGTAATGCCCCTCCAGACTGCAGATGTGATGTCCCTCCAGACTGCAGGTATAATGCCCCCCCGACTGCAGATGTGATGCCCCTCCAGAATGCAGATGTAATGCCCCCCCGACTGCAGATGTAATGCCCCTCCAGAATGCAGATGTAATGCCCCCCGACTGCAGATGTAATGCCCCTCCAGACTGCAGATGTGATGTCCTTCCAGACTGCAGATGTGATGTCCCTCCAGACTGCAGATGTAATGCCCCCCAGACTGCAGATGTAATGCCCCTCCAGAATGCAGATGTAATGCCCCCCGACTGCAGATGTAATGCCCCTCCAGACTGCAGATGTGATGTCCTTCCAGACTGCAGATGTGATGTCCCTCCAGACTGCAGATGTAATGCCCCCCAGACTGCAGATGTAATGCCCCTCCAGAATGCAGATGCGACGTCCCTCCAGACTGCAGATGTGATGTCCCTCCAGACTGCAGATGTGATGTCCCTCCAGACTGCAGATGTGATGCCCCTCCAGACTGCAGATGTGATGCCCCTCCAGACTGCAGATGTGATGTCCCTCCAGACTGCAGATGTGATGTCCCTCCAGACTGCAGATGTGATGTCCCTCCAGACTGCAGATGTGATGTCCCTCCAGACTGCGGATGTCATGCCACCCAGACTGCAGATGTGATGTCCCTCCAGACTGCGGATGTCATGCCACCCAGACTGCAGATGTGATGTCCCTCCAGACTGCGGATGTAATGCCACCCAGACTGCAGATGTGATGTCCCTCCAGACTGCAGATGTAATGCCCCTCCAGAATGCAGATGTGATGTCCCTCCAGACTGCAGATGTGATGTCCCTCCAGACTGCAGATGTGATGCCCCTCCAGACTGCAGATGTAATGCCCCTCAGACTTTTTTTTTCTTATTACAAGTAGACCATGTAATAAATATGACATGTTATATGGTATATGGTATATTCTTCAGGTCTGTACTATTACATTGATACAATTTATGTTCATTTTATTTTTACTAAAAATGACTACATTACCGAACCCCACTGTGTATGGTGCGGCTCAGCAGGGGTTAAATGCCACTGTCAGTTTTGACTGTCAGTTAAATAGCTGACACAAGTGGACGCTCTATGTTGGCTATTTGATCTTAGCGCTGCGGTGAGTGGGATATGAAAGAATGAAGTCCAGCACTCACTGTCTTGAGGCAATCAGCTCAGCTTTATTCCAGGTGAAACATGGAGCAGGGAGGGAGGAGGTTAGGTGCAGGACGCAATGCCTGGATCGACAGCAATTTGAGGTGTATAGGTCTTTTTCTGGCCAGGCTATTGTGCAGCTTATTATAAAGTATTGAATACCAGGAAATCCTGGTACCCAACCATTTTTTTTCACCAAGTATTGATAGTAGTTATAGATGAGCAAATTTACAGAAAGAATGAGGCAAATCTCTTCATTCCTATCTGCATTCTGCTCATTAGGCTGTGGACTTTGAAGTCTGCTCCGCTCTGGGTGATGGAAAAAGATGGATCCAGTCCTGGGGAACTATTCCCAGTTTTCCAGGACTGGATCCAGATTTTCACAGCACCCGGGGAGGAGCTGTAAATTACTGTAAATTTGCTCATCTCTACTAGTAGTATTGATTTTTCAGGGCATTGTGCATCACTAGTCACAATATTTATATATAGCTAAAATATGTATTTTTATTTTATTTGTTATAAATATATAGCTTATTATCCCTGATTTCAAATGAATATGTATCTAAAAAAAATCGCGAATAACCTTGTAGCTACTCAGGGCAGCACATTGGCACATGCTTCTGGTAGGAAAGCATTACAAAAATATTTTCCATTTAAGCAGCTTGACAGAGCTAATGTGACTAGGAAATATATCTAGTAGTCCAGGCGTTTTTGCTATTCAGCATCTGTGATGTGATCAGTTCTGACTGCTAGGGATGATTTACTCTAACTTCTCAAATATTTCTCATGGTTTTCTCTGTAGGACAATAATAATTCAATAGTATTTCTATCAGATATTTAGGGGGGTTTTTTCCATACGTTTGCAGCAGGTCAGCTAGAAAACAACAGAAGTGAAGCTGCACTAAACTCTTAAACCTTTCCTCCATTAAAGCATTATCACTTTGACTGTAACCCAGATTGACCTCGCCAGTTGTGTATGAGTCTGTAATTCGGACTTGGTAGCTGGGTAGAGAATAAGCTTATTTTATACAAAGCATCCAATCACAGGCCACAACCAGGAAGAAAACAACTTGTCACGCTGTATCTGTGTAGAAAACCAGGAATGTCTGATAGTAAAAGATGCCATAGGTTAGAGAAAGCCCACAATCATTTCCTAG
Source organism: Dendropsophus ebraccatus (assembly GCF_027789765.1). Classification (NCBI taxonomy): domain Eukaryota; kingdom Metazoa; phylum Chordata; class Amphibia; order Anura; family Hylidae; genus Dendropsophus; species Dendropsophus ebraccatus. Next base: position 156,392,797 of record NC_091454.1, read on the forward strand.
TGGATGATGACAGACGGCTTTGGATAGAAGCTAATGTTATCACATTTTGTAAACAACTTGACAATAAGCTCCAGGGAAACATTAGAATAAAAATGAACACATGGCTATATGAGTGGATCTAGATGGTGTATATTATACTATACTCTTATACCAAATAGAAAGCTCAAAGACCTCTGTGGCACATAGAGAATATTTTAGTGTGCTCTAAAAAAAGGCAAGAAATTTTTTTCTTCTTTTCAGGCAAAATGTTTTATTTTACAAACATATTTGATAACTTTAAAATGGTCACATGAATGTGGAAATATTAGTACAATTACAAAATAATCTACAGTATAGTAATATAAAAATGAACTTGCTAGATTTATACTCTTTTTATATAGAATATAAAGCGTATGGTTTCTTATCTTTGACTTCTTCTGGCTGATAACAATTTTTGCCATTTAGAGGAGGGGTTAGCACCACATTTTAGAGTACATATATGGTATAGTTTAAAGGGGTTGGCCACTTTATAGTAAAAGTGTCATGATCGTGCCTGAAAAGTCATCAGTGCCACCCTCTGCTGCGAAGATTCGACCTCTGCGCCAAAGACTGCGCTTTTGGCCATGATCTGTTCCTGGTTTTACTGTGTTCTCTGCTTGTGTCTTCTGTGTTCCGGTCCATGTTTTCTTAGTCCTCCCTGCACTTTCCTTGTTGTGGTCTGTTCACTAATTGTCTCTGCTGTGTTGTGATTGACAGATCTCCTCACCTCGGCCTTTCTGTGATTCTCTTGTGTGTTTCTCCTGCTCAGCCTATCAGCTTGGATTCCGGGACTTCTGTTCCCTTATAGTTTGGTCTCTCCCTTCACTCTGAGCTCTTGATAGCTTTGTTTGGCTAGTCTGTACTGCTAGATCCTGCCTTTGCTATTCTGCCGGTTTTCTTGGTTTCCTTATCCTCTTGCCTGATTCTCTCCAGTCTTTGTCTTTTGGTTCTGTTTGTTGTTTAGTCCTCAGTGTGCCTCGCTTGTCCTCAGTGTTCCTTGCTCTGTCCCCAGTTCATCTTGCTACATTCTCTGGCTTTGGCTCCACCGTTACCTTGTTGTATCTCTGGCTTTGGCTCCACTGTTACCTTGTTGCATCTCTGGCTTTGGCTCCACTGTTACCTTGTTGCATCTCTGGCTTTTGTCCTCCTTTAGTTTGGTCCCCTGTTCTTGCTGCCTTCTTGGTCCTGTCCTTCTGTGTGACTTTGCTTTGTCTTCTGTCATTGTACCTTGTTCCTGTACTGTGTCTTGTCTGTGTTTTGCACATATTTGAGCGCAGGGATCGCCGCCCAGTTGCTCACCGCCATCTTAGGGCGGATAGTGACAAGTAGGTAGGGGCAACGTGGGGGTGTTAGCTATAGGGCCCACTTGTCCTTTGTGTCTTTGTTCCCAGGGGCTCCGACAAAAAGAGTTCAGTGTACAATATTAGGAACAGCACTTACTGACAGCAGCTCCCTGTGTACCTCATAGAGCTAAAATCAGACAACCTTCCTTCAGGCTGTGCTGTCCTGCTCTGTGGTGAGTCTGCCCATAACATGGCCGACAATGAGGAACATGCCTCGTCCCCAGTGTTCTCCATAGACATACACAGGTTCAGTGGTGGACATTAGAGGGCGGGACATGGTCACATGCTCCTCATTGTCGGCCATCTTATGGACAGACTCACCACAGAGTAGGACAGCACAGCCTGGAGGTGGGGAGTCCACTTTTAGCTCTATGAGGTACAAAGGTAGCTGCTGTCAGTAAATGCAGTGAGTACTCTTAATAACACTTTTCACTGAATAATTTTACTATAAAGTGGCCAACCCCTTTAAGTTCTATTATATTTTGGTGGTGGATGATAAGAAAACATTTATGGCAATTGATTTTACAACTTGTTTGGGTTTTTAAAGAAATGCATTGTGACTGCGTACAGTATATATAATTTACAGGAAAGTGTAAGAGTAAACCTGAGGCTTTATCACTGAACAGCACTGAGGACTTTTGGTGGGCCCCAGACCGTCTAAGTAAAACTGTCAGGCGAAATAAAGAGAAGTGAAATAAAAGGAACCCCTCCATTTGTTTGCATTCCATACATGTCACAGTCAGTTAGGCGTCAGTGTAGTTACTTGCTTTTGTATTACATGTGAGTAAGGGCACAAAAGAAGCATCTAATAGTGCACAAAAATATGGGTAAACAGTATAGTTTTATTGTATATCAAATAAATTGGCATGTTATTTCTGGTGTTTTCAGCCACAACATTTTATTCTAATCGGTTTTCACAGATTAAGCAAACAAAAAAAACTGTTTAGATCAGGATTTTTTTCCATCTTGTATCATCAGGCATAATAGCTTTTCTAGGCATAGTCTGATTACACCGGCTTTCCTATCTATATGACAAAGGTTCTTAGATGTTAAACCTCATAAGCATGAGAAAAAAATTGTAAACATCAGCCTCATTGTCTAGAAACACCACAATTATTTCACCAGATGTAATCTTTTAATCTGGAGATTCCGGGCACTCCTGATTACTTGGGTGAACCAGGAATGGGTTTAATAATATTCCTCTAGTTGTTTTCATGCAAGGTCACAGCACTAGTTGATGGAAGGTGCTCAGTCTCAGATAAGGTTTGTAAAACAGAATAAACAATTCAAATCCCCAAATATTCCTTACGGTTTTTATATCAATTGTATCAAGGTATCATACTGTAAATTGGGTTTTGAATATATTTTCTAAATAATTTTCTTTAAATAGGATTAAAATGCATATATTAAAATGGATATATTTTATAAACATTTTCTTTTTTTAACTAGTTTTTTTTTTAGGAGATACATATTAAAAATAACATGGATACAGATTTATTATCATGTCCAGTATGGGTATAAACATAGAGTAAGACATAATAAACGTCCATTCCAGGGAACTCATCCATGTGCAAAGTTCCAGGATATCCCCCAGTCAGGGCGATCACAGAAACCATCATATAAAATAAATCAACTAGAGGAGTAGCATAGGTAATCAGTATCAGGAGTGAGATGTTTTCTAAACACAATACGCAACTTAAGCTATTTATGGGGATTTCCATTTCGGAAATAAGTGTCAGGGGGGAACGACACCAAGAGTTCTAGACTCTTCCAAATTTGGTGGGGCAACCCCTATGCTTAAAGGGTAACTCCAGATAAGGAAAACTTGTTTTTTATTAAAAGTACATTAAAAGTTATATAGATGTGTCTATACAATGTATTACCATATCTGTACAATTCTGCCACACTGGTAGCTGATAGAAATACAGGAAGTGAAAAAAAATCCCTTTGCAAATCCACATTTTCTCCTGCTCCCTCTGCTCTCCCACCTTAGGAGACATATATTCCATGCCTCTGTCTCACATTGTGTGTGTTTGCTAGACACAGGCTGATGATGCAGAACAGGGGGCAGGATGTGATTCACCATCTCAGACTGGCCAGAAGCAGGTGTTTCAACTTCGCTGATTGTGCAAAAGTCTACAGAGAAATTAGGGCTGTGTTCACACATGTTGGGAGTGTCATTGCAGTACTGCAGTATCTGCACAAAAATCATGCAGTAACACAATTAGATATTGCTAAACAGCAGAGAGGATAAGAGCCAACACTGCCAATCCCACCTGCACAAAAAACAAGGCATAAACAGTATATCCCATGTAAGTTAGTATCGAATAAAGTCATTTTTGTGGGAATCAACTTCAAAGATAAAAGATGCTTGATCATAACATGTGTGTGGAAAGGAAAAGAAAGTAAAAAAAATTAATTTAAAAAGAGAAATACAGCATGCTGTGCGGTTGGTACCACAATGAAATGAAGTACTGCAAATAATCCAGTAACACAATGAAACTGCAATGTGTGAACACAGCCTAGATGTTTTGCAACAGCTTTGGGCGGGGAACAGGCAGGGTGGGGGACTGTGATACTCAACCCAAAAATACAGAAACAGAAAACAGAACAAAACACCCCAAAACAAATGGATTTTTGGTAGTTTCAAAACTGGGATAGATAGGTAGATAAGTATTGTTATATGCTTCTGCAGAAGTTTCTTTTTTTTTTTACCTCTACCCGGAGTTCCCCTTTAAAGACAATCTGCTTATGACACCGCAATGTTAACCATAGTAATCCACATAGGTCTCGTGGGAGGCCTCCTATCAATCCACCACATTGCTATGGCTTTACAGGTTAAGAAAAGGGTTTTACGCAAAAAGATGATATTGTGATGGGTCCACGCCTCCTCACTCAATGAACTGAATAAACATACTGTAGGGTCAGGAGGTACCTGCATGGGACACATGGTCGTAAGGGTATCTATTACCTCCCTCCAAAAGGATTGTAGGCAAGGACAAGCCAGAAGTCAGCTGGCTCTGTCTGACAATTTGGACATATCCTACCCATGCAGTGAAGCCATCTAGGAATCAAGTAACTTTGGTGAATGATATATAATTGTGTAAGCTTATTGTTTATCGAGGGTGAGACTCTAAGATGAGATTCCAACATAATATCATAAGTGTCATCAGACATAGCAGGGATATGGTCTCGCCATCTGTCCACAGCCGGGAGAGGCTGCTTTCAGGCGAGGGAGGTGAGAGTATATGAATGATACTAGTCCACTAGTGTCTAATGACACCTATTAGGGGGTAAGTAGAAAAAGGGGGGTCATTAGGGCCAAATTGTGTCTGCAAAGAATGTCTCAACGGAAGGTACTTATAAAAATGAGTCTTAGGAAGAAAGTACTCAGATTTTATTGTATCAAAGGAGATAATAACTCATTTTTTTTAAATTTGCGCTATACAGTGAACACCCACCCCTTTCCAGTATGCAGCATCATGAAAGTTACGTAAATGAGGGAGGGAATCGTTGTGCCATAGGGGGGACTCTACAGGGATATCTGTATAACTAGATATAGCTGCTGCCGCCTGCCTCACCTGCCGAGCGGTTCTATGGATGGGAAACAGTTGTCTATTAGGCACCCTGTCTGCCACCAGCACTGACCATAACGAAGACATTTGTGAGTAATCAAGAAGGTGACCTCAAGAAGGCCCTGGGCAGGGCCGTTTTAATACGTTGGTGGGCCCAGTGCACAGCCCTCAAGAGTGGGCCCCCCCCCCTTCCCTTTCGGCACATTGTATAATGTACTGAATTTGCCCCCACACTGTATCAAGAGCCCCAATACATAGTAGTTACCTTATAACACTATTTCCACCATACAGTGATTACATATTACATAAAAACTGCACTAAACAAAACAGAAAGATATCACCAATGATACCATTACATAATACCGCCACATCATGACCCCTAACACTACAACCCTATAACAGAGTGCAGTTACATCCAGTGACTCACCGGGGGCGTCTTCTCCGATCAGAGTCTGTCACCTTTTCTTTTTCTCTCCATCCAGCCTGGGCCACCTTGAAGTCTTCTTCTGGCAGTGAATCTTCTCTCCAGAATCTGCAAGACAAATATTTTAGGCTCCAACACATACAGTAGTTAGGTCCCTTGTACCCCTAGTTACACCCCTCTGTGCCTCCATAGTTTTAAGGTGTCCCTGTAGTATATAGACCCTCATGTGCTCCTCCAGTTATATACAGCCCTCCTGTGTGCTCTCCCATTAGTATATAGCCCCCTGTGCACTCTCCCCAGTAGTATATAGCCCCCCTGTGCTCTCCCACAATAGTATATAGCCCCCCTGTGCTCCCCCCAATAGTATATAGCCCCCCTATGCTCTCCCCCAATAGTATATAGCCCCCCTGTGCTCTCCCCAATAGTATATAGCCCCCCTGTGCTCTCCCCCAATAGTATATAGCCCCCCTGTGCTCTCCCACAATAGTATATAGCCCCCCTGTGCTCTCCCCCAATAGTATATAGCCCCCCTGTGCTCTCCCCCCAATAGTATATAGCCCCCCTGTGCTCTCCCCAATAGTATATAGCCCCCCTGTGCTCCCCCCCATAGTATATAGACCCCTGTGCTCCCCAATAGTATATAACCCACTGTGCTCCCCAATAGTATATAGACCCCTGTGCTCCCCAATAGTATATAGCTCCCCTGTGCTCCCCAATAGTATATAGACCCCGTGTTCCCCAATAGTATATAGCTCCCCTGTGCTCCCCAATAGTATATAGCTCCCCTGTGCTCCCCAATAGTATATTGCTCTCCTGTGCTCCCCAATAGTATATTGCTCCCCTGTGCTCCCCAATAGTATATAGCTCCCCTGAGCTCCCCAATAGTATATAGCTCCCCTGTGCTCCCAAATAGTATATAGCCCCCTGTGCTCCCCAGTAGTATATAGCTCCCCTGTGCTTCCCCATAGTATATAGCCCCCTGTGCTCCCCCATAGTATATAGCCCCCTGTGCTCCCCCATAGTATATAGCCCCCTGTGCTCCCCAATAGTATATAGCCCCCTGTGCTCCCCAATAGTATATAGCCCCCATGCTCCCCAGTAGTATATAGCTCCCCTGTGCTCTCCCCCATTAGTATATAGCCCCCCTGTGCCCCCCCCATAGTATATAGCTCCCCTGTGCACTCTCCCCAGTTGTAAATAGCTCCCCTGTGCTCCCCCATAGTATATAGCCCCCTGTGCTCCTCCATAGTATATAGCCCCCTGTGCTCCCCCATAGTATATAGCCCCCTGTGCTCCCCCATAGTATATAGCTCCCCTGTGCTCCCCAATAGTATATAGACCCCTGTGCTCCCCAATAGTATATAGCCCCCCTGTGCTCTCCCCCCATTAGTATATAGCCCCCCTGTGCTCCCCCATAGTATATAGCTCCCTTGTGCTCCCCAATAGTATATAGCTCCCCTGTGCTCCCCAATAGTATATAGCTTCCCTGTGCTCCCCAATAGTATATTGCTCTCCTGTGCTCCCCAATAATATATTGCTCCCCTGTGCTCCCCAATAGTATATAGCTCCCCTGTGCTCCCCAATAGTATATAGCTCCCCTGTGCTCCCCAATAGTATATAGCTCCCCTGTGCTCCCCAGTAGTATATAGCTCCCCTGTGCTTCCCCATAGTATATAGCCCCCTGTTCTCCCCCATAGTATATAGCCCCCTGTGCTCCCCCATAGTATATAGCCCCCTGTGCTCCCCCATAGTATATAGCCCCCTGTGTGCTCCTCCAATAGTATATAGCCCCCATGCTCCCCAGTAGTATATAGCTCCCCTGTGCTCCCCCAGTTGTATATAGCTCCCCTGTGCTCCCCCATAGTATATAGCTCCCTGTGCTCCCCCATAGTATATAGCACCCTGTGCTCCCCCATAGAATATAGCTCCCCTGTGCTCCCCCATAGTATATAGCCCGATGTGCTCCCCCATAGTATATAGCCCCCTGTGCTCCCCCATAGTATATAGCCCCCTGTGCTCCCCCATAGTATATAGCTCCCCTGTGCTCCCAAATAGTATATAGACCCCTGTGCTCCCCAATAGTATATAGCCCCCCTGTGCTCTCCCCCCATTAGTATATAGCCCCCCTGTGCTCCCCCATAGTATATAGCTCCCCTGTGCTCCCCAATAGTATATAGCTCCCCTGTGCTCCCCAATAGTATATAGTCCCCTGTGCTCCCCAATAGTATATAGCCCTCTGTGCTCCCCCATAGTATATAGCTCCCCTGTGCTCCCCCATATTATATAGCTCCCCTGTGCTCCCCAATAGTATATTGCTCCCCTGTGCTCCTCAATAGTATATTGCTCCCCTGTGCTCCCCAATAGTATATAGCTCCCCTGTGCTCCTCAATAGTATATAGCTCCCCTGTGCTCCCCAATAGTATATAGCTCCCCTGTGCTCCCCAATAGTATATAGCTCCCCTGTGCTCCCCCATAGTATATAGCCCCCTGTGCTCCCCAATAGTATATGCGCTCCCCCTCCCATATAACATTGAAAAAAACAAACACTTTTACTCACCTGGATCCACGCGTTCCTCTTCTCTTCCCTCTTGTGGTCGCACTTCCTGCGGTCACAAGAGGCTGCACTCCCCTTACCCTCGCGCCGACGCTCCAGTGACGTCGGGCGCTAGAGGGAGAGTGCGGCCTCTTGTGACCGCAGGAAGTACGGCCACAAGAGTGACTGACAGGGAGGGAGCCAATGGCTCTCTCTCTGTCAGTCTCATTGCTGCTGAAGCACTGAAGCGCCACAGCAGCAGCAGCGGGAGGGGGCAGCAGCGGACGGGGGGCCCTGCAGGGGGCGCCATGGAGGGGTAAGTAGATTACCCATCCATGGCGCTCCCCCCTGACAGGCTGGTGGCCGGAGCCCTGTGCGACCGCACTGGTCGCACATAGCAACGGACGGCCTGCTCGGGGGGGCCCCTTTAACCAGTGGGCCCGGTGCACGTGCACCATGTGCCCTCTGGTTAAAGGGGCCCTGGCCCTGGGAATGGGTACAAATATATGCTGAAGGATATACAGGCATTTGGGGAAGACAACCATTTTGGTCAAATTTTTTTCTACCAGCTACAGAAAGGGGGAGGACACTCCATATTTTAAATTTATCCCTAAAATGTCACTACATTTATGCGTAACATGTCAGATGGTTTGGAGCTAATTTGGATGCCTAGGTATCTGAAACAAGAGACTACTAATAGACCTTGTACAGAAGAATTCAGGAGGGGAGATCTAGAAGAATGCATATACAGAAGATTTGGTCCAGTTCATTACCAGGCCGGAGTAGGTACCACAGGGTATCTATAAGTTGTATGGCTCTGGGCAGGAAAGGATCCGGTTCAGAAAGAAAAAGAAGTAAGTCATCAGCGTAAAGTCCTACTCTGTCTTCTCCACCCGTGTACCCAAGTCCTCTATAGATATGATCCGTCCTAACTATAGCTGCTAGAGGATCCATAGCTAGTATTTTATAAACATTTTATTACTAAATGCAGGCATATGCTCTTGTTTCACTCTAATAAATTTTTTAGCATTTTAATGTTAGCATTTTAAATCTTCTGAGTTGTCTTTATTGTTACAGAAACTTTGCAAACTGAATCTCTTAACATAAATTAAATATTCACTTACTAAATTCCTACTAACTTGGATTGATTTATATGGAAATCTGCTATCTGCCACCTTTTTTCCAGACCAGGCAGGGCATTAGAGGCGGATAATTCCAGCACATAGAAATGAAATAGCGGCACTCACCCGGATAGTCTTCAATCTTTATTGCAGTGTATCACACAACATGAATCCACTAGGGCAGCATACAGGTGAGGGAGGACGCAAGGGGGTGCATACAGCGACGGCCGTTTCGTGCGCAGGCGCACTTCGTCACGGCTAACACACGTCAGACGATCCCAGATCCAGTCTATTTGAGTCGTCAAACACAACTGTGAGTACAGGTGCAATTTAATTACAAAAGTTAAAAACGGTTAAAAACAATTACAGGAAGGCATGAAACTCATTCTTCTCGTTAAATCCAAGAGGACCTGTTGCTTTAAAATGGGAAATGAGAAAGGCTTCTCTTCTCAAGAGATATTTATGTCTATCACCTCCATTCTCATTTGGAAAAACCCTTTCGAGACCGCAAAACCTCAAGCTGCTAGTGTCACTGCCGTGAACTGATCTCATGTGATCTATAAGTCTTGAGGCACCCTTACCTGTTCTTACAGAGGTTACGTGTTCACGGAACCTTACTTGTAGCTGCCTAATCGTTTTACCGATATAAAAATGGTTACAACTACAGTAAATCATATAAACAACATAGGTGGATTTACATGTGATTAGTTGTCTGACACTCCATTGCTTCCCTCCTATACTAATGTTTTGCAGTGCAGCGTTGGATTTGCAATGCGCACAGTGCAGACATTTTTTATTTCCTATGGGGGAGAGTGGTAGCCAGCTCTTACTATGGAAATCCTTTTTAACTTTGTTAACCTTTAGGCGATCACCTAATGTTGTATTTTTCCTGAAAGTTATTAGGGGTTTTCTCAGTGCTTTTTCTCGCAACAAAGGATCACCTTCAAGCACATACCAGTATTTGTGGATAGCATTACTCAGGGCGTCATTAATAGGGGAGTTGTTAAACGCAAAGCAAAATCTGTCACTATTCTCATTATTAGTGTTGTATCTGCGTTTTTTGGGGGCGAGTGAAGTACTTCTGGGGATTTTATCAGCTTTCATCATGGCTTTATCTATTATTTCTAACGGGTACTTACGATTAATAAATCTGTCTTTTAATTCTATTGCCTGTTTTTGATAAGTTTCATTTTTACTATTGATACGTTTTAATCTAAGTAGTTGGCCATAAGGTATAGCTTCTTTAACCTTTTTAGGGTGTGAACTACCAAAATGAAGGTATGAATTGCTAGCTGTCGGTTTGCGAAATCCTTCAGTGTGTATAACGTTATTTTCAACATATATTCTCACGTCTAGAAAGGGTAACGATTGATCACCGTATACTCCTGTGAATAGCATATTCATATTATTAATCTGGTTCAAGTGTTGTATAAAGCCAGAGAACTCCTGTGCCGTGCCATCCCATACAATGAGAACGTCATCCATAAACCTAAAAAAATATTTAATGAATTTACAGAACGGGTTGTTCATAGAAAAAATAAAATGACGTTCAAAAATAGCTAGAAATAAATTAGCATATGTACACGACACAGGAGTCCCCATGGCTGTACCAACCGTCTGCCTATACCAGGTGCCATCATATTGGAAGGTATTGTTTTTTAGAATGAAGTCTAGTGATTCACAAATAAAGGTACAAAAATTCTCTGATTTATCCGTGTCAGCTAGAAATTCACGTATAGCTTCAACTCCTATTGTGTGTGGTATGCGAGTATATAAACTCTCAATATCAAGAGATACTAATTTAAACTCTGGTTGCCAATCTATCTCCTGTAACTGTAAGAGTAAATGAGTGGTATCCTTTAAATATGTAGGGATCGCTGTAAGGAGTGGTCTCAATAACCAGTCCGTGTACTGTGAGATGTATTCAGTCGCTGAGCCGATCCCCGCCACAATGGGCCGACCGGGGGGTCGGCTTAGCGACTTGTGCACTTTGGGGAGATAGTACCATTTGGGATATTTTGGGGCGCTCGGGAGTAACCTTTCTGCGGTTTTCTCAGACAAAATATCTCTCTCAACATAGGACCTAAGTAGGGAACGCAGTCTATCCAACACTTTGGGGGTAGGGTTACTTAACAATTTACAGTAAGTAGTGGTGTCACCGAGCAAACGTTCAGCTTCTGCTGCATAGTCCCTCGATGACAAAACCACTACACTGCCCCCTTTATCCGCCCTCCTTATCAGTAAATCAGGTCTACTTTGCAACCATTTAAGTGCACGTTGTTCTTCCAGTGGTAGATTACACTCAGCTTTAGGGTAGAGAATAGCTTCTACTTCACTCTTGACTAGGTTAGAAAATACCTCTACAGCTCCCCCAGGTTCTAGTGGTGGGTTGAAATCGGATTTATTACCACCTCTAAAATCCTGTACTTCCACTTCACCTGCTGGCTGTGCAGGTGAAATCTCAGACAGGCTAGCTAGACAGTCAAGAACCTCTTGTTCCTGAGGACTAAAGTCATCAGATATTCTGAAACCCAGAGGTCCTACTAGCGCTGGAACCTCACCCTCTTTCCTGATGTCGGTCCTGGCTGGAATTACAGAAAAAAATCTAAACAGGTTAATTTTTCTAGATGCTTTATATAAATCTACTTCAAATTTAGGTAACGAAAAATCTTCCATAAGTCCATAGTTCAGACCCCTAGAAAGCAAAGAAAGACAGTCCTTATCTAACTCTACACCCGAGATGTTAATGACATTATTTTCCTCTGTCAATGGCGCCACGACACTTGTTTGCGTTTCCCGTATCTTCCTCTCCCTCTGGAGCCTCCTCTTTCTGCCCCCTCTCCTGATTTTCCGTCTAAAGGGGTTGTTCTCTCGTCCACTGTCTGGCGTTCGTCCGACTGGCTAGTGTCAGAGTCAGTTGTCCAAAAGTCCACCATGTTTGTTTTTTTATAAGGTTTTCTTTTTCTCACTTGCTTTTTGATTTTCCATTGGAATACTTTTCCCGAATCATAATCCGTTTTATCTCTTAGAAATTTATCTCTTTTTTTCTCTTTAATTTCTTTTTGGATGCTAATCAGACGTTTCTCTAGTTTCTTAGTGATAGCTGTGAACTGTGGTTCAGGAATCCTGGTGCTCAATTCTTTTTTTGCTTTACATAATTCCATTGCTACCTTTTCATATTCAGTTCTATTTTTCTCCAATACAATCAACATGAGTTTCATTGCATGCTCCATATGGGCTTCATCCCATTTAGCAACAAAATCCGTATCGTCTTGGAATTGAGATGGCAGTTTATAAGAGCGAAGGCCCCTAGGAACTCTGCGGCTATTTGCATACGACTCGAGAGACTGCAAGGTCCAAAATAACCGCACTTCTCTCTCCGCTAAAGAGGTCACTCTTTGTTCCAAATATTTGGGGCTAAGCACTTGAAGCTCATCCTTAATGTTACAAGACGTGAAGTATGCACTAGCGTCCTCCCTACCTGTTTCCAAAACCTCCTCCGTCAGATTACTCCCAGGCTCTTGCTCCATGTCGACTTGCATGTTGACTCAGGTGTAGTGTGTATAATCAGTGTGCTCAGGTCCACGCAAAGAGAGTCCAGTAACAGATATTGCAACCACAGAGGAAAAGAAAATCACGGACCGGCACTAATACTGGTTCACACTAAGTTATCAGCAAACTGAACTGACATCGTGGGAGGCTAAAAATACGTGGTGAAGATACAGGTGGTGCTCAGCTCACAGTGTATAGTCACGGATAATTCCAGCACATAGAAATGAAATAGCGGCACTCACCCGGATAGTCTTCAATCTTTATTGCAGTGTATCACACAACATGAATCCACTAGGGCAGCATACAGGTGAGGGAGGACGCAAGGGGGTGCATACAGCGACGGCCGTTTCGTGCGCAGGCGCACTTCGTCACGGCTAACACACGTCAGACGATCCCAGATCCAGTCTATTTGAGTCGTCAAACACAACTGTGAGTACAGGTGCAATTTAATTACAAAAGTTAAAAACGGTTAAAAACAATTACAGGAAGGCATGAAACTCATTCTTCTCGTTAAATCCAAGAGGACCTGTTGCTTTAAAATGGGAAATGAGAAAGGCTTCTCTTCTCAAGAGATATTTATGTCTATCACCTCCATTCTCATTTGGAAAAACCCTTTCGAGACCGCAAAACCTCAAGCTGCTAGTGTCACTGCCGTGAACTGATCTCATGTGATCTATAAGTCTTGAGGCACCCTTACCTGTTCTTACAGAGGTTACGTGTTCACGGAACCTTACTTGTAGCTGCCTAATCGTTTTACCGATATAAAAATGGTTACAACTACAGTAAATCATATAAACAACATAGGTGGATTTACATGTGATTAGTTGTCTGACACTCCATTGCTTCCCTCCTATACTAATGTTTTGCAGTGCAGCGTTGGATTTGCAATGCGCACAGTGCAGACATTTTTTATTTCCTATGGGGGAGAGTGGTAGCCAGCTCTTACTATGGAAATCCTTTTTAACTTTGTTAACCTTTAGGCGATCACCTAATGTTGTATTTTTCCTGAAAGTTATTAGGGGTTTTCTCAGTGCTTTTTCTCGCAACAAAGGATCACCTTCAAGCACATACCAGTATTTGTGGATAGCATTACTCAGGGCGTCATTAATAGGGGAGTTGTTAAACGCAAAGCAAAATCTGTCACTATTCTCATTATTAGTGTTGTATCTGCGTTTTTTGGGGGCGAGTGAAGTACTTCTGGGGATTTTATCAGCTTTCATCATGGCTTTATCTATTATTTCTAACGGGTACTTACGATTAATAAATCTGTCTTTTAATTCTATTGCCTGTTTTTGATAAGTTTCATTTTTACTATTGATACGTTTTAATCTAAGTAGTTGGCCATAAGGTATAGCTTCTTTAACCTTTTTAGGGTGTGAACTACCAAAATGAAGGTATGAATTGCTAGCTGTCGGTTTGCGAAATCCTTCAGTGTGTATAACGTTATTTTCAACATATATTCTCACGTCTAGAAAGGGTAACGATTGATCACCGTATACTCCTGTGAATAGCATATTCATATTATTAATCTGGTTCAAGTGTTGTATAAAGCCAGAGAACTCCTGTGCCGTGCCATCCCATACAATGAGAACGTCATCCATAAACCTAAAAAAATATTTAATGAATTTACAGAACGGGTTGTTCATAGAAAAAATAAAATGACGTTCAAAAATAGCTAGAAATAAATTAGCATATGTACACGACACAGGAGTCCCCATGGCTGTACCAACCGTCTGCCTATACCAGGTGCCATCATATTGGAAGGTATTGTTTTTTAGAATGAAGTCTAGTGATTCACAAATAAAGGTACAAAAATTCTCTGATTTATCCGTGTCAGCTAGAAATTCACGTATAGCTTCAACTCCTATTGTGTGTGGTATGCGAGTATATAAACTCTCAATATCAAGAGATACTAATTTAAACTCTGGTTGCCAATCTATCTCCTGTAACTGTAAGAGTAAATGAGTGGTATCCTTTAAATATGTAGGGATCGCTGTAAGGAGTGGTCTCAATAACCAGTCCGTGTACTGTGAGATGTATTCAGTCGCTGAGCCGATCCCCGCCACAATGGGCCGACCGGGGGGTCGGCTTAGCGACTTGTGCACTTTGGGGAGATAGTACCATTTGGGATATTTTGGGGCGCTCGGGAGTAACCTTTCTGCGGTTTTCTCAGACAAAATATCTCTCTCAACATAGGACCTAAGTAGGGAACGCAGTCTATCCAACACTTTGGGGGTAGGGTTACTTAACAATTTACAGTAAGTAGTGGTGTCACCGAGCAAACGTTCAGCTTCTGCTGCATAGTCCCTCGATGACAAAACCACTACACTGCCCCCTTTATCCGCCCTCCTTATCAGTAAATCAGGTCTACTTTGCAACCATTTAAGTGCACGTTGTTCTTCCAGTGGTAGATTACACTCAGCTTTAGGGTAGAGAATAGCTTCTACTTCACTCTTGACTAGGTTAGAAAATACCTCTACAGCTCCCCCAGGTTCTAGTGGTGGGTTGAAATCGGATTTATTACCACCTCTAAAATCCTGTACTTCCACTTCACCTGCTGGCTGTGCAGGTGAAATCTCAGACAGGCTAGCTAGACAGTCAAGAACCTCTTGTTCCTGAGGACTAAAGTCATCAGATATTCTGAAACCCAGAGGTCCTACTAGCGCTGGAACCTCACCCTCTTTCCTGATGTCGGTCCTGGCTGGAATTACAGAAAAAAATCTAAACAGGTTAATTTTTCTAGATGCTTTATATAAATCTACTTCAAATTTAGGTAACGAAAAATCTTCCATAAGTCCATAGTTCAGACCCCTAGAAAGCAAAGAAAGACAGTCCTTATCTAACTCTACACCCGAGATGTTAATGACATTATTTTCCTCTGTCAATGGCGCCACGACACTTGTTTGCGTTTCCCGTATCTTCCTCTCCCTCTGGAGCCTCCTCTTTCTGCCCCCTCTCCTGATTTTCCGTCTAAAGGGGTTGTTCTCTCGTCCACTGTCTGGCGTTCGTCCGACTGGCTAGTGTCAGAGTCAATTGTCCAAAAGTCCACCATGTTTGTTTTTTTATAAGGTTTTCTTTTTCTCACTTGCTTTTTGATTTTCCATTGGAATACTTTTCCCGAATCATAATCCGTTTTATCTCTTAGAAATTTATCTCTTTTTTTCTCTTTAATTTCTTTTTGGATGCTAATCAGACGTTTCTCTAGTTTCTTAGTGATAGCTGTGAACTGTGGTTCAGGAATCCTGGTGCTCAATTCTTTTTTTGCTTTACATAATTCCATTGCTACCTTTTCATATTCAGTTCTATTTTTCTCCAATACAATCAACATGAGTTTCATTGCATGCTCCATATGGGCTTCATCCCATTTAGCAACAAAATCCGTATCGTCTTGGAATTGAGATGGCAGTTTATAAGAGCGAAGGCCCCTAGGAACTCTGCGGCTATTTGCATACGACTCGAGAGACTGCAAGGTCCAAAATAACCGCACTTCTCTCTCCGCTAAAGAGGTCACTCTTTGTTCCAAATATTTGGGGCTAAGCACTTGAAGCTCATCCTTAATGTTACAAGACGTGAAGTATGCACTAGCGTCCTCCCTACCTGTTTCCAAAACCTCCTCCGTCAGATTACTCCCAGGCTCTTGCTCCATGTCGACTTGCATGTTGACTCAGGTGTAGTGTGTATAATCAGTGTGCTCAGGTCCACGCAAAGAGAGTCCAGTAACAGATATTGCAACCACAGAGGAAAAGAAAATCACGGACCGGCACTAATACTGGTTCACACTAAGTTATCAGCAAACTGAACTGACATCGTGGGAGGCTAAAAATACGTGGTGAAGATACAGGTGGTGCTCAGCTCACAGTGTATAGTCACGGATAATTCCAGCACATAGAAATGAAATAGCGGCACTCACCCGGATAGTCTTCAATCTTTATTGCAGTGTATCACACAACATGAATCCACTAGGGCAGCATACAGGTGAGGGAGGACGCAAGGGGGTGCATACAGCGACGGCCGTTTCGTGCGCAGGCGCACTTCGTCACGGCTAACACACGTCAGACGATCCCAGATCCAGTCTATTTGAGTCGTCAAACACAACTGTGAGTACAGGTGCAATTTAATTACAAAAGTTAAAAACGGTTAAAAACAATTACAGGAAGGCATGAAACTCATTCTTCTCGTTAAATCCAAGAGGACCTGTTGCTTTAAAATGGGACATGAGAAAGGCTTCTCTTCTCAAGAGATATTTATGTCTATCACCTCCATTCTCATTTGGAAAAACCCTTTCGAGACCGCAAAACCTCAAGCTGCTAGTGTCACTGCCGTGAACTGATCTCATGTGATCTATAAGTCTTGAGGCACCCTTACCTGTTCTTACAGAGGTTACGTGTTCACGGAACCTTACTTGTAGCTGCCTAATCGTTTTACCGATATAAAAATGGTTACAACTACAGTAAATCATATAAACAACATAGGTGGATTTACATGTGATTAGTTGTCTGACACTCCATTGCTTCCCTCCTATACTAATGTTTTGCAGTGCAGCGTTGGATTTGCAATGCGCACAGTGCAGACATTTTTTATTTCCTATGGGGGAGAGTGGTAGCCAGCTCTTACTATGGAAATCCTTTTTAACTTTGTTAACCTTTAGGCGATCACCTAATGTTGTATTTTTCCTGAAAGTTATTAGGGGTTTTCTCAGTGCTTTTTCTCGCAACAAAGGATCACCTTCAAGCACATACCAGTATTTGTGGATAGCATTACTCAGGGCGTCATTAATAGGGGAGTTGTTAAACGCAAAGCAAAATCTGTCACTATTCTCATTATTAGTGTTGTATCTGCGTTTTTTGGGGGCGAGTGAAGTACTTCTGGGGATTTTATCAGCTTTCATCATGGCTTTATCTATTATTTCTAACGGGTACTTACGATTAATAAATCTGTCTTTTAATTCTATTGCCTGTTTTTGATAAGTTTCATTTTTACTATTGATACGTTTTAATCTAAGTAGTTGGCCATAAGGTATAGCTTCTTTAACCTTTTTAGGGTGTGAACTACCAAAATGAAGGTATGAATTGCTAGCTGTCGGTTTGCGAAATCCTTCAGTGTGTATAACGTTATTTTCAACATATATTCTCACGTCTAGAAAGGGTAACGATTGATCACCGTATACTCCTGTGAATAGCATATTCATATTATTAATCTGGTTCAAGTGTTGTATAAAGCCAGAGAACTCCTGTGCCGTGCCATCCCATACAATGAGAACGTCATCCATAAAGCTAAAAAAATATTTAATGAATTTACAGAACGGGTTGTTCATAGAAAAAATAAAATGACGTTCAAAAATAGCTAGAAATAAATTAGCATATGTACACGACACAGGAGTCCCCATGGCTGTACCAACCGTCTGCCTATACCAGGTGCCATCATATTGGAAGGTATTGTTTTTTAGAATGAAGTCTAGTGATTCACAAATAAAGGTACAAAAATTCTTTGATTTATCCGTGTCAGCTAGAAATTCACGTATAGCTTCAACTCCTATTGTGTGTGGTATGCGAGTATATAAACTCTCAATATCAAGAGATACTAATTTAAACTCTGGTTGCCAATCTATCTCCTGTAACTGTAAGAGTAAATGAGTGGTATCCTTTAAATATGTAGGGATCGCTGTAAGGAGTGGTCTCAATAACCAGTCCGTGTACTGTGAGATGTATTCAGTCGCTGAGCCGATCCCCGCCACAATGGGCCGACCGGGGGGTCGGCTTAGCGACTTGTGCACTTTGGGGAGATAGTACCATTTGGGATATTTTGGGGCGCTCGGGAGTAACCTTTCTGCGGTTTTCTCAGACAAAATATCTCTCTCAACATAGGACCTAAGTAGGGAACGCAGTCTATCCAACACTTTGGGGGTAGGGTTACTTAACAATTTACAGTAAGTAGTGGTGTCACCGAGCAAACGTTCAGCTTCTGCTGCATAGTCCCTCGATGACAAAACCACTACACTGCCCCCTTTATCCGCCCTCCTTATCAGTAAATCAGGTCTACTTTGCAACCATTTAAGTGCACGTTGTTCTTCCAGTGGTAGATTACACTCAGCTTTAGGGTAGAGAATAGCTTCTACTTCACTCTTGACTAGGTTAGAAAATACCTCTACAGCTCCCCCAGGTTCTAGTGGTGGGTTGAAATCGGATTTATTACCACCTCTAAAATCCTGTACTTCCACTTCACCTGCTGGCTGTGCAGGTGAAATCTCAGACAGGCTAGCTAGACAGTCAAGAACCTCTTGTTCCTGAGGACTAAAGTCATCAGATATTCTGAAACCCAGAGGTCCTACTAGCGCTGGAACCTCACCCTCTTTCCTGATGTCGGTCCTGGCTGGAATTACAGAAAAAAATCTAAACAGGTTAATTTTTCTAGATGCTTTATATAAATCTACTTCAAATTTAGGTAACGAAAAATCTTCCATAAGTCCATAGTTCAGACCCCTAGAAAGCAAAGAAAGACAGTCCTTATCTAACTCTACACCCGAGATGTTAATGACATTATTTTCCTCTGTCAATGGCGCCACGACACTTGTTTGCGTTTCCCGTATCTTCCTCTCCCTCTGGAGCCTCCTCTTTCTGCCCCCTCTCCTGATTTTCCGTCTAAAGGGGTTGTTCTCTCGTCCACTGTCTGGCGTTCGTCCGACTGGCTAGTGTCAGAGTCAGTTGTCCAAAAGTCCACCATGTTTGTTTTTTTATAAGGTTTTCTTTTTCTCACTTGCTTTTTGATTTTCCATTGGAATACTTTTCCCGAATCATAATCCGTTTTATCTCTTAGAAATTTATCTCTTTTTTTCTCTTTAATTTCTTTTTGGATGCTAATCAGACGTTTCTCTAGTTTCTTAGTGATAGCTGTGAACTGTGGTTCAGGAATCCTGGTGCTCAATTCTTTTTTTGCTTTACATAATTCCATTGCTACCTTTTCATATTCAGTTCTATTTTTCTCCAATACAATCAACATGAGTTTCATTGCATGCTCCATATGGGCTTCATCCCATTTAGCAACAAAATCCGTATCGTCTTGGAATTGAGATGGCAGTTTATAAGAGCGAAGGCCCCTAGGAACTCTGCGGCTATTTGCATACGACTCGAGAGACTGCAAGGTCCAAAATAACCGCACTTCTCTCTCCGCTAAAGAGGTCACTCTTTGTTCCAAATATTTGGGGCTAAGCACTTGAAGCTCATCCTTAATGTTACAAGACGTGAAGTATGCACTAGCGTCCTCCCTACCTGTTTCCAAAACCTCCTCCGTCAGATTACTCCCAGGCTCTTGCTCCATGTCGACTTGCATGTTGACTCAGGTGTAGTGTGTATAATCAGTGTGCTCAGGTCCACGCAAAGAGAGTCCAGTAACAGATATTGCAACCACAGAGGAAAAGAAAATCACGGACCGGCACTAATACTGGTTCACACTAAGTTATCAGCAAACTGAACTGACATCGTGGGAGGCTAAAAATACGTGGTGAAGATACAGGTGGTGCTCAGCTCACAGTGTATAGTCACGGATAATTCCAGCACATAGAAATGAAATAGCGGCACTCACCCGGATAGTCTTCAATCTTTATTGCAGTGTATCACACAACATGAATCCACTAGGGCAGCATACAGGTGAGGGAGGACGCAAGGGGGTGCATACAGCGACGGCCGTTTCGTGCGCAGGCGCACTTCGTCACGGCTAACACACGTCAGACGATCCCAGATCCAGTCTATTTGAGTCGTCAAACACAACTGTGAGTACAGGTGCAATTTAATTACAAAAGTTAAAAACGGTTAAAAACAATTACAGGAAGGCATGAAACTCATTCTTCTCGTTAAATCCAAGAGGACCTGTTGCTTTAAAATGGGAAATGAGAAAGGCTTCTCTTCTCAAGAGATATTTATGTCTATCACCTCCATTCTCATTTGGAAAAACCCTTTCGAGACCGCAAAACCTCAAGCTGCTAGTGTCACTGCCGTGAACTGATCTCATGTGATCTATAAGTCTTGAGGCACCCTTACCTGTTCTTACAGAGGTTACGTGTTCACGGAACCTTACTTGTAGCTGCCTAATCGTTTTACCGATATAAAAATGGTTACAACTACAGTAAATCATATAAACAACATAGGTGGATTTACATGTGATTAGTTGTCTGACACTCCATTGCTTCCCTCCTATACTAATGTTTTGCAGTGCAGCGTTGGATTTGCAATGCGCACAGTGCAGACATTTTTTATTTCCTATGGGGGAGAGTGGTAGCCAGCTCTTACTATGGAAATCCTTTTTAACTTTGTTAACCTTTAGGCGATCACCTAATGTTGTATTTTTCCTGAAAGTTATTAGGGGTTTTCTCAGTGCTTTTTCTCGCAACAAAGGATCACCTTCAAGCACATACCAGTATTTGTGGATAGCATTACTCAGGGCGTCATTAATAGGGGAGTTGTTAAACGCAAAGCAAAATCTGTCACTATTCTCATTATTAGTGTTGTATCTGCGTTTTTTGGGGGCGAGTGAAGTACTTCTGGGGATTTTATCAGCTTTCATCATGGCTTTATCTATTATTTCTAACGGGTACTTACGATTAATAAATCTGTCTTTTAATTCTATTGCCTGTTTTTGATAAGTTTCATTTTTACTATTGATACGTTTTAATCTAAGTAGTTGGCCATAAGGTATAGCTTCTTTAACCTTTTTAGGGTGTGAACTACCAAAATGAAGGTATGAATTGCTAGCTGTCGGTTTGCGAATGTAATTAAATTACGGTTTGCTTTTGTAATTAAATTGCACCTGTACTCACAGTTGTGTTTGACGACTCAAATAGACTGGATCTGGGATCGTCTGACGTGTGTTAGCCGTGACGAAGTGCGCCTGCGCACGAAACGGCCGTCGCTGTATGCACCCCCTTGCGTCCTCCCTCACCTGTATGCTGCCCTAGTGGATTCATGTTGTGTGATACACTGCAATAAAGATTGAAGACTATCCGGGTGAGTGCCGCTATTTCATTTCTATGTGCTGGAATTATCCGTGACTATACACTGTGAGCTGAGCACCACCTGTATCTTCACCACGTATTTTTAGCCTCCCACGATGTCAGTTCAGTTTGCTGATAACTTAGTGTGAACCAGTATTAGTGCCGGTCCGTGATTTTCTTTTCCTCTGTGGTTGCAAAGGGCATTAGAGGGGTTGTCTGGGAACATTACATTAAAAAAATATATATATAGCTGAAGTTGTTGTAAAAAAAAAAAAAATACTACCTACCCCAGTGCCCGCCGCTCCCTGTCTGACATCATCTGGTTCCCTACCTGGTCATTGCTTCTCCCTTCTTTGAAACTAATCATCTCAGCAGGAATTGCCGACTTGGTCAGTCACTGGCCACATCTGTGTCCCACAAGACAATTCTGTGCTTGTCTGAGTAAGCAATTCCTAATGACACCACTTGTCTTAACCCCTTTAGGACCGCGCAAATTTTTGTTTTTGCGCTTTTGTTTTTTCCTCTTCGTGTTTAAAAGGCCGTAACGCCTTCTTTTTTTACCTACAGACCCACACGAACCCTTATTTTTTTTGCGCCACTAATTGTACTTTGCAATGACAGACTTAATTTTTCCATGAAATTAGCTGCAAAGCTGGAAAAAAAATATTTGCACAGTGAAATTGAAAATAAAACACAATTTTTTTATTTGTGGGATTTTGTGTTTACACTGTTTGTCCTATGGTAAAACTGACATGGTATCTATGTTCCTCAAGTCAGTACGATTACAATGATATGTAACTTGTATAACTTTTATTTTATTTGCTGGCTTTTAAAAAATTAAAACCTTTTTAAAAATCTAAATGCTCCTTAAAATTGCTCTATGACCATGCTTATAATGCTTTTATCCTTTGGTCTATAGGGCTTGTTAAGTTGTCATTTTTTGTGCCATGATCTGTACTTTCTATCGGCGCTCTTCCGACTTGGCCTCTTGAGTCGCTGTGCGCATGCCCGCCTGCGTTCCACTGGCGGGCGTGCGTTTCTGTGACGTAGGCCGGAGGGAGGTGCGTGATTCCTGGCCCCTCCTATGACCCGCGTCGCTCCCCGGAAGGAATCCTCATCTGTGATATAAATAGTGTGTGAGACAGGCGGTGTTCTGGTCGTCATCTATTACTGGATTCCCTTTTTGCACTAAAAAGATTTTTTATGTGATTTTAAATCATGTCAATAAAAATTGTTACATTTGAAATTTAGCTTTGTGTGGTGTAATTGTTATTCTATAAAAGCTGATTGATTCTTTATATTGTTTGGACCTGTTACGTTGTGGTGAATTAACTCTTTATTTAGAGAGGTGATATACATTTTTATTAGGGGAGGGGATTTTTTATGAATGAAAAAACTTTATTATTATTTTTTTATTACACAGTAATTAGAAGTCCCCTGGGGGACTTCTATATACACACCATTGATATCCCATTGAGATCAACGCTGCGTATATACTAGAGCCATTAGATCTATTAGATCGGTACTCTATTGGTCTGGTCTGCTGCAAACCAGATCAACAGAATACGCGTCCGGGGTATTCTTTATACAGTAAGATTTGAAACGTCGAGAATATAAGCTTAAAGGAGAAGTACAGTAAAAAATTTTATTAATGTATTGTAGTGCCTCCCAAAAGTTATACATATCAACAATATACACTTCAGTTATTACAGGAAATGCTTATAAAGTGCTTTTTTCCCTGCACATACTACTGCATCAAGGCTTCACTTCCTGAATAAAATGGTGATGTCACGACCCGACTCCCAGAGCTGTGCGGGCTGTGGCTGCTGGAGAGGATGATGGCAGGGGGATGCTCAGTGTCCCTCCAGTGCCGTGTCCCTCAGTGTCCCCCTGCCATCATCCTCTCCATCAGCCACAGCCTGCACAGCTCTGGGGGTCGGGGCGTGACATCACCATTTTATCCAGGAAGTGACATCACCATGTTTTCCAGGAAGTGAAGCCTTGATGCAGTAGTAAGTACAGGGAAAAAAAGCACTTTATAAGCATTTACTGTAATAGGAGTATATTGGTAATTTGTATAACTTTTGGGGAGCAATACAATACTTTAATAAAAATTTTCGCCGGACTTCTCCTTTTAGAATGGTGCTGAGAACTTATTATTTGGAAAGGGGGTGACAATCACTTTAAAGGGTTGGTGTCACAAAGCAAAGAACCCATATATGTAAGAACAAATGTGTTGTTTTTAGTAAAGTGACTTACAACACTGTGCCAGTTTAAGTCCCTATGTATGTATTCACTCCCTGGTTTCCTCTATTAACTCTGACCCTGCTGTTGCCATGCAACAGTGCAGACACTTTCCCACAATTCTCCTTGCTTGCATGTGAAGTGAAAATCAACTGCCAGTATTAATGCGTCTGATCATGTGACTTTGATTGAACTGAGCATGTGTGACCCAACCTGGTGGATGCCTGGTGGGCCGTAACCAAGGGCAACAGATTATCACACAAAGCAGCACATGAGGGATTAGTGAGTCTATATCTTTCCAACAATACATTTAAATAAATGCTTGTACATTGGAAATGTGTTTCATTTAACATATTGCATCAGTAAGGACTTTTTCTTTGTGACACCACCCCTTTAATAAACTCTTTAGAGATCATGCACATGACATAATTTCTAGGTTGTTCTATGGAGTATGCAATGCATTTTTTATGTCAGATTTTTAAAGAATCCTAAAAACTCTCTTACAGAATAGAGGTACATTAGAGGCCATATGCACCTTCAGCCTTCATATGGCATGGGGTCTGCTTTAGCACAGTCAGTTGACAGAGCACATAACCAATCCTAGCATTGGTGTATACTAGGGATGCACGATGCACCGAAAAATCGATACTACTATCGATTTTCGGGGCAAAAAAAGGTTTGATACCAGGATTTCCTGGTATCAATACTTTATGTTAAACTACAAAATAGCGTAGTTTAACATATAGTGCCGAGAACATGACAGGCGGCTACCTGAGCGCCTGTCATGTTCTCTCTGTGCCACCCCTGCGAACACAGACCCGGGACCCTGCGCGCTCACTCGGGCCCAGATCATCCACCTACCATGCAGCTGCCGCCGGCAAATTTTAGGTCGCCGCTCCTGCCTCTGACATCGCCAGCCTCGGGACACGTGTGTGTCACTGCGGGTCCTATGGGCTAAGATGAGGACCCCCCCCCCTCCACAGGCACCGAGCATGAGACACAGCTGGGCCGGTGAGTGTCTGACAAGGGCAGAGGGGCAGCACAGGGTCGGCGGCAGGAGAGGGAGGAGAGCGGCTGAGAGCTGCACGGTCCGGGAGAGGAGAACGCAGGAGAAGGCTGGAGGTGGGGGAGGCGAGGAGGCGATCTGACAGGAGGTAGCTGTGAGGCCGGGCCATCAGGACATCCCCGGGGCCGGCATCAGCAATGTGGGGGGTGAACAAAAGGTCGGCCTGGCTGCGACTGTGAAGGGAAGTGGGAGGGGGCGGTAGCCTGCACATTACTCTGCCGCCCGAATCCAGCTGGAATAGTGCAATTACAACCCCCATCATCCCCCCTGATAGCTGAAGTGTATCACATGACTACAGTTCCCATCATCCCCCTGATAGCTGAAGTGTGTGTTACATGACAACAACCCCCATCATCCCTGATAGCTGAAGTGTGTGTTACATGACTACAGTTCCCATCATCTCCCTGATAGCTGAAGTGTATTACATAACTACAGTTCCCATCATCCCCCCTGATAGCTGAAGTGTGTGTTACATGACTACAGTTCCCATCATCCCCCTGATAGCTGAAGTGTATCACATGACTACAGTTCCCATAATCCCCCCTGATAGCTGAAGCGTGTGTTACATGACTACAGTTCCCATCATCCCCCCTGATAGCTGAAGTGTGTGTTACATGACTACAGTTCCCATCATCCCCCTGATAGCTGAAGTGTGTTACATGACTACAGTTCCCATCATCCCCCTGATAGCTGAAGTGTATCACATGACTACAGTTCCCATCATCCCCCTGATAGCTGAAGTGTATCACATGACTACAGTTCCCATCATCCCCCTGATAGCTAAAGGGTGTATCACATGACTACAGTTCCCATCATCCCCCCTGATAGCTGAAGTGTTATTGTGCATATTATAAGATTATCACCTTCCTGATGACGCACGGTAAATGGTGCAAGCGGAGAAACCACCAAATTCAGTACCACATAAAAACGTGCTACTAAATAAAACTACAGATTGCCCCACAGCCATGTTAAGAATCAGAATAGGGCTATTTTTTTAAGAACATTTATTTTAAATAATGGAAACTTTATTTATAAAGTAATATGGTTCATACAGACCTGACAGTCGGGGGGGATCTCTACTCTTGTGTTTTAAAAAAAAAATATATAATTTATTAAGTATCGAATTGGTATCAAGCATTGAAAAAAAAAAGTTGGTATTGGTATCGAACTCAAAATTCTGGTATTGTGACATCACTAGTGTATACTTCAATATACACTGAACAGATATGGTTTTTCTGTACATTTAGCATGGCTGCTGTTGATATAATTCCATGTCACTTCCTGAGATTGGCGACTCTCTTTTTCTTTCCTGCTTCTCTTTGCATTATCCCTTTTTACAGTTATGCTATAATGCTGCAGTGAGCACAGCCAATGATGTCCCTTTGTATTGTTTAATCTGCTATTTAATTAAAAATAGAAGCACTTCTATTTATTTTCAGAAAACACATAAAGAACTTCAATAAATTCACACTGAGTTTAAGTTCTTTTTAACAAGCATTGTTCTCCACCCTAGTTACATAACTATATTATTTCCATGACACAGATGGTTTTTTTTTTTTACAGTTGTATGAAGTATACGCTCCTTCTCCCATTGTTATGTTACCATGCTTTGTTTTTTTGTTTTTGTAATGTTAAATCCATATTAAGAGCTACATTAAGCAAATTCATGTTACTGTAAACTGCTGCCTCTTTGGTCTGCAGTAACCAGGGGATTGACACATTTGAATTCCTGCAGCTTTTGCCACAGTGCAAGCAGAGAGTACCTCCACTAAAACCAAAAAGAGATTTGCTATTTGAAGTATTAAAAGAAAATCAGTAGTTTTTCCCAGCACGTATGCTAAGCGTGTTCACCCAAAAGCATAACCCTAAACTAAGGATAGATTCACACTGCATTTATGTTTATGTTTAAAGCAGCACATTCAGTTTAGGATTTTCACATGGCTAGAGCAGTGCCGGCTCAGGGAAGCCAATGCCGCCGTCCTTTTTTTGAACCACGGCCTGATTCCTGCGTACAGTGCTGTTTTATTCCCGGGCACTGTCCGGGGCTGAAACACTGGAGGTGGACCAGCAGCCCGCAATGGGAAGAAATCCCTGTCCCTCTATGACACGACTCCATTAGAATCAATGAAGCCGCATCATAGAGGGGCAGGGTTTTTCTCCCACTGGGAGGGCTGGTCTGCCTCCAGTGCATCAGTCCTGGCCGATGCCTGGGAATAGAATGGTGCCATACCTGGGAACCGGGTTAAAAAAAAAGACCACAGCACTGGCTTCCCCGAGCTGGCAACATTCTAGCCGTATATGTTGTATAAAAATATGTGGCTGTGTTCTAGTTTTCTATACAGCCCCAGGGCTGCTTCCATCTTCTCCAGCCAACAGACTTCAAATTTTGGGAACCTGAGTTTACTGTACTTGGCTTATCTCTATTAGTCAGTTATCAGTCTGGTAATTTTATCTTCAAGTGGGTTTCAGTTAGATAGGGTGCTGTGTCCTCAAAAGTGTGTTTCAGGCAGGTAAGTTGCTGCAACATCACAGGTGGGTTCCAGTTGTGGAAAGTCCTGGCATATCACAAGAGGGTTTCAATAAGGTAAGTTTCTTTAGTAAGGTGTGTTTCAGTCAGGTAATGCTTGCTATGTTACATAAAAAAATAACCCTACACGTTCACACAAATTACCAACTGGTATGGGGACGTATACCACAGCTTACCCCTGAAGCCACGTGGCTGCTTCATTACAGTGCTGCAAAGATTCAAAGACTTTCCCCACTCCCGGCAGCATATTGGCAGATGATGTCTTGCAGAGGGGAAACTCCATGTCAGGCCTTCCACGGACAGTACGTCCATGAAACACGGAATGTGTGTACAAGGCCTTAAAGTGAATGTGTTTGGTATATTTGAGAGCACATACAGTTTTGTGGCACAAAGCAGGAGTCATTTTGTGTCCAGAAAAAAAACAGCTGGTAAGCTGTTTTATAATGTATAACACAAACGCAGAGAAGTTTTTATATAGCAAAGTAGCCTTCGCTGGTATGATATTACCAGGTGATTTCAGTTAGCTAAGTTGCTGTGTCATCAGGGTCAGGAATTGTGCAGATAATTTGAACAGACAGCTTAGGGGGCATGCACATGTTCCGCGATTACAGTTGCTCTGAACCAGAATGCGGAACTCTCGGCATCATGATTCATTATAATGCAAGGAGCTCTGAAGAAGTTTAACCCCTTAAGGACAGAGCTAATTTCGATTTTTGCGTTTTCGTTTTTTCCTCCTTGTGCTTAAAAGGCCATAGCACTTGCATTTTTCCACCTAGAAACCCGCATGAGCCCTTATTTTTTGCGTCACTAATTGTACTTTGCAATGACAGGCTGAATTTTTGCATAAAGTACACTGCGAAACCAGAAAAAAATTCAAAGTGTGGTGAAATTGAAAAAAACAAACGCATTTTGTTTATTTGGGGGAAATGTGTTTTTACACCATTCGCCCTGGGGTAAAATTGACTTGTTATTCATGTTCCTCAAGTCGTTACGATTAAAACGATATGTAACATGTATAACTTATATTGTATCTGGTGGCCTGTAAAAAATTCAAACCATTGTCAACAAATATATGTCACTTAAAATTGCTCCATTCCCAGGCTTATAGCGCTTTTATCCTTTGGTCTATGGGGCTGTGTGAGGTGTCATTTTTTGCGCCATGATGTGTTCTTTCTATCAGTACCTTGATTGCGCATATACGACTTTTTGATCACTTTTTATTACAATTTTTCTGGATTTGATGTGACCAAAAATGCGCAATTTTGCACTTTGGGATTTTTTTGCGCTGACGCCGTTTACCGTGCGAGATCAGGAATGTGATTAATTAATAGTTCAGGCGATTACGCACGCGGCAATAGCAAACATGTTTATTTATTTGTTTACTTATTAATAACCTGGGAAAAGGGGGGTGATTCAGACTTTTATTAGGGGAGGGGGCTTTTTACTATTAACAACACTTTTTTTTTTACTTTAACACTTATACTACAAGCCCCCCTGGGGGACTTCTAGTATAAGTGCTTTGATCTCTCATAGAGATCTCTGCAGCATAGATATGCTGCAGAGATCCATGAGATAGGCACTTGTTTACTTACGGCTGCTGCAGCCGGAAGTAAACGAGTGCCGAGCCGGGGACGGCGCCATCTTGGAGCGGTCCCCGGCTGGCTTCAGTTACGGAGATCGCTCCTCCGGGATAACATCCCGGAGGAGCGATCTCCCCACTGGACACCAGGGATGACGCTGCGTCCGGTAATCGGATGCAGCTGTCAACTTTGACAGCTGCATCTGATTACTGTATTAGCGGCCACGGCGATTGTACCGTGCCCGCTAATACCTGCGGTCCCGGGCTACAAGCGGCACCCGAGACCGTCGCGGTTCAGAGCAGGGTCGCTGTGCGGCCCCGCTCTGAACGTCCCTAACGGCATCAGGGCGTAAATTTACGCCCTATGTCGTTAAGGGGTTAAAGGACATCTTTTACCTCGGCACCTGGGGCAGAGCCCGCCTGACCTCCCTGTAGAGCCCCAGATACTTAACCTGTCCTGCAAGTCCTGCTCCAGAACCTGGTCCCACCGCAGAGAAATCGTCGCCCAACGATATGCACGTGCGATATGTAAATGACAAGAGATGAGTCCGACGTCTATAGGAAATCACTGCTTCGGCAATTTTTCTTCTGGAGAAGAAGTTGCAGGACAGGGTAAGTATCCAGGGCTCTACCAGGGGGTTGGGCAGGCTCTGCTCTGCTCCGCATGCCGGGGTGAAAAGTTTCCTTTAAATCTTTGTGCTACTGTAAATCCATTCTAGTCTATAGCACATCTTTCGCGCACAAACCGTTATTACGGAATGTGTAAATGTTCCTTTAGGAGCAACCACACTTCCTGATATTTATTGAAGATTTATGTCCCTTTATCCCCAGTTAGGGCTTATTTATTAATTTCTGTAAAAGGGACTGACGCTGCTATATGTACTGTAGTTTAAGCAATCCTTCTGGAAACTGTCAGAAACAAGATTGGCAGTACAGGCCTAAGCACAAATATATTTTCTTTAGGTTAGGTGTATCCATCAGACAAATATTTTTCCTTCCTTTTTATAATTTAATTACAACCATTTGCTACGTTTATATATGCTGAATGTGTAAAATGCTTTTGATATTAATGTGTTGCTAAGCTGTACCTCCATATCCTTCAAAGAGCAGTTAAAATTGAGTCAACAGAATTATGGAAATGAAGGAAGTGATGTTCTAAACCAGGAATAGCTCTTTCTACATTCCTGGCAACATTCTTCAGAAGGATAAGGTTAAAAATACAGAAGAAAGAATTGATTTAACCATGCAGGCAACTTTTCTGGCATACAAACTCCACAACTTTTGTGCAAGCAAAAATGTGCAACTTTTTACAGTTCTTCTGCCTCTACTCATTTTTTATAAATGATCAAGAAGCGTTCAAGGTTTGTGAGGTGGGGCATCTACTTCCAGGACCATATAGATTTACAGGCAAAAATTATAACAGTATAATGTATGCCAATAGATTGCGGTAAATTAAAAAAACAAGAATATGCAGGGATTATTTATTGAAACAGCATGCATACATGAATTCTAGTGAAATGTATGGCAAAATAGCTGTTAAAACTTTCTTTCTTATGAGATGACAGTTATACCACCCCCATATTTGTCGCTAATTTACTACTTACTTCAAGATTCTACAGCATCTGAAAGAAGTAGTATGGCAAGGCTCACACACTGTAAAATCAACGCTAAATTTTACTGTAATATAGAGTGAAAATTAAACAGTATGTGGACAGATGATAAAATACAGCCGTATTTTGCAAAAACAGGTGGTAAATAATGAGCATGTTCATTATTTGGACAGTCTTAGCAAAGAGATGAGCAAACTTTAAGCACGCTCTGCATTTGATTACTGGTGGCTGAAGAAGTTAGAAGCAGCCATAAGGAGTCCTGGAAAACTTGGATACAGCCTAAGGGCCCTATTCCACCTGACGATTATCGTTCGAATCTAAACGATAATCGTTCGGTTGAAAGCAGTTAACGATTAACGACCGAACGAGAAATCGTTGATCGCTTTATAAAACCTGGACCTATTTTTATCATTGCTCGTTCACAAAACGTTCACAAATCGTTCGCTTTGAATAAGACATCGTTCGGTCGTTCGCAATAGATATGAACGCAATAGCGAAAAATAGCGAAGAAAAAACAATCGCAATTACGATCATAAGTAACGATTATCGTTCCATGGAAATGAGTGAACGTTTTCAGGTCTTTCGCAATAGCGGTCGTTTGAGATCGTTAATCGTTAACGATTATGCAAACGATAATCGTCCGGTTGAATAGGGCCCTAAGGCTGTGTTCACACAATGTCTTTTTTTAGCCATTCCACTGCCATTTTTTTGAATGGCCGTTATTTTGGTGCTAAAACGTGCCTGTTTTATGGCTGTTCTATACAGTGTGTTCAATTTCCCATTGACTTTAATAAAGAGTGCATTATTATGTTGAAAATATGACAATTTTTTAAAATCAAAATTGGGACCGTATTTTACCTTTATTTTACGGTATGTGAACATAGCATAAAAGTAATGACATGAGTAAAAAAAAATAATTATAACAATAAGAATAAAAATTCTTTTAATAACAAAAACAAAGCTATCACATGTAAACTAAAGAAACCTAACATATCATAATGCCTTTTCAAAATGCAATTTATAAAAATGCATTATGTTAGTTGACCTACAAATCTCTATTTCTTGTTATTGTCATATTTGCTATTATTGTACAATTCATGAAGTAGCCAAGTTTAACAGAACTGCCTGCAATTCATATTTATGCTGTGCTCCTCTCATAAAATAGATCAGCATGTGTTCAGTGAACATAGTCTGGATACATAAGATGTAGTAGATGCCAGAAGCCATCATAAATGATTGGAAATAAAACACATTAACTCGGCCAATTTCAGATAATTGCCACAGTTGTTGATGAAGCCTCTTTGGAAGTTTTGCAAACATTTTCATTGCATTGTTGTATTGTTTGTGCAGACAACATACATCATTAAATGGCTCTAAAAAATTATCGAGACCGAGCTAATACTAAATGCGTTAATTTGGATTTATATTTTAGCCATGCTTTGGAAATGTCAATAAGTCCACTCCTTCTGGAATGAGCATGGCCCAATTCTCTCATGAATGAAGCCATGGCTCTAACATAGCATTGAGTGTGTTTAAAAGTATTTTTTTCCGGGGCTGTGATTACACAGCTGGGTTATGGTTTTAATGGTTTCCAATGAAAACAAAGAAGAATGTGTGCCATTGAAAAGTGGGAATTTCAGTATTAAATTCTGCAGACACACCAACCATATTACTGTAAAAGGTTCATACACTCTTTAAATATGATATATTCTTTACCATACGAAATTATAATTTACGTCTGGTAACTTTAATCTCATCACTCACATACTATACATTTTTATTTTCTTTTACAAATTTTTTCTTTGTACCTTTTATTCTTTTTCATAAATACTAGTGTTCCACATCAAATGAAAAAAATCCAGAGCATCCTTTCTTAGAACTCTGCATTGTACTATTCCTCTGTTATTCCTCCTGAATATTTATCAATTCAACTGACTGTTGCCATTTCCCCTGTCGTAACTATGTAGAGGCGTGTCTCTACATATTCAGGCATAGGCAGCACTGATTGGGAAGTTTAATGCTGCGTTTACACGGAACGATTATCGTGCGAATTTGCGATTGAATTCGAACGATAATCATACGTGTAAATACAGTGAACGATCAAACGACAAGCGAGAAATCGTTCATTTTGATCTTTAAACATGTTCTTAAATTGTCGTTGATCGTTTGCAAAAAATTCGCAGATTGTTCCGTGTTAACAGTCGTTCACCGATTTTACTTATGTGCGAGATAGGCTTAAGAGATCGCAAAACGATTTTTCTGTATGATATATCGTTCCGTCTAAACGATGATCTTTATACAGGTGGGAGTAGAGAGCACTGTGTCAATCTGGAGAGAATACACCACTTCCTGCAGGGCATACAGCAGCTGATAAGTTTTCAGGACAGGTCAGGGTACACACAGGGTACACACAGCCCTGATGCTGTCCCGCGCCTACTGTCCCAACCTACTTGCCTCAACGTGTCCCAGGCAACACAGGACAACTTGGAGTCATCCCCTACCCTAATGTAGGTAGGGGACACAAGACAAATACACGACAAACTTGAGACAAATATGGCACAAGGAAAAATATACACAATGGCGGGTGGTCAGCAAGATAGGGTCAAACCAGGAGAAACAAATGCTAGGACAAGGTCGCTAGGCAATAAACAGTTAATGAGGCAAACCAGAGTAAAAATATAGACCAAGTCAGGAGACAAACACATAGTCAGGGACACAAGCCAAAGTCAGGAAACCAATATCAAGATAACAGATCACAGGGTAGGGAGCGAGTATAGGCACACTAAGTATAAGTTACAGCAGGCATCAGGCATAGAGAATGACTGAGTTTTAAAAGAAAAAAAGTCCCAGTGATTGGGACAGACAGACAATTGATAGGGCTGTCAATCTATTAACCATTAAAGCGACTCTGTACCCACAATCTGACCCCCCAAACCACTTCAGATAGCTGCTTTTAATCCAAGATCTGTCCTGGGGTCCGTTCAGCAGGGATGTAGTAATAAAAACAACTTTTAATCCGGCAGCGCTGTGTCTAACGGCCAGGGCTTACATTTGTATATGCATTAGGCTGGCACACCCTCTCTGTCCTTCCTACCCACCCTCCTCATCATTAGGAATGCTCCAGGCAGATTGCTTCCTATTCCCCAGCTTTGTGCATAATGAACATGGGCTGGATCGTTAAGACACCTGTGCAAAGCTCAAACAGCAGTAAATGTTCCTAAAACGTGTATATTTTGCACTCTTTGATAAATCTCCCCCAACATCTTTAAATATGAGTCATTTACAGATCTGTATAACTTTCTGACATCAGTTAATTCGAAAAAAAAAAATTATTTTCTCGAGTATTTCTTCTATGTTTTCTAGGAGGAATAACAAAAGACTAGTACAACACAGAATTTTCTGAAAAAAAGCATGGTCTTATAGAGTCCTTTACAGTGGAACAGTGTTTTAAGTGTTAATTCCTTGGACGGACGGCGGAATCTGCCCAAGCATAAAATGTCTACAGCATGGGCGTAGAGTCAAGTGGGAGCACGTGGGGACGAGGGGCGGAATCTGCGGGATGTACCTAAGATTTAAACAAACTTCTGACATGTCATAGCGATATGTCAGAGGTTGGTATCGGTTGGGGTCCGGGTGCTGAGATCCCTGCCAATTGTGAGGATGAAGAAGCAGAAGCACGCAGTAGAGCAAGCTCTGCCTCTTCATCTGCGTCTCACTGCTAAAGTAGCAGTCGAAGGAATTATGGAGCCTTATGGAACTTCCAGTAATTGTTGTACCAGAAGTTCCATAGGCCTCCATTATACTTCCATCGACTGCTACTTTAGCAGTGAGACGGAGATGAAGAGGCAAAGCATGCTCTACTGCGTGCGTCTGCACCGCGTCTACTGGGCGCATCTTCATTCTAACAATTGGCAGAGGTTTCAGCATCCAGACCCCAACGATACAAACCTCTGACATGTTGCTAAGACATGTCAGATGTTTGTTTAAATGATATGATGTACACTTTAACCCCTTGCCGCAAAATGACG
The DNA here is from genome assembly GCF_027789765.1 of Dendropsophus ebraccatus. NCBI lineage: Eukaryota > Metazoa > Chordata > Amphibia > Anura > Hylidae > Dendropsophus > Dendropsophus ebraccatus. The sequence continues at coordinate 156,427,400 of NC_091454.1, forward strand.
TTCCTGGAATGTCATGTAAAGCAGGTAGTTCCTGCAACATGACGTTCCAGAAACATCATGCTGTCCCTGCCTCCCCCGCTGTCCCTAGCGCCGATCGGATAGAAGGAGGAAGCTGTGTCACACAGCCTCCTACTGCTGCCCCTGCCCAGGGGGAGCGTTAACCCCATAGGCTCCCTCCAACCCCCCACGGAGCTGCGCGAGCGTTCACGTGGCTCCGGGGGGGTAGCATAGCAACCCAGACGCTACTTAATGCGTCTGGGCTGCTATGGATTAGAACGATTAGGCCCCTGTCAGTGTTCTGACAGCTCATTCACTATAATGCATTACAGCACAGATCAAGTGCTATAATGTATTATAGATGTACTTGAAAAGTTAAACACACACACAATTACATACATAAATACATAAACAAACAAATAAGATAAATAAATAAATAAAATAAATAAATATACACATTTATAAATGATCCCCTCCTTTATAAATGATCCCCTATGAATAAAATACACATATTTGGTATTGCCGCATCCGTAATCACCTTGTCTATTAACCTGTTACATTAATTATCCTGCCCGATTAACGCCGTAAAAAATGAAATAAAAAACTATCCAAAATGACTTTTTTTTGTTAATCTCACCCCCTAAAAAAATATAGAAAAAAGCCAAGTACCCAAAAGGTGTACCACTACAAACGTCAGCTTATGCCGCAAAAACATTGGCGAAAAATTAAAAATTTTACTGCTCTTACAATATGCAAGGCACAAATAGTTTTTATAGTATAAATGCCATAAACTATAACAAAAGCTATATAAAATGGATATCACTGTAATCGTATCGACATGACAAATAACGATAATATGTCATATGTAACGTATAGTAAACGGCGTACAAAAAAATGGTAAAAAATTGCTGCTCAATTGTGTTTTTTATTCGTACCACCTCATAAAAAATAAAATAAAAAATTATCAGGGTGTCACATGTCCCCCAGAATGGTACCGATGGAAATATCAACTTGTCTTACACAAATATTTTGGCACCGCAAGGCCTCTGTGAAACTGAAGTAAAAAAGGCCCCAGAACCCAAAATTCACCAGGTCTCTGCCATGTCTGCGGCCTGTGGTTGAATCAGGTGATGCACTGCGGCCACATATAGGGTATTTATAGAAACACTGGAATAAGGGGAATAAATAGTGAGTTCCATTTCTTAGTTAGTATTTGTTGTGTTAGAGGAAAAAAATTGATTAAAATGGAACATCTTCCAAAAAAATTAAAATTCTAAATTTCTCCTCCAACCTGCTTACATTTCTACGAAACACTTAAAGGGTTAATAAACTTATGAAATATTACTTGCCGCAATCCTTATGAAATGTAAATGCCGCGATCCTGGATGCTATATGCAGCCGAGGCCGCGGCTATTAGTGGGCATGGTCCGATCGCCGTGCTCGCTAATTAGGTATTTAGATGCAGCAAAGTTGACAACTGCACCTAAATACTTGATGATCGCCTTCCCTGGTGGTCGCCTCCCTCCGTGGAGGGGTGATCCGGTATTCTTACCCGGCCGGGGTCTGCGCCGTAATAGCGCTGATCCCGGCTCAGCACTCTATTGCCTTCGGCTGCAGCAGCCGAAAACAATAGAGCACAGATCTCATGGATCTATGCAGTATATCTATACTGCATAGATTTCTATGAGAGATCAGTGAAGTAATACTAGAAGTCCCCCAGGGGGCCTTCTAGTATGTGTGTAAAAAAAAACTATCTTTTTGTTATTACAAAATCCCCTCCCCTAATAAAAGTCAGAATCAACCCCTTTCCCCATTTTATAAATAAAAATAAACAAATAAACATGTTTGGTATACAATGTTATGCAAGTTACATTTCGGTGTAATCGTAACAACTTGAGGAACATGTATAACAATAACAAGTCAGTTTTACCCTAGGGCGAACAGTGTAAAAACAACCGCCCCCCCCCAATTAAAAAAATGTGGGGTTTTTTACATTTTACCACACATATAATTTTTTTCTGGTCTCACGGCATATATTCATCTCAGAATAACAGCAGCATATTTTAATCTCAGAATAACCGCGATAATTAAAAGTAATGCAGAGTTATCAGTAAATAAACAGGTCAGAGACCTGGTCAGATTTGAAAAATAGGCCCTGGGCCAAAACAGGCTATAAAGTCGTAAAAAAACTGTCGTATAAACCCAGTCCTTCTGTATTGTCCTAAGGCCCCGTTCCCACTGAGGAAAGGTAGCGGAATTCCGCGACGGAATTGTCCGCCGCGGAATGCCGTTAGCCTCCCGCTCATAATGGGAGTCTATGGGAGGCGCGCGCTCCTGCTCTGTACGCGCTGAAGAATAAACATGTTCATTCTTCAGTGGGGACAGGGCAGGAGCGCGCGCCTCCCATAGACTCCCATTATAAGCGGGAGGCTAACGGCATTCCGCGGCGGACAATTCCGTCGCGGAATTCCGCTACCTTTCCTCAGTGGGAACGGGGCCTAACTGTACAGTCTGTATAATAAGGGCACTTTATAAGGAAAATTCTAAAAAAAAAAAAAAAAAAAAAAAAAAAAAAAGGGTGACAAACCACTACTAATTAACTACTAAAGAAACCAAACAAACTACTACCCCCTTCATCCTCCTGTCCCTTCATTATCATACTACTACCCCCTTATCCTTCTGTCCCTCCATCATCATGCTACTACCCGCTTCATCATCATACTGCTACCCCCCTCATCCTCCTGCCCCATCATCATCATTATCATACTACTACCACCAGGGCCGGCCTTAGGGGTGTGCGACCTGTGCGCTTGCACAGGGCGCATCACTCCTAGCCCGCTGGGGGGCGCTCTGGCAGACAGTTGCACACCTAACTGTCTGGCAGACAGACGTTCTGTCTGTCTGCCAAAGCGCCCCCCTAGCTGGTCGCCTGCCCTCCCTGCATAGTGCTTGGTTTGGGGCGCTCCTGAAGCCAGACTAGGGACTGGCAAACTAATGTTCCGGGTACGTCCCGGTAAGCTCCACCCCTCACCGACAAGCCCCGCCCCCGGCGCCCACCGCGGGTGGCTTACTCACTCACTCATTGCCACAATGCAGCCTGCTCAACTGTGTGCCGGACTGTGTGTGTAAGCTGACCATTTTAGCACAGGCCGTGCTTCCCCATCAGTGTGATGACCTGTAACCTCTGCCAAGCCCTGTGCCTCCTCCATGCTCCTCAGCAATTCCTGCAGCGTCTAGCATCCTGTGCCCCTGCTGTAAGCCTGATGCTTCTTCTTCTATCATCTTCTATCTATCTATCTCCTATCTATCTGTGTATATTCTATCTTCTTTCTCTCTCTCTCTCTCTCTCTCTCTCTCTGTAGAGTCTGTATACACTGTGGCAATATACTTCATGTACACTGTTCTGACCCTGCTGCTGTGTATACATGCACTGTCACAGTATATATACAGACACTGGCATCTCTTCTCTCCTTGCCTAACAGTATAACAGCTAAACAGTGCATAACAACTACTATCCCCAGCATACCCCAACAGCTAAAACAGTGCATAACTACTACTATCCCCAGCATACCCCAACAGCTAAAACAGTGCATAACAACTACTATCCCCAGCATACCCCAACAGCTAAAACAGTGCATAACTACTACCCCCAACATACCCCAAAAGCTAAACAGTGCATAACTACTATCCCCAGCATACCCCAACAGCTAAACAGTGCATAACTACTATCCCCAGCATACCCCAACAGCTAAACAGTGCATAACTACTGCCCCAGCATACCCCAACAGCTTAACAGTGCATAACTACTGCCCCAGCATACCCCAACAGCTAAACAGTGCATAACTACTGCCCCAGCATACCCCAACAGCTAAACAGTGCATAACTACTGCCCCAGCATACCCCAACAGCTAAACAGTGCATAACTACTGCCCCAGCATACCCCAACAGCTAAACAGTGCATAACTACTGCCCCAGCATACCCCAACAGCTAAAACAGTGCATAACTACTACCCCCAACATACCCCAAAAGCTAAACAGTGCATAACTACTACCCCAACAGCTAAACAGTGCATAACTACTACCCCCAACATACCCCAAAAGCTAAACAGTGCATAACTACTATCCCCAGCATACCCCAACAGCTACAGTGCATAACTACTATCCCCAGCATACCCCAACAGCTACAGTGCATAACTACTACCCCCAACATACCCCAAAAGCTAAACAGTGCATAACTACTATCCCCAGCATACCCCAACAGCTAAACAGTGCATAACTACTACCCCCAACATACCCCAAAAGCTAAACAGTGCATAACTACTATCCCCAGCATACCCCAACAGCTAAACAGTGCATAACTACTGCCCCAGCATACCCCAACAGCTACAGTGCATAACTACTACCCCCAACATACCCCAAAAGCTAAACAGTGCATAACTACTATCCCCAGCATACCCCAACAGCTAAACAGTGCATAACTACTGCCCCAGCATACCCCAACAGCTAAACAGTGCATAACTACTACCCCCAACATACCCCAAAAGCTAAACAGTGCATAACTACTATTCCCAGCATACCCCAACAGCAAAACAGTGCATAACTACTATTCCCAGCATACCCCAACAGCTAAAACAGTGCATAACTACTACCCCCAACATACCCCAAAAGCTAAACAGTGCATAACTACAGCCCCAGCATACCCCAACAGCTAAACCGTGCATAACTACTACCCCATGCATACCCAAACAGCTGAAACAGTGCATAACTACTACTCCCAACATACCCCAACAGCCAAAACAGTGAATAACTATTACCCCCAGCATACCCTGATATCCTGAAGTCCAAATTTACAGATTTTTAGTGAAATCACATCCCAGAAAAAAAAATTAAAAAAGTGATAAAAAGGTCACATATATAACAGTCAGCGGGGGGCAGTGGGGGTTGTCTGGGGGGGTGGGAGGCTGTAATATTTAGTTTATGTCACTATTAGGGGGTATCAGCAGAGGCGGGGGGGGGGGGGGCGCCAAAAGAAAGTTTCGCACAGGGCGCCATCTACCCTAAGGCCGGCCCTGACTACCACCCCCATCATTCTTCTGTCCCTCCATCATCATGCTACTACCCCTTGATCATGGGCTAGGAACGGAGCTGGGAGAGTCCGTGTTAGAGGGCTGGGTTGGGCCTGAGCTATGAAGGGTGTCGGGAGGGTCTGCATTAGGGGGCTTGGGTGGGCCTGAGCTGGGAAGGGTGAGGGGAGGATCCATGTTTGGGGATTGGGTGGGCCTTGGCTGGGAAGGACGCCAGGAGGATCCATGTTAGGGGGTTGGGGTGGACCTGGGCTGGGAAGGGCACTAGGAGGGTCCACGTTAGAAACATCGAACACTGTTGGCAGAAAAAGACCACTTGGTCCATCTAGTCTTCCCTTTTAGGGGGCTGGGGCGGACCTTGGCTAGGAAAGGAATTAGGAGGCTGGGGGGCCTGGGCTGGTAAGGGCACATGGAGGTTTTGCATTAGGGGGATGGAGCATCTTGGGCTGATAGGAGGTCAGGTGGGTTCGTGTTAGGGGGTTGGAAAGGGGGGTCTGGCTCATAGTTTAAAGGAGTTCTAGTTAGATTTTATCGAAGGAAAGATAAATTAAGGGTTCAGATGGGTAATCTGGTTGGGGTGGAGGGGCTCACTCCTGGTGCCTTCCGCTTGAGTGGTGAGAAAGCTTTCAAGGCTTGGTGATCCAATGAGCAAAGCTGGTTGGAGTAGTACTCCTGGCGAGGTCACCCATGCCAGACAGGTCATTGGGGAGAGGCCAGACTAATGGGCCTATTACACCAACAGATTATCTGGCCAAAGCCAGGAATGGATTTGAAAAGTTTTTGTTGCCTGTACGGTTGTCTTCTGGTAATGTAGTATTTTCTTGTCAAGCCATGGTTTTATTTGCACCTCGGTGGCAGTGTCCCCAGGACTGGAATTGGTTCCCCTATGTTACCCATTCACTGTGGCAGGTGCTGATTTCGCTGTGTTGAGCGGTGGTAAATTCGAGCTCCAAACCTCTGAGGTGGCTATGGGAGAAGGGTGTCTCCACCATGAATCCATATCCTTTTTTGTCATGGATAAGCTGGTCACTGATTTAATCCTTGGGTTACTATGGTTACAATTACATAACACAGTTTTTATTGGAGAACCACAAAACTGGTCAAACGGAGTAGTTCTTGTGTGCTCTCAATGATGTGTTAAAACTCACAGAATTTATTTCAGACTTTAGCAATGTATTTGATGAGGCCATTGCTGATGCCTGCATTTTGAGTAGCTTGTGATGCCCTTTGGACTTAGGGTACTATTACACGGAACGATAATCGTCCGAATTGGCTCGATTCGGCCGATTATCGCTCCATGTAATAAATGCAACGATCAGCCGATGACAACGATCATCGGCTGATCGTTGATATAGGTTAGACCCTATTTTTGTCGGGCGCCGACCACGCACCGCTACGTGCAATAGCGGTGCGTGGCCAGCGACTAACGATATACATTACTCATCCAAGTTCCAGGGCTGCTCCTGCCGTCCGCTTCTCCCGGGGTCCCGTGCGTGCTCTAGCTTCACAGCAGCATGTCAGCTGATAGGCCGCTTAGCCAATCACAGGCCGCGGCGGTCCCGGCCTGTGATTGGCTGAGCGGCCTACCAGCTGACAGGCCACTGTGAAGCTAGACCGCGCACGGGACCCCGGGAGAAGCGGACGGCAGGAGCAGCCCTGGAACGTGGATGGGTAATGTATGCCAGTTTAGCAAGGGCTGCAAGGACATCGGTAACAATGTCCTTGCAGCTCTTGTCAACCGATTATCGGGCGGTGTAATAAAGCCAGTAAACGAGCAACGATCTAGCAGATCGGCGCTCGTTTACAGGTATTATCGGGCCCTGCTCGGCCCGTGTAATACCACCCTTAGTAATGCAGCTGCTGTTTTCAAAACATTTGTTAATGATATCTTTCGTGATCTGTTTGGTCAACTTGTTGTCATTTACCTGGATGACATCCTCATCTATTCCCCTGACTGGGGAATACGTGAGGTGAGGTGTTATCCAGGTTGAGAAAAAATTCCTTGTGTGCCACGTTTTCCAAATGTCTGTTTGGTGTCAAAGAGGTTGGGTTCATAGGGTATATTCTTACTCTTGATTCAGTGCAAATAGATCCTAAGAAAGTCTCAGCAGTGCTTGAGTGGGCAAGGCCCACTACCCTGAAAGAAATCCAGAGATTTCTTGGTTTCGCATATTTTTATAGGAAATTTATCCGTAATTTTTCCTTAGTTGCAAGACCTTTAACTGAACTGACTAAAAAAGGAGTGGAACCAGACTTTGGTCACCTGAGACTGAACAAGCCTTTGCTCATTTGAAAAAGAGTTTTTCTTCTGCCTTCTGTTAATACATCCCAACCTGGAACTACCATTTTTTGTAGAAGTTGATGCTTCAAAGTCTGATGTTGGGGTGGTACTGTCCCAGGGCAAGGAGCCCTTTACTAATCTGAGACAAGTGGCCTATTTCTCCAGACGATTCTTCACCTCCGAGGCCAATTACGATATTGGTAACCGGGAGCTATTGGCTGTTAAATGGGCCTTTGAGGAATGGAGGCATTTTCTGGAGGGGGCTAGACACCAGATTACGGTTTTGACTGACCATAAAAATCTTTTGTATGTGGACAAGGCCAAAAGGTTAAATCCCCGTCAAGCTTGCTGGGTTTTGTTTTTTACCTGGTTTAATTTCACTGTTACTTACCATCCGGGATTTAAGAATGTAAAAGCAGACGGCTTATTCAGGAGTTTTGGTTCATGTGAAAATCCTGAGGTTAAACCACAAAGTATTTTAACCCCAGGTACCATAGTAGCCAATATTTCTGTGGATTTGAAAGATGCTATTTTAAGGTCTCAAGGTGACGCTCCGGCAGAATCACCTTCTTTTGTGCCAGTAAACCTTAGATGGGCGGTTCACTCCGTAGTGCTGGCAGGTTATCCAGGTATAGCAGGTACAGGTTAATTGCCTACTCGTTCTTGTTGGTGGCCTTCCAGGCAAAGGGTTGGATTTTGTGAGGTCATGTGAGACCTCTGCTTGAGCCAAAACTCCTAGCTCCTTAACAGATGGTTTTCTTAAGCCTCTTCCTCAGCCCGTTTGACCATGGTCCCATATTTCTATAGATTTCATCACTGATATTTCCCCTTCTCAGGGGAAGACCGTGATCTGGGTGATAACTGACAGATTTAGCAAAATGTGTCACCTTGTGGCTCTGAGTTACCTAGTGCCAAGACTAGGCATCTGCATGGGGTGCCTGTAAACATTGTGTTGGACAGAGGTGTCCAATTTGTATCCAAGTTCTGGAGGGCATTCTGCATTAAGTTAGGGATATCGTTTTCTTTTTCATCTGCGTTTTACCCTGAGACTAACAGGGAAACTGAACGCTTGAACCAGTCGCTAGAACAATACTTGCGGTGTTATATTTCTGATAATCAAGCGGTCAAAGTTCTTACCCATGGCTGTATTCACTCTCAATAATCATGTTAACACATCTACACAATAATCCCCCTTTTTCTTTAATTATGGTTACCATCCCCAATTCTCTGCCGTTCCGAATAATGAAACACAATTCTCATCCGTAACCAAGCTAACACAATAACTGCACAGTTTGGGCAGAGAGTCTGGGGACTCTTCAAGATGCCCAAGAAAAACACATAAAATACGGCAACCATAAATGCCGTCCCAGCCCTGACTATACCATAGGGGATAAAGTCTGGTTATCAACAAAAAACTTGCACCCTCTCATAAATTTGCTTCCCGTTTTATCGGTCCCTTCCCCATCACTGAAGTCATAAACCCAGTTTCTTATAAATTGCAATTACCTCTTTCCCTTCGCATACACCCTGTATTTCATAAAAGTCTACTGAAACAATATATTTCTCTGGCGAGCTCTTGTCCTTCTCCAGTGGTGGTTCAGGGTGAGTTGGAATTCGACGTCAAGCGAATCATAGATTTCAGGAAAGTGTGCAATTCCATCCAATACTTGGTTCACTGGAAGGGCTATGGTCCTGAGGAGCATACATGGGTTACTGCCAAGGATTTGCATGCCCTGGACTTGGTGGAAAAATGTAATTCCTTATATCGTACTAAGCTCGGAGGTCCTTATGTATGTCCGGAGGCCCCTTCTCAGGTGGGGGTTCTGTCAGGAGCGGGCTGGATCCCCACACCTCTGGAGAGTGTGGCTGGCCCCATGACTATGGAGTCCCTAGTATCCAGCCCGGCCGGGTGCAAGGAACGAACCAAAGGTGTCCCAAGCAACCAGACCAGCCGGATGAATCAAGTCAAAAGGCTGAGAGTGTGCCATTTTGTTAAAGCGGTCCTCCGACCATTTTAAAGTTTTGATATGTTGCTGCTCTTGTGGAGAACATAACAAACATGGTATGTTTACCTCTCTGGTGTTCTCCTATGCCATCTCCTGGTACCCAGCTGAACGATACTGCCTCCACTTCAGAAAAAAAAACATGGCAGTGACAGCTGTTAAGCCTCAAAAGAGGAAGAAATGGCAAAATCTGTTAAAGGGAACCTGTCACCCCCCGTGCCGAGGTGACAGGCTCCCGACCCCCCGTTAGAGCCCCCTATACTCACCTAATCCCGCCGGGTCCCGCTTCTGGAGGTGGTCGGGTGATGAAGATCTCAGCCGCTGCAGCCCGGCGCGCGCTGTGAGATGAGTCCAACACCCATAGAGAATGACAGGAGAGTCCAGAACTCCGTCATTCTCTATGGGTGTTGGACTCATCTCTCAGACCCGACCACCTCCAGAAGCGGGACCCGGCGGGATTAGGTGAGTATAGGGGGCTCTAACGGGGGGTCGGGAGCCTGTCACCCCGGCACGGGGGGTGACAGGTTCCCTTTAAGGAGGGGAATAAAACCTTCTTCAGATATATAAGTGACAGGAAGAAGAAGAAGGGCTGCAGCATTACTAAAATAAGTAATGGGGAGAATATATTTATTGACAGAGATAAGGCGGTCGCTATTTGAATAGCTACTTCTGCTCAGTGTTTTCAGAAGGAGGCCTTCACAGTGACAGGATGGTTGGACACAGCATTGGCTACAGTTATATGGGTTCAGCCCCAGTCTTATCAGAGGCTGCAGTTTCAGAGGAACTTGCCAGTTTAGAGTTGAATAAGGCGATGAGTCCGGATGGTGTCCACCCCTGGGTTCTTAAAGAACTCGGATCTGTGATTGCTGCCCCCAACAGATCTGTGTAAACAATCCCTCCTAACAGGAGATTTTCCTGATGATTGAAGAACGGCCAGTGTTATACCCATCCACAAGAAGGGGTGTAGAGAAGACCCCAGTAACTACAGGCCAGTTAGCTTAACAGTAGTAGTAGTAAAAATGATGGAAACTCTTCTAACAAAGAAGATAATGGATCATCTAACAATTAACAATTTGATGGATCCAAACCAGGATCGCTTTACTGTGGGCAGATCATGTCAGACGAATGTCATTGGTTTCTCTGACTATGTCACAAAAGTGCTGGATGAAGGTGGATATCACCTATCTGGACTTTAGCAAAGCTTTTGATACAGTTCTCCATAAAGAGCTGATAAAGAAGTTAGAGAAAATTGGACTAAATCCCTGGATAGTTCAGTGGATTTGTTGTTGGTTGAAGGCTAGATATCAGAGGGTTGTGGTTAATGGTGCATATTCCGAGCAGAGACTGGTTACAAGTAGTGTGCCACAAGAGTCTGTTCTGGGTCTGATTTTTTTAAATATGTTTGTAAGTGACATAGGAGAAGGTTTGGTAGGTAAAGTTTGTCTGTTTGCTGATGACACAAAAGTGTGCAAGAGGGTTGATATTCCTGGTGGTGTCAGTAATATGGAAAATGATTTAGCTTTGCTAGATAAGTGGTCCAAACAATGGAAGATGCAGTTCAATGTTTCCAAATGTAAAATAGCACACATAGGAAGGAGGAAGCCTTTATCAGTGTATCATATCGGCGGTTCTGTGTTGGCAAAGACTTCAGAAGAGAAGGATTTAGGGGTAGTGATTTCTGACAGCCCTAAAATGAGTCACCACTGCATAATGTAAGTAATAATAATAAGGTATAATCAGTAGGAAGAGGGAGATTGTGATCCCGCTGTATAGAGCTCTGGTGAGGCCACATCTGGAATACTGTGTCCAGTTCTGGAGACGTCACCTACAAAAAGATATTGATAAAATAATGGGCTACAAAAATGGTGGAGGGCGTCAGGCATAAAACATATCCGGAAAGACTTAAGGATCTAAATCTGTATAGTCTGGAGGAAAGAAGAGAAAGGGAGGACATGATTGAAACCTTTAAGTATGTAAGAGGACTAAATAAGGTTCAGGAGGGAAGTTTTGGGGAAAAAAAACTGAACTCAAGAACAAGAGGAGAAAGTGAGAGGTAAGTTGGGGGAAAAATAAAAACCAGCGTGAGAAAATATTACTTTACTGAAAGAGTAGTAGATGCTTGGAACAAACTTCCAGCAGATTTGGTTGGTAAATATTCAACAACAGAATTTAAACATGCCTGGGATAAACATATATCTATCCTAAGATTATAAGAATAGAAATACTAAAAAGACAGACTAGATGGACCCAGTGGTCTTTTTCTGCCAACAATCTTCTATGTTTTAGCCCACTCAACCAGTCACTGACTGAGACAGGACAGTGCTGCGACCAATTTTTGACTGAGCAGTCTGTCACTGGCGAGACAATTTTGTGTTGAAGTGAAGAGGGGATCGTTCACCAGGGGACGCCAGATGCCGTAGGAGGACACCAGGGAAGCGCAGAGAGGTAAGAATAGCATGTTTGTTATGTTCTTCCCAGAGAACCCCTTTAATTCACCTCCCAAAAAGCATAAAATAAAAACAATTAAAAATTCATACATATTCCAAAATGGTACCAATAAAAATTACAACTTGTCCTGTAAAAAATAAGCCCTCAAATTTCAATGGAAAAATAGAAAGTTTACATTGTTTGGGCAGTTGCTAGGTAAGGGTCTCTATGGATTGGATTTTTTTCCAGCACATCCCACAAATGTTTGTTCAGACTGAGATCTGGGGAATTTGGTGTTGATATTGACATTTTGTGCTTTTTGTCATGTTCCTCAACCTTTTCAAGACAAGTACCCTCATGTGATAAGATGCTCAGCTGTGTACCCCCAAGGTACCACAATTAGAAACTGTGCCTTAACAAGGCCAAGATTACACTGCCACTATTTGCTCTGTGTCTCAGTCAGCAATTGATTCCCAGGTGAGATCCTCCCATAACAATGTGACAAGTAATGTCAAATAATAATGCCCCCCTGTAGCCCCCCTCCCCTCACAATAATAACAGCGCCTGTGGCCAGTAATGATGCACACCAAGCAGCTAGATGCTATGCTTCCTGTACCCAGACATACCCCCTATAATCACAACAGCAACATTAAAAGAAACATTTAGATTTATATGTTCGCTTAGCTGATTGGCTGAGCGGACATATAAAGAGCCGGTCCCGTCACACTAAGCTCAGTGTGTCGGGGACCGGCGAAGAGAGAAGATAGAAGAAAGGAGAGAGAAGACAGAAGATAGAAGACATCACAGGGTGAGAAGAAAGCTCCCCCCCCTCCTGCACTACACCCATCCCAGCAAAGAAGTGGGGTCACTTAACGCCTTCCTTGCTGGTATGGGTGCAGTCTGACATCAGTCTGGCCCCCAAGGGGTTAAGTGGGGACTTAACCCCCCTTGGAGCCAGATTGTTCAGTATGGCACCCAAAGGGTTAAGGGGGATGCAATGCATCCTCCTTTAACCCCTTGGGTGCCACACTGTAAGCAGTGATCTGTAAAGATACTGTAAGGTGCACAACACCGCTCACAATGATGGGTGTTGTGTTCCTGTTTGTGTGTTTTTGTTTTTCAGATATCGGTATCCTGTGGATTACAGCGGATTTGATGGACTACGTCGATGACCAGCGGTTATTGTTTTTTTTTTGTTTTTTTTTTTATAAAATGGTCAACAAGGGGTGTAGGGGTGTTTTTATTTGAATAAAAAATATTTTTCACTTGTGTCGTGTCTTTATTTCTTTACTATATAGACTTCAGTAGTGGAAGCCGTCTAATAGACGGAATCCATTACTAAGTCGGGGCCTAGTGTTAGCCGGTATAAAATGGCTAACACTAACCTCCCATTATTACCCCAGTACCCAATGCCACCAGGGGTACTGGGAAGAGCTGGGTGCCAGTGGTCCCGGAGCGTCAAAATTTGCACTCCTGGACTGGGTTGTAGCAGGCTGGTAATATTAAGGCTGGGGAGGGCCAAAAACAATGGCTCTTCCCACCCTGGTGTTACTAGGCTGCTGTTGCTTGGTTTTTAACCCGGCTGGTTATGAATATAGGAGGAACCCTATGCGTTTTTTTTTTATTATTTAAACAAGCCGGGTTAAAAACCAAGCAACACCAGCCTAGTAACACCAGGGTGGGAAGGGCCAATTTTGATGCTCTGGGACCACTGGCACCCGACTCTTCCAAGTACCCCTGGTGGCATTGGGTACTGGGGTAATAATGGGGGAGTTATCCACAGGATACCGATATCTGAAAAACAAAAAGGGAGAAACACACAAAAAAACACCCAAACAGGAGCACAACACCCATTATTGTGAGCGGTGTTGTGCACCTTACAGTATGCAGCATCTTTACAGATCGCTGCTTACAGTGTGGCACCCAAGGGGTTAAGGGAGGATGCATTGCATCCAGCTTAACCCTTTGGGTGGCATAATGAACAATCTGGCCCCCAGGGGGTTAAGTAAGGGTCCCCACTTAACCCCTTGGGGGCCAGACTGATGTCAGACTGCACCCAGTCAGATGGATGTAGTGCAGGGGGGGGGGGAGCTTTCTTCTCACCCCCCGATGTCTTCAATCTTCTTTCTTCTATCTTCTCTCTTTGCCGGTCCCCAGCACACTGAGCTTAGTGAGACCAGACCGGCTCTTTATATGTCTGCTCAGCCAATCAGCTGAGCGGACATGTAAATCTAAATGTTTCTTCTAAAGTTGCTATTGTGATAAAAAAAAAACATCATTAGAAGAAACATTTGCTGTTTTAATTAAAGTAAAGTATCAATTAATACATTCAGCTGTATTACTGGCAATAGGTTTTGCCGGCAATAGAGCTTCCTGTAGTAGTTAATATTTAATTAATAAAACACATTTTCGATCTAATAAAGTTATTTTCGTTGTTCAATAGCTTAATTAAAACAAATACATACTTTTGCAATTAAATATACTGTAAATAAATAAATAAATATACATGGATTTGTTTTAATTAAGCTATTGAACAACAAAAATAACTTTATTAGAACGAAAATGTGTTTTATTATTAAATATTACAGGATACGGCATTATTGCTGGGGATCGCTAAACCTGGTAATACAGATTCCTGTAATACTGACTCCCTGCTTTCCCAGATGCATTCCAGAAGTGTTTGCATCACTTTCTAAAGATGTCTTGGACTTGGTGACCTCCAATTTGTCGAATCTTGATTTCCAGGTCCCAAGGATTTTTCTCCCATAGACTATAATGGGATTCGATATTCGATCGAATAGTCGAATATCGGGAGCTATTTGAATCGAATCCAATCGAATATTTCACTATTTGCTCATCTCTACCAAGTACCCCCACTGCAGCCAGATAAGTCCCTTATTGCCAGGTATTTGCCTCTTTCTGGTAGGTATGTCCCTTCCAGTCAGATATGTCCCATGTAGCCAAATTTGCCTCTTGCAATAGGATATGTCTCCTGCAGCCAGATGTTCACCTAGCCAGGTATGCCACCTTGCAACCACATATGTCCCCTGGAGTGAGATATGCCCCTTGCAGTCAGGTATGTCCCCTTGTAGCCAGCTACCTCCTCCTTGCAAATAAATACATGTCCCCTTGCAGCTATATACATCCTCCTTGTAGCCAGACACATGTTCCCTTACAGCCATATACCCTACCCCCTTTGCAACCAGATACATGTCTCTTTGCGGCTTGATACTTACCCCTTGTAGCCGGATAAATGTTCCCTTGCTGCCATATAAACCCCCCCCCCCTTGCAGCCAGATACATGTCCCTTGTAAGTAGATAAGTTTCTCTTTGCCAGAGTTGCACAGCAGGTGCTAAAGTAGGAATGACAAGGCTAGTGGGAAGAGCTACTAGAGGGCGGGCTCGGAGCCGTCATTGAGGACCAATCAGTGACGATTCTGAGGCCATGCGCCCGCTCTCCTTCCATTCCCCCATGACACCCCCGCCCCCTGTACAGAATGCTGGTGAGCTGCTGCTTGAGAAAGGAAGGTGGACCAGTGGTGATTGGTGTCAGGACATTGCTGAATGACACCTCCCACATACCCCTTCAACCTGCCATTTACTCTAAGGGCCCTATTCCACGGGCCGAGCAACGATGTAAACGAGTGCCGATCTGCTAGATCGGTGCTCGTTTACTGGGCCTATTCCACGGCCCTGACGATCGTTAAGCGATCGTTACCGATGTCCTTGCAGCCCTTGCACCATACATTACCTGTAATGTATGGTGCTTCTCATATCGTTGGTCGCCCCCGCGCACCGCTATTCCACCGTAGCGATGCGCGGTGGGTGACCGATGATTTTAGGTCTGGCTCTAAATAAACCAACAGCCGATGACACGGTCATCGTCTGATCGTTTTCTCTATTCCACCGATCAATAATCGGCCGATTGCGTTTTTGCAATCCATTTAACGTATACATTTTATGGAAAAATGGATGCAAAAAACGAATGCAATTGTATGTCATCTGTTTGGATCCATTTTTCCATTGACTTCCATTATATATATTAAAAAAAAACGGATCTGTTTTTTTAGCAGACACAAAAGTAGTGTTGACTACGTTTTTCTGTCCGTTAAAAGTAACCAATTAAAAACGGATACATTAAACAGATTGCAAAAACGCAGTGTGAACCCAGCCTAAGAAATTACTTTACCTGTTGAAATGTTAAGTGTTTCAGACCCCCCCAACACTCCTTATTAGTTTATTTGATGGACTCATTGTTTTTATCCTTTACATCAGCACATACTATGATTACGTCTCAATGTTTATATAAGCACTGATACTATATATGTGCGTTATTTAGTTTGCACCCTATAAATATGGACCGTTGACCATTATGCATTGATTGAAAATGGCTGAAATATTTCGTTTGGATGGAATAAATCACTTAGGGGAGATTAATCGCACAGTCTTACAGTAGGAATGTCCTTTGTTACCCATAGCAACCAATCACAGCTAAGCACTCATGTCCTTTGTTGACCATAGCAACCAATCACAGCTGAGCACTAATGTCTTTTGTTGCTCATAGCAACCAATCACAGCTGTGCACTTATCACTGATTGTAAGCTTGATACATAAACAACAGTTATGATGACATCACAAGCACAAGGCTCATGATGTCACACATGGTGAGGAATATACAGTTGTAGCTGAGGCTTCTGCTGTTATTTACAGGTTGGCAGCTTGAAGAAGACACATCCAGGTAGGGAGCTCTTCACTTAGGCCTTGTTCACATATGGAGCTAAAATAAGTTTAGTAAACACCCCATCTGGGCACACGTGTAAACATGGCCTTAACCCCTTAACGACATCGGGCGTAAATTTACGCCCTCGCAGCCTGGTAATTAACGCACCAGGGCGTAAATTTACGCCCAATGTTTCCCCGATCGCTGTGTGTTCACACACAGCGGTCAGGGAAGATGGCCTGCTATAATGTAAAGCAGGCCATCTCTGCTCGTCGGCACGGTGACCCGGAAAGCAATGGCGATTGGTGCTGTCCGGGACAGCACCAATCGCCATTAGTGTCCCCAACAAAGATGGCGCCGGTGCCACCTCCACGATCGCCGTGATAGGCCGGCCAGTACCGGCCGGCCCATCACAGCGATCTAACAGTTAAAAAGTTTCCGGCCGGGTTCCGCACCCCTCAGCTAGGTAGCTGAGGGGTGCAAAACAGGTGTGTGTGGTGCAGGTGTACCATACTCACCTGATCTGGGCGTCCGGAACGAAGATCTGCGGTCCCGCGCGTCCTCTTCCCCTCGTCGCCGCCACTTCCGGGCTCGTTTGGTCTTCGTCGGGAATCTTCGGCTCTTCGGGCTTTTCCATCGCCCCCCATCTTCGGCCATCTCCGCCAGCTCCATTCTACTGCCCCCTAGCGGCTGATCAGTGTATATTATACACTGATCATTTGCTTTGGGGTAAAAAGTTTTTTTTTTTTTTCCAAATTTTTTTTTTTCCAAATTTTTTTTTTCTTTTTATCCACCCTAATGCCACTGAGTGCTGATCAGCATCGCACGTAAGTGCGCCTCTGATCAGCAACTCCTCCTTTTTGGCGTAGGGGCGTTTTTCCCCCCTTTATCCTACGGCATTTATCAGCAGCTTCTTTTTTGGCGTAGGTATATTTTTTCTTACAGTAATAAAAAAACGTAAAAAAACACTACACTACACCACACTACACAAAATAAAGTTTTACACTACACCAGAACACATTAACATACACCATATACTAGTCCCCGTATAAAGATGGCCCCCAGGGTGTTTTCGGTGGCGGACGCATACGTTATTATTGCCTCCGACACCGAAACAGCCAGTGAGGATGAATGGGGGGATCCTTCTTTTCTCCATTCATCCTCATCGTCCTCATCATCCAGTGACGTGTCTGGGGGTAGCGTAGCGGAATCCGCCCTTGCATAGAATGGAGTCTATGACACGGACGGAGACGCGCGCCTGCATTAGTCTGCCGGTGGGTGCCAGCTGCGGAATGCGTGAAGGGTTATCTGTCGCGATTCCGCAGTGTGCACGTACCCTTAGAGTGTATGAAGGAAGGGACAGCCGAATCCTGCATACTCCCCTCCCATCCTCGGAGTTAGTGGGAAGATTGTTCGGGAACTGATCTTCCCACTGCTGGATAAAGGTTACCACCCGTACGGATAACTTTTATACCAGCACCCCCTCTTCTGGTCCCTCGCTGCCCGAGCTACTATAGCTTGCGGCAAGATCCGAAAATATCAGAAGCAGTAATAAAGCCCTAATATTTAGCAGCCATGGAGCGGACCCAGCGCTTCTGGATATGAAGGACCCCGTATCGAACCAGGACAACATTTTCCAGGTGACGCCCCCACACTGGAAAACAGGAGACCCCAGAAGAAGTGGAGAGTGTGCCGTAACGGGGGATCAGGAAGGACACCATTTTCCAGTGTGACACCTGTCCTGATCACCCCGGCCTCTGCATACTGGATCGCTTCAAGGCGTACCACACGTCATTGGGGTTCTACATTTTCTAAATTCTGTCCCTTATTCCTATTTCAGGGGTCACGTTGATCCAGGGATTATTCTGATCGCCAATATGGAGTCAGGAAGGAATTTTTTCCCAGTGATGAGGCTACTGTTGTCTACCTCACAAGGGTTTTTTGCCTTCCTCTGGATCAACACAGGTTGAATTTGATGGACACCTGTCATTTTCAACCTTATAAACGAATAATTGGCCTAATACCCCCAAAATAAATTAGAATTGTCCCTTTTCCCCAGCTAAATAGGTATGGACGCCATTCCCATTAGAGGATGCCATGATGCAATTACAAAGCCTCTGTGCGGCCAGGACAGTAGAAACCCCCCACAAGTGACCCGATTCTGGAAACTACACCCCATAAGGAATCTAACAAGGGGGGCAGCAGGGATATGGCCCCCTGGTGACGGCCATATTTGGGACGTGAAAATGAAAAAAATTGTATTTTTTATTTTCCTGGCACATGTTTGACAAATTTGCCCGTCACTAGTGGGGTCCATATGCTCACTGCACCCCTTGTTAGATTCCTTATGGGGTGTAGTTTCCATAATGGGGTCACTTGTGGGGGGTTTCTACTGTTCTGGCAGCACAGGAGCTTTGTAATTGCGACATGGCCTCCATCCTCCATTCCAGCCTCTAAATGGCGCTCTGTCCCTTTGGTGGCTTGCCCTGTGCCCATATGGCACACTATGTCCACATGTGGGGTATTTTCGTACTCAGGGGAAATTACTCTACACGCTTTGTGTTCATTTTCTTTTTTAACCTCTTGTGGAAATGGGAAAAATCAAGGCTAGACCAACATTTAGAGTAAAAAAAATGCTTAATTTTTACACTAAATCATTGATCTTGTCTTGATTTTTTCATTTTCACAAGGGGTTAAAAGATAAAAAAAAAAACACAAAATGTGTAGAGCAATTTCCCCTGAGTACGGAAATACCCCACATGTGGACATAAAGCGCCATGCGGGTGCAGGGTAAGCCTCCAAAGGGAAGGAGCACCATTTGGTTTTTGGAGGCTGGATTTGGAATGGAATGGATTTCAAGGGCCTTGTTGCATTTAAAAGGCCCCTGTGTTGCCAAGACCGTTGAAACCTTCCACAAGTGACCCCATTATGGAAACTACACCCCTTAGGGAATGTAACAAGGGCTGTAGTGAGCATATGGAGCCCACTGGTGACGGGCACAAATGTGGAACAATGTGGTGTGAAAATGAAATATTAAATTTTTTACACTATAATGTTGGTTTAGCCTTAAATTTTTCATTTTCACAAGGGGTTAAAAGAGAAAAAAACACACAAAATGTGTAGAGCAATTTCCCCCGAGTCCGTAAATACCCTACATGTGGACATAAAGCGCCATGTGGGTGCAGGGCAAGCCTCCGAAGGGAAGGATCGCCATTTGGATTTTGGAGGCTGGATTCGGCCAGAATGGATGATGAATGCCATGTCGCATTTACAGAGCCCTCGTGATGCCAAAACACTAGAAAACCTCCACAAGTGACCCCATTCTGGAAACTACACCCTTCAAGGAATCTAACAAGGGGTGCAGTGAGGATATGGACCCCTTGATGACGGGCACATTTGTGCCGTGAAAGTGAAAAAATGAAAAATTTCCCTTTCACGTAACATTGTTCCACATTTGTGCCCGTCACCAGTGGGGTCCATATGCTCACTGCACCCCTTGTTAGATTCCTTAAGGGGTGTAGTTTCCAGAATGGGGTCACTTGTGGGGGGTTTCAAGTGTCTTGGCAGCACGAGGACTCTGTAAATGCGACATGGCGTTCATCATCCTTTCTGGCCGAATCCAGCCTCCAAAATCCAAATGGCGCTCCTTCCCTTCGGAGGCTTGCCCTGCACCCACATGGCGCTTTATGTCCACATGTGGGGTATTTCTGTACTCGGGAGAAACTGCGCTACACGCTTTGTGTTTTTTTTTCCTTTTATCCCATTGTGAAAATGAAAAATTGAAGGCTAAAACAACGTTATAGTGTAAAAAATACATTTTTCTTTTTTCACGCCACATTGTTCTGAAAATCTGTGAAGCACCTGTGGGGTCCAGATGCTCACTGCACCCCTTGTTACATTCCTTGAGGGGTCTAGTTTTCTAAATGGTGTCCCTTTAGGGGTGTTTTTTAGGTTTTGGCACCCTAGAGCCTCTGCCAACCTGAAGTGGTACAGTCAGAAATGACCAAATATAACAGAGCCATTGAAATTCACTAGGCGCTCCCTTATAGCTGAGGCTTGTGGTTGCGTCAAACAATGCATTAGGGCCACATATGGGGTATTTCTATAAACTGCAGAAAGGGGGCAATCAATATTGGGGTGAATTTCTCTGGTAATAAGTTTATAAATATGAAAAATATTGAATTACAATAAAATGTCTGCACAGAAAATTAAAATTTTCAAATTTCTTACACACTTAGCTTTTATTTCTGTGACTCCCCTAAAGGGTTAAAACACTTTCTGGATGTGCTTTTGCAGAGTTTGGGGGGTGCAGTTTCTGAAATGGGGTGCTTTGTGGGGCGTTCTATCATACAGGACCCTCAAATACACTTTTAACCTGAACAGGTCCCTAAAAATATCTGATTTTGAAATTTTACAGAAAATTTAGAAATTTGCTGCTTATGTTTTAAGCTTTCTATTGTCTAAAAAAAATGAAAGATCATTTAATAAATGCTGCCACCATAAAGTAGACATGTTGCTAATGCTATTTAATATATAATTTATGTTGTATAACCACTTTCTGTATAAGCAAAAAAGTTTCAAAGTTGGAAAAATGCATTTTTTCAAAATTTTTCACGTTATTTTGGGTTTTTTTCATAAATATTCGTTATAAATATCGACTCCAATTTACCAGAAATGTAAAGTACAATATGTCACGAGAAAACAATATCAGAATCAGCCGGATAGGTAAAAGCATCCCGAAGTTATTAATGACTAAAGTGACACAGGTCATTTTTATAAAATTTGTCTCTGTCATTAAGGCCATTTCAGGCTCTGTCCTTAAGAGGTGGGTGATTGGTCTTCCTAGTGGCATTTTAGGTATTTATACCGTGACCCTCCAGCAGATAGGTACCCCTTGAAAAAGGCTACGCCGAAACGTGCGTTGGGGTGGGGGCCGCCGGTGGACATTTTGAGTCTTATTGTTTATGGTAGGTCACCTAGTAATTTTTTGTACTTATCGAGATTCATGAATTAATTATTGCACTTTTTTGGCTTATCCATTATATATTATCCACACATAGTTCTCTTGGCATTATATCCAGCACTTTAGCCTACCATTTATTTATTTATTTATCTATTTATTTATTTAATTATTTATTTATCCATTTACTTGTGTCCACCTGCAGCAGCCCCCTCATTGTATGTTTTCCGTTTTTAACATTTCTTGTCAGCCATGGTTCATTGTGTGTGTATTTTGTTACTTTGTCATTTGTTTGTAATTTTAACAATAAAATTTATATATTACAATATGTCAGAGGTTCAGTTGTTTCTCTATTGGTTTCTGTCCTTAAGGGGTTAAAGGCGTTTTTCAAGGAAAGATGAGTTATGGTCTATGCACAGCATTGGCCATTATTCGCTGGAAAACCCTTTTAAAATGGCTGTTCTTATGTAGACAGCCCCCTCTCTGTAGTATGTCTGCTGTGTGGCAGGATGTAGGTTGTATATTAGATTGTAAGCTCCTGCAGGGAGCAGGGCCTCTACACATGTAGCTTGTGTTACCATGAAATACTTTGTCGTGTTCATGTTAACACTGGCGACATCTGTATGGTACATTGCAGTGCAAGCTCTTAGGAGTGGGGTATTACTACAATACCCCACTCCTTTGTAAGCTCTTCAGGGCAGACATGTAGTCATGTACTAAATATAAGCCTGTAAGCTCTTAAGAGGAGGGCCTGTGTTACTCTGTGAGCTCTTAGGAGCAGAGATTGTATTGTATATTAGGCTATGTTGACACTATGTTCAGGTCTTCTGAACTATATAGATTGTAAGCTCTTAGGAGCAGGACATGTTTTGTATATAATATTGATGTATATGTAATAATAATAATAGTTATTTCTATAGGGACAACATATTGTGTAGCATTAATGTCTCTGTCTTTCATTTCTTACAGGGAGGAGTCTCTTGATCCTATATAATATATATACAGCTGTATGCAGCAGGCTAGTTGTGATCCAGGGAGATCAGATCCGTTCGTCACTTGTGGGGTCAGGAAGGAATTTTTTTCCCCCCTGAGGTAGAAGTCTCCGGGGGGTTTCTTCGCCTTCCTCTGGATCTTTAGGTCCGGTGACTCTCAGATCAGGATAGCAGTGGACGGGTGGGAATGACTGCGGCACATTCTGTGGTCTCCACCAGACCTGACCTGGGAGTCACCGGATCTACTATTCAGGAGCCGGTAATATTTCATTACAATGTTGCATATTGAATAAAGAATTTGAATTTATGTTTGTGTTGCTTTGTTTTTTGTCTGCATTTCTTTTTTTTATATTGACCATGATCAGAGAGATCTCTGCCTCTCGGCTTGAGAATTAGTACAGTAAACTGGATTTAGATGATGATTAATAATAATAATAATAATAATAATAATAATAGATCTATCTTAAGGGTATATTCACACGGGCGGGCTCGCAGCGAGATTCTCGCTGCGAGCCCGGCAGGTCCTGGCAGTTCCCATACACTACATACTTGCTGCGGTCTAAACGACCGCAGCGAGTATGTAATTATACCGCCCTTAACCCCTTCTGCTCCCCCGCTGTGTATATACTTTACCTGTCCTTGCTGCACGGGTCCCGCGTCCTGCTCTCCCGCCCAGCGGCTGCGCAACACACTGATTGGCCGGACAGGAGAGCAGGACGCCGGACACGTGCAGCGAGGACAGGTAAAGTATATACACAGCGGGGGAGCAGAAGGGGTTAAGGGCGGTATAATTACATACTCGCTGCGGTCGTTTAGACCGCAGCAAGTATGTAGTGTATGGGAACTGACAGGACCTGCCGGGCTCGCAGCGAGAATCTCGCTGCGAGCCCGCCCGTGTGAATATACCCTTAAGGTTTCTAGGGTTTTTATGTATAAATATACTTAAGTACAGATTAATACTATAAAAAAAAACACTTATAATATGAGAAATCCATCAGACTATACACAGATGGTTCTGTGGTTCACAGGTCTTTTGGTGGGCGCAGTACAGATGGTGGTGGGTATACCTGCATATACCCCAGTAGTTTAATAGGGAATTTGCTGGGATCTGCAGTCATGAGTGAATCAAGCCACTCTTCTGCCTGATGTGAACTACCAAAAGCCCCCACAGATAGCCATATAGGCTAATATTTGAAACAGAGGTGACTTTATTTTCTAATCTATAGAAGAAAACTTTTTCACAAATAATACTGAATGTAATCTCAGAGATCAGTGGGGCATTAAAGGGAAACTATCAGCAGGTTAGAAGTATCTAACCTGCTAATATACCACTATAGCACACGGGGCGCTGGGGATGTCTCTGATTTTTGTGCAAACTGACTGGTTGCTGAAGCAGGGAGGACGAGGCTGGTCGGGGGAGCTAGGGGAGGGTGGGCTTAAAGCAGTCACTGATGACCAATCAGTGATGCTCCTGAGGCTGTGTGCACGCTCTTCAGTTCCCCTCCAAGCCCCCATGTCACCAGGTGGGTAGAGTCAGGAGTGGTGGGGATTGGCATCAGGACATGATGGAAATGTCCTTGCGCTAAAATAAAAAAGGGTTTTTTTTACACCTCCCACATACCCCCTCAACCTGTGCCTCGTACCCCCTAAGGTACGTGTACTGCAGGTTGAGAAACTAACGCCTGGAGTCGTGGATCCAGTGAACTGTCACTAGCGATGGTGGTAACCGCACCAGGGAGCGGAGTCTAAGGGGCCGCTGGTTTTCACCAGAGCCCGCCACAAGGCGGGATGGACTTGCTGCGGCAGGCGACCCCCAGGTCGCTACCCCTGGCTTGGTTGCTAGTGACAGCAGATGAGGCGTGGCAGGAGCAATAGGCAGATGGTAATGCAGGCAGAGGTCTGAAGGCGTAACCGCAGGTTGCAGGCAGCACTCAGGAACAATGGGTAAGCAGCGGACAGGGACTAGGGACCGGGACTGAGGACAGGGACTAGGAACAAGAACTGAGGTCAGGAACAACAGGGAGCTGGGCCAAACGCTATGGGAAGCATGTAGAGGCTCCAACACCTGGGAGGGGGCAGGGCTGGAACTTATAGGGGAGTGATTGACACTAGAACCAATTAGGAGCGCACTGACGGGCAGGAACGAGGCAAGGTGAGGCGCCCACCTGGGCCGAAGTAGTCGCAGCGCCGGGTCCCTGCATGTGGACACCGGCTACTGCGAAACTGGGTGAAGAGTCACGGTGGCGGTCTGGAGCTCGGGACGCCGCCGTGGCCCTTTGGCCTCCC
This sequence comes from Dendropsophus ebraccatus, assembly GCF_027789765.1. NCBI lineage: Eukaryota > Metazoa > Chordata > Amphibia > Anura > Hylidae > Dendropsophus > Dendropsophus ebraccatus. The sequence goes on from NC_091454.1 coordinate 156,452,150, forward strand.
CCTCTTTCTAGTCTGCAAGAATCCCTTGATGAGATCCCGATCCAGGATATTAGATTCGGGTTCCCAGGATCTCTCTTCAGGACCAAAACCTCTCCAGTCCACTAGGAAGAAGCGTCTTCCTCTGACAGTTTTCATCGCTAGGATGTCTTCAACAATGTATACGTCGTCAGAGACGGCTTGTGGAGTGGAGGACGAAGCTTTACTGGAGAATCAGTTGAGGACCACTGGCTTCAAGAGGGAGACATGGAAGGAGTTCGGGATTCGCATAGTAGGGGGTAGACAGAGTTTGTAGGTGACTGGGTTAATACGTTTTAGCACTGAGAAAGGACCAAGAAATCGAGGACCCAACTTGTAGCTGGGAATCTTGAGACGGACATACTTGGCTAAGAGCCAGACTTTGTCACCTGGGAGAAAGTTTGTCCTCTTCTTATCCGCCTGGTCCTTCATGCGGTCAGAGGCTTTGAGTAAGGACTGTCGAGTCTGTTCCCAGATCGACTGAAGGTCAGAGACCAATTCCTCCACGGCAGGAACCTCAGATGATGGAGAGAGGGGCAGAGGAGGACGAGGGTGATGCCTGTAGACCACATAGAAAGGAGACTTGCCTGTGGAACTCGAGTCCAGATGTTTATAAGAAAACTCTGCCCAGGGAAGTAGATTGGACCAGTTGTCTTGGCGGCTGGAAACAAAATGACGTAGGTAGTTGCCCAGGATCTGATTGACTCTCTCCACTTGCCCGTTGGTCTGGGGATGATAAGCGGATGAGAAGTCCAGCTTCACTTGGAGCTGCGAGCAGAGGGCACGCCAAAACTTGAAGATAAATTGTGAGCCTCGGTCGGACACAATGTGAAGAGGAAGTCCATGCAGGTGGAAGATGTGTCGGAAGAACAACTGGGCCAGACGGGGAGCAGAGGGTAGTCCAGGAAGAGCCACGAAGTGAGACATTTTAGAGAAGCGGTCAGTCACTACCCAAATGACTGTATTGCCCGCGGATGGAGGTAGGTCTGTGATGAAGTCCATCCCTATGTGGTGCCAGGGACGGTCCGGGACTGGCAAGGGCAAAAGTAGGCCGGCAGGTCTTTGACGGGGTGACTTGTTCTTGGCACAGACTGCGCAGGAAGCCACAAAGTCCCTGACATCCTGAAGGAGATTGGGCCACCTGTAGTGACGAGAGATCAATTGCCCGGTCTTTTGAGCTCCCGGATGCCCGGCCACCAAAGAGGAATGACCCCACTTCAAGATGCGTTTTCGAAGTGCGGGGCGCACATAAGTCTTACCGGGAGGCAGTCTCTGCAGAGTAGAAGAGGCAACTGGTACTAGGCGATCGGGAGGTATTATGTAACGGAGGGAATCCTCTTGCCCCATGACATCGGATGCTCGGGATAATGCATTGGCTTTTACAGTCTTCTTGGCTGGACGGAAATGAATAGTAAAGTTGAAACGTGAGAAGAAGAGAGACCACCTGGCCTGCCGGGGATCGAGGCGTTGAGCCGATTGGAGGTAGAGAAGGTTCTTGTGGTCCGTGTAGATGTTAACAGGATGTCTAGCCCCCTCTAGGAGATGACGTCACTCCTCCAGTGCCAACTTAATTGCCAGGAGTTCACGGTCTCCAATCGTATAGTTCCTCTCGGCAGGGGAGAAAGTCTTAGAAAAGAACCCGCAGGTTCTGGTCTTGCCTGATATGTCCCTTTGCGAGAGGATGGCTCCTGTGCCCACAGAAGATGCATCAACTTCAAGAGAAAACGGCTTGGTGACATCTGGACGGACTAGAGCAGGAGCAGAGGCAAAGGCAGACTTTAGGCTATTGAAGGCCTGTTCGGCCTCTGGAGGCCAACGTCTGGGATCCGCCTTCTTCTTGGTGAGAGCCACTATGGGTGCGACCAGGGTAGAGATGTGAGGAATGAACTGCCGATAGTAGTTGGCAAATCCAAGAAAACGTTGGATAGCTCAAAGTCCCACAGGACGTGGCCACTGGAGAACAGCTGAGAGCTTGGCTGGATCCATCTGTAGGCCCTGGTCGGAGACAATGTATCCAAGAAACGGCAGGCTGCGTTGATGGAAAACGCACTTCTCCAGCTTGGCATACAAATGGTTGGCCCGTAGTCTTTGTAGAATCTGCGGTACATGGGACACGTGGGTCTGCTGGTCGTGGGAGAAGACCAGGATGTCGTCAAGATAGACAATGATGCAGACATAGAGGAGGTCACGGAATATATCGTTCACGAATTCCTGGAAGACCGCTGGGGTGTTGCATAGGCCGAATGGCATGACCAGATATTCGTAGTGCCCATCTCTGGTGTTGAAAGCGGTCTTCCATTCGTCTCCTTCACGAATACGGATCAAATTATACGCTCCCCTAAAATCCAGCTTGGAGAAGATCCTGGCTCCACGGAGACGGTCGAATAGTTCGGGGATTAGCGGAAGAGGATAGCGGTTCTTGACAGTCACCTTATTTAAGCCCCGGTAGTCTATGCATGGGCGGAGAGAACCGTCCTTCTTCTGCACAAAGAAAAATCCAGCGCCAGCGGGAGACGTGGATTTGCGGATGAAGCCCTTCTGTAAGTTCTCCCGGATGTAGAAGGACATGGCTTCAGTCTCGGGCACGGAGAGAGGGTACACTCGACCACGTGGAGGAGAAGTTCCAGGAAGAAGGTCTATGGGGCAGTCATAGGGCTGATGAGGTGGTAGAGAGTCCGCCTCCTTGGCCGAGAAGACATCAACGAAGTCTTGATATACTGCCGGCAGGCTGGGTAGAGGCTTGACGGAGTCAGGTGTCGTCATAGAGCATTTGGGCTGAGGAAGCTTCAGACAGCGGTTAGGACAGTCCAGACCCCAACTGAGAACCTCCCCGGTTCTCCAGTCTAGCCTAGGGGTATGTAATTGCAGCCAAGGTAGACCCAGCAAGATGTCGGAAGAAGAATGGCGCAAGACGTAGAAGGAGATCTTCTCCTCATGCAAGGCGCCTACCTGGAGGACTAGAGGTGCCGTCTGGTAGTGTACAGCTTCAGTAAGAGTCTCGCCCTTGACCGAGGAGATAGTCAGGGATCGGGCTAGCTGGATCACGGGTAGCCGCCATCTTTGGACCAATGTGGCTGCAATGAAACTGCCTGCAGACCCAGAGTCGATGAAGGCAGTAGTCTGGTGCGTTTGTCCTGAGGGTGTCTGGATGGAGACTGGCAGAGACTACCTGGGAGAGGTAGCATTCACACCTAGGGAGGCCTCTCCTACCGGACCTAGGTGCGAGCGTTTCCCGGACGCTGAGGACGTTGGGGACATCTCTGCCGGAAGTGATCAGAGCCACCGCAATAGAGACAGAGATTCAGCTCCAGTCGGCGAGCTCTCTCATCAGAAGTCAGGCGAGCTCGTTCTACCTGCATCGGAACTTCAGGAGTTAACTGGGGTACTGGCGTGACTGGATTCAGGAAAACAGGTGCCAGCCGGTGATGGCGACGAGGCAGGCTTAGTCGCCGTTCTTGCCGAACCTCCTCCTCTCTCTCGGTAAACCGGTTGTCGACTCTGGTAGCCAGTAAGATAAGATCGTTCAAGGAGGTAGGAAGATCTCGGGCGGAGAGCACGTCCTTTACCCGACTGGACAGGCCCTTCTTGAAGGTGGCTATTAGAGCGCCTCATTCCAGTCCAATTCTGCTGCCAGGGTGCGGAACTGGATGGCGTAGTCGCCAACGGTGGAACTCCCCTGAGAGAGATTGAGGAGAGCTGTCTCAGCCGAAGACGCACGGGCAGATTCCTCAAAGACGGAGCGGAACTCGGCCAGAAAGGTTCGGAGATTAGCAGCAGCAGGGTCATCTCGGTCCCAGAGAGGCGTGGCCCAAGCCAGAGCTCTACCCTCCAGTAGGCTGATGATGAAAGCCACTTTAGAGCGCTCGGTGGAAAACTGACTACTTAAAAGTTCAATGTGCATGGTGCATTGAGTCAGGAATCCTCTGCACAACTTGGGATCACCTCCGTATTTACTCAGGAGAGCTAGTCGAAGTCTCGAAGGAGCTGCAGGAGGTGGAGAGCGCTGGGCTGTAGTATGCTGCTGTAAGGCGGCGGTCAGTTGCTGAATCTGCTGCGACTGTTGCTGGATCTGCTGCGCCTGCTGGGCGACCACTCGGGCTACGTCACGGATATCAGGCACCTCGCCGGGATCCATGGTTGGAGCCTACTGTAACGCCTGGAATCGTGGAGCAACTGAACTGTCACTAGCGATGGTGGTAACCGCACCAGGGAGCGGAGTCTAATGGGCCGCTGGTTTTCACCAGAGCCCGCCGCAAGGCGGATTGGACTTGCTGCGGCAGGCGACCCCCAGGTCGCTACCCCTGGCTTGGTTGCTAGTGACAGCAGGCAAGGCGTGGCAGGAGCAATAGGCAGATGGTAATGCAGGCAGAGGTCTGAAGGCGTAACCGCAGGTGGCAGGCAGCACTCAGGAACAATGGGTAAGCAACGGACAGGGACTAGGAACAAGGACTGAGGTCAGGAACAACAGGGAGCTGGGCCAAACGCTATGGGAAGCATGTAGAGGCTCCAACACCTGGGAGGGGGCAGGGCTGGAACTTATAGGGGAGTGATTGACACTAGAACCAATTAGGAGCGCACTGCCCCTTTAAATCTGAGACAGCCGGCGCGCGCGCGCCCTAGGAGGCGGGGACGCGTGCGCCGGCCGGCACAGTGACGGGCAGGAACGAGGCAAGGTGAGGCGCCCACCTGGGCCGTAGTAGCCGCAGCGTCGGGTCCCTGCATGTGGACACTGGCTGCTGCGGAACTGGGTGAGGAGTCACGGCGGCGGTCCAGAGCACGGGACGCCGCCGTGGCCCTAACAGAAACACTGCCTTAGACCATTTATGAAAAAGGAACATATGATTTATCTGGCCACTTTCATCAATTGGTCTGTATCCATTTCCGATGCCCACTGTAGGCTCTTTCAGTAGTGGACAGTGCACAGGCATATGCTCTCTGACTGGTTTCTAGCTTCACAGGCCCCTTCAGAGAAATCTGGGATTCACTCTGTTCTGTCATGGCCAGCATTGAAGGGGTAATCCCATCTCCAAAAGTTTTATTTAGCATTTAGCAATGTTCAGAGCCCCATAGAAAATCAATAGGTTGTTCTGTACCGGCTGTGCACACTTGGGGCCACATGTATCATCCGGCGAACGGATGATTTTCGGCGTAAAGTGGCGATTTGCGTATTTTTTTATTCACAAATGGCCGATTTGCGAATAAAACTACACGCCCCCTTTCCGCCGAGTACGCCAGGGGGGCGGAAAGGGGGCGTGTAGTGGGCGGAACGGAGGGCTCAGAGTCCGCGCGATTTACCATCCGTTCCGCCCAAATGTACGCCGAAAACCTACACCAGTCCTCAGCTGGCGTAGGTTTTCGGCGGTGCGCACCGGATTTATGTAGAGGCAGTCCGCCTCTACATAAATCTCCGTAGCGCCGGAGCTGCAGGGGCATTTATAAGTCCGGCGTAAAAAACGCCGGACTTAATAAATGCCCCCCTTGGTGTACTTCATTCATTTGGGGGTACAGTTTTCCTCTTCTCATGATCCATGGGTTTCCAGAGGTTGGAATTCCACTGATCAGCTTCTTATCTCCCTACTAATATTGGTATATATTTATTTCATGTTGTGGGATAACCCCTTTAAGAGGTCAGAGCATTTCTGGCATGGCAAGACACGAGGTGCAACACAATATTAGGCAGGTGGTTTTCATTTCTTAATGACTGAACATACATCTTCTCATGGCAGTCATTAAAGGGAATCTGTCAGCACCCGGGCCCTGCCTAAGGTGCTGACAGTGTGCAGTTCCCTAGTAAGCATGCTACCTTTTAGTAAATTGTCCCTGAAGCACATTATGCACAATCTTACTGTAATAAAGTGTCAAAGTGTTGCTTGTGCCACAGTCTGGCACACCTCATCACTCCCTTATCCTCCCTCCTTCATGAATAATCAATGCTGCCCGACCTCCTGCTCACTCAGCTGTCAGTCAGTGTCTCTGATTGCAGAACAGTCTTCTGTAGGCAGGTTATGTCTAAAAGAAACACTCCAGGTATAGTTGAATCTCTGAACCCAAATGTATTTGGGCTGTGTTCTAGGGGTAACTCACCTAAAGACCTGCCAGCAGTTCATCCTTTGGTTCAAATGCCCTGATGGAAATGAAATATACAGTGGTTTGCAATAAATCAGAATATCAACAAAATTTTCTTTTTTTTTTGTATTTCAATTCAAAAAGTGACCTCATATATTCTATAGAGTCATTACATACAGAGTGAACTTTTTCAAGCGTCTATTTCTGTTAAAGTTGATGACTATGGATTACAATCAAGAAAAACCCAAAAGTCAGTATTTCAGAAAATTAGAATAATTAACCCAAAACACCTGCAGTGGCTTCCTAAATGTTATAAAAGGTCCCTTAAGGCCCTATTACAGCAATCGATCTGACGACAGATTATCTGCCAAAGATTTGAAGCCAAACCCAGGAGTGGATTTGAAAAGAGGAGAAATCCAGTCTTTCCTTTATGACCTGTTCTCTGTTTATAGTCTGTTCCTGGGTTTGGCTTTAAATCTTTGGCAGATAATCTGTCGTCAGATCTGTTGATATAATAGGGCCTTTAGGGCTCTATTCCACCGAACGACTATCGTTCGCATAATCTTAAACGACCGCTATTCCGAAAGACCTGAAAACGTTCACTCATTTCCATGGAACGATAATCGTTACTTATGATCGTATCTGCGATTGTTTGTTCTTTGCTATTTCTTCGCTATTGCGTTCGTATCTACTGCAAACGACCGAATGACGTCTTATTCAATGCGAACGATTTACGAACGATTTGCGAACGAGCAACGATAAAAATAGGTCCAGGTCTTATAAAGCGATCAACGATTTCTCGTTCGGTCGTTAATCGTTAACTGCATTTCAACCGAACGATTATCGTTTAGATTCGAATGATTTAACGATAATCTGAATGATAATCGTCCGGTGGAACAGGGTCCTTAGTCTTGTTCAGTATGCAACACAATCATGGTGAACACTTCCAAGAAGAGTACACAGTTACCGGCACTGCTGCTGGTTACGGCTTAGGAGCTTTTTTGTTGCTAGGAGCTATTAGACTTAGTGTAACTCTTGCCAGGGATCACTGGTTGGTGCTCACTCAGAAAAATATATATAAAGCATGCAATTCCACTTTGTAAGAGAAAAGATGAGGGCACTCACCAGATTCGTGATCTCTTCTTTATTTACGCGTGCATTAAAAACTTACGGACAACCAGGGCCACATTGTAGACGCCAAGCACTACGAAGCAGGGTGATTCCAGCTGTTTCGCGCGCATGCGCGCTTCTACTGATGCCGCCTCTCTCACATGTCCGGGGCTAAAAAGACTTCACTCCGTGACGTGTGTGAGTGGGCGTTACAAAACCAACATTTAAAACCATATTAAGACTAACATTTACTGCAAAGTTCCAAGTGGTGACTTAGATAAACATATTTAATTCGACTTTGTCATTGAGCCTAATCTCGCCTTCTGCGTTTGTTGCTAGTATAAGGCGGCTTTCTTTTTGTAATAATATTCTATTTACGTCTATACCTACTGTTCCTTTTACTCGCTCTAATCCTACAAATTTTAAACAATCCGTTCTTCCTTGATGTTTTTCTTTTACATGTTTAATTAATCTGGTTGCTCCTTTGTTTGTTCTGCAGGAATAAATATGTTCATAAACTCTTCGGTTTAGTTTTCTAGTAGTTTTTCCGATGTAATGTACACCGCATTCACATATTAAGGCATATACTACCCCTTTTGTTTTACAGCAAATAAAATCTTTGATGACACAGGTAATACCGCCTAATGTGACGATTTTGGTTTCTAGGCACTGTTCACACCATGCACAATTGCCGCATTTAAACATTCCCTTTGGCATTGCTGTGCGTATCCAGTCTGGTTCTTTTGTTTCTTTGAACCGGCTGTGCACTAGCATGTCTTTCAGGTTTTTACACCGTTTAAGGCTAGGTTCAGACGCTGTAACTGTGCGGCTGTATTTGCAGCTGTAATTGTGCGGCGGTATTTTTGGTGGTTCGTGTGTATGCTTGGAAGTATAGGATATGCGGCTGCACAGTGCACACTATGTCTGAATCTACGGCCCTATCGTAAACGGACCCGTAAAAAATGAACAAGACCATTGTTTGCGGCTGGAGATGCGGCCGAGGATTGACAGGCGGTCCGTACGGAGTACTTCAAAAATAGCCGGCAATGATGCCGAATGCCGATGCCTCTAATAGTTAATATATTAAATTACTAAAACACATTTTCTTTGTAATCAAGACACTTTCGTTGTTCAATAATTTATTTCTAACGAATCTATCATTTTGCAATTAAATATACTGTTAAAATAAATAGGTATATGAATAAATGTATATTTATATATATATAAATTTTTTGACAGTATATTTAATTGCACAATGATGGATTCGTTAGAATTAAATTATTGAACAAAGAAACTGTATTTATTTCAACGAAAATGTGTTTTGTTAATTAAATATTAATTAGTACAGGAAGCTCCATAAGCCGTTAATTCATATTCCTGGCAATAGAGCATTCTGTACTAATCATCACTTTACTTTAATTAAAACATCAAATGTTTCTTCTAATTATGTTATGACAATAGCATTATTAGAAGAAACATTTAGAATTATATGTGCGCTCAGCTGATTGGCTGATCGGCTGAGCGCACATATAATGAGCCGGTCCGCAGTACAGTGACTTCATTGTGCTGCGGACCAGTGAAGAGGACACATCGGGGTGAGTATAGAGCTCTCCCCACCCCCTCCCCAGCACTGCACCCCTCCCAGCAAGGAAGGGGGGTCACTTAACCCCTTCCTTGCTGGGATGGGTGCAGTCTGACATCAGTCTGGCCCCCAGGGGGTTAAGGGGGATGCAATACATCCTCCCTTAACCCCTTGGGGGTCAGACTGTAAGCAGCGATCTGTAAAGATGCTGCATACTGTAAGGAGCACAACACCGCTCACAATGATGGGTGTTGTGCTCCTGTTTGTGTTTTTTTTGTGTGTTTCTCCCTTTTTGTTTTTCAGATATCGGTATCCTGGGGATTACGTCGGATTCCATGGACTACGTCGATGACCAGCGGTTGTTGTTTTAATTTTTTTAATAAAATGGTCAACGAGGGGTGTGGGGGTGTTTTTATTTGAAAAAATTTTTTTTACTTGTGTGTTGTCTTTATTTCTTTACTTTATAGACTTAGTAGTGGAAGCCGTCTAATAGACGGAATCCATTACAAAGTTGGGGCCTAGTGTTAGCCGGTATAAAATGGCTAAAACTAACCCCCTATTATTACCACAGTACCCAATGCCACCAGGGGTACTGGGAAGAGCCGGGTGCCAGTGGTCCCGGAGCGTCAAAATTGGCGCTCCTGGACCGGGCGGCAGCAGGCTGGTAAGATTTAGGCTGGGGAGGGCCTAAACCAATGGCTCTTCCCACCCTGGTGTTACCAGGCTGCTGTCGTTTGGTTTTTAACCCGGCTGGTTATAAAAATAGGGGGGACCCTATGCGTTTTTTTTAAATTATTTATTTATTTTAAAAAAAACCGCATAGGGTCCCCCCTATTTTTATAACCAGCCGGGTTAAAAACCAAACGACAGCAGCCTGGTAACACCAGGGTGGGAAGAGCCATTGGTTTAGGCCCTCCCCAGCCTAAATCTTACCAGCCTGCTGCCGCCCAGTCCAGGAGCGCCAATTTTGACGCTCCGGGACCACTGGCACCCGGCTCTTCCCAGTACCCCTGGTGGCATTGGGTACTGGGGTAATAATAGGAGGTTAGTGTTAGCCATTTTATACCGGCTAACACTAGGCCCCAACTTAGTAATGGATTCCGTCTATTAGACGGCTTCCACTACTAAGTCTATAAAGTAAAGAAATAAAGACAACACACAAGTTAAAAAAATTTTTTATTCAAATAAAAACACCCCCACACCCCTCGTTGACCATTTTATTAAAAAAATTAAAACAACAACCGCTGGTCATCGACATAGTCCATGGAATCCGACGTAATCCCCAGGATACCGATATCTGAAAAACAAAAAGGGAGAAACACACAAAAAAAACACAAACAGGAGCACAACACCCATCATTGTGAGCGGTGTTTTGCTCCTTACAGTATGCAGCATCTTTACAGATCGCTGCTTACAGTCTGACCCCCAAGGGGTTAAGGGAGGATGTATGGCATCCCCCTTAACCCCCTGGAAGCCAGACTGATGTCAGACTGCACCCATCCCAGCAAGGAAGGGGTTAAGTGACCCCCCTTCCTTGCTGGGAGGGGTGCAGTGCTGGGGAGGGGGTGGGGAGAACTCTATACTTACCATCCGATGTCCCAATGTTGTCTCTTCGCTGGTCCGCAGCACAATGAAGTCACTGTACTGCGGACCGGCTCATTATATGTGCGCTCAGCCGAACAGCCAATCAGCTGAGCACACATATAATTCTAAATGTTTCTTCTAATAATGCTATTGTCATAACATAATTAGAAGAAACATTTGATGTTTTAATTAAAGTAAAGTGATGATTAGTACAGAATGCTCTATTGCCGGGAATATGAATTAACGGCTTATGGAGCTTCCTGTACTAATTAATATTTAATTAACAAAACACATTTTCGTTGAAATAAATACAGTTTCTTTGTTCAATAATTTAATTCTAACGAATCCATCATTGTGCAATTAAATATACTGTCAAAAAAATAAATATATATATAAATATACATTTATTTATATATATATTTATTTTAACAGTATATTTAATTGCAAAATGATGGAATCGTTTACATTTAATTATTGAACAATAAAAGGGACTTTATTAGAAAGAAAATGTGTTTTATTAATTCAATATATTAACCATGAGAGACATCGGCTATAGTGCAGAGGATCGCAAACCCCGGTAATAGCAATTCATGTAAACTGTGTTCCCTGCTTTCCCAGATGCATCCAGAGGTGTTTGCATCACTTTCTTAACATTTTATTTCTTATTTTTAGTTGAACCAGATTTCCAAGTAAATGACCGTATGTTTTGAGCCGCATGTCTATTTTTTCCCACGGCCGGAGTTTCACCCGCACATTTACAGCCGCATAAAAAATATAGCCGCACAGTTACAACGTCTGAACCGACCTTTAAGGTTACTAGGGGTTTTTCTTGATATATTTTGGACAGAATCGGATCGTTCTGTATCAGGTACCAGTTATTTTGTATACTGTTGCGTATTAAGTTTGCTAAGTGGCTAAACTTAAAAGCAAACGCAAATCTAGAATTTTGATTATTATTTTTATGTTTTTCTTTTTTTCTCCTTAATAACTGGTCTCTTTGTTTTTTTAGGGCTTTATTTTGTGCTTGTAGCACCTCTCCTTCAGGGTAGCCCCTTTGGACTAAACGCTGGGTAAGTTCTTTGGCTTTTTGTGTGTATGCTTCATCGGTGCTGTTAATTCTCCTTAGTCTAAGGTATTGGCCGTATGGGACTGTAGTTTTTACGTGTTGTGGGTGGTAGCTGTTAAAATGTAACAGTGTATTTGAGGCTGTAGGTTTTCTGTAACTGATGGTTTTTAGTACATTATTGTCTATTTTGATCAGGACATCCAGGTATTCAATTTCTTGTGCGTTTATTTTGCTAGTAAAGGACATGTTATATGTGTTTTTGTGGAGATAATTCATAAATTCTTGAAATTCCATAGGGGTCCCTAACCAGACAACGAAGATGTCATCGACAAAACGTCGATAACATCTAAGGTGTCTTGAAAAGGGATTTTTTGGGGTAAATACCATTTCTCTTTCAAACTCTGCTAGGAAGAGATTGGCCAGGGTACATCGCGTACCCATCGCTGTACCGCCGCATTGTGCATACCACTTACCATTAAAGGTGAAGGTGTTGTTTTCTAAAATGAATTGTAGACTGTCACATATAAATTTAATGCAATCTTTGTTGGTCTCTGTCTTATCTAAAATGGATCTTATTGTTTTCACTGCTAAGTGTTGGGGTATCTTGGTGTAAAGGCTTTCTATATCAATTGTAGCTAGCCATGCCCCTTCTTCCCATTGTGTGGTCTCTAATGCTGCTAGAAAGTCATTTGTGTCCTTTACCAATGCTGGCACTTCGTTTAATAATGGTCTCAATAACCAGTCTAAATATTGGGACAGTGGCTCTGTCAGAGATCCTATCCCGGAGACGATCGGTCTTCCGGGAGGATTAATGAGTGTTTTATGGATTTTAGGGACGAAGTACCAGCATGGGTCTTTGGGCATCTGGGGTAGCAGTCTTTCAGCCTTTGCTCTAGATAATATGCCCTTTTCGACACTTATTCGTAGTAAAGTTTGTAATTTCCCTTTTATCCTTTGTGTAGGATTATTCTCCAATTTTTTATAATTTTTACTATCATTGAGCTGTCGTGAAGCTTCCTCTAGATAATATTGTTTTGATATTATAACAGCGTTGCCCCCCTTGTTCGCTCTTTTTATTATGATGTTACTGTTATTCTTAAGCCATTTTAATGCTTTAAATTCTGCATTTGTCAAGTTGGACGGTGCTTGGGGATATACTAATGCTTTTACATCCTCTAATACTTTAAAGCGAAAGAGATCTAGGTTACTACCTGGTTGGACTTGGGGGGCAAAGCTGGATTTCACTCCACCTGTAAAGAAAGAATGTGAAGTTAATGCATCACCATCATCATTTTGGCCAATCAAATCTAGCAGGTCTCTCAAACAGTTGGTCTCTTTGTCTGATTCTGCCCCTGATAAGTAAAATCCTAGTGACTCAGAGGTAATAGGTATTTCGCCTGCCAAACTCGAGTCGTTTTTTACTGGACTTTGTGCAAAAAATCTTTTTAAGTTTATTTTCGTATGCACTTATGCAGGTCTATCTCAAAATCCACAATATTGAAGGGCTCAGGGATACAGAAATGTAACCCTTTATTAAGCAAACTATATACGCTAGTGTCCAATTCAATGTCCGTTAGGTTTACCACTGCAGGTGGATCTAGGAATCCGGTTTCCATGTCACCTGTTTTCTTCTCACTGCTTCTTTTCACTACTTCTATCTTTTTGTCTTTTTCTGCCTCGGCCCCTCCGGATCTTTTTGCTTTTTCTAAAGGGATAGTTGAATTATTTTCCCTTTTTTCTTTTTGTAGACCCTTATCTATTTGCTCCTGTTCTCCAAACTGTCGCTTAGACTAAGGAGAATTAACAGCACCGATGAAGCATACACACAAAAAGCCAAAGAACTTACCCAGCGTTTAGTCCAAAGGGGCTACCCTGAAGGAGAGGTGCTACAAGCACAAAATAAAGCCCTAAAAAAACAAAGAGACCAGTTATTAACAAGAAAAAAAGAAAAACATAAAAATAATAATCAAAATTCTAGATTTGCGTTTTCTTTTAAGTTTAGCCCCTTAGCAAACTTAATACGCAACAGTATACAAAATAACTGGTACCTGATACAGAACGATCCGATTCTGTCCAAAATATATCAAGAAAAACCCCTAGTAACCTTTAAACGGTGTAAAAACCTGAAAGACATGCTAGTGCACAGCCGGTTCAAAGAAACAAAAGAACCGGACTGGATACGCACAGCAATGCCAAAGGGAATGTTTAAATGCGGCAATTGTGCATGGTGTGAACAGTGCCTAGAAACCAAAATCGTCACATTAGGCGGTATTACCTGTGTCATAAAAGATTTTATTTGCTGTAAAACAAAAGGGGTAGTATATGCCTTAATATACGAATGCGGTGTACATTACATCAGAAAAACTACTAGAAAACTAAACCGAAGAGTTTATGAACATATTTATTCCTGCAGAACAAACAAAGGAGCAACCAGATTAATAAAACATGTAAAAGAAAAACATCAAGGAAGAACGGATTGTTTAAAATTTGTAGGGTTAGAGCGAGTAAAAGGAACAGTAGGTATAGACGTAAATAGAATATTATTACAAAAAGAAAGCCGCCTTATACTAGCAACAAACGCAGAAGGCGAGATTGGGCTCAATGAAAAGGTGGATTAAATATGTTTATTTAAGTCACCACTTGGAACTTTGCAGTAAATGTTAGTCTTAATATGGTTTTAAATGTTGGTTTTGTAACGCCCACTCACACACGTCACGGAGTGAAGTCTTTTTAGCCCCGGACATGTGAGAGAGGCGGCATCAGTAGAAACGCGCATGCGCGCGAAACAGCTTCCACATTCAGTGATGGTTTGGGGAGCCATGTCATCTGTTGGTGTAGGTTCATTGTGTTTCATCAACACCAAAGTCAACACTGCCGTCTACCAGGAAATTTTAGAGCACTTTGTGCTTCCCTGTGCTGAAAAGATTTTTGGAGATGGAATTTTCATCTTCCAGCAGGATTTGGCACCTGAAATACTGATTTTTGGATTTTTCTTGGCTGTAATCCATAATCATTAACTTTAACAGAAATAAACACTTGAAAAAGTTCACTATGTATGTAATGACTCTATAGAATATATTTGAGGTCACTTTTTTAATTGAATTACTGAAAAAAAAATGTTGTTGATTAATTTATTGCAAAGCACGGTATGTCTTTTTTTTCCTCATTATTGTATCATTTTTTAGGCTATGTTTACATTCAGTATTTTTGCTCAGTATTTTAGTCACCACAATTTTGCAACCAAAACCAGGAAGAGATTGAAAACACACAAAGGCTATGTTCACACACTGTTGAAATTGAGTGGATGGCCATCATTTAATGGCAAATAATGGCCCTTATTTCAAAACAACGGCAATTATTTGCCATTAAATGGCGGCCATCCACTCAATTTCAACGTGGATTTGAACCAAAAAATTATCTGCTGGCAGGTCTCTAGACAGGTGATTTACCCCTAGACCACAGCTTCAACACATTTGGTTCAGAGATTCAACTATATCTGAGTGTTTCTTTCAGATAAATACTGCCTACAGAGGACTGATCGGCAATCAGAGACACTGGCTGACAGCTGAGCGAGCAGGAGGCCGGGCAGCATTGATTATTCATGAAGAGGAGGGAGGAAAAAGGTGTGGTGAGGTGTGCCAGAGTGTGGCACAAACACCACTTTGACACTTCATTACAGTAGGATTGTGCATAATATACTGCATGGACAAGTTACCAAAAGGTACCATGCTCACTAGTGGACTGCCAGCTACAGCACACTATCAGCACCTTAGATAGGGCCTGGGTGCTGACAGATTCACTTTAAGGGTACTGATTGTACCCCCCCCGGTTGGTCACTATTTGGCAGCTTGTTCCTAAGCTGGAAGAGTCCATTGTGTGTGTGTGGGGGGGGGAAGATTTGTGCTGTTCTCTTCCTGGATGCTGAATTATTGTATATGAGCAGCAATGTAATATGAAGATATCCTGTGTAATATAAAGGAGGAGGAGAAGAAGTAGTCAGAAGAAGTGTTTTTTTTTTTATGTGCTATGGCTGCAGCAGGGTGTGTGTGTATTATGGTTGCAGCAGGCTGTGTTTGTGCATGCTATGGCTGCAGCAGGCTGTGTGTGTTATGGCTGCAACAGGGTGTGTGTGTGTGTGTGTGTGTGTGCTATGGCTGCAGCAGGCTGTGTGTGTTATGGCTGCAGCAGGCTGTATGTATGTGTGTATGTGTGTGTGTGTGTGTGTGCGCGCGCTATGGCTGCAGCAGTGTGTGTGTTATGGCTGCAACAGGGTGTGTGTGTGTGTTTGCTATGGCTGCAGCAGGCTGTGTGTGTTATGGCTGCAGCAGGCTGTGTGTGTGTGTGTGTGTGTGTGCGCTATGGCTGCAGCAGTGTGTGTGTGTGCTTGCTATGGCAGAAGCAGGGTGTGTGTGTGCTATGGCTGCAGCAGGCTGTGTGTGCGTTTTGACTACAGCAGGCTGCGTGTGCACGTTATGGCTACAGCAGGCCGTGTGTGTGCTATGGCTGCAGCAGGCTGTTTGCTTGGTATGGCTGCAACAGGGTGTGTGTGTGTGTGTGTGTGTGTGTGTGTGTGTGTGTGCGCGCTATGGCTGCAGCAGGGTGTGTGTGTGTGTTATGGCTGCAGCAGGCTGTATGAGCGTGTGTGTGAGTTATGGCTGCAGCAGGGTGTGTGTGTGTGCGCGCTATGGCAGAAGCAGGGTGTGTGTGCGTTATGGCTACAGCAGGCTGTGTGTGTGCTATGGCTGCAGCAGGTTCTGTGTGTTTGTGTGTGTATGTGTTTGCGCTATGGCTGCAGCAGGCTGTGTGTGTGTGTGTGTGCAATTGTTGTAGCAGGCTGTGTGTGTGTGTGTGCTATGGCTGCAGCAGGCTGTGTGTGCTTTGGCTAAAGCAGGGGTGTGTTTTTGCTATGGCTGAACCAGGGTGTTTGTGTGTGTGTGTGTGTGTGTGTGCGTGTGCTGTGGCTGCAAAAGGTTGTGTGTGTGTTAGAGAGGCAGAAATTTGGGGAACACTGAAAAATCCAGAGGAGACAGGGAGTGGTGGTCCCTTTGCCCACACAGTGCAGTGTCACCGCTCCTGATCCTGTGATATCACGGCCCCACTCTGAAATGCCCCCTAAGCCAGTCAGTGAGTGAGGCAGAGCACAGCTGTAGTCACTGACTGGCTGAGCAGGTAGTTCATGTGGGGCGGCGATTATTCAGGAGCACGGACGCTAACAGAGGGCTGATAAATCTGGGCCTATGGCTCACCTCTATATCACCATGTCGAACGTCTCTATCACTATGCCTGACCCCTCTATATCACTATGTCTTGCCCCTAGATCACGATTGCTGACCCCCTCTATATGACTATGGCTAACCCCTCTATATGACTATGGCTGAGCTCTATACCACAGGTATCTGGCATTATCAGCAGTTTTCCTTTGTGTATGGTCAATATTAGTTTTAAATTGTTCAGAACATTGTGGCTAGAGACAAGCTGCACACATACACAGGAAAATCTGTTTTATATCTTTGCCTTATACCCTCAAAAGTCACCCCAGGATCATGTAGGACATTAGGAAGAAGCTGGTGAGCGAGTGTGAAATAACTCTGCTGGTGACTAGTCATTTACGAAGGAGCTGGAGTCCGAGTCGGCCCTGATAAAATTCAGGAGTCGGGGTTGATCTGTACCTCCCCCCCCTTTTTCCCTGCTTCTCCTTTATGTGTATTCCCTAAGTCTGTGTGTATCTGTGTTTCTACCCTCAGTTATATTCTGTGGTGGGGCTACATATTGTTTTTGATAAAACTGCATAGGTGTATTGATGGTTCTGGCTGATATGCTGTCTATTACAGTTAGCGATGTTATGTGTTTGTTTTCTAATTTCACATTTAGCCATACACACAGATTGGCATGTATTTAGTAGCCCTGTCTTCCTGTTTACCTTGTTTTTCTTCTTAAAAAATGTCAATAAATATTACATTTATAAAAAAAAATTCAGGAGTCGGAGTTGGAGTCGTGACATACCGACTCCACAGCCCTGCTCAGGAGATATGCAATCAGAATGACAGCAGGCCCCTGCTGTATTTACCAGTAACAAAGGATTAACCCTTTGGTCAGATCATGACTACAACATCATATTGCACTACTTATCACTACTACCTAGGGTTGCATCCAACTTCATCAACTGGTATTCAAATGCTGGTATTCTCGAGCATGTTTGAGTCACTCTTATCTCTACTGAAGAATCTTCCGCACTCTAGCTGTTGCAAAACTACAATTGCCATTATGTCTGGACAACCAAAACATCTCCAAGTTCAGCGTATGCCATTGTTTGGTGGCCCCGCAGAGCATGAACGGAACAATGGCCAAGTTCATGCGGGGTGTTCTGGGGCCAATTATGTCCCAGCGGTCGGACCAACCAGCCACTATCCTGTGGATAACTTAATGGGGGCTTATAACTATGTGTTGCCACATGGTCTCCACAGTCCCACCTCACACCTGTGTATCGCATTGCTTAGGAGACACCCCCCATGCCCGGCAAGTTTCGTGCATTAGCCCAGGCTCGGACTGGGCCACCGGGGGGCCGGGGAAACCCCCGGTGGGCCCCGAGCTGGAGTGGGCCCCCTGTTCCTAGGGGGGCCGGGGGCCGCGCCTCCCTTTTTAACTGGAAGCGATCGCAACAATCGCTTCCAGTTAAATGTAAGGAAGTGTTCTGATTGACAAAGCGGGAAGCCGTAGGCTTCCCGCCCTGTCAATCACTCTTGTGACCGCAAGCAGAGATTTGCTTGCGATCACAAGAGTGTCGCAAGCTCCGTTGCGAAGTGCCGCCAGCGCCATCACTGACCTCAGTGTGCGCCGCGGCGGCTAGGACTTCCGGTTCATGGAGCGAATACCGGAAGTCCCAGCCACCGCGGCGCACACTGAGGTCAGTGATGGCGCTGGCGGCACTTCGCAACGGAGCTGCTCACCTGTCAGGAGAAGAGAGAAGAGGAGGCCGGCGTCCGACGGGGGATCGTTTGGTTAGGTGAGTAGTCTTGTGTTTTTTTTGTTTTTTTTTATCAGAGGGGGTAAGATAAGGGGGGGGGGCTGTATACAGGGGGAGGACAACATAGGGGGGGTATATACAGGGGGAGGACACCATAAGGGGGGCTATATACAGGGGGAGGACAACATAAGGGGGGCTGTATACAGGGGGAGGACAACATAAGGGGGGCTGTATACAGGTTGGAGGACAACATTAGGGGGGCTGTATACAGGGGGGACAACATAAGGGGCTATATACAGGGGGGAGGACAACATAAGGGGCTATATACAGGGGGAGGACAACAGAAGGGGGGCTATATACAGGGGAGGACAACATAAGGGGGGCTTTATACAGGGGGGGGGGACAACAGAAGGGGGGCTATATACAGGGGAGGACAACATAAGGGGGGCTTTATACAGGGGGGGACAACATAAGGGGGGCTTTATACAGGGGGGGACAACATAAGGGGGGCTATATACAGGGGAGGACAACATAAGGGGGGCTGTATACAGGGGTAGGACAACATAAGGGGGCTGTATACAGGGGGAGAACAACATAAGGGGGGCTGTATACAGGGTGGAGGACAACATAAGGGGCTGTATACAGGGGAGGACAACATAAGGGGGGCTGTATACAGGGGAGGACAACATAAGGGGCTGTATACAGGGGGAGGACAACATAAGGGGGGCTGTATACAGGGGAGGACAACATAAGGGGGGCTGTATACAGAGGGAGGACAACATAGGGGGGCTATATACAGGGGGAGGACAACATAAGGGGGGCTGTATACAGGGGAGGACAACATAAGGGGGTATATACAGGGAAGGAAAGCATAAGGGGGACTGTATACAGGGGGAGGACAACATAAGGGGGGCTGTATACAGGGGGGAGGACAACATAAGGGGGGCTATATACAGGGTGAGGACAACATAAGGGGGCTGTATACAGGGGAGGACAACATAAGGGGGGCTATATACAGGGGGAGGACAACATTAGGGGGGGCTGTATACAGGGGGAGGACAACATAAGGGGGGCTATATACAGGGGGAGGACAACAGAAGGGGGTCTGTATACAGGGGGAGGAGAACAGAAGGGGGGCTATATACAGGGGGAGGACAACATAAGGGGGGCTATATACAGGGGGAGGACAACATAAGGGGGTCTGTATACAGGGGGAGGACAACATAAGGGGGGGCTGTATACAGGGGGAGGACAACATAAGGGGGGCTATATACAGGGGGAGGACAACAGAAGGGGGTCTGTATACAGGGGGAGGACAACAGAAGGGGGTCTGTATACAGGGGGAGGACAACAGAAGGGGGTCTGTATACAGGGGGAGGACAACAGAAGGGGGGCTATATACAGGGGGAGGACAACATAAGGGGGGCTGTATACAGGGGAAGGACAACATAAGGGGGGTATATACAGGGGAAGGACAACATAAGGGGGCTATATACAGGGGAAGGAAAACATAAGGGGCTATATACAGGAAAGGACAATATAAGGGGGGCTGTATACAGGAAAGGACAACATAAGGGGGGCTATATACAGAGGAAGGACAACATAAGGGGCTATATACAGGGAAAGGAAAACATAAGGGGCTATATGGGGCAAGGACAACCTAAGGGGGCTATACGGGGGAATAGACAACATAAGGAGCTATATGGGGGGTAGGGATGGCCAACATAAGGGGGCTATCTATATGGGGGGATGGATAACACAAGCGGGCCAGTTATAAGGGGGATAACACAGGGAGCCATCTATAAGGGACACTGGATGGGGGCAATTTATAAGGAGGACAACACTGAGGAGGCATCTATAAAGGGCACTACACAGAGGGGGACAACAATGTATAAGGGTAACTATACTGGGTGCGGTGTGTATACAATAGGGCATGCACAGAGAGGGGCATCTACTTTAGTGGACTACACAGAGGGGTCATCTATAAGGGGACTACACAGAGGGGGCCATATACTATAGGGCAGGAATAGGGAACCTTGGCTCTCCAGCTGTTGCAAAACTACAGCTTTAGCTGTGGCTGTCCAGGCATGATGGGAGTTGTAGTTTTGCAACAGCTGGAGAAGTTCCCTACCCCTGATATAGGGAATGCACAGAGGTTGTCATCTACTGTAAGGGGATTACACAGAGGGGGATCTCTACTATAGTAGAGGCACACAGGGCCATCTATATGGAGAACTGAACAAGGGGCCATCTACAAGGTGTGTACACTATATATATATATATACACATACACACGCTACAAATAGTCAGGGCTAATCACTGAGAGAAGGTGTAAAGGGGACAGTACAGATGTGCAGTGTGTAGAGAGATGAGGATGGTGACAGAGCGAGGAGCCTAATATATTTCTCTGGCAGATTCTGTGGATTCGTGGCTCGGAGAAGTTCTCATAAGGGCCCAGGGCAGATGGAGAAGAAGATGAAAAGGGAAGAACTCCGATCAGAGAAGACGTCCCCTGTGAGTCACTAAATCTATGTGCACTGTAACGTATATAGTGTAGAGCTGGGGCTACCTCTGTATGACTGTATGAGGGGATATTGATCTTTTGTTCAGAGGATTTTATTCAGTAGCAGCGGTGGTGTTAGTCAGTATTTGGTGGTGTTAGTCAGTATGTGGTGGTGTTAGTCAGTATGTGGGGGTATTATTTGTTACTTGTAATCTGGTGTGGTGTTCATTGGTCTTAGTATACCAGATTTGGTCAGTAACAATATGGTAGCAATGGTTGTGGTGTTGCGGTAATATTTCCCCCTTGTATACTGGTAATATTGGTCTCAGTATACAGGATTTGGTCAGTAACAGTATAGCGGTAATATGTATGGTGATACTATTTCCCTCCTGTATACTGGTTTATTGGTAATATCGGTCTTGATAGACAGGATTTGGTCAGTTACTATATAGCGGTAATATGTGTGGGGATATTTGCTCTTTGTATACTGGTGTTATTGGTAGCTGTATGACTTGTATCTAAGTATACAGCGTTATCATACAAAAAAATTGTCTTATAGCCTAATTACACCGGCCAATAATCGGTAACAAGTGCTCCTAGGAAGTCTATTCAGCCGATGATCGGCCCATGTAAAAGTGCCAGAGATCTGCTGACATGCAAGCAAATGTCCCATAGTCGACTGATTTGATCTTTTGTGCGGCTAAGATCATTGCTGTCGGCTGCACATCACCTGCCCTGCTGATTAGCAATCATTTGCAGCCCTATGCTGCCCCATATCACGCCGTGTTAATGGACCCTTATTAATGTTACCATAGATAAGTGCGGTGGCAGAAGGGTGGGCCCCAAGAATGATTTCCCCTGGTGGGCCAAGGCACTCCAGTCCGACACTGCATTAGCCCCATTTTATTTAATAGGGCTCATGCACAAAGCTTCCTGGACATGGTGGGACGTTTCCTTGGAAACGCGATCCCTGGCCATAAGTAAGGACTGGCCATGCAGGACCGAGGAGAGCATGTGCCGGCGTATTGTGACAGGTACAATATAGGAATACTTCTTTAGGCTATGTTCACACAACGTATGAGACCGGCCGTTCCGTGACCCCGGCCAGGTCCTGGAACGGCCGTTCTCTGGCCGGATCATCTCGGCCGGTACTTAAGCATCAGCGCGCGCCCGCATCAGAGCTTCCAATAGCGCACACTGAAGCCGGAGCCGCTCGCTTCACTGTGTGAACTGACAGGTCTTTCTGCGGCCGGAATTCACTGAAGTCCGGCCGCAGAAAACTGACATGTCAGTTTATTCTGGCGGCGTATGGGATCCCGGCCGGAGCGTATACGATGTGTGTATGCTCCGGCCGGGATCCCATTGCACATAAGGCATTGTTCCACACCGGCCGTAGTTTTACGTTGTGTGAACATAGCCTTCCAGCAATACAAAAACATGGTCACTTTCTTCCAGAGACAGCCCCACTCTTGTCTCCAGCTTGGGTGGGTTTTAGTCATGTTGTCTGTGGAAGAGAGTGGCCATGTTTTTGTAGCACAGATAACCCCTTTAACTTGTACAGAACATCTATGAACCATAATCCTGTTGTTGGTTCCAGCTTGCTGCTTAGCTTAGGTAGTAACCCTGAATACCCTAGCTGCTGTATTGGAGAAGCTTACAGGCACTCACCCCTCCGTGTGCACTTATGTCTATATGTACATGTATGTAGGAGGAGGATGGCATGTGGGCCAGCACAGTGGCGGCAGGGATGGAGGAGCGGGACTTCTTGACAGTGCGGCATGATGTGTGTAGTAGTTGTTGTCAGGAGCAGTGCGCATGCGCAGTCCGGGCGCAGCCTCCGCTCCTCTCCAGTGAGCGCCGTGCGGGCTGCTGGCGGCTGCAGTGGGACCAGGTGTTGGATTTCGCCGGAGCGCAGCTGTGAGGGGGCAGCTTTGCCCTCTGTACCTTAATGCCCCCGTCCCCAGCTGCCCTCCTCACCAGCTCCCATCCCGCCACTTGCACCTAGCCGTGTCCCCTCCCCGTCCTCCAGCCTTACCATGCCCCTCACCCCGCTGCTGCACGCCGCTCTACGGCACTAGCTGCCCGCTCTCCTCCCTCCCCCGGCCGAGCTGCCCCCCGTCATGTCCCTCCAGCCACGGGAGGCGATCTACTCGAGGTCGGGGTAAAGGCCTAGTGTGCAGAGCTCCTTCCGTCCTCCTGCTTCACCCCTCCCCACTCCCTCACACACATCCACACACCGAGCCCAGCATCAGCAATCATCATGGCAGAGGAGCAACAACAACAGGCGGCCAAGAAGCGGCCCGAGCAGCCCCAGCTGCCCTCCTCCTCCTCCTCACCCGGGGCTCTGCCGGCGCTGGTGACAGGACTGCAGGGGACAGAGGCCAATGCACTGCAACAGAAGATCAAGAACTCCATCTGGTGAGCCCCATTCATCTGTATGTCGTCATCACATACATGTAGCCTGCCTCTGTGATGTCATCAGCTGGCTGATGAGGTCATCTGCAACATACTACATGCATGTGTGATGTCATCAGCTGCACCATGCTGTATACATGTGTCATGCTCTGCTTTCTGAGGTCACCTAATGCCCATCAGTGCCTGTACACACTACATGTCAGTGCCCAGGGCTGTGTACATGGATATAGCTACATATTCATGCATTTTATACACATGGATGTTTGTGACACAATTCTACATACAGACCCATATATATATATATATATATATATATATATATATATATATATTTCCTGCTGCTACCTGGCATACATACATGTATAGGAGAGGTGACCTGTAAATACATGATCTCATCCATGTCATGTGACTCTTACATGCATCCCCTCTTACACATGCAGAGGATGCGACATGCTCTGGTGTCGTTCCCTACATGTGACCAGCACACGTGCCATCTCACCCATGTATATGTGATGTGACCTGTACACATGTGCCCCTATGTGCTGCATGCTCGCCCCCTGTCACCTGGGCGCACACATTGTTCATTTGCGGCTTGGTGCAGTGTATAAATAGAAGTTGGTAGTGGCAGCTCTAGATGTGTTTTTCTATGTGGAGGAGGAGGGGCAGGTGAGATCTTTATTTTGCAGCGACAAGGAAGGATGATGACGGCTGCTTGCATTCTCCCTGCACATAGGATATTGCAGATCTGGGTGCAGGGGATGTGTACAGTGCCATGGTACGGCCTGGTAATTGTTATTCTTCTGCTTCCACTACCGTGGGTATCACCCTGCAGATGGATGTGGTTATTCCTCTCCTCAGGGATGAGCTATCTGTACGAGAATAACAAAGGTGGTCAGATGTAGTCTCATTTGCTGAATGGCTAGCTGCTATTTTTTTTCTAGCATCAGGTCACTAGACTGATGCATTGTGGGAGTGTCTAATACTGATGGATAAAAATCACACCTGTTTAGATGGCTTATTGGCTCGATCTGGCCCCGTACCATGCACATCACATCTCCTTATTAGGTTACCTTCACGATTGATGGCGTTCAAGAGACAGATGTGTTTTTATTGTTTTATTTTTTCCCCCTTGCTCTCCCCACGACTGGGGGAGAAATGGTCGACTGAGGCTGTTTACATATTTCTGACAAAATGGCTACTGAGTGCAGACCTTGATCTAATACATATAGACACCATTTTTATGCAGAATTCCCATTCCCTGCGTGTTGTACCAGATTTAATAAAAGTGATTTACATGCTATCGGCTGTGCTGTATTCGAGCCTTTGCATACAATGGCAGCTGAAATAGCACCATTGTGCTCGGGGCTGTGGCTGCCGTGTTAATGGCAACATTCTATATTTCTTGCAAGCTCCGTCTATTGTACTAGTAACAGACACATGCATTGTTTGTGGTGCCAGCTGTGCATCACCGAGCATTCACTGCAGATCTGCTAAGATCAGGTGTTATTAGGAAGGTGTTTTCGGATGTGAAGAAGGAATTGTTCAAGCCGGTGAAGTCATAGAGGAGGCTGGAAATAAATCCTAGCATAAAGCGATGGCCCTCGTTCTGGATCCCAACTGGTTAAACCCATGTTGACAAGATTAGTGGTGATGGAGGGACTTGATCCCATGACCTTGTAGATTCAAGTGCAATGCTATTAGCACCAGATCACACATCCACACCCATTTAATAATTAATAAACATAATCTGCCCAGACTGCGCTGCTCTGGTAGCCAGCACTGATGTTATGTGCAAGCTGCAGTATTTTCCTATAAGAAGGGAACATTTACTTGTACGGCACAGAATTGGTGTGACTAATAGCAGTTGTACACTTTGTTTTGGTAGCCAGTCTCTGCAGAACTGTGACTGATTCTAGCAATGTCAAGGTCATATAAGGTGCATTAAATGAAGAACACATGTTGTCCTGAGTCACTTGTGGACGGCTGGGATTCCAGGGCTCGGCGTGACGCCTCGGTCAGGAGCCCTTTTCTGGAGAACCTGGATGTTTGGGGTTTTCCTCCCTCTTGGTTGTGTGTACTGTGCACTTTTCTTTTTAGATATTCCAAACTTCTGTTTTTTTTTAAGTACATTGGAGGTGTCAGATGTTTGTCCATAGAAGGAATTGAGTGTTGGCTCAATAGTTTCAGTATTGATTAGTCTTGCGGTCTATCACAGGTAGTTAGGCGATCATCGATGGGTGGTGCAGTTCATATGTAGTATTCTGGTCAGTATTTGCAGGAATGGGTCTGAATTTATTGTTTTATTATAAATTTATTTTTAAAGCACTTTTGACTCCACAAATGAGCTGCACATATGATAAGTGGTTTATATTTGAAGTGTATACGTACAGGACGAAACATAAGATCAACATGAATAAAGTAAATTACAGACTGGTACATAGGGAGAAAGGTGCAAACCTTTCCTTTTATAGTTCTTTTTTGTGCCTGTTTTACTTTACTTTTGGGTAAAAATAGTACCCAAAATGAGGGCCCGATTAGGCTGTGTTCACACACAGTAGTTTTGTTCACACACTGTTAAAATTGATTGGATGGCAGTTGTTAAATGGCAAATAATGGCCGTTATTTCAAAACAACAGCTGCTGTTTTAAAATAACGGTAATTATTGTCATTAAATGACAGACATCTACTCAATTTTAACATGTGAGCATAGCCTTTCTGTGTTTTAAATCCACTCCTGGTTTTGGTTGCAAAATACTGAGCAAAAATACTGTGTGTGAACATAGCCTTATACTCCCTCTGGAAGCAAACTATGGCATAATATAGCCAAATATAGCGTCTGTGTTTAAGCCAATAGTCCTGGCTTCAGTGTGGTGACTTGAACTGACATAATAGTAATGGTTGTAATAATTATGTGTATTAAATTGTCACTGTCATTTTAACTTTAAAGATCTAAATCAACAGTAGATGTGTTAGAAGGCAAGTTTGCAATTTAAATTAATTATTTTTTTTTTTTGTTATCATGCTGTAAAAGAAAGCGGTACTTGAAATCCAGATCCCGTCTCCTGTTTGGTCTTGTGCTGGTTAAAAAAAAAAGAGAGACTAAGCACAGGAAGTCTTGGTCATCTGCGCTCACATTCTTCCTGTTTGTGGTCTTTTTTTTTTTTTTTTTTCTCTTGACTAAGGCTGAGCAAAACTCGCCAGCCTCCCTGTCATAATGACAGTCTATGGGAGGCTTGCGCGCTTCCTCTCCCTGCGTCCAAGAATGGACATGTCCATTCTTCAGCGCAGAGAGAGGAAGCACGTGAACCTCCCATAGACTGTCATTATGACGGGGAGATTGGCGGGAATTCCACCAGTTTTGCTCTGTGCAACACACAGAGCCAAAAGGTACTATTACACGGAACGATTCGGCCGATTATTGCTCCATGTAATAAAGACAACGATCAGCAGATGATCGTTGTAAACGGCTGATCGTTAATATAGGTTAGAACCTATAATTCTTGGGCGCCGACCGCGCACCGGTATGTGTAATAGCGGTGCCCGGCCGGCGACTGACGATCTACATTACCTATCCACGCAGCAGGGCTGCTGCTGCGGTCCGCTTCTTTCCGGGTCCCGCGCGCTCTAGCTTTAGAGCGGCCTGTCAGCTGACAGGCCACTCAGCCAATCACAGTCTGGGACCGCCTGAAGCTAGAGCGAGCGGGACTCGGGGAGAAGCAGACCACAGCAGCAGCCCTGGAGTGTGGATAGGTAATGTATACCATCTAAGCAAGGGCTGCAAGGACATCGGTAACAATGTTTTTGCAGCCCTTGTTAAACGATTATTGGGCCGTGCAAGAGGCCCAGTAAATGAGCGCCGATCTAGCAGATTGGCGCTCGTATACAGTTGTTATCTGGCCCCCATCAGCCCGTCTAATAGTACCCTAACTTAGTTAATCTTGTGAGGCTCATCAAGTTAAATATTTTTGTGAATACTGGTTCACAGTTCATTGTCTAGGTTACCAACCACCATTTTACTCTAGCAGTGGTCTGGCTGGTGTCCCGCCCCAGTCATAGGTTGGCTGGGCAGGCAATCACTCAACCTGGGTTGTGACGTTGCAGCTAGCGGAGCAGCAGGACTGCGGCTGATGTAAACAGGACCTGGTAGCGACTAAACAAATGTACAGGGATGGGCGAGGTCACTTGTTTGTTATTTTCTCACCCACCCCTGCCTGTTGTTTTTATAGTTCGTGGGACTTCTCCTTTAAAGGGGTTGACCACTTAATAGTAAAATTTCTCATTGTACAGTACCATAAGTGTAATCGCTGCACTAACTGACAGCAGCTCTCTGTGTACCTCATACAGCTAACATAAGACTCCCCTGCTCTGTGGTGAGTCTGTCCATAAGATGAAGGAGCATGTGACCATGCCCCGTCCCCCCAGTGTCCACCACTAAGCCTGTATATGCCTTTGGAGGCGGGGCATGGTCACATGCTCATCCATGTCGGCTATCTTATGGACAGACTCACAACCGATCAGGGCAGCTCAGTAAGTGAGTACACTTACTAATACTGTACACAATTTTACTATTAAGTGGCCAACCCCTTTAACTTGACGAGCTCTACAAGTGTAAATTATATTAGTTGAGATGGAAATATCCCTTTAAAGGGAACCAGTCATGCTAAAAATGCCATAGAACCTAAACCAGTTGTGTAATACAGCCTATACAAGTGTTGCAGGACATAACTAACTCCTAGCAGTGTTAGGCTAGGTTCACACTGCGTTTTCAGCATCCGTTTAACGGATCCGTTTTTTTTAACGTCCAGAAAAATAGGGTCAGCAACGTTTTTTGGTCCGTTTTGGTCCGCCAAAAAAAACGGATCCGTTTTTTTTTTATAATGGAAGTCAATGGAAAAACGGATGCACACAAATGAATCCGTTTTTTGCAATCCGTTTTTCATGCGTTTTTTGCAAAAAACGGATGCGTTAAACGGATGCTGAAAACGCAGTGTGAACCTAGCCTTACTTGTACCCCACAAAATTAACTTTTGAAAAACATGTGTCGTATGCAAATGACCTATATCTAGACATCAGGGCAATCCTCAGGGCTGAAGGAGTCACAGATGACACAAAGAATGTCTTGCAATCATGGGTGTGATCACAGGTGAGGTAGCCTGCTGTGTCAGAGAAGAGCCCCACTGAGCTGACCTTTGTTTTTTTGCTAAAAATTGTGCTTTTAGGTGGAATATGGTGCCCATAGAATACCTACCAGTCTTTAATGCTGTCCAGATACTGTGTGGATGTGTGTTTTTCAAATGCACTACAGGGTTTCTATTTATTTTTTTATGATAGGCCTAGCTTCTGTTGTTCTAACAAGCTTAAAAGCCAATGGGCAGATTTTTGAAGCTGTTTGAAAGAAAGACTCGCTCTTGCTCTCAGCAACCAATCATAGTGCAGCGTTCACTTTTCAAGATTAAAAAATAAAATAACTCTGTGACAACTTTTATTTATGCATCAGAAGAGAAGGTCCCATCTCATCTAGATGGGACCCTTACCTTTTAAAGTATCCAAGGCCACGGACGTGGACGGAAATAGATAGAACCTGTCTGATAGATATGAATGAGAAATCAGACATATGAATGAGTGATATCAGACAGCCTTAAAATGAGTCACCAGTGCAACCAGGTGGTGGGGAAAGCTAATCGTATGCTGGGGTGTATAGCTAGAGGTATAACCAGTAGGCAGAGGAAGATTGTGATCCCACTGTATAGAGCTCTGGTGAGGCCACATCTGGAATACTGTGTCCAGTTCTGGAGATCTCATCTAAAAAAGGACATTGATAAAATAGAACGGGTCCAAAGACGGGCTACAAAAATGGTGGAGGGTGTGAGGCATAAACCATATCAGGAAAGACTTAAAGATTTGAATCTATATAGTCTGGAAGAAAGAAGGGAAAGGGGGGACATGATTGAAACCTTTAAGTATGTTAAAGGACTAAATAAGGTTCAGGAGGGAAGTGTTTTTAATAAAAAACTGAGCTCAAGAACAAGAGGACACAGTAAGAGGTTAGTTGGGGGAAAGATCAGAAGCAATGTGAGAAAATATTATTTTACTGAAAGAGTAGTAGATAACTGGAACAAACTTCTAGTAGAGGTGGTTGGTAAATCTACAATAACAGAATTTGAACACGCCTGGGATAGACATATATCTATCCTAAGATAAAAAGAAAGAAAATACTAAAAGGGCAGACTAGATGGACCCAGTGGTCTTTTTCTGCCGACAATCTTCTATGTTTCTAATTTTACTTGGCGTACTCTGTGACCTTTAAAAAGGTCATGGGGAGGTTGTACTTTAGCTATTGTCTCCTTTATCTACTGGTGTCATCTTTCACTGTAATTCTGTACAGATACATTCTTTATTACTTTACAGAAGACTCCTCTTTATTATCACAGACAGACCACCAGATACAGATAAAAAAAAAATTAAATATAAATAGTAACATAGAAAAAAAAAAAAAAAAATGTATCACTGTAAGGCTAGGTTCACACTGCGTTTTCAGCATCCGTTTAAAGCATCTGTTTTTTGCAAAAAACGCATGAAAAACAGATTGCAAAAAACGGATTCATTTGTGTGCATCCGTTTTTCCATTGACTTCCATTATAAAAAAAAAACGGATCCGTTTTTATTGACGGACCAAAAAACGTTGCTGACCCTATTTTTCTGGACGTTAAAAAAAACGGATCCGTTAAACCGATGCTGAAAACGCAGTGTGAACCTAGCCTTATGCTACCTAAATCACAAGAGATTAGGGTGGTACCAAGTGTTTTTTTTTCTTACCCCACCAGCCTTGAATGACAAATCTCTCCCTGTTTAAGAATAAGGAGAGATTTATCAATCAAGGCTGATGAGGTGGGAGAAGCTGCTGGGATAACCCAATGACTCATGGTTCAGGCAGCATGAAAGTAGTGACTGACTCCCTCTTCAACCCCTTGACTAGCACAACTGCCTGGGCCTCGGCCCATCGTGCCGTACATGGATGGCATACTGGCACCATGAGGCTTATGAAGCAAACCCAGGGGCTGTTAGTAGCGGACAGTGACTGACATCAACAATCAGTGCCTTTTGGCTCTGATAGGCACCCTACAATGTCCTGGCAGGGTGCTGATCAGTTACTATGGCAGCTGGAGGCCTTCTGGAGATCTCTGCCTGCCAGAGTAATCAATGTAATAACATTGCATTAATCATGATTTGCAATTTAATGATTGCTTATAAAAGCTATGGCTCTTAGAAGGGGAGGAGAAAAACATAAACACAAAAATACAAATTTAATGCATGTACTGATCTTTGGCTGTCAGTGGCCACAAACAAGCGCCACTCAGTGAGATCAGCATTCGTTTGCTGTGCCTCTACAGGGCACAATAAATCACGTTGCCAGGCCAGGCAAATAATGACTGCATCATTCATGCGGCCATTTAAATTTAAGTAATATATATTACTATCGGCTGCACATCCCCTGTTTACACAGGTAGAGATGTGTCTGATAGCGATACACTTTACTGCAGGTAAAAGAAAAGATGTGATCAGCTAGTCGGCTGATTGCTGTCACTTTTAAATGGGCTCATTATTGACTGAATGAGCATTTCTAGGAAAGCTCTTTACCGATAATCAGCCAGTGTAAAAGGGCCTTAATTCTAATTAGCTGCGATGCAGAGCGCTTGGCACTCTACTAACTGGATGCACCACTTGTGTCGTGGCCGAAGTTGCCATGTTTCATTTGCATGTAGCTGTTATTCAAGTGAGACTATTAATCTTTTTATGACCGTGGGCATACAGCCCAGCCGCTGGGGTACCAGGCTATGAAGCGAGCTTTGGATCTGAGCTTGCTTCATAGTGAGTAAGGATAGCAGCTGGGTCCTCACCTTCAATGACTGGCCGACGCGAACACAGCGTTTAAGTGTGACAGAAGCATCTCATTTCACTTACCGATAAGAATTCCCAAAGCGTTGCCTTACTGCCTGGGGTCTCTTACCTTCCTCCATGAAATCAGGTTTTCAGTCTTCTTATAGTCTTCCACAGGCTGGGAAGGAGGTGGGTGAAAAAAACATGCACTCACCTCCCCGGCTCCAGCGCTGGGGTCTCCAGTCCTCCGCTCCAATTCCTGGTCCCCGGCCGCTTCTAGGTCTGAGTGGGATCTGGGACATGACACGTCAGGACTGCTCAGCCAGTCAGCGGCAGAGCAGGCTTGGGACGTCACAACCCAGAACCCACTTAGAACTAGAAGTGGCCGGGGACCAGGCACTGGAGTGGAGGACTGCGGACCTCAGGAGATAAGTACATGTTGTTTTGTTCACTCGCCTCCTCCCCAGCAGTTTTGAAAAAAACAAGTCAGTGCCCTGACTTCTCCTTTAATCCACCCCCCAAACAACTAAAAAATTAATACGCAATTAAATAATAATAAAAAAAAAATATGTATTTCAAAATGGTACCAATAAAAAGTATAACACAAAAAAGAAGCTTTTATATAGCTATGTCGATGGAAAAATTAAAAGGTAAGTGCTCAGACTATTTAACAAAATAGTGGAATCAAAGCTTTTTTTTTTTATTGTTTATTTTTAATATTGTATTCACTGCGCAATGAAAATAAAATATTGTTGTTGATGTTGTGAGAGACGCGGCCATACCTAATATGTGTGTTTTTAATTAAAAAAAAAAAGGCAGAGAAAAGGAAAACTTTTTATTTTATGGGGGATATTTTGTCTTTTTTTGTTTAGTTTGTTCTTTGTGTTTATTTTTTTTATGTTCTAGAAGGGGACTTTTACAGTGATCCTTGGATCACTACTGTAATACACTGTACTATAACACACTCTTGAGCCTGTCAGCACTGTAGTACACATCAGACTGAGGACTGCGTTATCAGGAAGCCGATGGTAAGTATACAGCTCTGTATACTCTTTACGTGTCCCGGTCATGATTTGACTGTGGCTTGTAAAGAGTTAATCTATCAGGAACTGAGGTTTCTCTGTTCCTGATACAGCTTGGGCCTGGCTGTCATACCCACATTTTTCATGAGCTCTATCACAGTTTGATATATTATAATCATAACAATTGTGACTGTTTTTACGTGACATTAGAACTTGTATGGAAGCCATGTATTTTTATCCATAGGGTTATAGCATGCATGACTTATAAGTTGGTGTCTTGAAGTGCACCTTCAGTTGTTGGTGATTTTTGAAAACTGACTCTTGTTCAGCACTGTGCATGACATACACCACCTACTCTGCCCCTTTCCCCCTCCATAGGCTTGTATGTCCTACTCTGCCTCTTTTCCCTCCATAGGCTTGTATGGGCAGTGTAAGACGGTCCTCACTCTGATGTTGATGTTTTCCCTTAAGGTGGGCATAAACCTTCAACAACTCTCAGCCGAACAATGGTTATTTTCTATTTCCTTTCACAAAACCACGCTGAAGCCATTACTGATAGCGATAATACTATATCAATAAGTTATATACCTTTGGGTTTATTTTTAAAGCAACCCTGTACCCACAAACTGCCCCCTCCACAAACCGCTTGTACCTTTGGATAGCTGCTTTTAATCTAAGATCCTGGGGTCCATTTGTCAGATGATGAAGTTATTGTCCTAAAAAAGAACTTTTAAACTTGCAGCCCTGTGTCAAATAGGCGTGGTCGCTGGAACATTTTTTCCTGTTTATCACCTGTCTGAACACTGCACATAAGCTGCATTGTTAAGGCACCTGTGCAGTGTTCAGCCAGGTGATAAATAGGAAAAATGGTGAACAGGGTGGGGAGGAGGGACTGATGGGTGTCGCAATCCTAGGGCACGGACACTCTAGGCCACGCCAATTTGACACAGGGCTGCAAGTTTAAAATTTGTTTTTTAGGACAATAACTGCATCACCTGCCGAATGGACCCCAGGACAGATCTTGGATATAAAGCAGCTATCCGAAGGTACAAGCAGTTTAGGTGGGTTAGATTGTGGGTACAGAGTCACCTTTATAGACCCTGGAAATTCACAATGGGTGTGAGTAAAACCAGTGGAGAGGTCTCCATGGCTCTTCACTCAAAGAAATCATATGTCAATTCTTTGAGCGGAGGCGTGCAAACCCTCCCATAGACACACTGTTTGACACTGAGGCAGGCGAGATTCCACCGATTTTACTTACTGTGAGCGCACCCTCAGAGTGCCTTCACACACAACATATCCACAGCGGATTTTGCTGCGAAATCCGCTGCGGATACTTGCCCATGCCTTTCAATGGGCTGACATGCTCACATGCGAGTAAGTTAAACTCAGTGCCGTTAAACCCCTCCGGACCCAGAGCATACATTACCTGCTCCACGCTCCTGCTTGCTTCGGGGCCTCCCAGCTTCTCCCGGTGGTCAGACAATCAGTGCGCTGCCCGCCGCGAATATGTTGTGTGTGAAGGCACCCTTAAGTATACTTTGTAACAACACAGTTTGTGAAATAAGATTTATTTTTATATTGGTAAAATTTAAGAAGGCATTTAAGAAAAAAACTTGACATTCTGACCCCTTTAACGTTTTTCATTTTCTATCTGAGCTCTTTTGATCACTTTTTATAAAAAATTTTGTGGGGTATGATGGGACAAAAAAACTGGAATTCTTTCATTTGGTATTTTTTTATGCCATTCACCATGGGCGTTTGATAAAATTTTTATAGATTAGACATTTTTACACATAGTAATACCAGACATGTTTATGTTTATTTTTTTTTTTTTTCACTTTTTTATTTGTAAAATAGAAAAAGGGGGATGATTTAAACTTTTTTATGGTATAGATTCATTTGTATTTTAAAAACTTTTTTGAAGTCCTCTCAAGGGGAATTCTATGAGCCTCAAGGTGTACTTGCAACGCCCTGGCCCCTGGGGGCCACTTCCGCAGTGCAGATGTTTGAGGGTGCAGGAACCGGGGCAGCTGTAGGATGTAGTGGTCACGGTGTAGGCACGAGGGTGATACAGCTGGAAACCGGGCTCCTGACCATGCGGGAATACTGGGCGTGCGATTCTTCGTTGTCCTTAGTCAGGGCACCAATGAACACACCAATGCCAAGGCTCAGAAACAACGGTAGTTGTATATTTATTGTAACGGTGGTAACTAGTAGTAACAGTCTCTCCGAATGCAACCGGGAATAAGGCAATCTTGGATAAAGCAGAGTAATGGGTGATGCTGCAAAATGCTGTGAGAGTAGCGTGCTGAATGATGGGAGTAGTAGTGAAACTGAAGCTGAGATGCTGGGTGGAATGAGACTTGAATAAAATACTTGCTGTTGATTTGAGGAGAGGATGATGAGAGGAATTGAAGAATGACTGAAGAATCGACACCCAGATGAGAATCTTGAGACTTGAGACAGGAACACAGCCAGTGGACTGGAGCAGCAGAGCACACAGAGGCCTCTCTCTTTAACAGGGAGAGAGAGGACAAAAGCACAACTTGTCTCCTGATGGTGGAGGACAACACTCGACTCACGACCTACCCCCTCTGTGGCAGGGAATAGACTGAGGTAGCACAGGAAGTCACATGGTAACCCCAGCCAAAAGCTCGATGACCATTGGTGTTACCATGGAAGCAGGGCACAGTCACGTGACATCCAGCCATTGCATCATCACACCATTAGGCATATACAGAGGAATATACATGAACATCCTTGAACACTAGGAGGCGACATAATACCTTTTGACACTGATACCTGAATACACATGCAATAAATGACTGAAATGGCAGACCTGAATACTGAGAAGGGGGACACAATACACGCAGTTTGCAGTGGACCATAGCTTTCCAGAACAGAACTAGTTATAATAAAAATATGAGCATAAGAATGGCTGTTCTGGGACACTGCATACTGACTAGAGATGATTGAACAGGGCCGAGGTTCAGGTTCGTAAGAACCCGAACCGTCGGCATTTGACTCCCCCTGCCTTCCCGTTCCGTGGTGAAGGTGGAGATAGCCCGAGTACCACCTGGAAAACAGGCATACAGCCTAGGTAATAGTCTGTATCCCTGTTTTCCAGGCGGTACTCTGGCTGTCTCCACCTTTCCCACAGAAAGGGAAGGCAGCGTGAGTCAAATGCCCATGGTTTGGCTTTGTACGAACCTGAACCTCGGCCCTGTTCGATCATTTCTAGTAGTGACCACGGATCAACTTGCGGATGGAAGCCGAACCGGGTCACTGTACCACCAGTGAGGTATGTAAAGGCAAGTTAAATGCAGCTGTCAGTTTTAACAACTGCTTCTAAATTATTGCGTAGACAACAAGGGTGATTGCTCCATGCCAGCTATTAGTGGCTCCCACCAGCTGCTGATGGCAGCCAGGAGATGCCGTGTATGCAGCGAACTTGAGTCCTAAGCCTGCTCCATACATTCTTAAGGGCCCTTAAAGGACAAGTGCCATGAAAAACTTTTTCCCAGTAATTGAAGCACATTACAAAGTTATATAACTCTGTAATGTGCTTCAATCACCTATCTGCCTCCCTTCCCTGTCTTTTCCCCCCTCCACCCCCCACCAGGAAGTGTCCTAACTCACACAGACCTAATGACTGGCGTCACCGTCACCAGGCAGCTCCTTCTTGTGAGGATGAGTCATCAGCAGGAGGGCTGCTCTAGGTCCTGTTACACCAGCCTCCCCCTCCCCAGTCCAAGTGATGGCTTGCAGTTGTTCAGCCAATGGGAGCTGAGCAAGCTGAGTCACCTGACAAGGCAGGGGAGGGGGGGGGGCTGCTGTAACAGGAGAAGGAGCTGAGAGAAGAGCTTGGTGACGGTGACGACAGTAATCAGGTCTGTGTGAGTTAGGACACTTCTTGGTGGGGGGTGGAGGGGGGAAAAGACAGGGAAGAGAGGCAGATAGGTGATTGAAGCACATTACAGAGTTATATAACTTTGTAATGTGCTTCAATTACTGGGAAAAAGTATTTCATGGCACTTGTCCTTTAAGAATACTCATCATAGGTCATTAAGGAATTAAATACAATTTTCTTTTACTAGATAACCCCTTTAACTAGGTTATGATACTAGTTATTAGAGATAAGTGCTAGTTTATAATTAATCTTCCTAGTAAAATATGTTGGTGTGCTTAAAGGGGAAGTCCGGGCAAAATAAGTTTAACATATGTTATTGCCCAACCAAACACTTATTATGAGAAATCCACCTACTGTATTTTCCCTGCACTTACTACAGCATAGCCTGTTCAGGTCTCTGTAAAGTTGGTGATGTTACATCACAAAGGGGTTTGCAGTTTATGTGATGTGACATCACCAACGCTACAGAGACCTGAACAGGCTATGCTGTAGTAAGTGTGAGGAAAATGCGCTATAGGTGCATTTCCCATAATAAGTGTCTATTATGGTGCGTTTACACAGACAGATTTATCTGACAGATCTTTGAAGCCAAAACAAGGAACAGGCTATAAACAGGGATCAGGTGATAAAGGAAAGACTGGGATCTATCCTCTATTCAAATCCGTTCCTGGCTTTGGCTTCCAAAATCTGTCAGAAAAATCTTTCTGTGTAAACGCACCCAGAGTAATTTTCATAACTTTTGTTGGGCAATAACATATCTTAAAATTATTTTGTCCGGACTTCCTCTTTAACGCTTCTATCTCT
This sequence comes from Dendropsophus ebraccatus, assembly GCF_027789765.1. Lineage (NCBI taxonomy): Eukaryota > Metazoa > Chordata > Amphibia > Anura > Hylidae > Dendropsophus > Dendropsophus ebraccatus. The sequence goes on from NC_091454.1 coordinate 156,489,072, forward strand.
ATAATCCATTTACATCATATTTGATAAAATTTTTTGTAATTTTAGTTGCTATAGACATTGATAAAAAGCAACCCCAAAAGTTGAGGCCACTTGGTCAACCAGTAGCAGTCACAGCCTGTGCAGAGAAGGCAGAGTGGAGCTACCAGGAGACACAATGGCACTTACCTGGTGTCAATGCCACTTTGTTTTATTGATCACAACATATATGATGATATGTCTAAAAAGCCCTATGTCTAAATCTGTTGTGCATCTGTAGTGCATTATGGCTTTCATTGCTTGAAAGCTAAGAACATTGGCGTCTTCATGATCCATCATGGATTCAGGACAATCTGTGGAAGTATTTCACCTTGTAGAAATATAACATTTAGCTTATACAGTATAATGTGCCTAATAGAGTGACCTGTATTTGATGATATGGATCTCCTAAATCAGTAGATGCAATATACCATTTTTAAATTGGGAACCACAACTAATTTGGGCAGCTTATTGCAGGCTCTAAACTTTGTTTGTCTAGTCCAAATATATCTTGCTTGTCACTTGGATGTGATCCCCAGTCTTGATGGAAAAAAAAATACAGGAATAACATCAGACGTCTTTACCCATGGATGGATTAGCAGTCTAGACGTGGAAGAAGACATCACTGTGTTACTAAAGCTTTCATGATTAGTGTCACTTTGGGTATATTCGCAAATTGCCCTATTACTGACTGGATATTAAGACTTAATCCAAGTGTTTTTATTCCTTCTGGTTAATGCTAGCCATGAAAAACATCTGCTTACCTCAAAAGTAAGGGTTTTCTGTGTGGAAAGACAGCGGTCAAGCCTCTATTTTTCTTCTTTAGTCAAATTGTAACCCTAAAGGCTGTGTGTAATAAAGACAACAATCAGCTGAAGAGCCAATTGTTGGCCGATTTGTTGTCCTTCAACATGTTTAAAATCATTGGCCATAGATCATGCTTAGCTGTGTGTGTAATAGTGATGCACGACTGGCGGCTGATGATTCTTTTAGGAAAACAATAAAGCTTAGATTTAGGTGTTCAGGCTCCCTGGTGTGCTGCATCCTTTACTCTCCACTTCCTGCTCCCCTCAGCTGCTTCTGGCCCCGTATTTGTACTGACACTCTGCTCAGCCAATCACTGGCTGTGGGGCTGTCTAGTCTTGGCCAGTGATTGGCTAAGCTGCCTGTCAGTACAGATGCGGTGTCAGAGGCAGCTGAGGTGTAAACAAAGGATAAAGGCTGCATGACACCAGAAAACGAGGGATAAAGGCTGCATGACACCGGGGGAGCTTGGACTTTAATAATTCTCAGTGTCTTCATGGCACCAGTTTTCTTTATTAAGAACATTGATGCAGCATATAACAAAGCTCACAGCTGATGTATACTATTCAACTTGGACGCCCAGGCACGTCCTCTCTGCAGACATTTCAGAGACAAAACTCCTCCTTCCTCATTCGCATACATTGGTAAATGTAATAACCTTATTCCGGTGTAAGAATGTAGCCCCTGCCCACTTAACCCACCACTGCTGGGCTATTACATTACCTGCCCACGCTCCCGCCTGCTTCTCCAGCTCCCTGATGGTCCCGCTCAGGGACAGAGCACTGATTGGCTGAGCAGGACACCAGCGAGCCAGAGAAGAAGGCGGGAGCTTGGACAGATAATCTATTAGCCCAGCAGCGGTGGGTTAAGTGGGCAGGGGCTACATTCTCACTGCGGAATTCAGAGTGTGAAATCCGCTGCAGTTCAATACGCGTGAAGCTACCCTAAGGCTGCTTTCACATAGTATTTTGATCAGTATTATGTAGAAGCAACCATAGATTTTCAGTGTTACTTTCATTCCTCGTGTGAATGGGGCTTTAGACTTCACAGTCGAGTACACATGGCAGAAATCTGCTAGCCAAATCCATGAGGCAGGTAGTAGCTGGAGCTTGTAATCTTTTTGCAATGAAAGAGTTTCCTTGCTTTCCCCTGAAATTATCTAGACAAGGTGGCCTTGTCTAATTTTGGTCAATTTTATAGTACAAATGGCAGAGGAACACTTGAGGATAAATTATTTTAAGCAGTGTCTGTATTTTGAGATATACACACAGTATATTAGCCTTAAATTTATTGACACATGCAACAGGAGGTTACTTGGTCTTATATTTTTTGTGCCTTGGGATTATTTTTGGGGTAGGTCTTATTTTCTTATAATTTAAGTCTGCTAAATGTAACTAGGCCTTATATTCAGAAAAAAACTGTAGGTTTACTGTATATATTTGTCACAGTGGAATGTCACTGGATGGCACTTGTTTTTTCATATTGATACTTGGAACCTGCTATATATAGTAGAAAGTTTTACACCATTTTGACTCTAGTACCAGGTAGGCAATATACCCATGTATATATTTTCCATGCTGCAGTTTACATTTACATCTATGAATCCAGATGACAACCAGAACATATTCTCTTTTTGCTTTGCGGGCTGCATTGAGAAATGGAAGTGGCATATAATACAGCATAAAATAGATTACAAGTAGATCAGGATTACTTAATTCTTTCTCTAGGAAATAGCTATATTAATAACGTTTAATTTTGGACCTCTTTAAAATGCTGCAGTATAATTTTACACCGGATGAATGCTACTTGTTTTCCTCAGATGTGCATGTCTATCTAGCATTGTGTGGCACACAGCCTGAACCCCCTTGCTTCACCTTCTAGCCATTAATTGAACACATGATAGGGACAGGGTGGTACTAAACATAACCAAACCTCTTTGGTGACAAGAACTTATTTGGTTTCAGATGGTTTAAAAAAAAAATCCTGTTACTGGCTTCTTTATAACTGTGCATTGGAATACAGCTCAAAATAACACCTAGGACTGGACACATTGGCCTCTCAATACATACTTGTGGATTTTTTTTAATGCTCTTTGCCCAAAAGTTGTGCATGTGGTAACTTTCTGTAATAATGTCATGGTAATGTCATGTAATAAAAACTTTATTTATTTTAGAAAAGATATTTAAAGAGTCACGGTCGTGAATTATTTTTTTTTACAGAAATCAATAGTGCAGGCAATTTTAAGAAACTTTTGTCCTTTCTTTCATCCACTGCTCAGAATCAGGAAATTTCAATCGGGCGCGCCCTGTCTGTTCTATGAAGAGGGGAGGGGGGAAAAGAAACGGAGGAGAAATGTCAGCAGCAGAAAACAGAGAACAAAGGATTACTCAGCAGGGGAGCTATTCAGAGGTCATATAAGTCAGTGGTGACATCAGAGGAGAGAGGACAGAGGGTAATGTAGCTTTTAGTTAACTCTTTGTTGTACTGTTTTCCTTGTTTCTCTTTTCCCTCTCTCCATAGGAGAACAATGAAGACAGGGGGGAGAGCTTTAAACTGCTTTTTCATGAAAATTCGGCTAATAAACCCAAGTACAGTTTCTTAAAATCGCCTGGACTATTGATTTCTGCAAAAACAATTTTCACGACAGTGACTCTTTAAGGATTAATTTAATGATATTGGAATGTTGATTTCTTTAGTTTTTCAGTACAGTTTACAGTTTTCCTCTAGTGAGGAAAACCAACAGTTCTCCGAGTAATACTTGTCATAGTATGTTCATTGGTCTGCTTAGTGCTGTTTTTATTTTGACCCCCAAAGGATTCTAGTGATATTGAGAAAAAAATATTTAAACCATTTCTTTGGTTCAAATTTAATCTTGTGAATTTTCTATAGCAAATCTGCCTTAAGGCCCTATTGCACTAAATGATTATTGGCCTTACTTGGTCAATTTCCGACTGTTTAGGCTGATACTTGTTTAAGGTCACGATCAACATGTTAATGTTTTTTGCAGCGCCTTGCTCCGTGTAATAGAAGCAGTGGCAGTAAATAGCCACTGACTTCAATGGGGAGCCCAAACAATCTAAGGATCATTTGGGCAGCCCCTCACACTGCTCCCGCTTGCTGCCTGTGCAAGTAATAGCAAAAGTGATGAAAGTTGCTAGAAATCATATTCATGGGCTTCTTGAACCAAGTGTGAACATGCTCTATGCCTAGGGCTGGGCGGTATACCGTGAAAATACCGATACCGTCCCTGGCGTCGGTTAACCGACCTCAACTCTGCCAGGACGGTATCTGCGGTATTTTTAATCCGGCGGCCGCATCCTCAGTCCCCTCGCGTCTGGGGACGCATATATAGTGGAGCAGGGCAGGGGATGAGAGATCCCCTGGCTCCGTAGTATGACAGTTTGAAGCTTCCCCCCGCGCCCTCGGCTTCTCTCCCGGACAGCCAGGACCCGTCTGAGCACACACGCTGCCCTGCAGGCCGTTTGCGCGCGGAGGTCCCCGGTCTCTGGAGGAGGAGACTGCAGGGACCGCGGGATCGGGTGAGGGCATCGCTGCAGTTGCACAGCGGGATCAGGGGGCGCAGTGCAGACCTCCAATCCCACTGTACAGCTCCAGCACGCACAGCGATGCCCTCACCCGATCCCGCGGTCCCTGCAGTCTCCTCCTCCAGAGACCGGGGACCTCCGCGCGCAAACGGCCTGCAGGGCAGCGTGTGTGCTCAGTATGTGGGACGAGTCAGCGGCTGTCCGAGAGTGAAGCATGTGTGCCCAGGGCGGGGGTGGGGGGGCGGGGGGGGGGTTAGTTGGGGATGAGGAGATACTATTTATGTGCCCCCCTTCTACCCAGGTCCCCCCAGCTGCTGCCACCCTGCCCCAGTCACCCCCAGCCTCTGCCACCCTGCCCCAGTCACCCCCAGCTTCTGCCACCCTGCCCCAGTCACCCCCAGCTTCTGCCACCCTGCCCCAGTCACCCCCAGCTTCTGCCACCCTGCCCCAGTCACCCCCAGCTTCTGCCACCCTGCCCCAGTCACCCCCAGCCTCTGCCACCCTGCCCCAGTCACCCCCAGCTTCTGCCACCCTGCCCCAGTCACCCCCAGCCTCTGCCACCCTGCCCCAGTCACCCCCAGCCTCTGCCACCCTGCCCCAGTCACCCCCAGCCTCTGCCACCCTGCCCCAGTCACCCCCAGCCTCTGCCACCCTGCCCCAGTCACCCCCAGCCTCTGCCACCCTGCCCCAGTCACCCCCAGCTTCTGCCACCCTGCCCCAGTCACCCCCAGCTGCTGCCACCCTGCCCCAGTCACCCCCAGCTGCTGCCACCCTGCCCCAGTCACCCCCAGCTGCTGCCACCCTGCCCCAGTCACCCCCAGCTGCTTCCACCCTGCCCCAGTCACCCCCAGCTGCTTCCACCCTGCCCCAGTCACCCCCAGCTGCTGCCACCCTGCCCCAGTCACCCCCAGCTGCTGCCACCCTGCCCCAGTCACCCCCAGCTGCTGCCACCCTGCCCCAGTTTTAATTGCAACGCCCCCTCTTCTTTTTGATGTACTGCCACAGGTTGGGGCAGGCTTATACAGAATTCATGGGCTACATGCAGTTTCTATGATATAGGGCCCCATGAATCCTAGCTATGCCCCTGCTCCACCCCCAGCTATCTCTTGGGATCCCCTGATACACATGAATGCTCAGCTTAACTGAGTGTGCATGTGTTTTCAATGGAAATGGAAAGAAGACTGTACCAGCAATAGGGCATAGGGATCTGCATAGCTGTATATACACGTCTTGTAGTGTGTATATAGCTGTATACTTGTATATACATGTCCTGTAGTGTGTATATAGCTGTATACTTTTATATACATGTCCTGTAGTGTGTATATAGCTGTATACTTTTATATACATGTCCTGTAGTGTGTACATAGCAGAGACCTGGGCGTGTATACACAGGTACACAGCCGAGACCCCCTACTAATAGAATAAATGGCACAGCCTTGGGTTGCTGCTAAGTGACTTACTTTATTTTTTTTACTCTATTTAAAAAAAATATCTTAAGGTTGGCCCGGTCAGGTGGGTGTGGCTTACAAAGGGGTGTGGCTTACAAAGGGGGTGTGGCTTACAAAGGGGTGTGTCATAATTATCGTTCAATTATCGTTACCGCGACTACATGTATGATTAACCGCGATATCTATTTTGCCCAATATCGCCCAGCCCTATCTATGCCTATCCTGCTTTCACCAGATTTAACAGAAATTTTAACGCAAAGCAAGTGCACCATTTCTGCTGTGGTTGGGACTAAGGATGGTCCAAACCTGCCGAGGTTCGGGTTGGTATAAACCCGAACGTTCAGCATCAGATTCCCGATGTCTGGCCGCACCGTGCAGCGGGTGGATACAGCGGGAGGACCACCTGGAAAACTGGGATACAGCCTATGGCTATGGCTGTATCCCAGTTTTCCAGGTGGTCCTCCCGCTGTATCCATCCTCTCCACGGAGCGGGCAGACAGCGGGAATTATTGTCGAGAGTTCGGGTTCGTACCATTTCATGTACCAAAGACTCTAAGTCTAAATCAAGAGTAGATGTGAAGTTTTCGTTTTTGTAAAACATGGCACTTCCTTTTTTTTTTTTTTTCCCCTCAAAGAATCTAAACACAGGAAGTCCTGTGTTTTCCAGGTCACCTGTGTGCTCACAGAAAGGGCAGTCATATGATTGAAGTTCAGACTTCATGTGCTTAGTCTGTTATTTTTTTTATTTTTTTTTTTTCGGCACAAGACTAAAAAAGCTGCTATTAGGAGACTGGACCTGGATTTTTGTTAAGTTCTGCTTTGTTTTTTAGCGAAATAACAGCAAAAAAAAAAAAAGTAATGTTACTTGCAAACTTGCTTAATTTCACATCTACTGTTTTAGATTTTGGAAGTTAAAACAACAGTGACACTTTACATGAGCCTTCTCATCGGCAATCATTGGCAGTAAATGGACAGACAAACACTTATTGGATTGTTCATGCAGTAGTTAAAGGGCTAATCTGGGGAGTATTAGTGTATGTTCACATTGCAGAATACGCATAGAGAGTTCAGGCAGATTCCATGGGAAGGTTGGATCTTAAAACAGGATCTGCTTGAACTCTCTGCGCGTATTCCACAATGTCAATATACTCTTATGGCAGGTGGGCATGTGGGACAAGGAATTTCCTGCTCAGCCAACCAATGTCCACAATGGTATCCCGACTCAGCCACTGATTGTCTGTCTGAGTGGGCAATTCTGATCCTGGAAGTGTTGTGCAGTGGCAGGAAGGCAAGGAATGTAAGTGTATATATATATTTTTTTTGTTTGTTTTTTAACACCTGCCCGATTTTAATTCTTAAAATTTACTCCATTACCTTGGTTTATACAAGATGGTGTGTGAAGAGCTTGCACAGTCCCAGCGATCAGCTAATTGATGAGTGTTTGTCTCTTTTTACACTGGGCAGTAAACATTGTGTTTTGAACAGACACCTCTAAGGAAAAATCTTGAAGGGTGTCGGGCCCCCTTCACACATCCCTGTCAGTTTTACTATCAGAAAATCCTGATCCAGTGGCATAAAATGGCTTCAGGAAACCAACAAGATTTCCTGACCGTAATCAGTTTTTACATTCACAAAACCATCAGTAGTGTCTTCAGGATTTCCTGACGTGCATCAGATTTTCTTAAGCTCCCATAGACTTCTATGGTTGCATCTGTTTAGGAAATCCTGAAGAAAGTAGGACAGGTTCCATAGTTTCCTGACCCATTTTCCTGAATGGTCACTGTTCAGGAAAAATCCTGAAGGTTGACAGTATTTAAAGCGAATCTGTACCCACCATCTGCTCTCCTATCTCCCCCCTTTCCCCCAAACCACTTGTACCTTCGTATAGCTTCTTGTAATTCAAGATTTGTCCTTGGGTCCGTTTGGCAGGTGAAGCAGTTATTGTCCTAAAAAAATAACTTTTAAACTTGTTGCCCTGTGTCAAATTGGTGTGGCCTAGAGTACCTGTGCCTTAGGCTTGCACCGCCTCTCCCTCCTCCTTCTCACCATTAGGATTGCCCGGTGCAGGATTTCTCCTAATCATTACTTGTCTGAACACTGCACCTGGCCCTAATGATCCAGCAGATGTGCAGTGTTCAGTCAAATGATGATTAGGAGAAATGCTGCCTGGGGGTATTCCTAATGGTGAAGAGGTCTGGGAGGAGGGACAGTGAGGCGTCGCAAGCCTACGGCACAGACACTCTAGGCTACAGCAGTTTGACACAGGGCTGCAAGTTTAAAAGTTGTTTTTAGGACAATAACTACATCACCTGCCGAATGGACCCCAGGACAGATCTTGGATTAAAACCAGTTATCTGCCGCTACAAGCCATCTTTCTTGTCAGATGAAACCAGCTGAAAATGCAGCAAAACAAAGACTTACAGAAGAGAGATTGAGACAAAGGGCTCAACACACTGGCATTGCAAATCAACCTTAAGTATTAAGCACATTTATTTTTATTTTACCACTGAGAGAATGTCTTTGTGTATTAAAATACTTGTCACAAGCACTTGTTGCCAGTATCATAAAGGGGCTTTTGTTTTATATGTTGATGACACAAATTGAATTAATAACATTTGGGAGTTATTCCAACTGATGACCCCTTTCATTCCTCTCACCTCTGACCCCTTTGGGGGAGTGATGAAATTATATCTTCTAAGTGGAAAGTGTACAGGACCCCATGACTCCATATGCACCGATTTGTAAGAAGGGAATACTTTTAAATAAGCACACTGAAAAATTGCACAATTGTAAAGTAGTATTGAATTTACTAAAAGTTATTCAGTAGTCTAGTGTACCGTCTGCTTTATTGGTAGTTTCCGTTTGCAATTCATAGCATGGCTTGAATTTTAGAAGACACTGTGACCTCTCACACCACATTGTGTACCTGTTGTTTTTGGTATTTTTCAGACTATTCCTACTTGTGTGTGTACATAAGGAATAGCATGATTTGTTGCCATTATATATTTGTAGGGTAGCTTCACACGTACCGGATTCGCAGTGGATTTCAAGCTGCGAGTTTGAAGCAAAATCCGCTGCAAATCCTGGTACAGTGAAGTTGAATGGGTCACATACCTGCATCGGAATTTTCATTCCTCATCCAGTATGTGACCCAACCTGTCTACCCAGATTTTTACATTGAGTGGTTGTGATGGGAACTCCAGGGCTGCTCAAGCCCTGGTCCTAGCAACTTATAAATGTACTCAGTGTTACAGGGAGCCTACTCTTTGGTTTAAGGGACACACTTTTAAAAGAACTTTTTTTATTTATTTATTTTTATTTCTGTATGTTCACTCAGCCAAAAATTTTTTACATTTTACTGGTTTCAATAGGGCCCTTTTTTTAGGTACAGTTTTGAGGTACATATAGATGTTAAATATTTAGAATATTTGTAAATACAAATATTCTAATACATGAAAAAAACATTTCCACTATTGTATTTTTTTACTTTTTTTTATTGTTTTTGTGCCATTCACTGTAGTAAGATATTATACATTTTTTAAAAGGATTATGCAATTACGAGGATATAAATTTTTTTCATTGTTAAATTTTATTTAATAAAGTCTATACAAAAAAATCATGTTTTTTCCTCAGTGTTTTCCTTTATGATTATTTTATATCAACACAAACTTTTATTATCAAAATGTCTTTTTTATTATAATCCTTAGTTATGTATCACATGAACTATATATTTTATATATTGCTTGCCTGTACATATCATATGAGCAAACATTAGGTATATCTTAAAGGAGACCTTTCACCCCGACACCCAGGGCTGAGCCTGCCCGACTCCCTGGTAGAGACACTGATACCTGCACCCTCCTGCAGTATCAGAGTCTCTACCGGAGGGTCGGGCGGGCTTTGCCTCGGGTGGCGGGGTGAAAGGTCTCCTTAAACTTTTTATTTCTGGACAGTACAACTGTGAAATTAAACTGTGTGAAGAAAGAACTGTATCCAATGGGAAAAATACAACTTTTTGGGGTACAGCACAACATGGTTTGTACTTTTTCACTGCCAAAACTGTGTGGAAAATATGGTTAAGGGCCCTATTACACTGAGTGGTAATCGGCCAAATCAGGCCGATTATTGCTCCGTGTAACAGAGAGAAAGATCAGCCGATGAAAAGATCATTTTTTTTTAGGTCTAGACCTAAAGTTGTCAGGCGTGCATCGCTATGTGTGATAGTGTGACTGATGTGTGACTGATTATTGTAGTATAAAATTACCTTTCCGCATTCCCAGGAATCCTCAGGGGCCTTCCATTGTCTCTGCAGTTCTGCGTTCTGCTCCCTTCTGCTCTGGTCTCTGCATTGACAGGTCACAGCCCCTCAGCCAATCACTGTCCGAGACACAGTTGCCAGTCTATTCCCTGGTCATGTTTTCCCCTCCTCTCTGTAACGCAGATCCATTACAATCAATGGAGCCACGTCACAGAGGGGAGGGCTAATCGTCACACTGGGGACAGGCAGGCCCACCTTCAGTGCTTCAGGCTGGACTGGTGATCGGAAATAGACTCGCATTGTGTCTCGCTTTAAAGGGAATCTGTCAGCACCTGTTCTGGGTTCTGAGGTGCTGACAGTGTGATAAAGGTGTGTGTCTCCTAGTGCGGTGTGTTACCTTTCTTTTTCAGATGGGTCTTGTACTTTGTCCCCAATCTGTGCCGTAACTGTCTTCACAACTGTCAAAGAGGGGGAGTGGTGATGCATTTGTGCCGCACTTCGGCACGCCTCACCACTACCTCCTTCCAGCTTCTCTTGAATATTCATTGTGCCCGTCCTCTGGCCTCCTGGCGACATAATCTTAAGCTGCCTGGTTCACTGGCGCAGACACACTGAGGGCCAAAGTCTATGCCCTCAATGGCTTCGCTCAGTGCCGCTCCGAGGCACTACAGCGCATGCGGAAGCATGTGCAATACAGAGAACCAGGCAGCTAAAGATGACGTCGCCAAGAGGCCGGGGGACAGGCGCAATGAATATTCAAGAGAAGCTGGGAGGGGGTAGTGGTGAGGCGGTCCAAAATGCGGCACGATCACCACTCCCCCTCTTTGACAATTGTAAAAGACAGTTACGGCACAGATTGGGGACAAAGTACAGGACCCTGAAAAAGAAAGGTAACACACCGCACTAGGAGACACACACCTTCATCACACTGTCAGCACCCCAGAACAGGTGCTGACAGATTCCCTTTAAGGATCTGTATAGGAGAATGTGAGAAAAAATGCCACAGGACAAAAACATATGGGGGGAGATTTATGAAAGGGTGTAAATATACACCTGGTGTAAACTGCCCACAGCAACCAATCACAGCTCAGCTTTCAGCTCTAGTAGAATAAAAGAGGAGCTGTGATTGGTTGGTGTGGGAAATTTATACCATGTGTATATTTACACCCTTTCATAAATCTGCCCCATGGAGTTCTAGGGAATTAAAATGCCACAAGCTGGATAAAAAAGCTGCACCTGGAGCATACCGTTTTTTAAAACTGCCACTAATGCAAATAACATCACCAAGAAAACATTGCAGGTGTAGCCTTATATTTACAAACTTTCACTCAAAAGGGAACCTGTCATCCGGGATGCCGTGGCGGAGCCTGCCCGACCTCCCGGTGGAGCCCGACATAGAAAATGACGGGAGCAGTCATTTTCTAAGGACGTCGGACTCATCTCTACTGTTCAGCATAATGTGAGCGTTCAGCTTCGGGCCGTGATTTCTCCGCCCAGGGACCGGGTCCAGGAGGGTTAAGTATGCCGGGCTCTGCCACCGCATCCTGGCTGACAGGTCCTCTTTAGGGTGCGTTCACATCTACAGGATTTGCAGCTGATTTTCTGCAGCAGATTTCAGTTAAATAACTGAACACAGCATCAAATCTGATGCTGTGTTCAGTTATTTAACTGAAATCTGCTGCAGAAAATCAGCTGCAGATCCTGTAGGTGTGAACGCACCATCAAAGGGGTTATCCAGCGCTACAAAAACATTGCCACTTTTTCCCCTTTCTTGTCTCCAGATTGGGTGGGAACCCGGGGTTTGGAACTCGGTTCTATTGAAGTAAATGGAGCTTACAACAGAGGGGGAACAGAGGGGGAAAAGTAGCCATGTTTTTGTAGCGCTGGATAACCCCTTTAACATCTGAATGCGGCATTCTCTCACACAACATATTGGAATGTCCCAGAATTCTGGCACAATTTGCAGCAAAAAGATTGACTTGGATGACTATCACCATTTATATCACTAATGTTGCCCCCCATACTGCAGGACATTCTATGTCCTCTGCAGTATTAACAGTTCCAATTGGTTCTGTTTGCAGCTATGGGATCATTATAATAAACCGTTTTATAATGATGATCCCGTGCTATGATCTGTGCCAGCCCTCTCCTCCACCGCTGTCAGAAGCTCCATTGAGCTGCCAGCATATTCAAATCCCTTACTGTAATGATAGAACATGGTTTTATCATTACAAAAGAAACATCATAGCAGTTCTGTCATTACAGTAAGGGTATTTGAATATATTGGCAGCTCATGGGAGCTTGTTACAGGGGCAGGGGAGAGAGGGAAGCAGTCAGAGATTGCACTTCAGCTTATGGGATCATTATGATCCCATGGCTGAAGTGCACAATTTGACCTGGCCATTGAGACATCAATTACCTCTGGTCACTTAAGGCCCTATCCACGGAACGATTATTGGCCGTTACGGCCGATAATCGTCCTGTGGTGTAGAATGCAATGATCAGCCGACATCGTTCATGCTGGCTGATCGTTACGTTGTTTGTCTTTCAAACATGTTGAAAGACAAACGACTGGGAAAGCAGCGATCTGCTGCTGTCGCTCCGTGGAATAGGAGTTTTACACATAGTGATGTGCGGCAATAAATGTTACTTACAGCCGCTCTAATGATCAAGCTCATCCTTTTACACTGGTTGATTATTGGCTGATTGAGTGTTTCTAAGAACACTCATCAGTGACAAAAAGGGGTTGTTCACAAAAAAGTTTTTTTTTTCCAAATAAACTGGTGCCAAAATGTGCAAGAGATTTGTAATTTACTTATAATAACCCCGTCTTCAGTACTTATCAGATGAACGGGCCAATTACACAGAAAGATTATCGTTAAATCGTTTGCATTTAAGTAATCTTTCCCTGTGTGTGCAGACAACAATCAAACAACTAACGCATATTCTGTCACCTATTTTGAGCTGACTATAAAATCATTGTTAATCGTTCACAAATATTTTGATGTATGTACACATTGTTAGTTCGTTATTACGATTGATCGTATACTCTACAATACAAGTTGTTTTTCAAAAGTTACATAGAATTGTTATTTTACTTAGTACTACTCTGTAGTCTTCCAGTACTTATCAGCTGCTGTGTGTCCTGCAGGAAGTAGTGTATTCTTTGCAGTCTGACATAGTGCTCTCTGCTGACATCTCTTGTCGAAGACAAGAACTGTCAAAGACAAGAAATCCGCATAGTAAAACCTGTACTCCTCTAGACAGCTCCAGTCTTGGACAGGGGTGGCAGCATAGAGCACTGTGTAAATACCACTTCATGCAGGACATACAGCAGCTGATAAGTATTGGAAGACTGGATATTTTTTAATATAAGTAAATTACAAATTTTATATAACTTTCTGAAACCAGTTGATTTAAAATAAAAAAGTTTTTCGCTGCAGTACCCCTTTTAAAGGAATAATTGGAAATCTCAAATCTGAACAAAATACCCGCAGGGGAGGGTGGGGGGCATGGCCTCCTTCTGCGCTTGACTTATCATGGTTTGTGCCCACCTCAGACAAGCCAGATTAAGGGTCTTATTAGGCCAAACATTTTTCTTTTCATTTTCACCAATTAACGCTATGCGGTTGAGAACAAGCATTTTTGGGAACGACCTGAAGTCGTTCATCATAACACAAAGAATGATAGTTGTTAGTTACGATAGTTACTAAGATTGTTTACATCTTCTGATCCCAGTAAAAGAAGGAACATTGTAAACATAAAGGGAAGATTAGTTAATATTGAGGGAACGATTTGCAAATGATGATGATTTTAGGGTCAGCTTAATAGATGACATCAACAACACATACCTGCATACACATGGAACGATTATTGAATAAATGCAAATGCTGTAACAATCTTTTGTATGATAACTGTCCCTTGTAATAGAGCCCTTACTAAGATCCTTAGTAAATCCTGCGTACAAGTATGTAAAAATCTGGGCCTATGTCTGACTTCTATATCACTAGTATCTGGCATTGTTAGCAGTTTTGGTTTGTGTATGCTGAATATTTAGTTAGTAGTGAGTTGTTCAGGACATGGTGGCTGGAGACTGGCTGCATCCACTGAACTCACACAGAGGTGAATCTGCTATATATATTTTTGCCTTATTCACTCAGAAGTCGCCCCAAGATCATGTAGAATATTACTCTGAAGCTGCTTAGCTAGGTCTGCTTAATGGTGCGTTAACACAGAAAGATTTATCTGACAGATTTTTGCCAAAACCAGGAATGGATTTTAAAAGAAGAGAAATCTCAGTGCTTTATGAACTGTTCTCTGTTAACAGTCTGTTCCTGGCTTTGGCTTCAAAAATCTGTCAGATCTCTCTGTGTAAACACAGCATTACACCAGTTTGATAAATAACTCCCCTGGTGTCTATTTAGCCATTAATAAAGGAGTCATAGCCTAATAAAATACAGAAAGTCTGAGCTGAGGCTTATTGACTCCACAGCCGTGTGGGGAAGTGTAGCCCACTGCTCTTAACTCATTCTTTTGTGTGGTTGTTCATGTGCCCGAAACAGCTTATAGCTGGTACGCAAATTTCTGGTGTGAATAATGGTTAAGGTTCTGGGCAATGGTAGGCCCCACCTGCAAAAAGTCACAAATAAGGCTTGTTCTAAACATTTTAGTATGTACCTTGAGTACATTGCAATATGTACTTTAATAAATTTTCCCTATTATCATTTGTGAAATTGATTGTTACAGCACTAATGTGAAGTAGTTGTTCTTGAAGCACTCCTTTACAGGCTGAAGATGACGGATCCAACAGGAAACTATAATATTATTCAGTTTTGATCCAATCTAACCATTTAACATGTTTTCAAGGTGCTGATTCCCTGAGATGCCTCTTGTATTAATGGTAATAACTCGTAGGATACAGAGGCCTTTGCCATATACTTCCTGAAACATGGTGGATTAAAACCTTTCAGCATTAGGCAGCAGCACACTGTGCTGACAGAATCTCTGGGCAGCTGTAGTGATATAGAGCTAGCACCAGGAAAGTGGCACAGACATGTAACTGAGGCTATTAACAGTCCACTATAAAATTCCCTTACTGTAATCTGCATTACATATAGATGCCATTGCCACATCCTTTTGTACATGAATTACCTGCATAGCACAAAGTTCTTGACACTATTCTCTTAAAAAAAGTTTGATGTAATTGAGGCCTCGGTCTCAGGGGGGGAGTAGGCCTCAGACCAGGCCTACTGACCCCCCCCCCAAGAGTGGGACCTCAATTACAGGGGCGGACCCGTCCGGACCCCTGTCGCCGCCCCTGGTCGTCCGGCGGGTCCGCTGGTGTAATTGAGGCCCCGGTCTGAGGCCTACTTCCCCCAATAGGCCCCGGTCTGAGGCCTACTTCCCTCAATTATAGCGGCGGACCTGTCCGGAACCCCTGTCGCTACCGCCCCTGCTTGTCCGGCGGGTCCGCTGATGTAATGTAGGCCCTGGTCTGAGGCCTACTTCCCCCTGAGATCGGGGCCTGAGGAGGAGCAGGGGCGACGGCGGTGATGGAGATAGCCCTGGTACTACTTCGCCGTCATGTGCTCATAGTATGGTACTCATTGACTTCTATATATAGTGCGCCCTTGCTGGACACTCCATTGGAATTACACCCCGGTTAGTGACGTCAAGGTATTTCTGAGATTTTGAAGTATCCGTGATCTATTAAATTAAGGGAAATAGCAGTAAATGTGTAAATTTCCCATAATTAATGTATATTAGGAATTTGTCTAACTTTCCCTAACTAATAACATATTAAAAATTGCTTTTGCTCGAACTTCTCCTTTAAGTACTCCTGTCACTAAGCCATGCTGCGGGGGTCCCAATCGCTTGTATCGATGGGTGGGGGTAATCCACTTCCTGTCGGATCGCCCATCTATGGATAAAGTCTGCTCTCGTGCAGGCTCTATACATAGATCGCTGATAACACTGATCTATGCTATGCTATGGCCATAGCATAGATGAGTACATTCAATCTAATGATTGCATGTTTTACGGTGAAAAAAGTGATAAAAAAAAAGTTTTTTAAAGTATAAAAAAAAAACTTATAACCCCCCCTCCCAATAAGTTTAAAATAAAATATAAGCATATTGTATATCTTAACGGGCAGAATTGTCCGATCCTGCAACCTTGTAGCTTCTTTGTAATGCTGGGAGGATTAATCGCAGTGAGTAACTTGTCATACTGACAACTGATCTTCCGAGTTGTGGAAGCGTGGCATATACTTATTCGGAAACACAAGCCTTTCATGGTGGTATTGGTATAAGGCCTATTTGTGACTGCTGCAAAAAGTATGTCCGTAAAACTATGTCTTGATGATAGAAATGCTGTGTCAGAATCACCAGGTCATCTGGAAATAGGTTGATCCTCTCTGCTGGGATCTTATAAGTTAGCCAGAAGTGTTCGATTTTCCTGCTGCTGATGTGCAATAAACACCAATGTTGGTTGTCAAACCCCTTTAAGTGCAGCAGTTTAACTAATGAGGATAAAACCTTTGGCCTGTCCTTAAAGGGGTTTTCAACTTCCCGGTTTGCTGTACATTTAGTGCTGCACCCACCCTTTCTTCTGTCTGTCTGCAGAGTGGGACCCTCATTTTTGATTGACGTTCAGGCCAACTCTGATGACATCACTGCTGCTGGGCCAAAAGATTGCTCCCACAGTGCTATAGAAACGCAATAAACTTGTAGTGGCATCTGGTAACAAGGAAGCTTCCGGGATCAGCTGTTATATCAGTGGATCAGCATAACTAGAGAACTACAAGAGGAGTTGTTACAAACAGCAGGTCTTATACACCCTCCCCTAGTCGCCATAGTATGTAGCATCACAGTAGCAAAGCTTTTTGTATATGGGATGTGCTTGATACACATACATGATAAATAAAACTAACTTACCTGCACAGCATAGTTCCTGAGGTCGCTAGGAATGTGTGCAAATATTCACTGTACAAGTTACCGGTTGGCCCATCCCTCTAGAGCTTAGACTTTATTCACACCAAGGTATGTTCTTTTTCTAGCTGCTTTTAATCCAGGATCTGTCTTGGAGTCCGTTCAATGGATGCTTTATTATGCAGTTATCTTAAAAAACAACTGTTAAACTTGCAGCCCTGTGTCAAACTGGTGTGGCCTACAGTGTGTGTTTCCTAGGCCTTTCCCTCCCTCCTCTCTGCCCTCTTTATCATTAGGAATGCCCCTAGGCAGGATTTCTTCTAATCATTACTTGTCTGAACACTGCACAGGTGCCTTAACGATTCAGCACGTGTGCAGTGTTCAGACAAGTGATGAATAGGAGAAATCCTGCCCAGGGCATTCCTAATGGTGAAGAGGGCGGGGAGGAACAAACTGAGAGGCGTCCCAGGCCTAAGGCCCCGTTTCCACTGAGCAAGGGTAGCGGAATTCCGGAATGCCGTTAGCCTCCCGCGTATAATAGGAGTCTTTGGGAGGCGCGCGCTCCTGCTCTGTACGCGCTGAAGAATGAACATGTTCCTTCCGCGCCTCCTATAGACTCCCATTATGTGCAGGAGGCTAACGGCATTCCGTGGCGGACAATTCCGTCGCGGAATTCCGCTACCTTTGCTCAGTGGGAACGGGGCCTAAGGCACAGACACTCTAGGCTATGCCAATTTGACACAGGGCTGCAATTTTAAAAGCAGTTTTTTTAGGAAAATATATGGATCACCTGCCAGACGGACCCCAGGACAGCTCTTTGATTCAAGAACAGCTGGCCAACAGCAGTACAGATTGTGGGTACAAAGTCGATTTTAAGTTTCATAACCATCTCTTATCTCCTGGTAGACCTCTTCTGATGCCCTAATGAGGCAATTATCCTACCTTATGCTGCGTTTACACGTAACGATTATTGGCCCGATCGTACGATTAGCGATGTCGGATTTACGATTTTTTTTTTAATAACGATCAGCTTTTAGATGGTACGATATATCGTACGAATATTCGCACTGCGATCGTTTTGCGATCGTTTAAGCCTATCTCACACATTGGTTAAATCGGCGAACGACTGTTCACACAATTTTTTGCGTACGATGAACGACGATTTGATGACCTGATGAAAGATCAAAATGTACGATTTATCGTGCGTCGTTCGATCGTTCGCTGCGTTTACACGTACGATTATCGTTCAAATTCAACCGTTATCGCGCAAACCATAATGTGGTCACATTGTAGCATCCATATTGAAATCAGTTACAATTATATATTAGACCCAGGGTCAGACTGGGACAGAAACTATAACAAAATGCTGTGTGTGACCCCCCCCCCCCCCCTTTCCAAAATGGTGGCAGCACATCTAAATTAGCTCTTAATTAGAATGTATAAATCTAGACAACACTTTATGTTGGGTAAAACTGTGCTATTTGCCAACGATTTCCTGGTTGAACAGTAACCCAGTTGATGTGATGACTGCAGGGCAGGCAGTAGTAAGCATCAGATGGGGAGCTGCAGCGGAATCTGGAACAGGGATTGTGCATGTATTCCAACACATATATGCTGGATAAAACAGTGGTCTGCCTTCAGCACTTCTCATCTTGGGTCTTTATTGGATTTCATGTATTCCTGTATCACGTCTGTGGTAGCAAGAAATTATCTCTTATAAATGAAGCCAAAGAGCATACTGGGATTAAAAACTGCTTGTAGGGCCTGGTAAGAGAAGAGAATGTATTACAAAGTTTCCTATATTCACTTGTACTATTCATTTATGCAGTTTGTTGAAAGGACTGAGACCATTACAGATCGGAAGGCTAACCTAATAGAACACATGTCGATCTGGGGAGTAGTAGTTTCTTGGAGAGAGACAGAAAGTATACTGTATAGTATATATAAATATTTATACTATAGCTTAGAGCTGGGCAATATGGAAAAAAAAAAATTGTTTAATGGAAATTTTTCAATTTAAATATTGTTTTTCCTTTTTGCTAAGGATAGCTTCACACATAGTGGGTTGCAGCGGATTTCATGCTGTGAGTTCAGCAGCGAAATCCGCTGCAATCCTGTGTCCTGTGATTTTCTATAGGTTTACACACTCGTACTGGATTTTTCAATCCGCTGCAAATATTTAAAGCCCCTTCCCACTTAACCGGGCAGCGCTGGGAATGAAAAATCCAGTATGAGTATGTCAACCCATAGAAAGTCACAGGACACAGGATTGCAGTGGAACATTTTTCTCCCTGCAGATAGCCTCCGATACTATTTTAATGGTGTTTTAGGCAACAACTGAAATAATTAAATAAATGTGTGTACTGGACTTTGAAGACTCCTGTGCTGAGTTCATCAGTGCAGAAGCTGATGAGGCATAAATGTAGTGTCCAGGAGCTGGGGGACAAGCACACAGCAGTGGGCCAGTAGTAACCGGCAAACATTAGGGTATGGATTTGATTATGTGGATTGTAGGTATTTTAAATTGATGCTTAGGAATGGCTGCCAATCTATACTGAGCCATGTCTTTGAGTATGCAAAGGACTGGGACTCCCCATGTTTGGTCTCCTCCTGGAGGGGAGCCGCACGGAGCGGAGCAGACTTTAAAGCCTGCAGCCCAATGAGCAGAATACAGATACAAATGAAGTGCTTAGTTCCCACTGTAAATTCGCTTATCACTAATCTCAACCCCTGTTGATTTCTTAAAAAAAAAAAAAAAACTGTGCCTCTTTAACTTGACTGAGAAGCCCTTCAAGTTTGACTGTTGGTAAGTTGAGATGGGAATAATAAAGATAACATAGACTGTGGATCTACAAATTTGCTAATTTTTTATGTAGATGAAACCCGCATATAAATTGTGAAAATTTTAAACGTTGGACATATATTTTGACACATATCATAGTGCTGGTGACTGTTTGTATTCATATATATATATATATATATAGATATTTATACTTTATTAAGGAAAAATAGACTTTCAGTGTCTTGCGATACTACTCCCTGTAGTACTGATTTCTGCCCAGCAGTTGTCGTCGTTTCAGTGACTTGTTTTTTTTACTGATAACATTGAGCTATGTTTTTCTCCGCTGTACACAAAGTTTAATTTGAGACTCTGGAGCCACTGCTAAACCTTTATTGAGTTTTTATTTCTGGCAGTGGTGGTACCTCTCCGGAGACTCTACAGTCCTGCAGTCACACAGTGTCTGTGTATGGCAGAAATCCATTGTATAAGTATTCAGAATTTACATGTTTTGGATCCCATATGCCATGGGGATAACTGGTCACCCAAGCTATACAGCCAGTTGGAAACTTCTACTATTCTTAAAACTGTGTTTTGCAATTCTGTATATAGTCAATTGTAAAAAAATGCCTGCCCATTATTATAAGGAAGAAGTCCGTTTACCGCTACAACTATAGTTATAATGGGGAATTTTAGTCTCTAAGGGTCCATTTACACAGAAAGATTATCTGGCAGAGTTCTGAAGCCAAAACCAGAAATGGATTTGAAAAGAGGAGAAATCTCAATCTTTCCTTTATGACCTGTTCCCTGTTTATAGTCTGTTCCTGGTTTTGCGCGAAAGTCCGGCCGCTCGCAGCCCGGCCCCCCGCTCATCCGCAGCCCCCTGCGCCGGGTCGATCACCACCCCCACCGCCCCGATTGCCACCCCCGCCGCCGCTCTTATCAACACCCCCGCCGCTCCGATTACCGCCCCCGCCACCACGGCCACAAGCATATGTTACCTGCTCCGCGTAGCAGGTCTTCGAAATCCCCGGCTCCCCTCTTCAGCGCATTGATTGGCTGAAGAGATGAGCCGGGAATTTCAAACGGCTCCTCTTCAGCACTGATTGGCTGAAGGGGAGCCGTTTGAAAATTCCCGGCTCCCCTCTGCAGCCAATCAATGCACGGCAGCACTCATTGGCTGAAGAGGAGCCGTTTGAAATTCCCGGCTCCCCTCTTCAGCCAATTAGTGCTGCCGTGCATTGATTGGCTGAAGAGGGGAGCCGGGAATTTCAAACTGCTCCTCTTCAGCCAATCAGTGCTGAAGAGGAGCCGTTTGAAATTCCCGGCTCATCTCTTCAGCCAATCAATGCGCTAAAGAGGGGAGCCGGGGATTTCGAAGACCTGCTATGCGGAGCTGGTAACGTATGCTCGTGGCGGGGGCGATCGGAGCGGCGGGGGGGGCGGGCTGCGGGCGGGCAGGCAATCGCAAAACGATTTTTCCGTACGATATATTATACCGTCTAAACGCTGATTGTTATGAAAAAAAAAAATCATTACTCCGACATCATTAATCGTACGATCGGGCCAATTATCGTTTCGTGTAAACCCAGCAGAAGAGCCATGCAGGGAACTCACCTGTAGGCAACCAGGGAGTACACCAATGTCCAATAACAAAGCATGTTCCGACACTTGAATCTTAAAAATCCAATCCTTTATTTATAAAAATCCAATATAGATATTTAGCCATTGTCAATTCTTTGGGTGGACAGCAAACTTTGACAGCGAATATAATTAAGTCTATGGGACGGGCGGAACTTCAAGCAGAGGCCGCATGGTCAAATCC
Source organism: Dendropsophus ebraccatus (assembly GCF_027789765.1). Lineage (NCBI taxonomy): Eukaryota > Metazoa > Chordata > Amphibia > Anura > Hylidae > Dendropsophus > Dendropsophus ebraccatus. The sequence goes on from NC_091454.1 coordinate 156,510,675, forward strand.
GCTTGAAGTCTCTGCGCGTATTCTGTAGTGTGAACATACCCTTTAAGAGGGCCAGTAATTCTGAAGGAAACTAATTGTATATCATAACCTGGGATCTCCAAATGTTGTTTTGTTTAGGTATTAGATTGTATACATGTATTTTAGGACAAGTCCATGCATGCACATATTGCGCTTTTATCCCCTGCTTTAGTTTTGCTTGGTGACATGCATTATAATTAGAATAGAGGTATCCAGAGGACACGCTGCTAGATGTCTTAATAATATGCTAATAAAGTGTCTTACACAGGAAGGGTTTGGGGAGATTAATTTCCCTCCAGACACATATATAGAAGCCATTGTACTCTGTTTATAATGTGAATGCATATGTCTAAGACGAGCCACTGATGATAATGTGGTGCTGCTCTTTATTAGGGTATATGCACAAAGTGTGAAATATTGTCAGCTTTACTAGCATGAAAATCTGCTGTCAGTGGGATAAAGGTTTTGGCCACGGATTTTACCAGCTGCAATGTAAATTAGTCTGAAACACCACAACAGATGGGGCATGCAATGTTTTTCAATGTTTGTGAATGTGGTGTGTTAAAACTCTTTTACATTTACTGACTCTTAGGGTGCGTGCACACTACGGAATGACAACGGAAAACCCGTTGCGCATTCCGCAGCACACACCCGCTCGTGGACTGTGGCGGGTGTGAGTCTCTGGCCGTGTCATAGACTCCATTCTATGCATGGGTGGATTCTATTATCCAGCCAAAGAATGAACCTGTTCATTCTTTGAACGGACAATGGAATCTGCCTGTGCAAGCTGCAGAATGCGCAAAAGGTTTTTAGTCACCATTCCGTAGTGTGCACAGCTGCACGCACCCTTATACATTGTACTTTTGTTGTAGAATTGAATTGCAAACACCTCAATCAATTTTGTCGGCAAGACCAGCATATGAGGGTCTCCTGTCTTTCCCCAAACAGATGTCAGGGGATAGAAGGATCTGGCAGGTTGGCTTTTAACTGCCCAATTTTTTTTCCGCTCTTGGGGATTTAAGCCATTCAGGCCACTTGAATGCTACTTTATTCCCATAACAGCAGGTCATGCATCCCTATGGATATCGGTGAAGCCTGGTTGAAATACCAGACAGCCCATGGGCAAGCATAGCCTATAAGAAAGAGAACCTGTCACTACAGCGCTGCCGGATAAGCTGTGAATTTCTCACATAATCAGGACGTTCCCTATCCATGGCAATGAACCACGCAACCTCTATTCTCATCCAATTGAGGTCATTAGCATTTCCGTCACCTCGTGGTTCGTTTTTATGATTATCCAAACTTTACAAAAGAAATTAACAGCTGATGTGACAGGTAACGTCTTCAAAGATCTCAAAGTATATGCAGACTTTTTTTTTCTATAGAAAACATAGCTCATACTATGATAAAGACTGCATATATGATATCCTCTCATTACAATTATTTTATATTGTGTGGCGTTTTCTCATTCATGTGTTTGCTATAGAACTTGACATATTTCTGGTAGATGGTTGTGTGATTATAATGAGCATATCTGACTATTATTATTTTTTCTTTTCTGCAGTAAATCCATACAGTCAAAAGTGGACTGCATTTTGGTGAGTAACATAATTCTGTGTTTTTATTACCATCCATATAGTATGCATAATATTAATCATAGCGGTTGACAGTGTCTGTGGTCCCTGGGTAGTGATAGACTTTGTCTATCTTTGGAAGGTCACATTTTTTATTACCCCTTAGTCTCCAGTTTTCTTCATTTCTTTTCATCATCACATTATAAAAGCTATAGCTTAATTTTTATGTTGCCATATGTTTTATTGACTATGTTGACATAGTCATATAGCGGTTTTGATCAGTCCGGGTCTGAGTGTTTAGTGTGCTAAGTGTGATTATCTCCTGTCTCTGTGTCAAGTGATGAATCGGGTTCCTATATATGTAGCCCAACTCTTTTTTTCTGACCATAGCAAATAGTCTTTCACTCCGTCTCACCATCAGTACTGAACACTCAAAAGTTTTGACATGTCTCTATGACATGTGAAAAGTTTTTTTTTTTTTTATAATGACAGGTATGCTTTAACCATTTAAATGCCTTAGCATTTAACCTGCTTATATGTCCCTGTAGTGCAGTGTGGCTGAGGATGAAAGTGAGGAACTGTACACCATTTTTGTGTATTTTGTTGTTTAATCCATATGCTAATGAGGCAGTTTGGTGGGCTAAGGGTGGGTCTACCCACCGTCCGGCTCAGGCCTTCTAATGAATATTCATTCAGCACTCATTCATTAGAAGGGTGGATTCTGAGTTCCCTATGTGCTATAGTATAGGCATATCAGCAGTTCAGAGGTTTCCAACCTTCTTTTTAAAGGGAACCTGTCACCCCCCCCCCCACCGGGGTGAAGGCCGCCTGACCCCCCGCTAGAGACCCTTATACTTACCCCTTTTCACCAAGTCCCGCACCTGGAGCCAGTCCCAAGATGGAGCCATTCATTCTCTATGGGCGTCGGACTCATCTCAGGAGCGTGCGCGCCAGGCTTCCGACGGGTATATCTCCGCCCCCGGACCAGCTTCAGGCGCGGGACTTGGAGAGAAGGGGTAAGTACAAGGGTCTCTAGTGGGGGGTCGGGCGGCCTTCACCCCAGCATGGGGGTGACAGGTCTTCTTTAACAAAAATCTGCAGCACTGTAAAATAAGAGGCACATTTATTAAACATGCAACCCAGGTGTACACTATGGAAAAGGCGACGATTTTTTACACCTTGGTCAGGGGTAAGCACTGCTCACCTGATGGGCAGACATAGTAAATGTAGGCGAGGCTTTATCTAAGACTGATTCATCTGGCAGTGACAGCCCATTCAACCAATCACTTACATCTTCTTACCACTCTTACCGTCCCCTGCAGCTTGTGTTGAGCGGCTGCCTATGGAGCTTAACTGGCACTGATTGGCTGATGCTCAGCCACCCAGTGTCAGTGATCCAGTCAGCCGACTTTAACAAGCTTGGACAAGGGAGTATATTTTAAGCCTACTCCAAAAGCCTGCAAAGTGAAGCTAGGTATTATTTTTTGGGGTAGGTTTAATTTTCGTGAGACAAAATAGTGAAATGCCATCACTTGTGATGGAACACTGCTTTGAAGTCAATGCCCAATTTGAGCAGATTTTCAGATCTACTTAAGGCCCTCTTACACAGGCCGATTGTTGTTAATCAGTGTTGCTAATCAAATATGTGTGAACATACCTATATAGCATACTTTATAATTGCTCTAATGCTTCTAAAATGAAAAATGAAAGTGATTGTACCACCAGGCACATCGCTTTAGTTTTTTTTTACATTGACAGACCGGCGTTGGTGCTGGGATGTCGGTGGTATGGTCCTTTTTTGAACTGACGCCCGGTTTTACACACGGCACTAGTCTATTCCAGAGCACCAGCCCCCCCCCACCCCACCCCTCCAGAGCACTGGGGGAAGCCCTCCCGTCCTCAGTGTTATTGCCCCTCTCTGACGTGACTTCATTGTTTCTAATGGAGCCACATCACAGAGGGGAGGGTCTGTTAATGTAAAAGAAAAACAAAGCAACGAAAGCTTGATTTTTTTTTTTTTGTCAGTCTCTATCTATCTATCTATCTCTCAGTTTGGGCTTTGCTTTTAGAGCAGAGTGGTGATCAGAAACACAGCAAACTGTCAGCAATGGGAGGGAAAGAGTGGGTATATCAAGAGAAAGTGGCAAGTTTGTTAAGTGAATGTAATTGCAAGAGTATTCCTACAAGTTTAACTTATAGTCATAATGAGAATACCCCTTTAAAGAATTGTACTTTTTTTTTTTTTACCCCATACAGTACTTTTAACTACATAGATTGGTAGATTCAATCTGGTAAATGCTTACTGAACACCTACAAAATACACTGCCATTTTTGTTTATATAGTTTTAATTCTGTGAAAAAATGTTTTTTTCTTTTATTATCTTTAATGTTGTATGTATGATTTTACAGTAGAGATTCTTTACAAAAAATGACTTCCCTGAAAAAAGTCTCTAAGAATTGGCCACTAGGTGTCTCTCTTTCCTGCTAGCAGCTCTACCAGTCTGTTAGGGGAATTTTCTCCGGCAGCAAAGAGACCAAAACAATACAAAGGAAGTGGGGTTGGGGCTTAGGCCTCATTCACATGTTCAGCAATTTTTTAGGGCCATATAATGTGTCCGCAGTCTGCAAAAAATTAGTCTGTGGTGCATCCATAGCGCATCTGCAATCTGTATTTTTTGCCAAAATGCAGATCCCATAGACCTCTATCTTCTAATTGTTCCCAAATTAAGGTCTGTACTAGGTTTTAGTGTTATGCAGTAGAGAGAGCCTGGATTGCGTGCAGGTGTCCTGTCCCACTCTGTCCTCTTCAGGGGGTCCACATTATGTGTCAAAAGTTAAAACAAGGCTTCCCTCTTATCTCTTACCACCCTTAAATTTTTGTTCTTACTATCTACAGCAGTGATGGCTAACCTTGAAACTCCAGCTGTTGTAAAACTACAATTCGCATCATGCCTGAACAACCAAACATATGGCTTTGGTTGCCTAGGTATGATGGGAATTGTAGTTTTGCTACAGCTGGAGTGTCAAGGTTAGCCATCACTGATCTACAGTGAGTTTTCGCAGCTCTGCAAACCGTTCTGTGAAAAAACATATCCTAGTGCAGAACGTGATTGTACGGCAGATTCCCAAATAGGAATATATGGGATCTGTTTTGTTTTTTTTTCCCCATGGATTCCACAGGTTTCACATTCATTAAAGGGAATCTGTCAGCACCTGTTCTTGTTCCGAAGTGCTGACAGCATCATGAAGGGGTGTGTCTTTGTGTGTTACCTTTCTTTTTCTGGACGGTGCGCCCCGCACAGAGCCAGGGAGCATGAGTGAACTGGCAAGGGTGCACGCGGCCCCTGCCATCAACGGTGCATGCACAGCGAAAGATGACGCTGCCAGGAAGCCGGAGGCTGGGGGCAATGAATGTTCAAGAGAAGCTGGGGGGGGGGGAGGAAGTAGTGGTGAGGCGTGCTGTAGTGTAGCACAAATGAAGCACCACTAGACCTTTTTGACACTTGTGCAGAAAGTTACGCCACAGATTGGGGACAAAGTACAGCACTGAGCAGAAAAAGAAAGGTAACACACACACTAAGACACACACCTTCATTATGCTGTCAGCACACCAGAACAGGTGCTGACAGATTCCCTTCAATCTGTGAAGAACCAATTCATCAGCAATGTGATAACTTTAATATAACTAGCTCTGTACAATTTTGGCATGACTGCGGGAAAAAAACCAGACACGGATTGCAATACGGATGCAATCACAGACAGAGCTAGATAGTGGACTTAATCCAGGGAGCTTAAAAATCACTGAATGTGTAAGTACGGCCTTTAAGGGATATTCCACTAAAGAGCTAAAAAACTAAATACTCCCAAACCTCGTAGGCCTTACCAAGTAATTTGAGACATATCCCATCTTTCTAGCTGCCACCGTTTCTGAGCTACAAGTTTTTCTAAAAACTGGTCTTTATCCAAGATGGCGCAAGCTGGGAAACTACATTTCCCAGCATGCATTGCACCTCAGAGCTATCTGCCTCATCTTGTTGTATCTGCCCATTGCTGGCTCAATCTGCTTTTGTTTTACACTGCAAACAAAAATCTGTATGTATCAATCTATCTGCTAGCCATAGCCACTCTATTATGTGGGGTATTGTGAGTTCTTGGAGATTCTGAGGGATTTGGGGGCTGGATTTCTGACAAATCCAGCTCCTGTGCTGTGATCTCCGTCTTCAGTTTCCACATAAATCTGTCTCTGTCACTGTTTCTACCTCACACACAGGTGTGTTTGCTTTTTACCTCACAGAACGCTTACTGGACTCCTTTCCAGATTACTATTAACTCCCTCAATGCAGGACAACTAGGAATGTTGTGTGCTGGTACTTCTGGCATTCTCTAACTACCAGACAGTGGTAATTAATTAACTCTTGACAGTGACAGTAAAGATTACCCTGGGTCACATATGCAATCTATAAATAGATTGGAAAGAGAGAGAGAGAAAGAGGTGAAAAAACAGTTTCCTTTCCCTTATACTGCTCTGGAGGCTGTCACTGTTCTGTTGGCCTAGTGCTCACTCATTGCTGGGATGTCTGTGGTGGGCAAGGTTAGTCATGAGGTGTTACAGCTTGCCTGGCAACAGAATAGGCCAAGTTCATGTGACTTTGGTCTCAGAAGGGAGGGGAGGAAAGAGTAGCCGAGACCATGTGGACCACAAAGTGAGGATCTTCTGCAGCTTCAGGGTGTAAGTCAGGATGTTCTGCAGACAAACGGCCCAATTTATGTAATAGAAACATATTACAAACAAGCTTAGATTATGGGTGGCAATTGAACAAGGTTAAATTTTCTTAAGTGGAGGGCCCCTTTAATGTATGAAAACTACTACTTCTTTACAGGTTTCCTGCAATCATGTCCCAGGTGACCCATACACCCCCAATACTGTACCAGAGCAAAAGTAGCAAAATAGTGTGTCCCAGGGAACATTCTGGGTATATTATACCACTGCAACCCCTGCGAAATTCTTCAATATTTTGTTGTGTTTTGTTATTATGTTGTATTAGTATTTTTTGCTGTCTATATTTCTAATTTCTCTAGCACTGGCATTAACCATCATAATCTCAGTCTAGACAGCGATTAAGCCATCCTACATGTATGCAGGATTATCCAGTTAGATTATAAACCTTCTTTTCTATAATTTCTTAGTGTCTATAAGTTGTAATGTGCTGAGCAGTCTAATTGAAGATTCTCAGCAGATGAAACCCAATTGGCTGAAATTAAGTACATAAAGAAATCACTTTCTATGTATGTTTTATACAAGAACAGTATATATGGCTTTCACTGTGGATGGTGGTACAGTTGAGAACAAGTGATAAAATCGTATCAAAACACTGCAGGTTTTTCTTTCATTTTTTTTTTTTTTATTTAAACTAAAAGCTTAAATATATTTCTTTATTTTGTTTGTTTTTAGTTATAAAAATGTGGTGCTTTTTGTTTTCCATCAGAGAAAATATGAAGTGTACTGCCTGGATTGTGTGCCTCTGTAATGCAAGCTCTGTGATTGCGGGAGGTCCACAGATCACATCCTTTGAGCTGCATGCATTCATGAGCCATGCAGTTCTGGACAAATAGGACAGGTCCTGTTTTTCTTGTGGTTCGGGCTCTGTGCAAATGCATGGACTGTGGCATTTACAGTCATGTGCATTGGCCTAAAGAATTAAATGGGACCTATACTGTCCATAATGGGATTTGTGTAAGGGACGTTAACTCATCTGATCCATTGTTTCTCGATTCCCTCCATCTATTGACTTAAACTGACACTGTCACCCCCTTTTTGCATTATGACTTTTTTTCTTCATACATGTAATAGGTAAATTTAGCAGTTTTCATACCTTATTTTATATCATACGTCTTGTTCCAGTAAAAAGTGCTTGTTCCAGTAAAAAGTGATCTTTTATCATCTGTGGATTGTGCTATCTTGTGACGTCATCGGTACATAGGCCCCGCCCCTAGAAGGTCATTGAAGACCAGCCTAATGGTCTTGGCCCCACCCCCTCTAGGTTGCCTATACCAATGGCTGCGGAAGGGGCGGGACCTATGTGCCGATGTCACAAGGGGGTGGGGGCCAACAGTGGTGTTGTGGGTAGGGCTAAGTGGCATAAAGAAGGGGGGGGGGGTGAGCAGTTCACAAAAATGTTTTATCTAATTTTGCAGCTGCATTGGAGATCTTGTGGTGGTGGGTCATGTGACACAACCCACAAAAGATATCGAAATTATTTTTTTCCCTACTTTTTCTGCCTTCCCAATCTCTTTGTACACAGTACTCATTGGTCTAAGGACTAGATCAAAAATAGGAACCTAAAATACTTATGGAAATACACTTATTCTTTATAGCCTGTACAATTGAATGTATCCTATACTATATTCACTAACTGGGTGGATTTCCAGCTGAGTTGTATGGCTGTAATATAAAATGCTCTAAGTAGGCTGCACAGCACCCACTGACTATTGGGCATCTTTAGAAATAGTATGTATGTAGTGCATATAGTTCTGTAGCTCAGTGTTTCCCATTGTGGCACTCCACCTGTTGCAAAACTGCAACTCCCATCGTGCCCTGACAGTGTATAGAGCGATGCACTCGTTGGATGGATTTTTTAGCTGACCATGACTACAATATATGTCTTGCCAATCATCAGATTGAATTGCTGTCACTCACACCCCATCCCCCTAACCCACTGCTGCCCGGTGGATACTTTACCCATCCGTGTTCCAGACTGCTTCTGTGGCTGCCTGACATTCTTCTCAGCCAATCAGTGGGTTAAGGGGAACGGGGCTTTACATACTTGCAGCGGAATAAAAACTCCACTGCGACTATGTAAACCCATACAGAATGACAGGAGACAAGATCGCAGCAGATTTCGCTCTGGGACTCGCAGCGTGAAATCCACTACAATTCTGTACGTGTGAAGCTACCCTAGGGAACAGGTCATTAAGGAAAGACTGAGGTTTCTCTTCTTTTCAAATCCATTCCTGGCTTCGGCTTCAAAAAATCTGTCAGATAAATCTCTGGTGTAAAAACACTGTAAGTTCAGTCCAACTTTGGAGAGCATAAATAAGTTAGAAGTGAGTCAGTCAGTGTCTTGTTTTCTGCAAATAAGAAGACATAATAAATATGCAGTTCATGAAAATAAAGCCTGTGTAGGGCTCAATGCTTTGTTATGCCAGAGTAACCCATTCACTGGATTTGGACAACAATTTATGTCCTCCTGCCAAATACATAAACAGAAGTATAATAAATCTGTTAGCTGATAGTTTGTAATGACTGAAAACACATTAGTATAGAAAAATATTGCAATTGTTTAGACAGAATAGAATACATGTACTTAGCTGCTGTATGTCCTGCGGAAAGTGGTGTATCCTTTCCAGTCTGACACAGTGCTCTCTGCTGCCACCTCTTACTGTGACTGGAACTCTCCAAAGCAGTAAATCCCTGTAGAAAACCTCTATTGCTCTGTAAAGTTCTTGGCACAGACAGAGGTGGCAGCAGAGAGCACCATGTAAGACTGGAAAGAATACACCACTTCCTGCAGGACATATGGCAGCTGATAAGTATGGGAAGCCTTGAGATTTTTAAATGGAAGTAAATTACTAATCTGTATTACCTTCTGACACCAGTTTGCCAATTGTTTTTCTCACTGGAATACATACGCCTTTAATCCTTAAATGCCACAATTGATATGACATTTTAATGATTGATTTTAAAAGTCCCCTAGGTGGATTTTAAAATTCTTTTTTTTTTTTAAATCTAATATTAAATGTAAGGGGAAAAATAAATATTATTAGTCTTCTGAACTATTATACATGCACGTAACATAATTGATCCTTCAGAGTGAACAGCATAAGTGTAAAACAAAAAAATATATAGATGTTTGGTCAGAACCTGAGGAAAAAAAGGGAATAAAAATTTATAAAGACCCATCTACTCCAAAATGGTACTAAAACTCTAGATTGTGGTGAAAGAACATTGAGCCTTCATACAGCCATGTAGAAAAATAATGCACTGTGCAATGTACTGGTGTTCGATGCTGTGCCAGTTTGAGCAAGCTTCATACTGATTTTAGATTGAGTCAGGCTCACAGTTAATTTAACCCCTTCACGTCCACAATCTGTATATATACATACCTATTCCAAATGCCCTGCGCAGTAGGAACGTATATATACGATCCTGTAGTGAAGGGGCTTTTAGCGTGTGCAAAACCGCTCCAATGTGTGGCTCTGCACACAGCAGTGTCCCCAGAGATATTCAGAAATCCCTTCTAAAATAAACCCCCAATAAAAGTTTAAATTACCTCCTTTCCATTAAAAAAATAAAAATTGTCAGATCTATTAACATATAAAATATATTCTTCCCGCATGGTGAACAGCGCAAATGAAAAAAAGGAAAAAAAGCCCACCAGTATTGCTGATTTTTCTTTTCTTTTTTTTAAGTTCAGAAAAAAAAAAAATGAATAAAAAGTGGTCAAAAATGTTCTTGTACACCAATATAATACCAATAAAATCTAGAGATCATGGCGCGAAAAATGACACCCCAAGAATCCCTGTAGAAGCGCAATGGCTCTTAGACAAGGAGAGCACTGCTTTATTGTGACCTGGACATCTATGCATCAATGACCTTCGGTCATGAAGGGGTTAAAGATTCTGGAAAAAAAAACAAAGCATTTTTTTACCGCCCAGCAATCAAGTTAATGGAATTAATTTGACTCATTGCCAGGCCCTAGCGTGTCTGCAACATACATTGACATGCTGCTAATTTCAATTCTGCAATGTAGGTCAGCTTCTGCATGGACTTTATGCTGATTTTTATTTTTTTTTTCCACAGCATGTAGATGAGATTCTTGAAATCCCATCCACATTGTTGCTGCTGTAACTGTTGTGGATTTTTGGCACAGAAATAACTGTACAATCTGCCGTCTCTCTACTATGTGGAGACATACCCATACTGTTCTGTATTGGATAATGTGCGCAACTAAACCATGCCCCTTCAACCACTCCCACTGCATTATGACAAAACAGGAAAAAAATAGATTTGTATGTTACTGTTTCACAGACTTCCAAAAGCCCCTGTGGTGTTTGCCCTCTGATCCTATTTGTTTGTAGGTTCAGTGCTCAGTATAATAGTGTACATAGATTAACCTTTGTGTAAGTGCACACAATGTTTTAATGTTCTGAATTCTTTACGTTTTTAGCAAGAAGTTGAGAAGTTTACAGATCTTGAGAAACTCTACCTCTACCTCCAACTGCCTTCTGGTCCTAGCAATGTGGAGAAAAGGTATACGTCCATCTAAATATATAACCATATATATATTTCCATATTTTATCACAAAATGTTCACTTTGGTACCGATAAGAGTTGATGGTCTTCTGCCAGGAAAACGATTTATATTCTCATTTCTTTATTCTCTGGGTCTAAGACATGTAGGACATTTAAAGATGGTAACCAATACCAGCTGCCATGGTGGTGAAATTACGACCTCTCTCCATCTACAGCAAGAGATTCATTTCTGCCACTGCTATGCTTATGAAAACTTGGCCACATATTTTAGATTTGAAGTGGACAACTAATAAAAAAGTGCTTTTAGTCAATTTTTTTCCAAAAACACACAAAAAAAGAGACCAGGGAAATGATAGTGAAAGTTTTTTTCATAATGCTTAAATGATGGAGCGTAAGGTAAACTAGTTGTCAAATGATTCACCAAAAAAGTTAACTTTTTACATTTTTATTACTACCCAACACCTCCAAGCTGTCAGACTCGTGCAGGAAGTAATAAGATGGTGCCTGGTCATTACATAACCTTGAATAACAAGTGCTGAAGGTAGCAAGAAGAATTGTCTAATAAAGGCAGGGTTTACATCAGTGTTTTTCTCCTTCATGAACGGATCCCTCTATATTAAATGAACGGATAAACACAAACTGATTGCAAAATTATCAGTTTTTTTTAATGGTCCATTTGCATTTTAACTTGTACAAAAGTCAGTTTTTGTATCCGTTTGCTTTAGTTACCATTTCTTTGCATATCATTTTTTTTCCTTTTCAGTTTCTCTCCTCTTCTGCGCATACTCAGTAAAAACGAAATGGTAATGACGGATATCTTGCAAATAGATGTCTACAAAAATACCTTAAATTTAGATCTGTCATCATGATTATAATTAAAAAAACCATGTGCACTTTCTGTTAGAGATCCCTTTTTTTTTTAGACGGTCAAAAAATGGTACATGATCAAATTTTATGCCCATCCTAAAAAACAGAACACAGACAATGAAAAATGAGCACAACATAACCAAGTGGAGCACAATAAAGACCCACTGAAATTAAAGGAGAAGTCCAGCGAATTTTTTTATTAAAGTATTGTATTGGCCCCCAAAAGTTATACAAATCCCCAATATACACTTATTACAGAAAATGCTTATAAAGTGCTTTTTTCCCTGCACTTACTACTGCATCAAGGCTTCACTTCCTGGATAAAATGGTGATGTCACGACCCGATTTCCAGAGCTGTGTGGGCTGTGGCTGCTGGAGAGGATGATGCAAGAGGGATGCTCTGTGTCCCTCCAGTGCCCTTGTCCCTCAGTTTCCCCCTGCCATCATCCTCTCCAGCATCCACAGCCCGCTCAGCTCTGGGAGTCGGGTCCTGACATCACCATGTTATCCAGGAAGTGACATCACCAGGTTATCCAGGAAGTGACATCACCATGTTATCCAGGCAGTGAAGCCTTGAAGCAGCAGTAAGTGCAGGGAAAAAAAGCATTTTATGTGCACTTCCCGTAATAAGTGTATATTGGGGATTTGTATAACTTTTGGGGGCAATACAAGACTTTAATAAAAAATTTCGCCTGACTTCTCCTTTAATTGGGAGATGGACTGATCCGCTTGGTTCCAGTTTGCTGTCATCAAAATGGAAAGTAAAATTGGGATTGTGTCAGGGGGTCAAACGCTGGTGTGAACCTAGCCTAGGCCAATGAGTCAGGAATATAGCATAAGACTAGTACTTTAGTTAGGTCAACAAAAGAGCAGAGTTATTTCATGTTTATCAAATCATTCAGTATGTGCAGTAATTGTACATTGCACATGCAGAGCTGTATAGGAAGGTAAAAGTCTGAATGAAATATTGCAGGTCACTTCTGGTACATAACAAATTACTTACTTAAAGACCATGTATTGGACAGTGTAGTAAAAGAGATTTCAGGACCTTCAAAAATATCACATGGTTTTATTGCATTGACAAATTTTCTTAATGTGTATCACGATCACAGCGGAGACAGAGGTCTGGTCAAATTTCAAGCTGTTCCTTTATTGCAACCACTTAAAACTGTGATGTTTCGGCAGCAGTGCCTTTCTCAAGACAAATTTACCTAATGTGTTTCTTGCTGTGGGTTATATACTATATAGAGATCTTTTTATGCTGAAATGTGTGCAGTCAGATAAAAATCTTCATTTACAATTTACATCCTATGTTATTGCCGACAGACCTCAGCTTTATGTTCTATACCTATAGACATTTTAATGTACTTGCCATCTTGCTCCTTTACTCATGTGTTTTTCATATATCATTTTAACATCCAACCAACAAACTTGCCCACTCTTAAAGCTTATCCCAATGTACTCAAAGTTTTTTTTTTGTTTTTTTTTGCTTCACACATCTGCTAGTTAATTCAATTTTAACCCATTGCAGGACTGTCGCTTTGTGTTTTTGAATTTCCATCAGTAGTTCTGGAGCATGCCCTTCATAATAATGGGTGACTGCAGGCTTTAGTATAGGGGAAGAGAGTCTTTGACACACGGAGTAATGCTGTGTTTCATACTGCACATTTACCTGGTATGTAAAATTGCCTTCTACTGTTCAGGAAAATAAGCCAGCAGTGTTACATAGTAGTAGAATGTGAACTGTTAAAAAGCATTGTTCTCTGTGTTAAACTGCTGGCTCCAGTACCAGGGATGGGAGTCTTAATAACATATTAAAAGTCACTCTTAAGAAATTGGCCATACGCTTAGGGTTATGCAGAGCTGCCCCTAAGCAAGTGAAACCACAGGGGCAGGAACTGGTCACACCCAGTTGAAGTCTCAAATAACCCTGTGGACATAGAGTAATATGCTGAAATCAGTATAGCGGTAGTTTTGCACACATCGTTTTGCTGCAGATCCGCAGCAGATTTGATCTAAATAACTGAACACAGTATCAAATCTACACCATCAAATCTGCTGTGGATCTGGTGTGTGTGAAGGCACCCTAGAAATATATTGTAGATAATTGCAGGTCTTACTAACCTTACATAAGGCTCTATATGTGATACCCCTTTAACCTCTTAAAGACGCATGACATACCCATACGTCATGCGCCCGTAAGAGGTGTTCAGAGCGGGGCCGAGCGGCGACCCCGCTATGAACCGCTGCGGTTCCGGGTGCCCCTTGTGGCCCGGGACCATGGGTATTAGCGGGCACGGTCCAATCGCTGTGCCCGCTAATACAGTAATCAGATGCAGCTGTCAAACATGACAGCTGCATCCGATTACTGGATGCAGCATTTCCCTGGTGTCTTGTAGGTGAGACCGCTCCTCCGGGACATTGCCCCGGAGGAGCGATCTCTGTTACTGAAGCCGGCCGGGGACCGCTCCAAGATGGCGCCGAAAGCAAATGAGTGCCGATCTCATTGATCTTTGCTGTATAACTATACAGCAAAGATCTCAATGAGAGATCAAAGTGTATATACTAGAAGTCCCCAGGGGGGCTTCTAGTATATGTGTAAAAAAAAAAAAAGTATTGTTATTAGTAAAAAGCCCCCTCCCCTAATAAAAGTCTGAATCACCCCCCTTTTCCCAGGTTTTAAATAAAAGTAAATAAATAATCATGTTTGCTATCGCCGCGTGCATAATCGCCCGAACTATTAATTAATCACATTCCTGATCTTGTAGGGTAAACAGCGTAAGCGCCAAAAAATTCACACATACTGGATCCGCAGTGGATTTCACGCTGCAAGCTTGCTGCGGATCCTGGCAGTGCGAAGTGAATGGATCACATACCCACAGTGGAATTTTCATTCCGCTGCCAGTATGTGACCCGGCCCCTTTAGCCACCCTGCAGCCCCCGGCCCGGAGCATACATTACCTGCTCAGCGCCGCGGCTGTGTGTGAGGCTCCCCTCGCTCCCCATCAGCCAATCAGCGCACGGCAGCACTGATTGGCTGATGGGAACAGACGGGAGCTCGGGAGCCTCACATACAGCCGCGGCGCCGAGTAGGTAATGTATGCTCTGGGCCGGGGGCTGCGGGATGTGGGGGTTTAAAGGGGCCGGCTTACATATCCGCAGTGGAATGAATATCTTGCAAGCGTGAAATCCGCTGCGGATCCGATACATGTAAAGGCACCCTAAAGCATTTTAATTGTGCTTACTTACAGATAAAGAGTTAGTTACTCAGTCTTTACATTAGATAACATAAGCTGTCAGTATTGTTATCTTGCTTGCTTCCTTGACTATACAAATATGTTCTATGTCAAATATCTGATTATATATTTACTAGATGAAAAGGAGAAGCAAAGTTTAATTTTATTTTTTTATTTTATTTAGTGATCAGAGCTCATTGTCATCTAGTCGAGCTCAACAAACGCATGCATTCTCCTGGATTCGGAATACCTTAGAGGAGCACCCAGAGACTTCTCTGCCAAAGCAGGAGGTTTATGATGAGTATAAGTAAGTACAGTATATTCTTCTTACTTTTCTGTGTGGCTATACCTTTTATTGTTTAGGTATGTTATTTACCACAACTGACCATGACAGTATAATGCGTTACTTGCGTTCTATTAATTCTGTTTTGTTATTGCTCTGCACGGAAAAAGTTGAATCTTCCATCCAGAAGATGAACAGAATCTCGATGGGAACGAAAAGCGCTTCACTTTATTCCTACTGTAGATTTGCTCATCTCTAATTCTAAGTATACTGCTGGTATATGCTTATCTTACAGAACTTAGTGGTCTGCTATGGTGTTGGGTCCCAGTAGCTAGCAGTGGAAATCAGTCCGAACAAACTCATTGCGTGACTTTGTTCAGGCCTCAGTACGCCACGAGTATACAGACCTGTGACGTACTGCTGTAAAGCAGTGTGAACCCAGTCTTATTGGCACCTCTCTTTTTTTTCCAATTTATTTATTTTCTATTTAATGCACATGGTTATAAGCTTGGAGACTTCAGCACTAGAGATAAGTTAACCTTGAGTGCGCTCGTGTTTGTCCGCACTCAGTCATTACCGATGGTTAAAGAAGATGGAGTTCGGGTTCAGAGAACTCGAGCATGCTTGAGGTTTGCTCATCTCTATTCAACACCACTCATGTGTTGTTAATTTCTCTTATATTTTCCTATGTATGAACCATACTGTATCTAAGCAGTATGCCTCAGGGATGCAGAGGTGACACTGTATACTGTGACACACTGTTGTGAGCCCCATTCACTTCATTATGAAGTGCAGAATGAACTTAGCCTTTAATTGTTCTTAGTGCCAGGTTTAATACTATGGAGTTGTTTTCTGTCCTTTGTGTGGGTTACTCTATGAGCCCCCTATTTTACCATCACTGGCAGTGCTGTATAGAAAATAATACATGATGGCAGACCTTTATGGGGGTTCCTAAGTAGTGTATGCACTCAATGTATTTTCTTTGGTTGTGGTCATATGGTGTATCTTACCATTCTGCCCTCTTAAATATTTTGTTTACCATTTCTTCCACAAATTGAAGGCATATTAGATCCCATTTAACTCAAACCTCTGAAGATATTAGATTACAGATTCACCTAGAAATTTGCATAGTAAGTTAGGTTCATCATACTCATCATGACGTCCATTGTGACTGAAAATTCAGTACATTAGTATATAACTATGATTGCTGTCAAACAGTATTATCTTCAGTCAAGAGTTTGCATGTTGCTTGATGGTCTTTAGTTGAAATGTTTGTCCAACTCTATTATTTACACCAATGTTATCATCCTTTTGTTTTTTTCAGGAGCTATTGTGACAATCTTGGCTATCACCCCCTAAGTGCTGCTGACTTTGGAAAGATTATGAAAAATGTATTTCCAAACATGAAGGCGCGTCGCCTGGGCACAAGAGGGAAATCAAAATATCCTTTACTTTCTGAGTCCAGATCTGCTTGGGCTCCTCTGCAAAACATCTGTTGTTGTAACTTAACTTGCAGCTAAATTTAGAGAATATTCTCTTCACATAGAAGGCAAATAACATTCTTTACAGTACACTTTAAGGACAAGTAGTGTTTCTCTTGAAGATTCACATTGTAAAATGTGGTCTGTAAACAGTATAGATCAAGAGCAAACATTAAAGGGGTTGGCCACTTTATAGTAAAAAAGTTCAGTGTATAGTATTAGTAATTGTACTCACTGTATATACTGACCGAAGCACCATGTGTACCTCATAGCGCTAAAATCAGACTCCCCATTTCTAGGCTGTGCTGTCCTGCTCTGTGGTGAGCCTGTTCATAAAATGGCCGACATGGAGGAGCATGTGACCATGCCCCGCCCCTCAGTGTCCTCCATAGGCATATACAGGCTCAGTGGTGGACACTGGGGGAGAGGCATGGTCACATGCTCCTTCATGTTGGCCATCTTATGGACAGAATCACCACAGAGCAGGACAGCACACCTTGGAGGAGGGGAGTCTGATTTTGCCTCTGAGGTACACAGGGAGCTGCTGTCAGTAGGTGTTGAAAGTACAGTTACTAATACTGTACTCTGAGCAATTTTACTATAAAGTGGCAAACTTCTTTAAGCAAGAACAATCCTCAGGATAGGCCATCAGTTGCTGTTTGGAGGGGTGTTTTCATCCAGCGCCCCTGCCAATTAGCTGTTCAGCAGGCTAACTAGAAAGAAAAGACATTTAACCTCTTGAGGACGTATGCCATAAGGGTGCGTCATACGTCTGCAAGGGAAGTGCAGAGGGGGGCTACGCCACGATCCCGACTGCTATCTGCAGCACTGGACCACGGTTATTACCGGGAGCGGGCTATTGCCGTTCCCGCTAATTAAGACACTTATATGCAGCCTTCCCTGGTGTCTGTTGAAAAGTCCAGGACTATGGGAGATCAGTGTAGTTGTATTAGAAGTCCCCCAGGGGGCTTCTAATTACTGTATAAGTTAAAAAAAAAAAAAAAGTTTTTTCATTAATACAAAACCCCCTCCCCTAATAAAAGTCTGAATCACCCCCCTTTTCCCATTTTATAAATAAAAATAAATCAATAAACAAACAAACATGTTTGGTATCGCTGTGTGTGTAATCGCGCAAAATATTAATTTATGACATTCCTGATCTTGCACGGTAAACAGGGTAAGCGTAAAGATTTCGCAAAAATTGTGCATTTTTGGTCGCATCAAATCCAGAAAAATTGTAAAAAATATTGCATATACACAGTCAAGGTACTGATAGAAAGAAGAAATCAGGGCACAAAAAATGACACCTCAATCAGCCCAATAGACCAAAGGATAAAAGTGTTATAAACATGGGAAAAGAGCAATTTTAAGGAATATATTTTTTTTTTTGTAAAAGGTTTTAATTTTTTTAAAAGCCATCAAATAATATAAATATATGCAAGTTGCATATAGTTTTAATCGTACCAATTTAAGGAACATTTATAACATTTTTCCATAGGACGAACAGCGTAAAAACGAGGGGGAAAAAAACCCACCCCCAAAGAAAAAATAGTTGTTGTTTTTTTTTTCAATTTCACCGCGCATATAATTTTTCCCTGGTTTTGCAGCATATTTTATGCACAAATTAGGTCTGCCATTGCAAAGTACAATTAGTGATGCAAAAAATAATAATAAAAAAAGTGCTATGGCCTTTTAAACACAAGGGGGGAAAAACGAAAACGCAAAAACGAAAATCGGCTCTGTCCTTAAGTGGTTAACATAATGTGTCAAATGTGTCATACAAAGTAGCTGTCTCAGAAAACTCACATAGGTCTATACAGTGCACAATGCGCAGTGACAAATGTTCCCAAATCCTTTGGGTAACCATTTCAGGATTTTGTTTAAACTAATTTTGGAAATTGATTATTTGCATAAGGGGACATGGGGATTTTTTTTTCTTTTTTACTCTTACATCTTGTCCAACTAGGGGACTTGGCTGTGACTGTCTGATCACACACAAAATGCACTGCAGTGCCGATGTGTATTATGTGTCAGTGCACAGCTGCTTCATTACAGTGCCACAAAGCTTTAAACACTTTCCCACTCCCAGCATCACATTGATACATGATGCCAGACTGAGAGAGTTCATTGCAGGGTGAATCCACATGTAGTGAGATTGCAGCAGAGTTTACCTGCAGAAATCCATAGTGGATTGCGCTACATGCTTTATAGTTTTTCTATATAAATATTAACCTGTGGTGTGCATATATAAATTAGCAAAATGTCAATTTTTGTTGATTTTCCCCAATTGATTTGTGCTCTATAGTGTATAGAAGTGAACTCCACAGTGCAGCAAAATGTGAAAGCAACATGCAGGTTTTGCTGTGGATTTACTGCAGATTTGCAGTGGAAAAATGTGCATATTTGTGGACTTATCCTTAGGGTACAAACACACACACCGTATACGCAGCGTATTTACTGCTGCGATACGCAGCAAATACGCAGCAGATTAGATCTAAATAACTGAACACAGCATCAAATCTGCACCATCAAATCTGCAGCAGATCTGCTGCATATACGGTGTGTGTGTTTGTACCCTTATAGTATGTGCCTTTGCTCTGTTTCATAAAGGGTTGGCTCTTGTATGCACTGCATATGTGTGTATTTTTTTATACCTTTATGATCATAAGGTGAATATTTTCATATTAGTCCCATTTTGCAGTCCATAATTTACCACTTTGTAGAATGTAATGGTTTAGAATAATGTACTATTTCATTTCTTAGTTCTTCCGTGTTTTTTTTTATTTTTTTTTTTTTTTTTTTTTTTTTTTTGTGATGTTAACCTTAACTAAATTACGTATTGCTACAGTGGATTGAGGAAGAAAGCTTTTGTGCATATGCCATCACTGCCTAATCTGGATTTCAATAAAACAGGAGATGGGGTAATATCTGTATTCTTTATTTCACCAAGCATCATTATTTGTCTACTTGTTTGTTAACCATGGGTCTTCTTTTTTGCTCTGCAACTTTAAATTTTGAACTTAATAATTCCACTTTACATTTTAATGGTTTGTTGTAATGTGTTAATGTGCTACAAATATTCCTATAAAGATGACTGTTCATTATAAGTCAACCATTGTCTGTCAGCTGGACACTTGGGGTGACTTATTAGTTCACATTGAGTGGTGTGGTTACATGTTTAGAAGTCTTTTAGGGGTTTTGCACACAACCATATTAGAAAGTCCAGATAAGATAAATTTAATAATTTAGTCAGTTTACACTTTTCTCAAAGGACTTTCAACCAAAAAACACAAGCCGGCTGACCAGGTTTTTGTCAGTCATTGAGAAGAGTAAATAATGTTGTCATCAGACAGTAGAATTGTGGCTGCAGCCCTGGCTTTAAAGGCCCTTTCTACAGGCTGTGTTCACACGTGCATTTTTATTGTGTTACTGCATGCTTTAATTGCAGTAATTAAAAATTTCTTGCTGTCCTGATGTCCTTCATTGCATTGCAACTCTGGATGCAAACGTACCTTAACCCTTAGACGACCCAGGTCGTATAGTTACGCCATGGAAGTCTGTCCCCAGACGACCTAGGGCGTAACTGTACGCCCTGGGTGTTATTCCCACTATGAAGCGCGCTCCGGAGCGGAGCGCGCTTCATAGGAGGTGGGGGCCGGCTGCAGTGAGCAGCCGGGACCTCACCGGCAATGACACGCTGCAGCGATCGCGCTGCCGCGTGTCATTAACCCCTTAAACGCCGCTTTAAGTTTAAGTGTAAGTAACAGGGGGAGTCCCCTGTCACTTACCGATCGGGACCCCCGCAGTGTGACTGCGGGGGTCCCGATCGGTAAAACGGACTGCTGGAGGTCTCTTACCTGCCTCCATGCGGTCCGATCGGCGATCTGCTACTCTAAGCCTGCACAGGCAGGCTCAATGAGCAGATCGCCGATAACATTGATCAATGCTATGCCTATGGCATAGCATTCATCAGTGTAGAAATCAAACTAATGTATGTAGAAGTCCCCCAAAGGGACTTCAAATGTGTAAAAAAAAAAAAAAAGTTAAAAACACTAACACACTACCCCAAAACCCCTCCCCCAATAAAAGTTGAAATCACCCCCCTTTCCTATTATATAAATAAAACATATAAAAATAAATAAATAGATAAACATATAATATACCGTAGCGTGCGTAATTGTCCGATCTATTAAAATATAACAAGTGTCATTGCGAACGGTAAACGGCGTACACGAAAAGAGGGGAAAAAGTGCGCGGATTACCGATTTTATGTTACATTATATATATAAAAAAATTAATAAAAAGTGATCAAAACGTCCGATCTTCACAAATATGGTATTAATAAAAACTAGAGATCATGGCGGAAAAAATGACACCCCATACAGCCCCGTAGGTGAAAAAATAAAACCGTTATAAGCGTCACAATAGGCCCATTTTATTTATAATTAATTGCCAAAAAAAAGGATTTCATTTAAAAAAAATATGTAACATTAGAGAATCTGTGTAACCTGCATATGGTTGTGTTCGGACTGACCTATAGAATAATTGTATCATGTCGCTGTTACCATATAGTGCATAACGTAGACACAGGAACCCCCCAAACGTTACCATATTGCATTCTTTTTTGCGATTTCATCAATTTATATCTTCATAAATAATATATTTGGGATTCCGTCATACATGTTATGGTAAAATGAAAGACGCCATTAC
Source organism: Dendropsophus ebraccatus (assembly GCF_027789765.1). Taxonomy (NCBI): domain Eukaryota; kingdom Metazoa; phylum Chordata; class Amphibia; order Anura; family Hylidae; genus Dendropsophus; species Dendropsophus ebraccatus. The sequence continues at coordinate 156,532,156 of NC_091454.1, forward strand.
ACAGTACAACTATTCCTCTAACAAATAAGCCCTTACATGGCCCTGTAGATAAAAAACTGAAAGTGCTAGAGCTCTTAGAAGGGGAGGAGGGAAAAACAGAAACACTAAGATCAAAATTTGCGCGGTCCACTGGGTCATTTTGGGCCTGGTCCTCAAAGGGTTAAAAATGGCAGCGATCAGCCAAAAAGCGGGAAAATACCTGCTCATCGTCTGATTAGTGAATGTTAATGGCCATACAACTTTATCTTGCCTTGCATTGCCACTGTAAGTCAGCTTGTTTGAATCCCTAAATGGCCCCATATCTGGTTGTGTAAATGGAGCAAAATAGGTATTGCAGTGTGTTTACATAGTTGCTGAACTCTATAGTAAACCTTTCTGTGTGTGTGTGTGTGTGTGTATATATATGTGTGTGTGTGTGTATATATATATAATTTTTTTATTTTTACACCTGGGCACACCCTTAAAAAAAACACACTTGTGCCAGCATTTAGCTTTTTCCCTAAGCTGCTATTGTGTGCTCATCAGTTGTTCTTCTTTTCAGCTGGATGGAGTGGAAGTATCAGCCCAGCTGCAGAATGCTGATGAAGAGGTTGTGTCTGCTGCCTGTCGCCTTGTTTGTGAGTGGGCTCAGAAGGTCCTAAGTCAGCCATTTGATTCCGTTCTAGATTTGGCTCGTTTTCTGGTCAAAAGCCACTACATTGGGACTAAATCGATGGCAGCATTAACTGTAATGGCAGGTGATTCTGCAGGTAATATAACGGGATTTTTCCATCTCTTTTATTTTAAAAAATTTGGATTTAACCATTGTTGCACTTGGTAGTATCAGCCATGGCTGCTACGTGTGTTCCCTAAATGCAGGTGGCAGTGGAACTTGCCTCTTTAGCTTATAGCTGCAGCTTGCAGTTATTGGTGAATCACAGGTGCTAATGGCTAGCTACGGCCACTAGCACTGGGGATTCGCTGATAATTGCGGGAAGCACCTGGACTTGACACAATTTAAGGGTGCCTTCACACCCACCGGATCCGCAGCGAGATCAGCTGCGGATCCAGTATCATTCACCCCTATGATAGCACATACTCGCAGCGGGATTGACATCCCACTGTGAATACGTGCTTTAACCCCCAGCTGTCCGCAGCCCTGCCGCCGCATCCCCCATCCCCGGTTCATCAGCCCATCCCCGGCCGCATCCTGCAGCATACAGTACCTGCTCGGCGGCACGGCTGCAGTCAGGCTGCTGGCTCTTGTCCCGCTCAGATCAGCAGGTAATGTATGCTCTCGGTGGCGGGCTGCAGGATGCAGCCGGGGATGGGGGGATGCGGGCGGCGGTGGCTGCAGGATGCGGCCGGGGCTGCGGGCGGCGGCGAGCTGCAGGATGCGGCCGGGGAGGGGGGATGTGGCCGGGGATGGGGGATGCAGTGGCGGGGCTGCGGACAGCGGGGGGTTAAAGCACATATTCACAGCGGAATGTCAATCCCGCTGCGAGTATGTGCTATCATAGGGGTGAATGATACTGGATCCGCAGCTGATCTTGCTGCAAATCCACAGAAGTGAGATCCGCTGCGGATCCGGTAGGTGTGAAGGCACCCTTAATTGGCATGTCCAGGTCCCACCTGCAGTGCAGTATCGCACACAGCTGCCACAGCCAGTTTACTGCATGCAAGAGTGCCCCTATGCTTTTAAGACAGTCCTGTTTTCAGTATAATTAACAAGTACCTGTATTTCCTTGCAGGACTGAAAGGAATAACACAGACATCAGCATTTGTTCCTATGTCTGAAAGCAATGCTTTTCACCCTCAAGTGAAGACCCTTGCTTCCCCTGTAGATGCCAAACAACAGCTGCAAAGGAAAATCCAGAAAAAGCAGCAAGAACAAAAGCTACAATCACCTTTACCTGGAGAACTGCAAATGAAAAAACAAGATGGACCTGCACCCAATGGAATAACTAGTATTTGTAATGGAAGTCCTGCAATCCTTTCTCCTCAGCCTATTGGAATTGTTGTGGCTGCTGTTCCTAGCCCTATTCCGGTAATTTCCATTTGAGGCTCGTATTTTATTTTTTACACTGGACATTGTACAGTAGTCTGATATTAGGAAACGTAACAGAATGCACTAATGAACAAAAACTTTGCTAAGCTGTAAGGGTTTTGTCAACAATTTAGTAGCTTCCAGCAGATCTGTAAATGCGTCTCTGCATAACTGTGTAATTTGGGCTGTAAACTCATAGTTTATTAAAGTAAAGGCTTTGAAACCTAAACTTACTTTATTTAATCTGTATTGTTTTAAGTCTACTTCTAATAATATTGCCAACCACATTTCCATGTTGCTTCTGGACATCACTTTTAGGCTATGTTCACACAAAGTGTTAAGGATGTCATATTTTGTATATTCAGTAAAGCCATTACAATATGGTGCTAGCCTTCAAAACACACAGAGATGTTTACATTCCTTAAGGTGTAAGCAAGTACCTGTTCTCGTACCTCAGCCAATGAAGTACTGACACGAACCTTAGTAGAAGAACACACGCCCCCAGGATATATAAACTGGCTGCTGAGGGTGTTTGATTCTCAATGTGCACTATAAACTTTATAACTTGTACATCGGAACAGGTAGTAAGTATGACGACACTCTTGAAGTGCATCCATAACAGTAGTATTGCCATTAGTCAGTATTTTTCAGGAGTGGAACTCACAAGGCATAATTATAATAGAAAGATTTGCACAGTTTCTTTATTTTCAACTCACTCCTGGTTTTAGTTGAAAAAAGACCGACCAAAAGAAATGACAGAAATAGATGTGTGAACATAGCCTTATACTTTTATTTGGGACATTATGCAGGCATTATTATTATTATTATTTGTCCTATAGAGGGTAAAGATACCTGTTAGGCTAGGCTCACACTGTGTTTTTGCAGTGCGTTTAATATATGTTTTTAAACATATATGTTAAGAGTGTGGTCAGTATGAAAAAGTTTGGTTAACTAGTTGCACTTTTCGCTAAAAATTAAGATGGACAGGAATTTTATTTAAAAAAGGAAGTGAATACTAGGCTGAGGGTGTGTAAGCGAGGCAGTGATTTACATTGTTTGGTATAGCTTCTTTATACTAAGCCGTTTTATTTCTTTCTTCAAGGTGCAAAGAACACGGCCACTTGTGACTTCGCCTAGTCCGATCGGTTCCTCTGAGGGGAAGGTCCTACCGCTAAATGTTCAAGTAGTCACTCAGCACATGCAGTCTGTAAAGCAGTCACCAAAGACTCCCCAAAATATTCCAGCAAGTCCCGTTGGTGATCGATCTGCTAGACATCGCTACGCTCAGATTTTGCCTAAGCCAGCCAGTTCTAATCCTTTGACGATCCGTTCACCCACCACTGTGGTTATTACCAGTAGCCCAATTAAAAATGTGGTGCCAGCATCACATGTCAGCGCTCTGAATGTTGTGAAAATGACCACAATATCTCTTGCTCCCAGTAATGCTAGTACTTCTGTGAAACAGACAACACCTGTAAACACCAGTGGGAGCACAGCCGATGACAGTAGGACTGTGCCACAAATCAAAAATGGCTCTGTAGTTTCTTTGCAATCTCCTGTACCCCGGATGGGTACACCTGTGGCATCTTCAGTAGAGGTGAAAACCGAGCCTGAAATACTGACAGAAGAGAATCAAGTGCAGTGCCAAGAGAACACAGATGGTTCTAAATCTAGAAAAGCAACTCCTGTTATGTTATTTACACCCAGAATCATTCAGGACAAACAGCCTTCAGATGTTTCTCGTGATGTACAAACTGTTAAAGCCCTTGATCAAAGGGCAGAAGGGACAAGGACCAAATGTAAAAGCCGCACACTCGAAGGCACCTCTGTTTCCCCAGCCAGCAGCAGTCATGGTACTTTGACGCTATGTGTTACTTCACAGAGTTTGTTTAGTAATGGCCCCAGTCCAAACACTAATAATGATTCAGCTGGAAAAGACATCAGATTGTCTAACAAGAGTCCCAGAAAACGCTTGACTGCTGCAGTGCAGGACTCACAGATACCACCAGCGAAAAAATCACTTATTGGTCAACTCTCTTCAGAAAGTCAGAGGCAAGGTGGTGTTAAGAAAGTTCAAAAAGCACTGACATCGAAGAATGATAATGCAGTAACTGTTGCTTTAGTACCTAGTGATGGCACACAGCAAGGAACTAGTACAGAGATGGTAACAAATTATTCCTTGAACTGTGTTGAAAAGACCACTGATCCTCCCCAAGAGCTTGTATCCACACCCCAGGATGTTAAAGTGAAATTAGAAGGTAGTGTGTTTAAATTTGTGAGTGATTCTAAGTCTGAGATCCCTTTTGATCAAAACACTTGGCAGGAGATTGCTGAAAGTTCAAATTTCACATCTGGTAATTGTGAGCAGGCTCAAACTATTGGCGTCCTGGATATGCCAGGAACTTCTGGTGCTGATAACCTGCAAAAAACTGTTTGGGAACCTGTAGACTTTGAAGGACTACAACAAGACGCTTACAGCCAGCAACTTGAGGATTCGTCTTTGAATCAGCTTCAAGCACATTCTTCTAACCAGTTACCTCAGCGCTCTGATCTCACAGACCCTCCTACCACTGACAGCTTCTTTTCATTTGATGATGATCTTACGCAAGACAGCATTGTTGAGGAGTTAGTTCTTATGGAGGAGCAAATGTCAATGAACAATAATTCTCAGAACTATGGTAGTTTAGGAATGGTGCTCCAAAACCAAGCATCAGCTGCCCATGGTACACCAGTACCCACACATTCAAATAGTGCCCACTTCTTTCATTCAGTACATAGCAGTGTAACTCCAGTTCACACACCCACTCCAACACCCACTCCAACTTTGACTCCAACACCTACTTCAGAGATGATTTCTGGCTCTCAGAGTTTGTCGAGAGAGAGTCCATGCTCTCGGCTAGCTCAGACGACACCTGTAGATAGTGCTTTGGGAAGTAGCCGGCATACTCCAGTTGGGACACCACATTCTAACTGCAGTAGTAGTGTTCCCCCAAGTCCAGTTGAATGCAGGAATCCTTTTGCTTTTACCCCTATAAACTCCAGCATTTCTTACCATGATGCTAGCATTGTTTCGAGTAGCCCTGTTAAACCAATGCAGAGGCCCATGGCTACTCATCCAGACAAGACAAAGCTAGAATGGATGAATAACGGATATAGCTCTGTTGGTAATTCTTCCGTTTCTTCTCATGGTATTCTTCCAAGTTACAAGGAGCTGGTAGAAGACAGTTTCCGAAAGCCACATGCTTTTGCTGTGCCTGGTCAGTCATACCAGTCTCAGTCGAGACATCATGACAATCACTTTGGACGTTTGACTCCTGTATCTCCAGTTCAGCATCAGCTGTCTTCAATGAGCAGTACCAGCAAACAGGAGGGATTTGCTGTTCCTGCTCCTCTAGACAACAAAGGAACAGGTACCACTGGAAACAATTTCAGGTGTCGTAGTGTTAGCCCAGCTGTTCACCGCCAACGTAATTTAAGTGGAAATACAAATTGCCCTATTACAAATGCTTCTAGGTCTAATGCAACTGCTTTTGGATCCATCGTTACTCCAGAAGTTCAAAATATACTTGCAAATGTCCAAACAGACACCAGTGCCAACAGCATAGCGCAAAGAAGTCAGTCAGTCCCTTTAACCTTAATGATGCAGACAGCTTTCCCATCTCTACAAAAACAAAGTAATACACAGAACATCACTCATGTTTTGTTAAACAAATTGGATTCTGACCGTGATGATGCAGTCCGAGGGTTGGGAATAAACAATATGCCTTCTAACTATACTGCAAGAATGAATCTTACTCAGATTTTGGAAACATCTCCCATGTTTTCTGGTGCCAATCAACAAAATATGATGAATTCCAGCACTTCAGCTTATGAATTCCAAACGCCAGCTTACCTCACAAAGAACAGCAGTACTGGTTCAATTGGTTTTACTACTGGAGACAACCAAGCACAATCGGAAATTGGAGAGCAGCAACTTGATTTCAACAGCACTGTTAAAGACCTTTTAGATGGGGAAAGCCTCCAAACCAACCAGCAACTTGTCGTTCAAGTGGCTTCAGATCTGAATAATGCCTCTGATTTCTCCAGCGACATACGGTTGTCTTCTGATCTCTCAGGCAGCATTAATGATCTGAACACTTTAGATCCAAACTTGTTGTTTGATCCAGGACGGCAGCATGTACAGGACGATGAAGCTACACTGGAGGAGCTGAACAATGATCCTTTGTTCCAGCAGATCTGTAATGAATCTATTAACTCTATGACCTCAACTGGATTTGAATGGATAGAAAGTAAAGACCATCCTACAGTTGAAATGTTGGGTTAAACTTGTACTATAATGTAGCACACTGTATCAAACAAAAGGCAGACGTTGTATTTGTCTTAATGGAAGTGCCTCCCGCAGCAGAAACATTTATAATTATGAGGTTTTCAAAAAGTTTGCTGCACAGGTTCGCTATATTTCATCTGTTCTTAACATGATAATCATTTAATCTGTAGTGCATTGGGCAGTTGATGAGCCAGTATTAAGTCCATTTTATGCATTTTATGTTTTTGTTGGTTATTTTATTTGCTACACTAATTAAAAAAAAATGTCAATTTTAGATAAACTTTAAACATGCTACTGCTTACATGCCCTGTTCACATTTTAGTTAAAGGCAATGAACAACAACTGCCCATTTTGTAGAAATATGGTAACTTGATTACCCATAAAAATATCATATCATCTGTGGCATATGTATTTTAAAGGATAAAAAAGTTATTTATTTCATTGAGGACAGCTGTAAATTAAGAAAATGCACTAAGATGTACATTTTTTCACTCATTCTTATTTTACCACGTGACCTCACATTACTTTTTACACATTTTTTTTATATATATATTGGATATGTCCACATTAGCAAAAAAAATGTGGGGAAAAAAAAGAAAACTATTTCTTCTCTGGTGAATAGTGTGGAGCGCAACTCTCTGGGAAGTATCCAGTCTAATTTGAGAAGGTGCTTCCTCTGACCAACCCTTCTGAACTGGAACCAATGTTAAGCTTGGAGATTTCTAATATATGTACGTATTAGAAACTGTGTCTGTGTCGCATGTGTTCAGTTTCCCAGAAAAGTTATTAATGGACTACAAATAACATTTCATTTCTTACTCCGTTTTACCTTAGATGCTTGCATGCCGAGCAGTGGCTAACCTACGTTTATAATTGGGGAGTAAAGAAGTTATTTCAGAACACCAGATCCAACACATAGGAAATATTTTTCCTATCATTTTTTTATTTTGCATTAGTCACTTTCTTATCTCAAATATCCGAGATAGCTGTACGTTTAAACAGCTTTCTTCTATGATTTTTGTAACCAAACATGCCATTTGGAAGTAAGCTATTTTTTTTTTTCTTTTTGCATGTTAAGGAATTTTAGCTCAGTGTACAGCTTGGATATGCTCACACTTCCAAAGTTTTATCTTTGGCAGCACTTCATAAGGATACTTTTGCAGAGTAAAATTGCAGAACTCCCACTGACTACAGTGTTGGCCCAATTCATAGTCTAATGGAAGTTGTAGTTGTATAGAATATTAAATATTGATTGTGTTTTATCTTCGCCAGCTTTCGTTGTTTAAAAAAAAAAAAAAAAAGCAAAAAAGTGTAAAAAAAAAGCAAAATAGACAATTTAACGTTGTATATCATTTTACCAAAAGGTGCTACGGCCAACTCAGAGCTCTGTAAACCTGATTGTGATAGTGAGTTTACTTGGCTGTTCTATATGTGTTTGCTGGTATTTTTTTTTTCCGTACCTGCTCTTAGTACTTTTCACTATTGTACATTGAGATGGAGCACTATTGCGTACCAAAGTATTAAAAGACAAAAAAAAAAAGTGGAAGAAAAAACCCAAAGGGTAATTTGAATCATTTTGGTCTAAGCAGCCATTTTTAAGGCAGCATGTGAATTAAAAAATGTCAAGGGCATTTGGACCATAGCTAGTAATTTACTGTTATTCTATAGTCGTTAAAAGAATCTATGCTTTCTGATCTATTTACCGCTTGACCATTTTGCACTGTTTGCCGAATGTGTAAGGTTGTAGGTTCTTCTTGCGGTGAAAGCTCAATTTGCAATCCTTGAGATTATAAAAATTGGCAGTGTGTTGTGTACAGTATTGCGGCAAACTCTTTAACATTTTGCTGGAAGGCATTTTCTTGGAGCAGTGCCTGTTCTTGTTGCCTGTAAACTACTTAAAAAGAGGTTTCATGCGTTCTGTCCCTATAGGAACAGTTCTTGGAAAGAAGAGGATTAATTACAAAGAAGTTCTCAGGTTCACTTCTTGCACTAAACTTCTTTTGAACCTGTGGCACGGCACCTCTTTTTGGATAAATGCAACTATTTTGCCCCAGAGTTAAACTAGAAAAATAAAAAATAAAAAAAAGTGATGAATTTCATTATATTAAAAAAAACAAAAAAAACAATGCGGAATGTCATAAAAATGACAGACAATTGTCTTATGTAGCAATGTGCATTAATCTCAGTGAGATATTTATATTTCTTATTCTCTTACATGAGAATATTACAGCAGGAAGAAATTAAGTTTATTTGCTTCACCGTGTTAATACATGATCACAAAATGTGCATGTGTGTATTACCTTGTACAGTCTCAGTATATTCCTGTAACCACTTTTGCTGTACTAAATACTTGTTCTGTGTTGACCAGACAAGCATTGTTATTCAGATTTTTGTTTTATTATTTTATTTTAACTAACTTTGCTTAGTTGTTAAATATGTTTTTGGTTTTTTGTGTTTTACTTTTTAAATTACTATTTTAGTGTTTTAAAATTAAATACTAAATGACCTTTGGATCCTAATATGGCATCGCAAGATCATTTTGCAAAAAGTTGCAATACTCAGACCTATGGACTATGAAAGGAAGATTATCATATGCGTTGCATCTGAGTCACTGTACAGACCCAACGTAATGTGCTTAAACTGCAGCACATGACGGATACAATTCCCTTTCATCCTTTCATATACAATTACAAAAGTGAAAATAAGACCCCGTTTTGTTGTCTGTTGTACTGCTGAAACTACAGTAGTTTAAAATTGCAGTAGAATTTCAGTTATGTTTTTTTATGGAAAGTGCTCAACATTTTTTTTTAATGTTTTCAAAAACAATAAAATATTTTATATGAAAATGTGTGTTTTTTTTGTAGGCCTTTTGTTAATATAACAAGATCATTTATTGGGCACTAGTAGTCTAGCATGAGAATACTGTCTCATGCAACTGTTAGCACCAGAAACAGATGAGTGTAACCTACCTAATGGCTTAGGGCTCATTCACAAGATCCGTGCCGCGATCTGGCGGAGGATCCCGGCATGGATCCCCTAGCCTGAGCCCACCCATCATCCGGCATGGATTCTCCCCTCCCCCCGGCAGCAGAGATGACAGCAGAGCATGATGTGCTTTCCTGTTCACATCTACTTACTCACCTATTCCCCCATGCAGGCCGGCTACACATGCTCACTGGAAGTGGCTGGGACTACGCTCCCGGGAGAAGAAAGCAGCGTAATCCAGGCCACTTCTGGTGAACATGAAGATGGTCAGCACGGGGGGGAGTAGGTGAGTAGTAGAAACGATGACCGGAGAGCACTCCATGCTCTCCTGTCATCTCTGTGGTGGTGGGGGAAGGGGTGATTCATGCAGTGATCTGCACTAGGACATGTCCCCTTTTTTTGCGGTGCGGATCGTGGCACGGATCATGTGAATGGCCACATTCACTTCAGTGGTGCTTAAAATTGTCTGTGGTCGCGAATCCGCGACCACACTTTGATGGGGCGTGTGAATGCAGCCTTACTATTACATCATGGTCAGGAAGAAGTTATCTACCATAGTATTTTAACATTGGTTTATTAGGTAAACTTACCTATGTTCTACTGCTGGGTATCATTGCTCTACCCTGAGAGTTTAGAAAAAGGAAGGCTGTTTAGTAATAAATTGCAATAGTCACAATAGGAATGAATCAGAGGGACAATGAGAGTTTTAGCTGATAAAGCAGTAAGGGTTTTACAGGTGACAAGATGCATGCAGGTGTTATGCAGGTGACAAGAACATGAAAGGGAATGAATGTGGGGAGTAAAAGATAGATCAAGGTCAAATACTTTATTTCCCCAAGGCAGCGAGTTTGCTGTTTAGGGGTAATGGTTGCACCACAAACAGAGATGGAGATTTCAGGTGAAGAGTGGTTAGCAAAGGGCAGGAATACAAGAAACCTTTTAGCTTTAGTGACATTGAGTTTTAGAAATAGGGAGGACATAATGTTAGAGATGGCAGACAGTCAGATGTTGTTGAAAACCAAACTTGCTGAAAGTTTGTTCAATGGGGGAAATGTAGACTGAGAAAAGGAGAGGACCCATGACTGCTATATGCTATGAGCTCACTCAGCTTACCCCAAGATATTCTGTAGTTTTAAAAAATATGCTGCTGAAAAATGTCCTGGTCCTCTGTTGTTCTGGTACGACACCTTCCAGTCTTTTTTTTTTTTTAAACTATATTTTATTAGTGGCTTATGTAATATTTGAACATACATATTGAAAATTCATTACATATTCAAAAAGAAAGTCGCTCACAGGCAACAAAGGATTGTATGTTTACAATATCATACAGATACAATGAGCCTTTGTAATAACCTTAAAAGATATATTATCATATACAATACCTTTCCAGTCTCTTGATGTCGTCTTTCTGCTTCTGAGATTCACTGAACGAGACCTTCCCGCAGCGGTGTCCTGTCTCTGCAAGTGAGGCTGAGCAAGAAGTAGGTCCTGCACCAAATGCTTGTCTCCAAAGCAGTAGGAATGTAGAAGATTGGGGGATTGAAAAGAGGCAAATGTACTATGTGGGGGAACAACGAAGAACTGAGGATATATAGTTTTTTGTTTTTTTTTTTTCTTTTGGGGGGGGTTGTGACTATTTTCTCCTTGCAGCATATTAGAATCCTCACTGACTAGTTTTTGCATTTTGCTATTGTCACTAGACACTGGTAGTGTAAGCCATTACATGCAGCTTGCAGTTAGTCCAGCTTCTCCAGGATGGCATATTACACCTCCAATCACAGTCTAAACGGCATGAAGCAGATACCAGGACACAGACTTACACAAGGAGAGCTGGACAGGTAGGTAGAACTTAGCAACAAATCAGTATCTGCGCCTTTTTTGTGATGAACAAGAGGATCACTTCTAGAGTAATTCAAAATGACCACCAGCGGGCTGCTAATGTGCATGCGTCTGACCAAACTGTCAGAAACACATTGCATAAGGGTGTAACAAGAGCTTGATATCCTCTAGTGGTACCTGCGCTCACAGCCTAGCACTGTGCAGCTCAATTAGCATTTGCCAGAGATCTCCGCATTTCCTGCCATTAGCATTCATTATGATGCCAGGAGCTCTGAAGTGATTTAAATCTTCACACTACTGTACTGATAGTGTCAGTACAGTAGTGTGAATATTTAAACAGTTCTGGAATCGTAATGAATGCTGATGCCAGGAGGTCCAAGGTCCAGTCTGCAGAACGTGCACGGACAGTATTTTGTGGATGTGTGAATGGCCCCTTAGTGTTGCCATTATAAAATTTCAAACAAAATATTGCTGCCTGGAATGTCAGCTTTCCTTTGGTTGTGTTCCCACTTTTGCATTTGAGAACTGCATAGAAAAACACATTGCAGTTATCACATGAATTTTATAAACGTGTGCATTGTTAGCAGCTGGAAACTCTTCTTTAGGGTAGATTCACATGGACAGAGTTTGCAGCAGATATCATGCTGCGTGTTTTGCAGCAAAATCTTTGGTAATATTTGGTACTGTTATGTCCTATAGCTCTGCTGCGAGAATGTAGCCTCTGAACCCACAATCAGTCCCCGCCAAAACCACTTGTACCTTCGGATAGCTGCTTTTAATCCAAGATCTGTCCTGTGGTCCATTCAGCAGGTGATGCAGTTATTGTTCTTAAAAACTACTTTTAAACTTTCAGCCCTGTGCCAAACGGCAGTGTCCTAACTTTGCACCACCCCTCTGTCCCTCCTTTTCACCTTTTTTCTTATTCCTCTGCAGCGAAATCTACACAGGTGCCTTAACGATTCAGCCCATGTGCCGTGCTGACACAGGTGATAAATAGTAGAAAACCTGCCTGGGGAATTCCTAATGATGAAGAGGCTCGGACACATAAACACAGGCTCGGACTGGCCCACAATGAAACGGGAATCCCCCGGGGGGCCCTACCCCTTGGTGGGGCCCCTGGCAGGAGGTGGGCTTTTCGACTCTTTCTACCAGAAAATAGAAACTATTTCTATGCTATAGAAGCACAGACAAATATATATAAGGTACCATGTGTCTTCTTGACCTAACAGCATCTAACAGTGTCAGCAGTTTGGAACACGAATTACAGCTCACAGAAGTCTAGTAACAAATGATAGGCAGGCAGTGGAGTGCGGGAAGATAATAAAGAAACTATACTCACCAGTCCCCGTGCCTCTAAACCGCTTTCTCTCCCACAGCCGCTGGAAGTCATTTTCAGTAATTTTCGACCAGGTTCTGTGTATGTCACAGCCAGGGGCGTAACTAGAAATGGCAGGGCCCCATAGCAAACTTTCACATTGGGCCCCCCCACCCAAAAAAAAACAAAAAAAACTGGAGTGTCACATTTCCACCATATTCTCCTGAAGTGTGAACATAGCCTTACCCTGAGATGGCTCCATAACTCTGCCACTTAATTTATTTAAAGCTTACCTCAAAACGGGAGTAACAGAACTTGTTGACTTGTTTTCTTCTATTGCTTGATTGTAGGTTCTAACTTAGAAATTTCAAGAGAAACAACCTAAAACCAATTTAAAAAGTTTACTATTAATCTTCTAGACCTTAATGTATATTAACATATGAGATAGCAGTACAACATACCTTTAAGGCTATGCTCATACCTCATTTTATGCTTCATCCCAGGCTATACATCACAAAGCGATGAAAACAGGATAATTAGCCTGATGTGTTGCCAATAGTCCTGCTGACTTGACAAGATGTAGCCATTTTGTGACTACATTCTGTCCATTTCATGGACATATAACATTCTTGTTTAAGGACTCAAAAGCATGGCAGACTACACTTCTGAGTTGTGGACCAAAAAAGTATACATCCAGGAAATGGACAGAATGTAGTCACAAAATGGCTACATCTTGCCCTCTCAGGTCAATGGGGGAAACATCATCATTTTTTTTTAAAAGGTTTTTTATCGCCCCACATGGGGCAGAAAATGAAGTATGAACATAACCTTAAAAGTACAAAATATCAACCTAAATGCAGTTCAACAAATCTTACCTTAACAACTGGTTGTCATCTCTTCAAAAGTCATTTGAATTTGTATTCCAACTTTCAAAACGAAAAATGCATAAACAAGGCAACCTAAAGATTAAAAAGTAATGATAAGTAATCCACATGCATGTAATATTCACACAAAATGATCACACTTTTGGTTGTGGCAAAGCACGAAGAGCTTGATTTTGAAACTTACGTGAACTAAACAGCACTTAAACCATAAAATGGAATGATTAACCTAGAGACAGAATAAAACAAATGACTAATGCTGCTATTTGCACCAGTGCCAAGGGCTGAATCTACAGTAAACCACCTTTTTGAGAACAGTTAAATTCTTGTATCAGATTTCCACCATATATTACCTATAATGGTCATTTTAGAAGAACAACCAAATAAAACACAAATTTTCTACATAAAATTTGGTTAGTCATCTAAAAGTGGTTTGACTGCAACTGTTCAACCCAGACACTGATATAAATGTGAATACTCCTTGAGTAGTGGTACTCAAAGACTATGGACACCTTTGCATTTTTTATTGATTCCTGAATGCAAAATTAACTAACTTTTGACTGCTATTCAGAGAAAGATAACATAAATCCATTAGATGCACATACAGCTCTTACAGTGTCAGTGATAGCTGCCGGGAGGAGAAGATGATTAGATATCACTTCAAATTGCAGACAAGAAGACAGAATTTTGGATGACAACTCACAGTATATAAGGAGAAGGTAATACATGGAGAACAGGTAAGGCTAGAGACAGAGAAAAGCACACAGATGGCAGTTTGTAGGGAAGAATCACCTGGGGTGTACAAGTGTTTAGAGAACACAGAGCTCTCATGGAAAACCATAGAGGCTATAGAAAAAGCATTATTTTAATAAAGACCTATAGAGTGAGTCTTTTTGTACCATGATGAGTACAAAGAAATAATAAACAAAAGTTGTCAGAAGTGTCCATAGCCTTTTATACCAAACATAAATGTAATTTTAACTGAAAACTGTTAGTAAAACTGTATTAATTCAACAATAAACTGTTAAAAGTTAGAGCGTCCCAAACTCCCAATAAACTTTACACTTACACAGATTACACTTTCTTACAACTGACGCCTGCGTGCCTTGACTTCAGCAAAGGTGTCCACAATACTGTCTATGTCTAGTTTCCTAGCTCTCTCATTTTCAATGCTCAGCACTGCAAGCCTGGAAAGCCTTTGCTCTGACATGGTGCTCCTCAGATAGTTTTTTATTAACTTTAGCTTAGAAAAGGATCTTTCTGCGCTGGCTACTGTTACAGGTAGTGTCAAGAATAGTAGCAAGGCTACACACACATCTGGCAAGGTAGATGAAAGAGCACTGTTGTCTACGAACAGGAGGTGGGTAAGGTCACTGACAGATGTTGATTTTTGAATCTCCCTCCTTAATGCAGACCGGAAGCTAAGCAATTGGCTAGGAAAACTGGGTGACAGATCTTCATTGTAGAGATTCTGCAGATTTGAAGCAGCTTTGAAAAGATCGTCATCACAAGCAGATGAAAGCATTGCAGGCTGAATTATATTAAATCGACCAAGAACCTGATCAAGCCCCTTAAATCTGTTTAGAAGCTGAGATGTTATTACATCTAAACAGGCAAAAAAATTTGTCACTTTAAAATGTTTTTCGCCATCATTTAACCGCTCATCAACTGCCAATTCATCAAAATGGCGCCTTACTTTGGGGGTGCGTTTTTTTCCGAACTTTGAAGCAATGCCCCATTGTTGTGCAAGCGATTCTGCATTTTTTTTGGCTTCCTCAAATTGATTCCTATATTGGGCAAGACTGTCTGCAACATTCTTAATTATAGTGGATGCCTTCAACAAATCAATGCTTTTCATTTGCAGAACTTTTGACACTGCATTTATGCTTTCTAGAATTTTTGTTTGAAGAACAAAGTATGAACTCAAAAGACTCAATTTTTTTTAAAGATGCTGCCTCTTCTCTTTCTTTTGGTTTTGATGAAGTTAGCACAATCTTTGACAGTGCTTGCAAAACATCCAAAAAGCGGAAACGTAAAGCAAGCAGGGATTCATATCGTGATGACCAACGGGTAGGGCACAACTTTTTTAATGTGACATTGGATTTTGTTGTAAATGAGCAAAGAATTTCCCACCGCCTTATGCTGTCACCAAAAAACGTGTTGAGATTCTGCAAGACGTCAAAAAAACTTGCAACTTCTTTGATGTTTGACATTGCATCTTGCAATACGAGGTTCAGATTGTGTGCAGCGCAGTGGACATAGAGAGCATTTTCTTCTTTTTCTAAAATTCTTGCCTGTACTCCAGAGTATATTCCACTCATTGTAGCAGCTCCATCATACCCCTGGCCACGACATTTTTTTAGTGTAAGGCCTTTACTTTCTATACAGGAAATTATTTCGTTTTCTATGCCTGCAGCAGTTTGATCTTTTACAGCATGAAAACCCAGAAACACTTAATTTATTTTCACACTGCTTGCTCTCCCATTTCCATCTCTCATGACAGACACATACCGGAAAACCTGGCTCAACTGGTCTACTTTTTAAATGTCTTGGGTGGTATCCATAATAATAGAATAAAATTGTGCCTCCTTAATTTTAGCAACTATTTCTTTCTGAACGTGCTGGGAAAGAATTTGAATTATTTCATTCTGGATTTTTGGACTCAGATATTTTACGGATTTTTGTGGCATCTCAATCAGTTCTTTCAAAACTGGATCGTACTCTGCAATGAGCTGAATTATTGATAAAAAAATTCCCATTATTAATTTCACCTAAATGCTCTTGATGGCCACGAAATGGTAGATTGGCCATTGCCATGGTTAAGGTGACATTTATAATTCTTTGGAGAACTTGCCTCCAGAAGTTTTTTTCCCTTATGATCTGCCGTTCAGTTTCCTCATCAATAGTACCCTTCATTCTCCACTGGTCATATACAACACATGCTTCCATATGGGCATTTGAGCTCTCGTGGCTATGAAGTTTTGTTGTTAAGCTCTTCCACTTATTAATTCCTTTTGCCCAGGATGGCTCAAACCCCTGCTTTTTCCGATCCCCAAATAACCAGCATGGCTCACAATACACTGCATTGAGTTTGGGAGAATAACAGCCATGTGACAGGAAGTTTTAGCCCTGTTTTTGTAGTTCTGTCATAATATTTTTCTGAAAAACATCTTCTTTCGTTATCATTATCTCTGGGAAAGGGACCTGGTGGTCTGCAGGGCCCTGGGAAACAATGAATCTCTTTACATTTGGGTCAGAGATAGTAACAGGATAATTAGCCCTATCCGTTACAAACTTCTCAGAAGCCGTTGCCAAATCTAAAATGTCACTGGTAGATGTGCTTGCAGTTTCAGTGGTGGCAGTGGTATGCATGGCTTCATCAGTGGTGGGGTTGATGGCTTGTGACAGGCTGATATCACTCTCACATTCACTGTCACTACCTTTTTCATGTACTACATTGGCTTCATCAGTGGTGGGGTTGATGGCTTGTGACAGGCTGATATCACTCTCACATTCACTGTCACTACCTTTTTCATGTACTACATTGGCTTCATCAACAAAAATCTGGCTTGTGTGGGCTTGCTCCTCTACTTGGGCTGCTGTGACATTTATATTAGTACTTTCTGAGCTTGCCTCCTCTGCAGCTGATCCTATAGTATGTGAGGAACTAGAACATTCACCTACAGCTTTAGGGGCAGAAAAGAAGCTACTAATTTTGGGAATTTTCTGACTCTTCAAATTCTCTTCCTTTCTCTTTTTACGTTTCTGCGCACCACTTAGATGGTGATAGGTAGACATAATGAAGGGATCTGTCAGCAAAGTACCATATATAAATAGATCTATAAAATCACTAGGGGGAAATTTATCAAACATGGTGTAAAGTGACACTGGCTCAGTCGCCCCTAGCAACCAATCAGATCCCACCTCTCATTCCTCACAGACTCTTTGGAAAATGAAAGCTGGAATCTGATTGGTTGCTAGGGGCAACTGAGCCAGTTTCACTTTACACCATGTTTGATAAATCTCCCCCTAGGTGTTTACAGTCTAAGACCACCTAAGTGTTTACTTAGTACACCGGAAATTAAACCTTCAGTACTCCTGCTGTTGTAAAACTACAAATTCCATCATGCCAAGACAGGTACACAGCTACACAGGTATTATGGGAATTCTAGTTTTGCAATGGCTAAAGAGCCAAGGTTTCCCAATCACTTTTTCTAATCTAAAAAACGTAACATCTTATACTTACTAAACAACCCTATCAGTAAAATGTGACCCAATTTAAATGACCTAATTTAAATTTTTTGTTCCAAAAAAGCATGGGTTAATATGCCTTACACCACTTTCAGGCATATTTTAATTTTTTTTTAACCCCAAACAAGCATTTCCAGGAAAGTATATTCCAAACCCAGACTAGGCCCCAAATAAATTACAGACATTATCAGCAGGACACCTATAAATTTTACATAGAGAAGGAGGGGAGCCCTCAGTTGTCTACATCTAAGGGCATTCTTTAACACCTAGTAGTTTTTTCTCAGTCCCACTCCCGAACTTATAAAACATTAACCCCTTAAGGACAGAGCCTGAAATGGCCTTAATGACGGAGACAAATTTTATGAATATGACCAGTGTCACTTTATTCATTAATAACTTCGGGATGCTTTTACCTATCCGGCTGATTCTGAGATTGTTTTCTCGTGACATATTGTACTTTACATTTCTGGTAAATTGGAGTCGATACTCATAACAAATCTTTATGAAAAAAACCCAAATACAGTGAAAAAATGCATTTTTCCAACTTTGAAACTTTTTTGCGTATACAGAAAGTGGTTATACCACATAAATTATATATTAAATAGCATTAGCAACATGTCTACTTTATGTTGGCGGCATTTATTAAACTATCTTTCATTTTTTTTAGACAATAGGAAGCTTAAAACATTAGCAGCAAATTTCCAAATTTTCAGTAAAATTTCAAAATCAGATATTTTTAGGGACCTGTTCAGGTTTATGGTGCGTTCACACCTACAGGATCTGCAGCTGATTTTCTGCAGCAGATTTCATTTAAATAACTGAACACAGCATCAAATCTGCTGCAGATCTGCTGCAGATCCTGTAGGTGTGAACGCACCCTTAAAGTGTATTTGAGGGGCCTGTATGTTAGCCCCACAAAGCACCCCATTTCAGAAACTGCACCCCACAAACTCTGCAAAAGCACATCCAGAAAGTGTTTTAACCCTTTAGGGGAGTCACAGAAATAAAACCTAAGTGTGTAAGGAATTTGAAAATTTTAATTTTCTGTGCAGAGATTTTATTGTAATCCAATATTTTTCATAATTATAAACCTATTACCAGAGAAATGCACCCCAATAATTATTGTCCCGTTTCTGCAGTTTATAGAAATACCCCATATGTGACCCTATTGCGCTATTTGACGCAACCACAAGCCTCAGATATAAAGGAGCGCCTAGTGAATTTCAACGCCTCCGTTATATTTGGTCATTTTTGACTTTACCACTTCAGGTTGGCAGAGGCTCTGGGGTGCCAAAACCTAAAAAACACCCCTAAAGGGACACCATTTAGAAAACTACACCCCTCAAGGAATGTAACAAGGGGTGCGGTGAGCATCTGGACCCCACAGGTGCTTCACAGATTTTCCGAACAATATGGCGTGAAAAAAGAAAAATTTATTTTTTACACTAAAACGTTGTTCTAGCCTTCAATTTTTCATTTTCTTAAAGGGATAAGAGGCCAAAAAAGACACAAAATGTGTAGCGCAGTTTCTCCCGAGTACGGAAATACCCCACATGTGGCGATAAAGTGCCAAGGGGGCGCAGGACGAGCCTCCAAAGGGAAGGAGCGCCAATTGGCTTTTGGAAGCTGAATTTCACTGAAAAGGATTTCAAGGGCCATGTCGCATTTACAGAGCCCTCGTGCTGCCAAAACACTGGAAACCCCCCACAAGTGACCCCATTCTGGAAACTACACCCCTCAAGGAATCTAACAAGGGGGGCAGTGAGCATATGGACCCCACTGGTGACGGGCACAAATGTGGAACAATGTGACGTAAAAGTAAAAAATTTCATTTTTTCACTTTCATGGCACAAATGTGCCCGTCATCAAGGGGTCCATATCCTCACTGCACCCCTTGTTAGATTTCCTGAGGGGTGCAGTTTCCAGAATGGGGTCACTTGTGGGGGGTTTCCAGTGTTTTGGCAGCACGAGGGCTCTGTAAATGCGACATGGCGTTCATCATCCATTCTAGCCAAATCCAACCTCCAAAATCCAAATGACGTTCCTTCCCTTCGGAGGCTTACCTTGCGCCGACATGGCGCTTTATGTCCACATGTGGGGTATTTACGGACTCGGGAGAAATTGCTCTACACATTTTGTTTTTTTCCCTCTTTTAACCCCTTGTGAAAATGATAAATTCAAGGCTAAACCAACATTATAGTGTAAAAAATGTAATATTTCATTTTCACGCCACATTGTTCCACATTTGTGCCCGTCACCAGTGGGGTCCATATGCTCACTACACCCCTTGTTACATTCCCTGAGGGGTGCAGTTTCCATAATGGGGTCACTTGTGGGGGGTTTCAACTGTCTTGGCAACACAGGGGCCTTTTGAATGCAACATGGCCCCTCGAAATCCATTCCATCCAAATCCAGCCTTCAAAAACCAAATGGCGCTCCGTCCCTTCGGAGGCTTACCCTGCACCCGAATGGCGCTTTATGTCCACATGTGGGGTATTTCCGTACTCAGGGGAAATTGCGCTACACATTAAATGTTTTTTTTTTATCTTTTAACCCCTTGTGAAAATGAAAAAAATCATGACAAGATTAATGATTTAGAGTAAAAATTTTACAAAAATTACACTAAATGTTGGTCTAGCCTTGATTTTTTTTCCATTTCCACAAGGGGTTAAAATAGAAAATGAACACAAAACTTGTAGGGTAGTTTCCCCTGAGTACGAAAATACCCCACATGTGGGCATAATGTGCCATATGGGCACAGGGCAAGCCACCAAAGGGACATTGCGCCATTTAGAGGCTGGAATGGAGGATGGAGGCCATGTCGCAATTACAAAGCTCCTGTGCTGCCAGGACAGTAGAAACCCCCGACAAATGACCCCATTCTGGAAACTACACCCCATAAGGAATCTAACAAGGGGTGCAGTGAGCATATGGACCCCACTGGTGACGGGCACTTACGTAGAACATGTGCCGAGAAAATAAAAATACAATTTTTTTCATTTTCACGTCCCAAATGTGGCCGTCACCAGGGGGCCATATCCCCGCTGCCCCCCTTGTTAGATTCCTTATCTGGTGTAGTTTCCAGAATGGGGTCACTTGTGGGGGGTTTCTACTGTCCTGGCCGCACAGAGGTTTTGTAATTGCATCATGGCCTTCTCTAATGGGAATGGCGGCCATACCTATTTAGCTGGGGAAAAGGGACCATTCTGATTTATTTGGGGGTATTGGGCCAATTATTAGTTTATAAGGTTGAAAATGACAGGTGTCCATCAAACTCAACCTGTGTTGATCCAGAGGAAGGCAAAAAACCCTCGTGAGGCAGACGACAGTAGCCTCATCACAGGGGAAAAATTCCTTCCCGACTCCATAATGGCGATCAGAATAATCCCTGGATCAACGTGACCCCTGAAATAGGAATAAGGGACAGAATTTAGAAAATGTAGAACACCGATGACGTGTGGTGCGCCTTGAAGCGATCCTGTATGCAGAGGCCGGGGTGATCAGGACTGGTGTCACACTGGAAAATGGTGTCCTTCCTGATCCCCCTGTTACCCCACACTCTGCACTTCTTCTGGGGTCTCCTGTTTTCCAGTGTGGGGGACGTCACCTGGAAAATGTTGTCCTGGTGCGATACGGGGTCCTTCATATCCAGAAGCGCTGGGTCCGCTCCATGGCTGCTAAATATTAGGGCTCTATTACTACTTCTGATATTTTCGGATCGTGCCGCAAGCTACAGTAGCTCGGGCAGCGAGAGACCAGAGGAGGGGGTCCTGGTATAAAAGTTATCCCCGTACAGGTGGTAACCTTTATCCAGCAGTGGGAAGATCAGTTCCCGGACGATCTTCCCACTTGTTCCGAGGATGGGGGGGGAGGGGGCATCGGGGGGCTGCATTCGGGTGTCCCTTCCTACATACACTCTAAGGGTACGTGTACACTGCGGAATCGCGACAGATAACCCTTTGTGCATTCCGCAGTTGGCACCCGCCGGCGGACTGATGCAGGCACACGTCTCCACACGTATCATAGACTCCATTCTATGCACGGGCGGATTCCACTCTCCGTCCAACGTGTTCATTCTTTGGACGGACGATGGAATCCGCCCATGCATAACATGGAGTCTATGACACGGGCGGAGACGCACGCCCGCATCAGTCCGCCGGTGGGTGCCAGCTGCGGAATGCACAAAGGTTTATCCTTCGCCATTCCGCAGTGTGCACGTACCCTAAATCTGTAAGAGTACCCTGAGGTACTCTCACAGAGTTTGTAGAATTTCACACCATACCGTCATCTCTTATTGGGACGGTACTGGCGGAAAAGACGTGTCTGGGAGGCAGCGTACGCTATGCTACCCCCAGACACGTCACTGGATGATGAGGATGAATGGAGGAAAGAAGGATCCCCCCATTCATCCTTACTGGCTGTTTCGGTGTCGGAGGCAATAATAACGTATTCCTCTGACGCCGAAAACACCCTGGGGGCCATCTTTATATGGGGATTAGTATATGGGGTATGTAGTGGTGTAGTGTCAAACTTTATTCAATGTAGTGTGGTGTAATGTAGTGTTTTTTACGTGTTTTTTTACAGTAAGTATAAAAAAAAAAACCTACGCCAACAAAGGAGTTGCTGATAAATGCCGCACTTATGCGCGGCACTTATCAGCAGACCTTGGCAGTAGAATATAGAAAAAAACACCCTACGCCAAAAAGGAGGAGTTGCTGATTAGCAGCGCACTTTCGTGCGATGCTGATCAACACTCAGCGGCGATAGGGTGCGGAAAATAGAAAAAAAAAATTTGAAAAAAAAAAAACTTTTTCTACATTCTGAACATCCCTGTAGCTGCTGATAAGTGTATTACACATATCAGCCGCTAGAGGGCAGCAGAGCGCAAAATACGGAAAAAGCCGACGCTGGAGCCGAATTAAGCCGAGAGAAGCCGAACGTGACGTCACGGAGGAAGCCGAAGACCCGAACGAACACGAGGACGCCGCGAACCCGGAAGACGCCGATCAGGAGCCCGGGACAGGTGAGTAATGTACAAATACCTGCTCTGGACCCCTCGGCTACCTAGCTGAGGGGTCCAGGGCAGGTATTTACTATTTTGTGGGACTCTGATCGCCGTGCCACCGGCCCCATCGCCGTGAATGGCCGGCCGGTACCGGACAGCCGTTCACTGCGATCGGGCCGGTGGCACGGTGACCACCATTACTTTTTACAGTAATGGCGGTCGGTGCCGTCCTCGGACCGCCATTTTTTTCCGGGTCATCGGGTCACCGATGACCCGGAAAGGTTCCGATCGCCGCTATTGGCTGATCTGAATTGATCAGCCTATAGCGGCGATCGTAAGCACGGGGGGTGTTAACCACTCCCCGTGCCGTGAAGCTAAGATGGCCTGCTATGATTTATAGCAGGCCATCTTCCCCGATCGCTGTGTGCGAACACGCAGCGATCGGGGAAACATCAGGCGTAAATTTACGCCCTGATGCGCCAAGTACCAGGGCGCGAGGGCGTAAGTTTACGCCCGATGTCGTTAAGGGGTTAAAGGGGTTATCCAGCGCTACAAAAACATGGCCACTTTCTTCCAGAGACACCACCACTCTTGTCTCCAGCGTGGGCGGTGTTCTGCTGCTTAGTTCCATTGAAGTGAATGGAGCTTAATTGCAAACCGCACCTGAATTGAAGACAAGAGTCGTGTTGTCTCTGAAAGAAAGTGGCCATGTTTTTGTAGCACTGGATAACCCCTTTAAAGAGGCTGGGTAGATGTGGCAGCACAGTGCAAATGCAAGTTGTACTCACCGCTCCAGTTGTTACTCTCTGTAGTGTAGTCTACGCTGATGTGCTCTTCACCTCTACTGGCTATTGACCCACTCCTCAGGTGTGTGGCTTCCAGAAATAGCCACTCTGAGCAGAATCAAAAACAAACAATATTGAGTTAAAGGGAACCTGTCACCCCCCGTACCGGGGTGACAGGCTCCCGACCCCCCGTTAGAGACCCCTATACTTACCTCATCCTGCCGGGTCCCGCTTCTGGATTCGGTCGGGTCCCGGAGATCTCAGCCGCTGCAGCCCGGCGCGCGCGCTGAGAGATGAGTCCAACACCCATAGAGAATGACAGGAGAGTCCAGCGCTCCGTCATTCTCTATGAGCGTATAGGGGTCTCTAACGGGGGGTCGGGAGCCTGTCACCCCGGCACGGGGGGTGACAGGTTCCCTTTAAGTCCATCCAACTCCACTTCCGAAAAGTTAAAGAGGTTATCTAGGACTACAAAAACATGGCCTCTTTCTTCCATAGACAGCACCACTCTTGTCTCCAGGTTGGTTGCAGATTTTGTAACTCTGTTCCACTGAAGTGAATGGAGCTTAATTGCAAACCACACCCAAACTGGAGATAAGATCGGTGCTGTCTCTGGAAGAAAGTGGCCATGTTTTTGTAGCGCTGGATAATCCCTTTAAAGAAACAGAGAGAAAAAATATGGCAGCACAGTGCAATTGCCAGTTGTACTCACCGCTCCGGATATTTCTCTGTGTAGTGTGTTCACACTGAAGTGCTCTTCACCTCTACTGGCTGCTGACCCACTCCTCAGGTGTGTGGCTTCCAGAAATAAAGACACTCTGAACAGATAGAGGAAAACACAATAATTAGTTGACAAGTCATCTGTACATTTGAACAGGAAATGGTATTTGCCATTAAAGGCCACTGCTTTTAAAGAACTACAGACACAGTAACAAAGCCCATGCATTCAAAGTACAATAATGATATGCCACACGAACATGATTGTTGTCACTCTAGGGGACTAATCCTTTGATTGCTTATACTGACCAATGCTATGCTACTGCATAGCATTAATAAGTTGGGTCAGCTCTGTAATTAAAGTCTGCCACAAGGCCCTATTACACGGAGCTATTATTGGCTGTATCTGGCCAATGACCGTTACGGCCAATAATTGCTTGGTGCAATAGCTCCTGTTAAGGGTCTATTTACACAGAAAGATTATCTGACAGATTATCTGCCAAAGATTTGAATCCAAAGCCAGGAATGGATTTAAAAAGAGGAGAAATCTCAGGGTCTGTTTCTGGCTTTGGCTTCAAATCTTTGGCAGATAATCTTTCTGTGTAAATGGACCCTAAAAGGCAACAATCAGCCAACACGCATGATGTTGGCTGATCCTTGTCTTTCAATATGTTGGGAAAAAAACAGGAATGATTGCGACATACTGCTGGCCGTCACTCCGTGTAATAGGAGTGGTGGCAACAGCAGACCCTCCTGTAGCTGCCTTGCTCATTGTTGGCGCATGTTATAGCACTGGTAGTGAGTAGGGAATGAGGAGCAAGCAATTGCACATCTGACACGTCGGTATTCACTTGATCAGCTGTTCTCCTAATGTGCAGGAGAATAAGGTTTATGTAAGGTTTATTTAGACACACAGACTGTAGCATGGAATATGCCACTCCTGAACATGACTGCTAGTGACCTTCCATGCTAAAGCCTATAAGTGTCTAAATAAACCTTACACAGCGTTGGTTTATGGTGAGTGATGGATTTTTGTCTGTATTTGTTGGATATTATATTTTATAAGCTTGGACATTTCTGCATGCTGCGATACCAATTATGGTTTTTTTTTTTTTTTTTACAGATTTTTTTTGTTGCAAAGTGGGATAATGTTGGCGGTTTAAACTTCTATTAGGGGGCATTAAAAAAAATAATAAATATATCTGTTACCCTACTAGGGTGTTTCACTAGCAAAGTACTACTATCATAGCAGTCACTGAAAGCACTACTGTCATTCAGAGAAACCTTGTCGTCAGACATGTCAAAAGTTACTAATCTAATCTAGTGTCACTGCTGTGGCCTGCTGCAATAATTATATTACAGCCAGGGAGACTGTGAGTGTGCAACACTTGAAACTCTAAAAGGCCCCTGGCTGCCATGACGAGCAAAAAAGCAAGACACAAAGCTTCTAGCCTGCTAAATGGTTAAATAGGAGTGCCATTACACATATACAATATATGATTTTTTGAATGCAGGAAACCAAGCCAATGTAAAATGCAATACAGGAGAGAAAAGAGTGCTGCACCTCACACCTATGGCTGATACTAGTGCCTCTCGGCTGCATAAAAAACATCAGAAAACACACAAAACTTGCCCTGCATATTACTGAGTACCCCCTCTGCCCCCCCACGACACACACACACACAGAATGTGGCCTGCATATTATTGGTGATCATCATCAAACCCCCCCAATGATTTTGGCCTGTATCTTATTAGGGCCTGGGATCATAATCATCATCATTATTTCCCCCCCCCATCATCATCATCATCATAATCATCATTCCAACCCCCGCCCCCCCCATCATCATCATCATTCCAACCCCCGCCCCCCCCATCATCATCATCATTCCAACCCCCGCCCCCCCATCATCATCAACATTCCACCCCCCGCCCCCCCGTCATCATCATCATTCCACCCCCCGCCCCCCCATCATCATCATCGTTCCAACCCCCGCCCCCCCGTCATCATCATCGTTCCAACCCCCGCCCCCCCCATCATCATTCCACCCCTCACCCCCCATCATCATTCCACCCCTCACCCCCCATCATCATTCCAACCCCTGCCCCCCATCATCATCATCATTCCAACCCCCTGCCCCCCATCATCATCATCTTTCCCGCCCTGCCCCCCCATCATCATCATCATTCCAACCCCTGCCCCCCCATCATCATCATCATTCCCCCCCCCCCACAGTGACAGGCAGCTATTCAGCAGCTGCAGCAACAGGGGGATACCTCTGGGGCCCAAGTCACTTGCTCTCCGTCAGTCCGCCTCAATAATGGCGCCTGTGACTGTGACTCGGCCCCCCTCCCCCACGGTACGGCACAGCAGAGAGGACCTGCATGCGTGCGTGCGTGCACTTACGTGGGGGAGGAGACGGCTTAGCAGTGACTTCGGAGGCGGCCCGCCGCCCAGGAACTAAGCAACGTGAGAGGCGGCGAAGACAGATGCCGGGGCGGGCCCCGTACGTACGGGTAGGTGCGGGCCCGTCCATAGTTCAAATACAGAGTCCAGACAGTTTCTCCCCGGGTGGCCTAACCGGGGAGAAACTGAACTCTGAGAGGACACAAGGACTAGCTGGCCGGGCCGGGCCCCTTGATGTGGCGGGCCCCGTAGCAACTGCTACCATTGCTACGGCGGTAGTTCCGCCACTGGTCACAGCCCCAGCTCAATGTCACATGTCACATACATAAGCTGGGCCCAAGAAAGGGGAGTTTGGACAACAAACTGTTACAAATTGAAGCAAAGTGGATCCAGAAACTCAAAACCCTGGCACCGCATGGCCTCAACGAAGGGTTCACTTATACACCTTTTCTGTGATGTAAAACATAGTGGTTTTGTGCAATTTTAGACCATCATCAATATTTTACTTATCTCCCATCCCATCTCCCCCCTCCCCCCCCTTTCCAAAAAAAAGAAGGGCAAGTGCCTCCAAGTCCTGGGTGACTTGACTAAGAACCCCGGAGTTACATTAACCCAGGGGCGTAACTAGAAATGGCTGGGCCCCATAGCAAACTTTTGATTGGGGCCCCCCTTACCTGTATGTAAGGAGCAAAAATCATTACCAAAATTATCATACATTATTAACATATATATCACCGTCACATAAATCAAATCCTGTATACAGAGACCAATATAACTAATAATACCAGTATACAAGGAGCAACTATTACCACCACACCATGACCACTAACATCACCACCATACTGTTACCACCAAATCCAGTATAGTAAGATGAATAGTACAAACAGTACCAGTTTACAAGGGACAAATATTACCACCATATACTGACTAATACCACCACTCTACTACTGAATAAGATCCACTGTACAAAGACCAATATTACCTTATACAGCGACCATATAGAGAAGTACCAGCTGTACCCAGGCTCTGCCCACCATAAGTGACCACAGTGCAGTTAGAGCCAATGACTCACAGGAGACGTCTTCTTTGAGTGAATCACAGGGGCTTCTGCTCACTTTTCCTCTACTTCTCCATCCGGCCCGGGCCATCATGAGGACTTCTCTCAATAACGAGTCCTCCATGTAGGATCTGCCAGACAAACATTTTAGGCTCCTCACTCTTGCACCATCATCATCCTCCATATCTATAATGCCTTGACTGTGTCCTCATATAGTGGTTAGTCCCCTCTGTATCCATAGAGTAGTTAGATCCCTCTATGCCCCCAATATACCCCTCTATGCCCCTATATAGTGGTCAGGCCCCTCTCTGTGCATCTGTATAGTAGTTAGGCCTCCCTGTGCAGGTAGCCCTCCTAGTAGCTGGATGTGACACTGTCGGCTACAGCTACTCGCAGGCCACAGGCCTAATGCAGCTACAAAAGAGAGTGACAGCGGCTATCTACTCTATGGGTACTTTCACACATACAGTATCGCAATGAATTTCATGCTGCGAATTCTGCAGTGAAATCTGCTGCGATACTCTGTAGTGTCATTCGTTATGGCTATACAGTCTCGCAGCGGATTTTCATTCTGCTGCGAGAATGTGGCCCCTTCCCACCTAACCCATCAGCTGTCCGGCTAATACATTACCTGTCCCTGTCCGCGCTCCCACCTGCTTCTCTGGCGTCCTGCTCAGCCAAT
Source organism: Dendropsophus ebraccatus (assembly GCF_027789765.1). Classification (NCBI taxonomy): domain Eukaryota; kingdom Metazoa; phylum Chordata; class Amphibia; order Anura; family Hylidae; genus Dendropsophus; species Dendropsophus ebraccatus. Next base: position 156,560,430 of record NC_091454.1, read on the forward strand.
CCGTGGCTGCGACCGGTCAGCACACTAACTGACTCAGCAGGACGCCAGGGAGCCAGAGAAGGGAAATCCTCTACGATGCGATACATGTGAAGGCAGCTACCACTGCAAAACAGCGACTGTCTGGGAATCGGGATTGTACAGTGGGGGCTGCAACTGAATATGGACCATGTGAGTGGCTATGGGCCCCCTGGGAGTCTTGGATGACCACCTATACCGCCCATATTACAGTATAATCCACCAATATATACACATACCCACACACAACACACTTTACATATATTGTACTATCACACAGAAAGACACATGACATAAATATATAATATATGCACAAACCCATACTGTACAAACAGGCAGATATACACAAGTATGCACACACACACACACACACACACACACAGATACAAACACATGCAGATTACACATAGATCCAAAATACATGTATACACACAGATGGGCACATTACAGGATAAACAAATATGCCAAATACAGATACAAGCACATGCAGATTACATATATACCTCCACTAACACACAAACACATAACATAGATGCAGAAACACACACATTACACAGATACAAACACAGTCACAGTCACACATACATACACTTATTATACACACATACCCAGTCATACATACACTTATTATATACACATACACAGTCATGCATACACTTATTATACACATACATAGTCATACATACACTTATTATACACATACACAGTCATGCATACACTTATTATATACACATACACAGTCATGCATACACTTATTATACACATACATAGTCATACATACACTTATTATACACATACACAGTCATGCATACACTTATTATATACACATACACAGTCATGCATACACTTATTATATACACATACACAGTCATGCATACACTTATTATACACATACATAGTCATACATACACTTATTATACACATACACAGTCATGTATACACTTATACACATACACAGTCATACATACACTTATTATACACATACACAGTCATACATACACTTATTACACACATACACAGTCATACATACACTTATTATACACATACACAGTCATACATACACTTATTACACACATACACAGTCGTACATACACTTATTATACACATACACAGTCATACATACACTTATACACATACCCAGTCATACATACACTTATACACATACACAGTCATACATACACTTATACACATACACAGTCATGCATACACTTATTATACACATACACAGTCATACATATACTTATTACACACATACACAGTCATACATACACTTATACACATACACAGTCATACATACACTTATACACATACACAGTCATGCATACACTTATTATACACATACACAGTCATACATATACTTATTACACACATACACAGTCATACATACACTTATTATACACATACACAGTCATACATACACTTATTACACACATACACAGTCATACATACACTTATTATACACATACACAGTCATACATACACTTATTACACACATACACAGTCATACATACACTTATACACATACACAGTCATACATACACTTATACACATACACAGTCATACATACACTTATACACATACACAGTCATACATACACTTATACACATACACAGTCATGCATACACTTATCATACACACATACAATCATACATACTGTATGTATGACTGTATGTGTGTATGATAACGGTATGTATGACTGTGACTGTGTATGTGTGTATAAGTGTATGTAACATACACACATACACAGTCACAGTCACACATACACTTATTATACACACATTACACATATAGACCAATGTGAACACAGTCACACATATACTTACTTTTTATACATGAGGCTGGGGGGTCCAACTTGTGAAGTGTCTGCTCCAGGCCAGGTCTGTGCAGCCTGCAGCCCCTCCCCCTCAGCACCGACTGCAGAGATAGGCACCGGAGGGAACAGACCTCATTGCTGGACGGGAGGGGGAGGCAGGAGAGGGGGCCACAGCCTCTTCCTGTCACCTGTGAGAGGGCACACCCGGTGACAGCTGCTGAGGATGGAGACGATTCATGGGGGTGAGGGGGTTCTGCAGCCTGTCCACAGAGAGTGCAGGGGGAGCAGGTGTGTCCTGCTGATGCAAGAGCCCAAAAGAATCATCAGCAACTCTCATCCCCTTCCCCTGCACTCTCTGTATACCAGGCTCTACCAAGTTCACTGAAGTGTGTGGGAGGCAGCGCCGGGCCCCTGATGGCGTCCCCTGCAGGAGTGATTGGCAGGGTCCGGAGCCACTGGCTCCTGACCCTGTCAGATACACCGTACATTGGAACTGTGACCGCTCATCAAAAGCGCTCACAGAGAAAGCCCCATATCCTTTGAAAGCATTCGCAGCACCTGGAACGCCCGCTCGGCGGCCGGGTGCTGCAAATGACAGCTCAGGGGGCCTGGTCCATTACAGGATCGGACGCCGGGCCCCCTGATGCGCCGGGCCCCATAGCAACGGCTACGGCTGCTATGGCGGTAGTTCCGCCACTGCATTAACCCTAAGATGAAGTTAACTTCCAATAGAATCTGATTATTACAGAAGGTCACTTAATATAGATATCGGTAGGATACCGTAACTACTTGCACTATATGACTATACACCATGAACACCTCGGCTTGGTGGCCTCGGACCATGGTCAGAAGATCAGATTAGATTCCTCCTAGGATAATTCTTAAGTCTATCCCATAATCTAATCATGTGCAAAAATACCTTCCAACTTTAGTCCTTACCATATCCAAAAATGATGGTAAAACGGAGTTTACTTGACAGATAAGCCCGTTACGAGCTTATGACATGCGCAGTGATGATAGATTTACTCCGGATTTTTCTATGTCCGACGACATGCACAGTGAGGACTTTCCATTTCACCAGCAATAAGTTCAAACAGAGATCATCTGACCATGCGCAAGGATAGACTCAAACTGGACATGCGCAGTGAAAAAACCTGGAAATTAGACTAAGTCTGAGCCGATACCATCTGATCATGCGCAATAACGGCAACTTTGAATATTGTGCCAAGTGCACTGTTCCACCCATGATCCCACCTTTACCCCTCCCCTTGCGTCCCCACACCTATCAGATCACATCGATTGATGACGGTAGAGGCGGCCGAACTCTGCAAACGCATAAATAAACCAACAAGGCCCGCCCACAACTAGCCGTGACTTTGATAACGCCGGAGTATCCAGCGAAACATGTCAGTTCTACACGGGTAGCGTTTTAACTATTGCACCTCTCGATCAAATCAGTTTTGGGGATAGCTGTATCTGTTGACACACTTGGCTGATAGAAATAGAGCGTATACCAAACCGCTCAGGTAGCGCACGGAGTAGCGGCCGCAGCCGTGCACCTCACCCTGGCTAGGGTGATTGGTGGTGATCCGCCCGGTACAGTTCGGGGGCCCACAATAGAACCATCTGAGTGTGCACAACTTTACACATACTGACCAGTGACACTGTTATTACAGATATCGACTGTGTATGGGGTGACAAGTGGACACCTTACAACCCCAGCAGGGGATGGTACCCAGCGCCACAGTTAAGATACAGCATCTACATCCACAAAACTATAAGGCTATACTAGCTGATACTATAATACTATCGGAATGAGAGGCAGCAATATTTTAATTGCATATGTACCCTTTTTCTTTTGGTACATCTAATAAAAGTTAAGTTTTAAACCTAGGGTAAAGCAGGGTATTTTCTGAGGTTCTCAGTAAGGATAAATGCAATGTCACATACTCGGCTGATGGATTGCCTGCTCAGCCAGTCAAAGACTGCAGCGATGTCCATCCCCAGTCAGGGATTAGCTGAGCGGGCAATTCATCAGCAGAGTATTTGGTGTTGCGGCTGGAGGAGGCTGGTGGCTATTGGATATCATTAAGGAAGAGCTTCGGGGGCACAGGGACAGGTAAGTATACTTTCTTTATTATGTTCCTGCGCTCCCCTGCCTACCTGAGATTTGTTAGTTTCATGAGACTTCTCCTTTCAATAAACTTAATTTACACGTTATGCTGTTCGCATAGACTGACTGACAAGTTACTAGCAGTGAGCTAGCATTGCTGGTCACATACACAGCTCTGTGCAAAGTCACTATAGTAATGTGAAAGGTTTGGTGCTTGTTATATCTGGTATAAGTAGCGTGGGCCCCAAGAATCAAATTCCCAGGTGGGCCCAAGGTACCCCAGTCTGACACTGGCCAGCTGGTGCTCCCCCTAAAATCCATAGGATAGGGGATATCAAGCTAAAAAAAATGTTTTCAAATTAACTGATGTCAGAAAGTTACATATATTTTTAATTTACTTCTACTAGAAACCCTCTAGCCTTCCAGTAATTATCAGCTGCTGTATGTCCTGCAGGAAATTGTGTATTCTATCCAGTCTGACACATTGCTCTCTGCTGCTACATCTGTCCATGTCAGGAACTAACTATGGACAGTTCCTGACATGGACAGAGGTGGCAGCAAATATCACTGTGTCAGACTGGAACAAATATACCACTTCCTGCTGAACATACAGCAGCTAAAAAGTACTGTAAGACTGGAGATTTTTTGGATACAAATTTCTGGCACCCATTTATTTGAAAGAATGTTTCTGGAGTTCCTCTTGAATACAGTGGGCTATTTTACTTTTAAACAACTAGACAACCCCTTTTGTACAGTCCATTCTTCATTGATGAACTAATCGGTTGATCACTGATTTCCTCTGAAAGCCTGGAAAATGTCTTTACTCTGGAGGATTTCCAGGTAGGAATACCCTTTTTCTCCATTCATTTCAACAGCTTTATTTATAATAGCCATTTCAACATACAATTAAATCAGATTGTCATCACTCTCCTTCATGTTAACAAATCCGCCATATATAACCGTATACCAGTGGATTTTAAACTGAGTGACAGGAAATGCTGGGAATTGTAGTGTATAGAAATGTTGGAAGGTATAAAGGAAGGGCTGACTGCAAAGCATTATGGGGAAACTTGATGTCATGTGTTTTCAGTCATCATCATCATCATAAGCTTTACAGCAATGGAGAAGCTTTATCAACCTGTCAGAGAGAAAAACACAGTCTGATTCGCCTATAGCAACCTTAACAAGCTCCTATAAAATTAAAACTGAGCTTTGATTGGTTGCTATGGGCTGCTATAAACTGTCTAGGTTGCGCATGGCAACCAATCACAGTTCAGCTTTTATTTTACCAGAGTAATTTGAGAAAGGAAAGCTGAGCTGTGATTGGTTGCTATGGGCCACATCAAACCATATTATTTAGTGATCTTAGTGTGGCCTAACCATAAGCTGTTTGCTTGGTGACAAGTTTGTTTAGTGACCTCTGCAGTAAAGTGCATCACCAGTCATTATTGGGTTAATGCTTCAGATGTGTTTACCTGCAGTAACCATGGCAACCGTGCACTGTGATGACAAGCACTTATGTCATAAAGAAGGTTCCATAAAGCAATGCACCGCCCCCTGATCAGTGCCATCTTGGATGCGCCAGAGGACCTTGAGCTTGACTACTTTACTGCCCCCTACCCTTGATGCAATTTGTAGGTTCTAGCAGGGGAAAAGGGGTGGTCTGCTTTAGATGACCCCTTCATTGAGCCTCCACCTTCTGCAGAAGTGGATCTGGATCTGTAAGGGAGAAGAGATATGTCCGCCTAGCCATTAATAAGGTGACAGATTTTTCTCACATCCAGTTAATTATATTTATAGTATGTTATTACCCTCTAAGCCCAGGGGAGGGGCAGCTCTCCAGCCATGGCTCCCTCGAGGTTTCCCCCACAGGGGTTTTTTCCTTGCCTGAGTGCTGGAGGGTGACTCTTTGTGAGTCAGGGGTCTGCCATTTTCAGTATCATGTAATTTTAAATAAAATTGGGCCCTTTTGACACCTGATTACAATGTGTTGTGTCTTTATTTTGCGTTCTTTGGTTTAACGTATTATGCTTGGGAGTTGGGGATCCATCACATATTGCACAGTCATAAAGCTGGACATGTGCCTGCTACACACATCTATCACCTGCACAAAGAGTGCAAGTAGGATGGAGCAGTACATAGTAGAACTCCTGCATGTATGTGCATATCCCTGGATTAAAGGGACACTGAAATCTTGAAGAAAAAACATGCATTGCAAGGTTTATACCTACATCTGCAACGCTTGTCAAAAGTTTTTTTCATGTGACAGGGTCACAGCAATCATAGCAACATGGACACCACCATAAATATACATTATATATACACAACCCAGTGTCTCGTGTGTGTGTGTGTGTGTGTGTGTGGGCAGCATGAGGAGCAAGGCAAACCTGGAATCTCATGATAAAGAATTACATGACTTGTACTGAAAAAAAAGACCTACGGGGGATAAAACACTAATAGTACTGTACACTAAATGAGAACATGGCAGAAAATGTGCAACAGCCTTAAAGGGACAGTGTCATATTTTTTTAAATTTTTTTATAAAAAGTATTTAGAGAAAATAAGTGTGTTCTATTTTTTTTTTTTTTTTTACATGGGGCTTAAAGGGAACCAATCACTGGAAAAAAGCATATAGAGCTTTTGAAATGTGCTGTTAGAGCACACAGCACACTTGCCACCCGTGTTTCCATAGCTTCCGTGCCTTCCCCGTGTAAGCCGCAAAGTAACTTTATAAAACTGGCGCCCTGTATGCTAATTACCTGAGGTAGTCACCTGGGCGGTGTTCGGCTAGCAGGTAGTCACGGTCCCCTGGGCGTTCTTCCGCTGTAATCACGCCCCTCTGGGCGTGATTCAAATGGAAGAGTGGCTGTGGCGTCACTCGGGAGCGCGCCGTGCCCAACGTCGGCGCGCTTACGTACTGATGCCGGACGCCGCCGCACATGCGCAGTGCAGCCGCTTCCATTCCGGTTGGACTGCGCCTGTGCAGAATAGCCTCGAACTCCGGCTAACAGGCTATTCTGCACAGGCGCAGTACCGCCGGAATGGAAGCGGCTGCACTGCGCATGTGCGGCGGCGTCTGGCATCAGAATGTCACAGCTACTCGGCCATTTGAATCACACCCAGAGGGGCGTGATTTCAGCGGTAGAACGCCCAGGGGACCGTGACTACCTGCTAGCTGAACACCGCCCAGGTGACTACCTCAGGTAATTAGCATACAGGGCGCCAGTTTTATAAAGTTACTTTGCGGCTTACACGGGGAAGGCACGGAGGCTATGGAAACACGTGTGGCAAGTGTGCTGTGTGCTCTAACAGCACATTTCAAAAGCTCTATATGCGTTTTTCCGGTGATTGGTTCCCTTTAAGTGTTTTTTAATCAATTTGATGCATGCACTGGGGGCTGCCATGTTTATAGTGTCTGTGTGTGACGTCATTTCACGACACACACAGACACTATACGGCACCTCCATAACATTAGAGTGAACCGACAGAGCCCGTCTGGTTCACTCAAACTGGAGGCTCCGTCACTATGTACTGCGCATGTGCATAGACATGCGCAGTACACAGCTGAAGTACATGGGGCAGGGTGACGGCACCATTTTCATGAAGCCTCTGGTCAGCAAGAGGCACGAGAGGGGAGGAGAGAGAGACTGCACAGTGAGTGGGCTGGGGAACACTGTGCAGCTCTCTCCCCTCCCCACACACACAGTGTTGGACTGGCTTCATCCCCCCCACTACCGTTGGGCACACCGCCGGCGTTGCCGCAGGCCAGGCAGGAGTGGGCTGGGTAGGACGGTTCCCCCCACCCCCGTACAGTTACAGGGCTTCTGGCATGAACAGGCTGTAGTACACCGTCCCGGAAGCTCACATCTGCAGCCCCTCTGTGCACAGTCTTCTCTCCTGCTCAGTGACGTCATTGTTGCCGAGCAGGAGAGAAGTCCGTGCACAGAGGGGCTGCAGCTGTGAGCTTCCGGGACGGTGTACTACAGCCTGTACATGCCCGAAGGTCACACCGGACCGGTAACTGTACGGGGGGGGAGGGGGGGCGCTGAACGGTTAGTGGGGGTAGCTCACCGCGGCCCTGTAACTGTACCAGGGAGTCTCTGCCCTGCCTTCTCCTCCATGCCCCCACCACCACCAGTTGCTCGCCCTACACCCTAATCTTCTCCCCCTGTCACTCCAGTCTATGAGAGTGCATGTACGAGCTGCGTGGATGAGAGTGCATGTACGAGCTGCCTGTATGAGATGCCTGGATGAGAGTGCATGTACGAGCTGCCTGTATGAGATGCCTGGATGAGTGTGCATGAACGAGCTGCCTGTATGAGAGTGCATGTATGAGCTGCCTGTATAAGAGTGCATGTACGAGCTGCCTGTATAAGAGTGCATGAACCAGCTGCCTGTATGAGAGTGCATGTACGAGCCGCCTGTATGAGTGTGCATGTACGAGCTGCCTGTATGAGAGTGCATGTACGAGCCGCCTGTATGAGTGTGCATGTACGAGCTGCCTGTATGAGATGCCTGTACCAGCTGCCTGTATGAGAGTGCATGTACAAGCCGCCTGTATGAGTGTACATTAAGGATGACCAAATGTGCAACAGTAGCGAAACCCTATGCTATGCTCAGCCATCAGCCGGCTGCATTTGAGCTCCACTTGTTAGGAAAAGCTGGATACAGTCCTGGGAGAAGTTCCCCAGAGCTGTACCCAGATTTTCTAGACACCTGGAGCGGAGCTCAAATGCAGCCGACTGACGGCTGAGCATAGCAAAGGGTTTTGCTACTGCTGCACATTTGCTGATCCCAAGTGTACAGGAATGAGCTGTGAGTGTAATAAAAATACTATGTGCATGCGGGGGATGGGCGATGAGAAGTGTGGGAGGTGAGTGTGGGCAGGCGAGCTGTATGTGGTTCTGCAGCAGGTTGAGGTGTATTAGGAGGTTCTGCAGCAGCTGAGGTTTATTTAGAAGGGCTAGGGACACGCTTGTATCTGTACTGCTGTGCAGACAACAACAAAATGGTGCTGCCCAGCAGTACAGATAATAGCACCTTTCCCCTCTTTGTTTCCCTGTGAAAAGAGGAGGGAGGTGCTGATGTCACAGCAGTTGAGCAGGGACTGCCTCTTTTTTTCAGCATCCGTCTTTCAGGCTGCTTTTACCAGCAGTTTCCTGCTGGAGCTCCCCCTGATGGCCATCACTGGGAAATATGGAAAATTAGATTGTTAATTTTTCATATTTCCTTACATGAAAAAAAAATGAAAAACCTTTAAAGGGAACCTGTCACCCCCCTCCCCCTTCATGCTGGGACAGAGCCCAGCCGACCCCCTGGTGCCACTCACTGCTTCTGAGAAGTCCCGCTCCTGCCGGCGAGATGAGTCCGATGCCTGCAGAGAATTACTGGAGCCATGGACAGAGGTGGCAGAAGAGACTGTCCACTGTGTCAGCCTGGAAAGAATACACCACTTCCTGCAGGACATACAGCAGCTGATAAGTACTGGATGACTTTTAAATAGAAGTAGTTCACAAATCTACATAACTTTCAGACACCAGTTGGTTTGAGAAGAAAAAAGTTTTTGCCAGAGTACCTCTTTAAATTAAATAAAAAAAGTTAATTAGCTTGACAGTGGAAACTTAGACTAGACAGTGTAAAAATGGACCATATTAAGGTCTCGTTCACACCACGTTTTCACTCTTTTCACTCCCTGACAGATACCTTACCATATAGTTATGATGGACGCCACTTTATAATATCTGTTATACTTTTTTGTCCCCCTGGGGGACTTCAAATTAGTATATGGTAAAAAGAAAAGAAAAAAAAACCTTTTTTATTTAAAAAAAATCCTCACCTAATAAAAGTTTAAATAACTCCCCTTTTCCTATTTTATGAATAAAAATAAATATAAAAATAAAAAATAAATAGATAAACACTCTTGGTATTGCTGCTTGTGTATTCTCCCGAACTATTAAATGATCACATTCCTGATCATACACGGTAAACAGCGTAAGCGCCAAAAAAATTGCCTATGTGAAAAATTCACATTCTTGGTCACGTCAAATCCAGAAAAATTGTAATAAAAATCCATTAAAAAACTGCATATACGCAAGCAAGCTACCGTTAAAAAGTATGGATCATGGCGATCAGGGTGAATGAAGTAAACCCCCAACCAATAAAAATAAGACATTGCATTTTATTTTACTTTCACATAGCAAGTAATATTTTTCTGGTTTCACAGCATATTTTACGTAAAAAATAGGAGAAAAAATGTAGATGACAAAATGCAAGTGCAATGGCCTTTTAAACATGAGAAGGAAAAAACCATAGCATGAAAACAAAAATTGGCTCGGTTTTTAAGGGGTTAAGGAAGCTCTACGAGGGCACCGAAACGGATAAGTATACTTTTGTTATTATGTTTCCGCCTGCCTGAGATTTGTCAGTTAACCCCTTCCGGACCGGCCAAATTTTCATTTTGTGTTTTCGTTTTTTCCTCCTTGTGTTCAAAAGGCCATAGCGCTTTCATTTTTTCACCTAGAGACCCACATGAGCTTTTATTTTTTGCGTCACTAATTGTACATTGAAATGGCAGACTTAATTTTTCTATAAAATATATTTTGCAAAACCAGAAAAAAATTATTTGTGCCGTGAAATTGAAAAAAAAAAAAAGGAATTTGTTTTTATTTTGGGGGGCTTTGTATTTGTCATTCGCCCTATGGTAAAACTAACATGTTCAGCATGTTCCTCAAGTCCGATTACAACGATATGTAACTTGTATCACTTTTATTTTATTTGACAGCTTTTAAAAAATTTAAACCTTTTGATCCCTTGCCGCAATATGACGTTCCGGGAACATCATGGGATGCAGGTAGTTCTCGCAAAATGACGTTCCAGGAACGTCATTCTCTCCCTGCCTCCCCCCTCTGTCCCTAACAGCGATCGGGCAGCGGGAGGAGGCTGTGTCAGGCTGTGTGGTTGAGTCAGGTGACGCACTGTGGCTGCATTTGGGGGATTTCTTGAAACACTGGAATAAGGGGAATAAATAGTAAGTGGTATTTCTCAGTTAGTGTTTGCTGTATAAGAGGAAAAAGAAAATTTAAATAGAATATCTGCCAAAGAAAATTAACATTTTAACCCCCCCCCCCCCAAACTTGCTTAAATTTCTGCGAAACACCTAAAGGGTTAAAGGAAAACTCCGGCAAAATTTTTGGCTTATTTAACACACATTACAAAGTTATATAACTTTGTAATGTGGTTAAATACCTGGTCTGGCCCCCTTCCCCCACTTTCCGACCCCCGACCCCCACCCCGGAAGTTAAAGAATGTATACATTACCTATTACGGTCGTCACGGTCCTCTTCTCTGGTGTCGGGTGATGTCAGAGCTGGGGGGTGGTCCGGGTCTTCTTCCTCTTCGGCGTCTTCATTGAGAGTGAATGGGAGAGAAAAGGCTGCTGGTGCACATGTGCACCAGCAGCCTTTTCATTGGCTGGAGCGCATCACATGGCTTCCAGCTTGCTCAGCCCTAATTGGCTGAGCTTGCTGGAAGCCATGTGATGCGCTCCAGCCAATGAAAAGGCTGCCGGTGCGCAAGCGCACTGGCAGCCTTTTCTCTCTCATGGACCCGGAAGCAAGAGACATCGCTGGACGGCGGGCGAATGGAGTGGCGATCGTCACCGGAGGGATGGTGAGTATGGTGTCTGTGGTTTTTTTTTTGGGGGGGGGTCCCGCCGGAGTTGTCCTTTAATAAACTTATGAAATGTTACTTTGACTACTTTGAGGGGTGCAGTTTTTACAGTGGAGGGATTTATGGGGGTAACTAACATACAGGTTCTACAAATCCATTTCAGAACTGAACTGCTCCCTAATAAAATCAGAGCTGAAATTTTCATGAAAATTTGAAAAATCGCTGCAAAATTTCGAAGCCCTCTAACATCCTAACAAGTAAAAGTACGTTCACCAAGTGACGTCACTATAAAGCAGACATGTTGTAGATGTTACAGTAATAATTAGTTCATGTGGCATGACTATCTTTTTTAGGAAAAGAGAATTTTGAATATAAAGAAATGTAAATTTTTCTAATTTTTGCACAAATGTGATTTAAAACCCCCCCAAAAAACTACTGAGTGCATCAACCAAAATACACCACAAACATAAAAGAGTAGAGATGAGCGAACCTCGAGCACGCTCGAGTCCATCCGAACCCGAACTTTTGGCATTTGATTAGCGGTGGCTGCTGAAGTTGGATAAAGCCCTAAAGCTATGTGGAAATCATGGATATAATCATTGGCTGTATCCATGTTTTCCAGACAACCTTAGAGCTTTATCCAAGTTCAGCAGCCCCCACTAATCAAATGCCGAAAGTTCCGGTTCGCTCATCTCTAATAAAGAGGAATATGTCACGAAAAAACAATCTCCGAATAACCACGCTAGTTAAAAGCATCGCAGAGTTATAACTACGTAAAGAGAGACATGTCAGACTTGAAAAATAGGCCCTGGGCATTAAAGAGGATGTACTACCTGGTACATTCTCTTTAACCTGAACCGACGGATCGATCGGCGCCGTCATGGCGAAGCCGGTGCCGCGGTCTGTTTTTCGGACCGCTGCCCGGTTCCCGTGCACGGCGCTTTTCGATCCAGCGGTATCGGCCGGTGCTCAAGCACTGGAGGTAGGCCGGGCCGCCCCCAGTGGGAGGGAATTCCCTCCCCTGTATGACGCGGCTCCATTCATTCTAAGCGAGCCGCGTCATACAGGGGAGGGAATTCCCTCCCACTGGGGGCGGCCTGGCCTACCTCCAGTGCTTGAGCACCGGCCGGTACCGCTGGATCAAACGGCGCCGTACACGGGAACTGGTCCGAAAAACGAACCCCGGCAGCGGCTTCCCCGTGCTGGCGCCCATCGATACGTCGGTTCAGGTTAAAGAGGATGTAGCCTCTTTAACCCTTTGAGGACCAGGCCCAAAATGACCCAGTGGACCGCGCAAATTTTGATCTTAGTGCTTTCGTTTTTCCCTCCTCCCCTTCTAAGAGCTCTAGCACTCTCAGTTTTCTATCTACAAGCCATGTAAGTGCTTGTTTTTTACAGGAATAGTTGTACTGTGTAATGGCGTCTTTCATTTTACCATAACATGTATGATGGAATTCCAAATATATAATTTATGAAGATATAAATAGGTGAAATCGTAAGAAAGAATGCAATATGGTAACGTTTGGGGGGTTCCTGTGTCTACGTAATGCACTATATGGTAACAGCGACATGACACTATTATTCTATAGGTCAGTCCGAACACAACCATATGCAGGTTACACAGATTCTCTAATGTTATATATTTTTTTTTATGAAATCCTTTTTTTTGGCAATTAAATATTAATAAAATGGGCCTATTGTGACGCTTATAACGGTTTTATTTTTTCACCTATGGGGCTGTATGGGGTGTCATGTTTTCCGCCATGATCTCTAGTTTTTATTAATACCATATTTGTGAAGATCGGACGTTTTGATCACTTTTTATAGATTTTTTTAAATATATAATGTAACATAAAATCGGTAATCTGCGCACTTTTTCCCCTCTTTTCGTGTACGCCGTTCACCGATCACAATGACGCTTGTTATATTTTAATAGATCGGACAATTACGCACGCTATGGTATATTATATGTTTATCTATTTATTCATTTTTATATGTTTTATTTATATAATGGGAAAGGGGGGTGATTTAGACTTTTATTGGGGGAGGGGTTTTGGGGCAGTGTGTTAGTGTTTTGAACTTTTTTTTTTTACACTTTTGAAGTCCCTTTGGGGGACTTCTACATACATTGCTTTGATTTATACACTGATCATTGCTATGCCATAGGCATAGCATTGATCAGTGTTATCGGCGATCTGCTCATTGAGCCTGCCTGTGCAGGCTCAGTGTAGCAGATCGCCGATCGGACCGCATGGAGGCAGGTAAGAGACCTCCGGCAGTCCGTTTCAACGATCGGGACCCCCGCAGTCACACTGCGGGGGTCCCGATCGGTAAGTGACAGGGGACTCCCCCTGTCACTTACACTTAAACGCTGCGGTCGCGCCGCGATCGCGGTGTTTAAGGGGTTAATGACACGCGGCAGCGCGATCGCTGCAGCGTGTCATTACCGGTGAGGTCCCGGCTGCTCACTGCAGCCGGCCCCCACCTCCTATGAAGCGCGCTCCGCTCCGGAGCGCGCTTCAGAGCGGGAATAACACCCATGACGTAAGGTTACGTCATGGGTCGTCTGGGGACAGACTTCCATGACGTAACCCTACGTCCAGGGTCGTCTAGGGGTTAAGGCTAAAACAGGCTGAAGTCGTGGAGTCAGAGTTGGAGCTAGTTTTGTCTAGAGTCGGAGTTGGAAAAAATTTTCCGACTCCAGCTTAAAAAAAAAATCCTACAACAATTAAGAATTGAGTTTTGATATGAATTGTATAAGTTTTGCTCATAAATATATATTAGGAGCAACATTGTTATAGGACACTGGCCCTATTAGATCAGGGTGGTCATGGAAAAGTTGTTGTTTACTATTTGGTCGCGCCCCCCCCCCCCCCTCTGAACGCCCCTCCCACATCAGGACATACAATTACACCCTGATGAGGGAAGGGCTTAATGGGACTTCTTTCAAGAAACTTATGTGGCACCTTATACTATTTGCATAGAGTGACTGACAAGTTACCAGCAGTGAGCTAGCATTGCTGGTCACACACACAGCTCTCTGCAAAGTCGCTATAGTAATGTGAGAGGTTTGGCGCTGGTTAGATCTGGTATATGTAGGGTGGGCCCCTAGAATTATATATTATATTAATATTATATCTGACACTGCATGTGCATTGATTACAAAGCGTACCACAGTACACACCCTGCCCTGCATTGTAGCTCTCTTCTCCGTGGGTTGTAAATACGGTACGTGTGGATAGGTGACATGCCATTTATCTGCGTATATTCTACAGAGAAAACACGTCAGGAAACCAGGAGGCTGCAAACTATGCGATAAAACCTGTTTTGTTCCCTCACATGTTGCATTTACACGTAAGTGCATCTGTATGCCGGACCACCTTCACCCGAGGAGGAGGTGGGGGGTGGCACAGCCGGTTGGCACAGCAGCAGCGACCTCGTCCACCACCTCAGTCAGTGTCACGGGCCGGCACGCGCACCGTCACGTGACGCGCGGGGCCTGGAGCGCGCGTGACGTTGGAGGCTGATTAGCGGGGGCGCGCTCAGTGGGTGAGTTCGGGAGCGGAAACTCTGGAGTGACAGAGGCATCACCCGGACGGGCTCGGGGGTGAGGAGCATGGCCTCCTACATGGAGGTGCAGGGGCTGCCGGCGGAGGAGGTGAGGCGGATGGGAGTGGCCCTCCATCAGCAGTGTGTTGGTGACCCGGCTGTCAGTGCTCGGGCGGCCTGTGCGGGGGATGCGGGATGCTGTGCAGGACGCTGGCTGGAGGGGGGTCACCCGCACCACAATGCACACCAGTTGCGGTACCTGAGGGAGTACTGCAGCTATGGGCGCAGTGATGTTACCACAGAGGGGGCGGGCTGCCTGCCGGACCCCACTAAGTTTTGTGCGCACTTTAGGGATGTGACCTGGTGATGCCCTGCCTGGCCTGAGTGCCAGAGGGGGTCATGCTGTGTGTGCCATGCCTGGCCTGAGTGCCAGAGGGGTCATGCTGTGTGTGCCATGCCTGGCCTGAGTGCCAGAGGGGGTCATGCTGTGTGTGTGCCATGCCTGGCCTGAGTGCCAGAGGGGTCATGCTGTGTGTGCCATGCCTGGCCTGAGTGCCAGAGGGGGTCATGCTGTGTGTGCCATGCCTGGCCTGAGTGCCAGAGGGGTCATGCTGTGTGTGCCATGCCTGGCCTGAGTGCCAGAGGGGTCATGCTGTGTGTGCCATGCCTGGCCTGAGTGCCAGAGGGGTCATGCTGTGTGTGCCATGCCTGGCCTGAGTGCCAGAGGGGTCATGCTGTGTGTGCCATGCCTGGCCTGAGTGCCAGAGGGGTCATGCTGTGTGTGCCATGCCTGGCCTGAGTGCCAGAGGGGTCATGCTGTGTGTGCCATGCCTGGCCTGAGTGCCAGAGGGGTCATGCTGTGTGTGCCATGCCTGGCCTGAGTGCCAGAGGGGGTCATGCTGTGTGTGCCATGCCTGGCCTGAGTGCCAGAGGGGGTCATGCTGTGTGTGCCATGCCTGGCCTGAGTGCCAGAGGGGGTCATGCTGTGTGTGCCATGCCTGACCTGAGTGCCAGAGGGGTCATGCTGTGTGTGCCATGCCTGGCCCACTGGCATCACATGACATACACTGAACTCTCTCTGGTGTCCAGTATATCAGTATAATAGGGAGGTGTCCAGTGTATTATATCAGTATAATAGGGAGGTGTCCAGTGTATTATATCAGTATAATAGGGAGGTGTCCAGTATATTATATCAGTATAATAGGGAGGTGTCTAGTGCATTATATTAGTATAATAGGGAGGTGTCCAGTATATTAGTATAATAGGGAGGTGTCCAGTATATCAGTATAATAGGGAGGTGTCCAGTATATTATATCAGTATAATAGGGAGGTGTCCAGTATATTATATCAGTATAATAGGGAGGTGTCTAGTGCATTATATTAGTATAATAGGGAGGTGTCCAGTATATCAGTATAATAGGGAGGTGTCCAGTATATTATATCAGTATAATAGGGAGGTGTCCAATATATTATATCAGTATAATAGGGAGGTGTCCAGTATATTATATCAGTATAATAGGGAGGTGCCCAGTATATTATATCAGTATAATAGGGAGGTGTCCAGTATATTATAATACACTGGACACCTCCCTATTATACTGATATAATATACTGGACACCTCCCTATTATACTGATATAATACACTGGACACCTCCCTATTATACTGATATAATACACTGGACACCTCCCTATTATACTGATATAATATACTGGACACCTCCCTATTATACTGATATAATGCACTGGACACCTCCCTATTATACTGATATAATACACTGGACACCTCCCTATTATACTGATATAATATACTGGGCACCTCCCTATTATACTGATATAATATACTGGACACCTCCCTATTATACTGATATAATATATTGGACACCTCCCTATTATACTGATATAATATACTGGACACCTCCCTATTATACTGATATACTGGACACCTCCCTATTATACTGATATAATATACTGGACACCTCCCTATTATACTGATATAATATATTGGACACCTCCCTATTATACTGATATAATATACTGGACACCTCCCTATTATACTGATATAATGCACTGGACACCTCCCTATTATACTGATATAATATACTGGACACCTCCCTATTATACTGATATAATACACTGGACACCTCCCTATTATACTGATATAATATACTGGACACCTCCCTATTATACTGATATACTGGACACCTCCCTATTATACTGATATAATACACTGGACACCTCCCTATTATACTGATATATCAGTATAATAGGGAGGTGTCCAGTGTATTATATCAGTATAATAGGGAGGTGTCCAGTATATCAGTATAATAGGGAGGTGCCCAGTATATTATATCAGTATAATAGGGAGGTGTCCAGTGTATTATATCAGTATAATAGGGAGGTGTCCAGTATATTATATCAGTATAATAGGGAGGTGTCCAGTATATTATATCAGTATAATAGGGAGGTGTCCAGTGTATTATATCAGTATAATAGGGAGGTGTCCAGTGTATTATATCAGTATAATAGGGAGGTGTCCAGTGTATTATATCAGTATAATAGGGAGGTGTCTAGTGCATTATATTAGTATAATAGGGAGGTGTCCAGTATATCAGTATAATAGGGAGGTGTTCAGTATATTATATCAGTATAATAGGGAGGTGTCCAGTATATTATATCAGTATAATAGGGAGGTGTCCAGTGTATTATATCAGTATAATAGGGAGGTGTCCAGTATATCAGTATAATAGGGAGGTGTCCAGTATAATAGGGAGGTGTCTAGTATATTATATCAGTATAATAGGGAGGTGTCCAGTATATTATATCAGTATAATAGGGAGGTGCCCAGTATATTATATCAGTATAATAGGGAGGTGTCCAGTATATTATATCAGTATAATAGGGAGGTGCCCAGTATATTATATCAGTATAATAGGGAGGTGTCTAGTGCATTATATTAGTATAATAGGGAGGTGTCCAGTATATTAGTATAATAGGGAGGTGTCCAGTATATCAGTATAATAGGGAGGTGTCCAGTGTATTATATCAGTATAATAGGGAGGTGTCCAGTGTATTATATCAGTATAATAGGGAGGTGTCCAGTATATTATATCAGTATAATAGGGAGGTGTCCAGTGTATTATATCAGTATAATAGGGAGGTGTCCAGTGTATTATATCAGTATAATAGGGAGGTGTCTAGTGCATTATATTAGTATAATAGGGAGGTGTCCAGTATATCAGTATAATAGGGAGGTGTCCAGTATAATAGGGAGGTGTCTAGTATATTATATCAGTATAATAGGGAGGTGTCCAGTATATTATATCAGTATAATAGGGAGGTGCCCAGTATATTATATCAGTATAATAGGGAGGTGTTTGCCTTTGATGCCCTATTTCTCTCAGCTCCATAGAGATTAATTTGAACGTTGTACTCCTCTCTATCATTGATGTCTGACCGTGAATTCAGCCATGAGACTGAATATTCTGGTGACAAGTGGCCGTCCCTGCAGCTGCATCCCCAGCAATTATAACTTCTCCTGTATTCTGTAGATAGAGAATAATGCGTGTTGGTGGGACGTGCCTGTCATATTCCAGATCCCTCATACACTGGCTCCAGGACGTGCCTGTCATATTCCAGATCCCTCATACACTGGCTCCAGGACCTAACAGGTGAGGAGAACAGTGCTCTGAGGCTTTTCTTCTGTGCTGGAACAGACCCTGCATAGGGCTATACAATACCGCTGAAGGCTGTGTGCACTGTATACTTGTGACTGCTATTCAGTCATGGGGGAGTGGAGATTACGCCTCCAGTGATGCCGCACCCTCCTTCCATCCAGCCAGTTGTGATTGACAGCCTATGCGCAGGGAGAAGCTATGACTTGGCGGGAGGATGACACTCCCCATGACTGGATAGCAGTCACATGTATACCGCATGCACTGCCTTCAAAGTTATTTATGCTTTCCTCACCGTGCCACAAAATCTTGCAAGTAAACTTAGAGTTGACAGTCTTTAGATTTATTCAACAACTGATAAAACTCAGTGTATCTAGTGCATTTATAGACTATCTAGTCTAAAGGGCCTTTTAGACCAGGAGTCTTGCTAGAACTGCAGTCCGTGTAAAAAGTGTGTAGGGATGAGCTGAGGACCAGGAATCCACAAAAACATCAACTGATAGTGATAAATTTTGCTCAAAAGATACAATCGGCCACACATCTTCCTTTGTAAACAGGGATATGTGTGGCTGGTAAAGAGCTGTCAGTTTCCATATGATCATATACACATACATATCTGTACTGTCAGTATCCATGGCTGCCTGAACAATACAAGAATTGGTCATAAATCCCAGCCCACTCTATTTTTCTGCAAATTAGCCGCTAATCTCATTTCCTTGCGGACGCAAAATTTGGTATCGTAGAAGTTTGCACATAGGAACTTTTAGTATGTCTGGGCCATTGGTTGAATGGAAATCTGCTTCCTTTTTACTAGCAGAAAAGGCTATTTTTGAAAGATGACGGGATTTAGTGATGTGATGTCATTGTGCTTCTACCACAGTGTGTTTATGGGATCCTGCTGAAAAACATAGTTGGTTTGACCAACAGATTCTATGGCTTAGGATCAGGTAGACTGAACAAAAAATAATTTTAACTGTTACACCCGTAGATGACCCATGACCTACAGTTATGTGATGATGTCAATCACCAGACGACCTTTGACGTAACTGTACGTCATGGGTCTCTAAGGTGCTATGAACGGAGCGCACCTCGTAGCAGGTGGGGGCCGGCTGCACTCAGCAGCCGGGCCCTCACCGTTAATGACAGGCTGCACCGATCTCGCTGCATCCTGTCAGTAACCCCTTAAATGCTGCCGCGTCTTCTATTATATGGACTAGGAGAGAGAGGAGCTGCTGCATCTCACACCCATGGCTGACACTAATGCCTATCGGCTACATTTAAAAGCCAACGCCAGGATGTTGGTATATAGTTTGATCAAACCATATTGCCCCATGTACTGCGTGCAGGTCCCCTGGTTCACATGGGTCCCTACACTAAGGCTGCATTCCCACGTTCCGTGATCCTGACGGATCACGGACGTGGAGTGCATGTACCGGAGTCGTCCCTCCCCCCCCCGCGCCCGGACAGCATCTGTAATTAGATGCTGGGAGCGGGGGGAGACTGTATTCATAAGCGCCGCTTATGAATACAGTCTCCCCCGCTCTTAGCATCTAATTACAGATGCTGTCCGGGCGCGGGGGGACTCCGGTACATGCATTCCACGTCCGTGATCCGTCAGGATCACGGAACGTGGGAATGCAGCCTAACTCCACCGTGTCAGTCAGCGACAGCCAAGCCCGCAAGGTATGCACAAACAGGGAAGGGAGGCCATAGAACGGCCCCCCCAAAACCCAGCTGGCACCGCCGGCGGAGAAAGCTGTCACCAACTTAGCAGGATACACCTGTGCTCACATGTCAGTACCTCCTATCTCTCTCATTCTACCTGCAGCAGTAATGGTGAGTACAAGACCATATCCACACTTGTGTTGTTTGGCGGCAAACTTTGGGTTTGGTCCTGTGACATTGGGGTTGCAGGGCCATTCCATGGCCTCCCTTCCCTGTTTGAACACGCTTTGCGGGGTTAGCGGTCGCTGACCCACAGTGTGGAGTTAGTGTAGGGACCCATGTGAAGCAGGAGACCGGCACGTGGTACATGGGGCAATATGGTTTGATCAAATTATATATAAACATCCTGGCGTTGTTTTTTAAATATAGCCGAGTGGCATTAATGTCAGCCATTGTTGTGATGTGCAACAGCTCTTTTCTCTACTTGTCGTCTTCTATTATTGTCCAATCTATTAAAATATAACAATCATCATCCCATACGGCGAAAGAGGGGAAAAAAGTGCCAGGAGTACCGTTTTTTTTGTTACTTAATATATAAAAAAAAATTTATAAAAAGTGATCAAAATGTCTAAGCTGCACAAGTATGGTATTAGTAAAAACTAGAGATTATGGCACAAAAAGTGACACCCCATACAGCCCCAAGGGGGAAAAACTAAAACCCTTATAAGAGTCACAATATGACCATTTTATCAATAATTAATTGCAACAAAAAAAAAGGACTTAATAAAAAAAATATACATTTGAAAATCTGTGTAAACCTGCATATGGTTGTGTTCGGACAGACCTATAGAATAATAGTATAATGTCACTTTTACCATATAGTGCATTACCTAGACACAGGAACCCCCCCCCCCCCCAAAAAAAAAAGTTACTATTATTGCATTCTTTTTGTACGATTTCACCAATTTATATTTTCATAAATAATATATTTGGGGTTCAGTCATACATGTTATGGTAAAATGAAAGACGCCATTACACAGTACAACTATTCCTGTAAAAAACAAGCCCTTGCACAGCCAGAAAACTGAAAGTGCTAGAGCTCTTAGAAGGGGAGGAGGAAAAAACGAAAACACAATAATGAAAATTGGTGCAGTCGACAGGGTCATTTTGGGCCTGGTCCTCTAAGGGTTAAAGAGGCTTTTCCATCACAGGCACTTATAGCAGTGCTTCTCAATTCCAGTCCTCAGGCCTCACCAACAGGTCATGTTTTGAGGATTTCCTTAGTATTTCACAGGCGATATCATTGTACTCAGTGCATCAGGCATTAGCACAGGTGTTCTTTGTATGGGATAGCCTCAAAACATGACCTGTTGGTGAGGACTGGAATTGAGAAGCACTGATTTATAGTGTATTCCAAGGATATGCCATAAATGCCAGACAGATGTGGGCACCACCTGCTACACTCTGCACTCTGATTTTAGCTCTATGAGGTACACAGGGAGCTGCTGTCAGTATATACAATGAGTACACCTACTAATACTTTGTACTGACCTATTTTACTATAAAGTGGCCAACCCCTTTAACTGTTGACGCTGTTAGTTAGGTCAAGGAGACACATGGTATCTTTTATATATCCAGCTGTGCTTCCAGAATGTAGAAACATGTTTTCTTCTATAGTGCAAAGTGTCAGAGAGGCTTTCCCAAGCTCCTGATCTGCAGCAAGCTGTAACACCTCCATACTCCCCCCTCCCATACCTGACCTTGCTTGGAGTTCAGGTTGCAGCAGTTTAGGATCTAGGATTAACCTCTTACACTTTGCACTGAAGACTATTTTTTTTAAGTCAATAATAGCTGGGCAGTGCACCTACCTTTGTACCTTTGGTCTGTAGAAGCATGTGATTCATGCGAAACATGAATTGGTGAGGTGGTTGGTGTCCTCGCTGCTTGCAAGTTTGTCATGCTTTCTGCACGATGAACAATAAAAGGGATACAAGTGGTGAGTGCATTGTCTTTCTACTATTATATACTTGCTTTCATAGACAAGTAGCACCCCACTACGTTCATATTAAAACGCAGCGCTCATCGTGAAAATAGCACTCAGACTTGAGGAAGTGCCAGTACTCTGCCTACATTAGATTATTATTATTTTTTTATGTTTTGAATAAACAACTGGATATATATAACAGGTACCCAGGTCTCCTGATTCTAACAGCATCTAACGGTGTCAGCAATTTGGAACGTGAATAACAGCTGACACCATTCACCGTGTTGTCCCTCTGGTATTCCTCCTGAAAATCTATGAATGAGGCCAGAGTTATACTATAACTTTTGTAGCGCCACCAATTGAGCTGTTGCTGCAGTCCAAAACAAAATAATTAAAGGGGTATTCCCCCCCCCCCCCCCCCCCCCCCCCAAAAAAAAAAAAAATTTTTTGCATTAATATGTTGCCCACCTGTAGCTTTCCATCTTTCCAATATAAAGCTATTATGGATTCTGCACAGTTTTGCTGTTCTCTAGATGCATTCACCTCCACCGAATGCATAGAATCATCAAACCTCAGTCCACACCGACACGCTCCCTGCTCCTGGCCCCTACCCTCCGTGTCGGGATCATGTGTCCTCAGTCTCTTCAATGGGCCAGGTTAGTGCTTCTAACCTAGCACACTGAAGTGATAGAGGACAGTGAGACGCTGACAGCTGCAGCGGTCTGCCTCTCTGACAACAGCCCCCAACCCCCTTGATCTCACCCCACTGTGTATCCCCGTCACCCGGAGCGTACCCACAGTCTTTGCTACCCCCCACCGCAGCATGTATCTCCCCCCCACACAACCCCTTTAGTCATCCCCCACCCAGGAGGCCATTACATTACACAGAACCGGCATGGAGCGGTGCTGCTGTCCTGGGAACCACCCCTCACTGCCCGGAGCGCATCCTCCTCAGCCCGCAACTCCGTTCGCCCCATCTCGTCTCTCGTCACTCGCCATGTGTCTCTCACCCTATTTGCTATTTGCCCATGGGGTTCAACCCCGGTCCCATGTACCATTATGTTTTTATGTATTGTGTATCAAAACATGTAGTCCTTGTACCACTTCATTATACTTACTTCCATAGACTCCTAGATAAAGGTGCCTTCACCAAAACGTCGGATTCTGTCTGTGTTGTACCACGATTTTACAATAAATGATGCACTAAAGCACTTGCATTTGAATACTCCAGACTATCTTGTCTTCTATTCTCATAAAGTGTACCAGTGGATTACTGTCTATACTAGATATACTCATTTCCACCGGGAATATACTACTGAGTGATACTCCTTCCTTCTATGATTGTATGCTTCCCATACTTATTAGCTGCTTTATGTCTTGCAGGAAATGTTTTATTTTCAGTCTGACACACGATAATCGTTCTGTGTAATTGCAGGCAACGATCGAAAAATCATTCCTATGTCGTTGATTTAGATCTGAACCTAAAATTATCCTTAATCGTTTGCTGTAATTCCACATTCGTTTGCTCATTTTTCCGCATTTTTTCACTAATTGTTCAGTGTATCAGCACATTGTCCATTGTTTCGCTAGGATCAGAATGAATTAATGATCGTAGTAACGATCGTAACTAGTGATTATCGTTCTGTGTAATTTGGTGAACGATTTCAGGTTAATGATAAACACTCTGGTTTGTGATCGTTTATCGTTAGTCGTTAAAAATCGCTTAAAGGGGTTGTCCGGCGATAAAAAATTATTCACAGAATAACACGTATTACAAAGTTATACAACTTTGTAATGTATGTTATGTCTGTGAATGGCCCCCTTCCCCGTGTCCCACCACCCCCACCCATGTACCCGGAAGTGTGGTGCGCTATACATTACCTGTCGCGTGCCGACCACGGTCTCCGATCGTCAGCAGTGACGTCTTCTTCGGGAGCTTGGCGGATCTTCCTGAGTGCCGGCCGCCCTCTGCAGCGTCATCTGAAGCTCAGCCGCGATTGGCTGAGCATAACTGTGCTCAGCCAATCGCAGCTGATGACGTGGCCGCGTCATCAGCCGCTCAGCCGCGATTGGCTGAGCACAGTTATGCTCAGCCAATCGCGGCTGAGCTTCGGATGACGCTGCAGAGGGCGGCCGGCACTCGGGAAGATCCGCCAAGCTCCCGAAGAAGACGTCACTGCTGACGATCGGAGACCGTGGGCGACACGATATGCGGTGAGTATAATGCACCACACTTCCGGGTCTAGCGTGGGTGGGGGGAAACATGGGGAAGGGGGCCATTCACAGACATAACATACATTACAAAGTTGTATAACTTTGTAATGTGTGTTATTCTGTGAATAATTTTTTATCGCCGGACAACCCCTTTAATGTAATAGGACCCTTAGTCTCGGTTTTATATGAATCCTCTTAGAAAACCTCTCTTGCTCTGGACAGTTCCTGTCTCGGCCAGAGATGTCAGGAGAGAGCACTGTGTCAGGGTGGGTTCATACTACAGAATTCTTGCAGACAATGTCCGCGGAATTCCGTCGGCCGCGCGCCTTTCCACCGGCTCCATAGACACCATTCTATGGGCCGGTGTATTCCGCTATCCGACGAAAGAAGACTGAAAATAAAACATTTCCTGCATGACATACAGCAGCTGATAAGTATGGGAAGACTTGAGATTTTTTTATTGAAGTAAATTACAAATCTATATAACTTTCTGACACCAGTTGATTTGAAAGAAAAAGATTTTCACTGGACAACCCCTTCAAATTCTTTGAAGAGTAGTGGCATAACAGTACCATCGGGTTACACTTTTATGTCAAATAAAGTACACCATGGGCATTTTGTATGTCAGGAGGAAAGCCTTATTCCAGTTTTGTCAATAAGTGAGACCTTTTCTTCTGCTTCTCAGGCCACCCGAAAACCTGGGGGAGGAGGGGATTCTTGTTCTGCAGGAAAGACCATGGACTGCATGAGGGAGAGTAAATGCCCTGGGGAAGAGGATTGCAGTAACAGGGTCTCAAATGGAGTCAGGGAGGAGGGGCTTCTTGTTCTGCAGGGAAAATCATGGACTTTGTAAGGGAGAGCAAATGCCCGGGGAAGAGGATTGCAGTAAGAGGGTCTCAAATGGAGTCAGGGAGGAGGGGCTTCTTGTTCTGCAGGGAAAAACATGGACTTTATAAGGGAGAGCAAATGCCCGGGGAAGAGGATTGCAGTAAGAGGGTCTCAAATGGAGTCAGGGACCTCCCTAAGAGCTTAGGTGATGCTCTAGAGTCTAATAGTGCGTTTACACAGAGATTTATATTTATCTGAAAGATTTTTTTTATTGATTTATTTTTTTTTTTTTTCCCCAAACAGAATTTTTATTAAAAAGGTCAGACAAGTACAAAGCATGTAACAAGTAGGAACACGCAGGTCCCAGTCAAGATAGAAATTCAGAAAAAACATTGAAGGTGACTTCATTTTCAAATTTTATGCTATAATGAAGTATTATTACAAATACTTTAAATTGCTGGAGACCTGGTATGCTCCAATTATTATAGACTGAGGTGACCTTAAGAAATAAAACTATAAAGTATAACTAAAAACAGATTAAAATTTGTAACAAGGAAGGTACCACAAATCACTACAGTTCTTGTTGCATTTATATGACTACATAGAATACAAAAGGTAAGGAATTACAAGCAGTCTCTCAATACAATATGACATATAGTCTAAGTAGGTGGGGAAATTAGCAAATACTTTTTGTAGAAAGCTTTCCAGGGTTCCCATAGACTGATGAATTTTTTTTTGGAGTACCAGACTCCCAGCTACATAACTCCTTAAGTCGTGCTATCTGCTGGACTATCTGAAAGATTTTTTTTTAAGCCAAACCCAGGAGTGGATTTGAAAAGAGAAGAAGTCTCTGACCTGTTCCCTGTTTATAGTCTGTTCCTGGCTTTGGCTTCAAAAATCCGTCAGATAAATCTATCTGTAAATGCACCATAAGGCCGTGTTCACATGGTGCAAGACAACGGCCGTTCTGTGACTGCAGTACAAGCCGGGATGATCGTCTTCATTTCTGATGCGCCCGCATGCAACAATCACTGCAGGGCCACCCAGGAAAAGTGGCTTCCCTAGGGGCTGGTTCAAAGACACGGTTGTCAAAAAATGCTGTCATAGTACCAGGGTTTGAGGACAGAAGGCGAGATTTAAAGGTGTACTCTGTAGACTTTTTTGGTTAATACTTTGGTTTAATAAAGTTATTTTACTTTGCATATAACTTCATTATGTATTCTTTTTTCTTTACCACTCACCCACCCCTCTACTGCCATCAAACAACCAGTCAATCTGTTTTCACCCAAACCCAGGGAGAGAGAAAACCAATCAACAATAAACAGACAAAAATGGGCCAAATAATTGTATTGCATATGACAGGTGACCAGTAATGGTCGTGTCCCTTTAACTGCTGCTGATCTTATCACCTGGTCAGGAGTTTGGGGCCTGGAGTCTGGATGTTCATGTTTCTGTGTGTCCTTGCTTATTATGTTGCTGTTTACACTAGCTCTACTTATATCATGTGTAAGTCATGGGAAGAACATCCCCATATCTAAAATAAATTTGAAACTTATATAATGTAACTTGATGAAGGCTCCACTTCCTGAGTGTTTGGGGAGGATTGGTTTGAATTGGCCATTGGATTTGATTTGGATCTGAGTCATACACAGTGCACTTTGCATACAGCATTGCCACTTACTTCTGGGCAGCTGCACATTCTGTGGTTTTTCTGTGATTTTAAAAAGTCGGGAAGTCCATGCTAGTAACATGATAGGTATGGGTAGACAGTCTAGCTGCTTACCCTTTGGACCCAAGAATATCACTGCCTTTGGGTACATTACACAAGTTATCAATCACTGCCTTATTGTGTGTGTGTGTTCATATATGTGTGTATTTAGGCTTATATCTACTTCAGAATCAGCTGTGTAACATATTTTTATCATTTACACCAGTATGCACCATAGTGCTATTTGTGCCATATATGTCACTTTACAAAAGTGGGTGCAGCTCGCTGCCTGGCGGGGCATGTAAGTTGCATCTCTGTCACTTATCATGCTAAGGCTGCATTCACACATATGTATTGCTGTCTGTAGCCGTGGCCCTGCTTTTACAGAAAGAACATGGATGTTGTGCATCCGTAAATGCCCACATTTGAACTCACCCATTTATTACAAATAGGTGATCTGTGCCGTACAATGGCATGGCATGTGGCATGGATCATGGCCTCAACAAAGATCCTTAACACACAATGGGTCAGAATTTAGTCCACATTTGTAGGTCTCCTAAAGCGGACAGAATAAGGTCATAATGTTAGACGCTTAAAAGGGAATCCCTTTCCTAACTGCTGAGACTGTTCTAAAGCTGTTAATTTAAGGAGACACATTGTACTTTTCATATATTCAGCTGTGCTTCAAGGAAATGTAGAAATGCTTGTATTTTCTGGTACAAGGAGTCAGAGGCTAATTTGCGTATTTTTGTACAATTTCTTCAAAACCGATGGGATCAGCAGGTATGACAAACCTGCTGATATTTTTGTACCTTTAATGACTGATATATTGTAATAATTTCGTCATATGGGGAAGTACCTTTGTACCCAACCACTGTCCCAACATTTTCTCCCTTACACCGTAATGAAAGTGTATGTAATTACTTCCAGCATGCACCACTACTGTACTACCTGTATGTTTCATCATGTTTAGTCAGTACAGTACATTAAAGGGAACCTGTCACCAGGGACGCTGGCACAGAGCTCGCCCGACCCCCAGTGCAGTCCCCGGATACTTACCCTTTCCGGCGAGTCCCGCTCCTGGAGCTGGTCCCGGGACGAAGATATCAGCGGTTGAAGCCGCGTGCGCGCGCGCCGCACAGATAAGTCCGATGCCCATAGAGAATGACGACTCCCTTCATTCTCTATTGGCGTCGGATTCATCTCTGCAGCATGCGCAAGCAGCTTCAGCCGCTGATATCTACTGCACTGGGGGGTCGGGCGAGCTCTGTGCCCGCGTCCCCAGTAACAGGTTCCCTTTAAAAATAAGTGTACACAAGGACTGTCAAACCCCATTCATTATAGTGCAGGCGCATTGGCATTACTAGGCGGAGTTGGCCAGTAAAGTATTTAGGGAGGACTGGAGGAAAGGCTCATGCAGGTGGAAAATAGGGGAAACACAAAGCAGCACAGCCACACATTGACACCTCCTCCACTATGTCAGTGTCACTGTGAGATCTGTGGTGTGTTGCAGCAGGGGTTTACTCAAGACTGTACGGGTATGTGCACAATACGGAATTCTGCTTGAAATTCTGCCTCTCCCATTGATTCAGTGGGATTTCTCAAGAGCAATCTGCATTCCACCCAAAAATTGACCTGTTTGAAGCTAAATTACCTTGAAAATCTTAAGAACTGAATTGAGCTTGAGCAGTTTGAGGTACTGCTGTAGTTTATTGTACTGTGACATGTTGGGAACTTATCCTTTGCATGTCTTTAATGTAGATGCTGGCTAAAAATTATGCATATAGGTGGTTGTCTAGCATTTCACAATCTGTTTAGAGTGTACTGCATGAACCGTATACCTTCAGGAAAGAGAATGGCCTTAGATTACATTGTGGTGTTGGAGACAAAAAGTTGAAGCCTACAGTTTGCGGTAAAGCTTTTTCAGATTGGTGTGCAACTGTTCCTGCCGCCAAAAGGTTTGGTAAGCGTGTACTCATCCACATCAGCTGAGATCTGTACACAACCCCTGTTCTGATTCCATAGGTATGGTTAAATGAAAAGGTTGATTCGTTTGGGACATGGACAAGCCTTTTCCATTCTGTTGGGTGAATGGTACTCTATGTATATGTTTAAAGGGAATGTGTCAGCACCTTTTCTTGGTCTGAGGTGCTGACAGTGTGAGGAAGGTCTGTGTGTTGTAGTGGCGTCTCATACCTCTGTTTTTCCAATCGGTCCTGTACTTTCTGTAATTCATCTTTATAACTTTCAAAGAGGGGGATTGGTGATGGCTTCGTGCCGCACTTCGGCCCGCCTCACCACTCTCCCTCCCAGCTTGTATTGAATATTTATGGAGCCGGTCCCCCGGCCTCCTGGCGTCGTCATCTTCCTTGTTCTGTGAAATCTCCAGCGGCGATTAGCGCATGCGTCGTGGCGCATTGGAGCGGCCCGGCGCACTGAGGGCAGAAGCCTATGCCCTCAATAGCTTCGCTCAGTGCCGGTCCGACGCACTGCGGCGCATGTGCGAATCGCATCGGAAGCGTGCGCGCACCTCACAGAACAAGGAAGATACTGATGACGATGCCAGGAGGCCGGGGGACCGGCTCCATGAATATTCAATACAAGCTGGGAGGGGGAGTGGTGAGCGGGCCTAAGTGCGTCACAAAGCCATCACCACTCCCCCTCTGACAGTTATGAAGATGAATTACAGAAAGTACAGGACCGATCGGAAAAACAGAGGTATGAGACGCCACTACAACACACAGACCTTCCTCACACTGTCAGCACCTTAGACCAAGAAAAAGGTACTGACACATTCCCTTTAATCCACAATCCACAGGTGATAAAAACAACTTTTTACCAGAACAAGGACCATGAGGTGTGATTATAAAATAAGTAATGAAAGCTGTAACATTTACCCTTTACACCTGTGGAGAGCAGTCAAAATGCAAATAGGGGGTGACAGTGTCACTTTAATGTGTATCATGAGAGCTTTCTTGGCATAAATGTCAAGTGTGCAACACAAAATATTGCGAACAAAGTAACAGACTCAAGAAGTTGGCGCATAGACTGAGCAGTTACTTGGCTGGTATAGTTATACAGTGTGGTGTGGAAGATGCTTTTACTCTAAACTTTCAAGGGACAGATATAACCATGGCACTGATTTTGTAATGACACCACCTTTACTTTCTTCATGAATGCATTGAAAGGTGTAAGGCACGGGACTCGCAGCACACAGGTTTAGCCTGCTGAACCTGTGTAATTCTAGACCAGCGGACGTGTAAGTATTCATGAAGGGAATAAAGGCTTTTGTATTCTAAACTTGCGATGAGTTCCATATACAGTAGTTATTTCTATTACTGGGATGATGTGAACAAGGCAAAAGATACAGTTCAGCCCTGTTTATGATGTGAACAGTGAAACAAATGCTCGGACATATCCATGTAAAGTCACTGGCTTTTATTGCAGTGAAATTCATTTGTGAAATGTTTTTTTTTTTTTCTCACTGGCTTCTCTGTAAGTTCCTGTTTCCATTGTTTTAGTGTCATACTGTGCATAGTACAATGACTACATGGTAGCTTGCACCATGACTTCCCCACACTTTGTGCTTATGTGCACTTTGTATGTGAAATTCTGTACCACTCTCACATGTTACACTGAAATCTAGCCACAACGCTTTTGTGCAAATGATTTTGCAAAGGCTGCACTTTTCAGGGAAAAATAATTTCTCTTTAGAGGAGTAAAAAGCTGCTGTGCTACCTCTGTTAGGAAAAAGCTGCTGTGCTACCTCTGTTAGGAAAAAGCTGCTGTGCTACCTCTGTTGGGGAAAAAGCTGCTGTGCTACCTCTGATGGGGAAAAAGCTGCTGCGCTACCTCTTTTAGGGATGATGCAACCTTTTGTTATCTGGGTGACAATTTATTAGAATGGATGCTATGTAATTATTTTCCTTGAAGCAGGACTTGATGGCCATACAAGGCAGTCTAGGCTCTGTTTTTCACCCCTTAAAGGGAACCTGTCAATGTTGTCTAATCTATCACAATCTTATTATAGAGCAGGAAGAGCTGAGCAGATTATATATATATATATATATATATATATATATATATATATATATATATATATATATATATATAAATAATCTATCAATCTCTTTGTTGGAGAAGAATCAGTATAAGGGTACAAACACACACACCAGATACGCAGCAGATTTGATGCTGTGTTCAGTTATTTAGATCTAATCTGCTGCGTATCGCAGCAGTAAATACACTGCGTATACGGTGTGTGTGTTTATACCCTAAGGGTATAAACCCACACACCATATACACAGTGTATTTACTGCTGCGATACGCAGCAAATACGCAGCAGATTAGATCTAAATAACTGAACACAGCATCAAATCTAAACCATCAAATCTGCTGCGTATTTGTTGCGTATCTGCTGCGTATACGGTGTGTGGGTTTGTACCCTAATGGAACATGTTGATAGAAATCCCTGATCATTCCGTGATAAGAGGTACAGTGGGCGGTGTCACTCAATGGACTGGACTCTTCAGCATAGAATGGAAACATCAGAGATTTCAATCAATAAATGACATGTTATACTGAATCTATTCCCATAAACATATATATCAGTCCACTCAGCTCCTTCTGCACTGTAACATGATGCTGATAGCTTAGGTAACATTTTCATGGTCACCGGTTCCCTTTAAGGGGTTTTCTCATATTAACAGCATAGGAATAACTATTAGATTGTGGGGAAACTGAGTCTCCCGTTCTGATGGAGCAGTGGGGTTCTGACTCATTCTCTGGTTGCCTGGGGATTGGGGAAAAAAATTTTAAGTTGGGAGAACCCCTTTAAATTGCTTTGTGACGAGTAGCATTCATTGACACTGTCTGTTTGTAGAACTGCTGATGTGGCAATGGACTGAAAGAGCTGGGTTGAAGGTGGATAGGAGAAGGAACATAGTAGAAAGAAGATGTGGTTAAGCCCAGATTAAAAATGAAATAATCCTCAGAAAAACCTTGCTATTTCTATTTATGCATCAAGTAAATTTAGTTGGTGTATAAATGTAGTGTTCTAAAGTTTGTTTTATTTTTTATTTTTATTTTTTATAGTTGCATAACTAATGTTAGCATTAAGGATTGGTAAAATTCTATTCCTTATAAGTTCCAGCAGTCATAAGTCATTGTTTTCTTAGGCCACATTTACACTACAAATTTTTCCAATAAACGTTCGTTTTGCAGATTGCAACAACGGCTGCTGTATATTGACAGTGTGAAATCACACTAGTGTGTATGGAACAACGGCTGCACAAAATAATTGGCAGGTCGGTTTTGTGTGGCTGCTTTTCAGTGAACAGTGGCCGTACAAGATAACCTGTACTCAGTGTAAAGTATGGCTCCTGGCCGTACTTTGCATTGTGGTCTATGACAAATTAGAGCGCAGCAACACCCGAATGTGCCTGCATTCCAATTTAAATTAAGCGATGTTCACCCGGACGATACTGTAGTATTGATCAGTTGATCATCTGACACATCAGCCATTGTTTGACACATGAAACACCGGCCGTGTCAAACAACCGATGTTCATACAGCATGTGAACGTGGCCTAAAGTGTTAATGTTGATTCATAAAAACTTTTCGTAGAAAGACTGTGGAGGCCAACTCCTGCAATGAGAAGAGAACTGAGTGCTTCTCCTTGGTCGTTCTAGAGACCAGCAGGGGTCTCGGTACTCAGACCCTAACCAATTAAAACTTTTCTCCATGCCATGTCCACTTTTTTTTAGAATTGATAGTCGTGTGTGGCTGTATGAGATCTTGTGTGTTTTGCAGGAAACCTTGTAGTTTTTGTAGCATCCATTTTGTGCACCGGTTATTGTACTGAATAGCTTTTAGTATTTTCTTTTTTGGGGTAAAGGGAAGCAAAAACAAAACATCTTCATGTTGTCCTCCTTCTGTGGGTCAGTACAAATGCAATGATACCAAATATGTATAGTGTCTCTGCGTTCCAAGAGGTTAATTGTTTCATCCGCGGAGCAATATAAGGGTCTTTTTGGAGTGAGAGGGAGAAGTTGTTACCTTTTATTGGTACTATTGGTACTTGGGGCACTTAGAATTTCCTAATTGTTTTACAGTGTTTATGATGAGATTTTAGTGGCATACTTACTTTTTGCCACAATCGTGGGTATACCATATAGCTAGAATAAATACTTGGAACCACTGTTCAAGTTTTTTTTTTTTTTTTTCCCCCCCTCAAAATTCTTTCCATTAATTATTGTTGGAGTCCTTCTAGGGCAGTGCTTCTCAATTCCAGTTCTCAGGCCTCACCAACAGGTCATGTTTTGAGGCTATTCCATACAAAGGACACCTGTGCTAATACCTGATGCACCGAGTATAATTATATCACCTGTGAAATACTAAGGAAATCCTCAAAACATGAACTGTTGGTGAGGCCTGAGGACTGGAATTGAGAAGCACTGCTCTAGGGGACATCTCTGTGCTTTCCTCAGATTCTTTTCATAATGCTTTGGTATACTCAGACCCCAGTTGCAGTTTCTTGTGGCCCCCATGTGAATGAAGTAGCAGTACTGCTCTTTCTAAACCACCCCTCTGTTCATATGGGGGCAAAAGATTGATGGGGTTTCCAATAGACCGATCCCATTGATCAGATGCTTACCTCCCCTTGTGGGAATAAATGATAGTTTAATCTTGGGGTTACCCATTTAAGGAATGAATAACAGATTACGGATACAGTAAGAAGCACATCATAAACCACAGCTCAAAAACAGATACTCAAATATAAATCAAGTATATGCAATCTCCAACGTTTATCAGGCCGTTAATTATAACTACCGACTGGAGTAAGGCTAGATTGACACTATCTTTTTGCAATCCGTTTTTTATAAAAAAAAACAAAAAAAGAAACGGATGCAGCTGCGTGCAACGGATGCAACCATTTTTACATTGACTTCCATTATAAAAATAATAATTAAAAAATCCTTTTTTTTTTTTAATAATGGAAATCAATGGAAAAACAGACACAACTGCATCCGTTTTTCATTGTTTTTTTATTTTTTTGCAAAAACGGATGAAAAAAAGATTGCAAAAACGTAGTGTGAACCCAGCCTTAGGGTACAAACACACACCCCGTATATGCAGCAGATACGCAGCAGATCTGCAGCAGATTTGGTGGTGCAGATTTGATGCTGTGTTAAGTTATTTAGATCTAATCTGCTGCGTATTTGCTGCGTATCGCAGCAGTAAATACGCTGCGTATACGGTGTGTGTGTTTGTACCCTTAGGGTCCATTTACACAGAAAGATAATTTGACAGATTATCTGCCAAAGATTTGAAGCCAAAGCCAGGAATTGATTTGAAAGAGGAGAAATCTCAGGCTTTGCTTTATGACCTGATCTGTTTATGGTCTGTTTCTGGCTTTGGCTTCAAATCTTTGGCAGATAATCTGTCAAATAATCTTTCTGTATGGACACTAAAGGTTGGAATGAACTCCACTCCTCACCTGATACTAAATGATAGTTTAGTATATAATATGTGCATCATATAACCGCATAATAATTCACAATGATCGCACAGTAGTTCTAATGGAAGGGATTTATGAGCTCCCATAAATCATAATTGGTAAAAACTATGAGCAACTAGTAGTGCAGCAATGAATGTGTTAAACATTGGTGTTGTACATTTTGGATGTATGCTTGATAAAGACCCCTGCATGGATTTTACTGTAGCTGCTTTGTGTTTAATAATTTTGTTTAAAAGAGTGACAAGTGAAGAAGCCAGGATAGTGGCAAGTCTGGGTCATAAGCAAACATATAACATATGAAGAGATGGTGGAGCAAGGAACAAGTACCAATCCGTGATCAGCATTGGTCCTAATATCCCCCTGATGGTTTAACCTGTGTGTGTGGTGTCATGATGTCATACGTAAAGGACAATGTGCTCTGTTGTATCAGGTGTACTGCTCTGAAATGATTTAACCATTAGACTGGATGTGGATGTCAGAGGATACCATGCAGAATGGCAACAAAAAGTGTAACTGCTGGAACAGACTGGGAAGGAATACGCCCAGGGCTTTTGCCGAAAAGACATTAGTAATCTAAACAGGTTAGAATCCTGAAAGGGAAGGAAGAAACTATTTTCTTACATTCTCTGTTGATTTAAGTCCTAGTTTGTTGTAATTTCTGTGACTATGTAATAGACACACTATGCAGTCTCCTATACTGGAGGTCAGACATACTCTGTAGTACTCAGTCCCGTCAGCTGAATTCTGTTGTACTCGGGAAGCAGAGTAATGCTGCGTTTACACGAAGCGACAATTCGCCTAATCGATCGTTTAACGATTTTGCAGCAACTATTTGGTTTTTATAACAATCATCAGCGTTTATATGAATAAATCGTTAGAAAATTTGTAAGATATTGACTTAGATAATACCGTACCCTCATTACTGAAAAAGAAGTGAGCTTGCACTAGGATCACAACCTGGATTATAAGAAGTTGTATATAGCAAACAAATACACTGATCTACAAGACTTGACATGAGCTAGTTGCAGAAACCTGGCATGGGTCCCTCTTTATCTGTGGCCGGGGTCGTGCTGAGGGGTTGGCGCTTTGCATACCGGGCAATGCAGTAAATTCCAGCCATGCCTGGAATGCAGGACAGGTAGAAAAGTATTACACAATAACTGGTCTGGAATTGTGAAGAGGACCAGATGACAAACAAGGCAGCAAAACCATAGGAGATAACACAGTAAATATATTAGTGTATGTGGGGCTGTAGTCACAGCCACAGTTACCTCAGCCCTGAAGCAGCATGATCCGTGCAGAGAGGTGATATTCGGCTGTGTAGCTCTAACCTAAACCACTGCCACCAGTGCATGTATGACAATGAAGGATTTCCCTCCATACCTGGAAAAGCTGTATCTGTGGCTCTATCCCAGCTACAGATATAAAACATTTTTCATAAATTTTCAAGGCATGGATGGAAATCTTTTATTTTATTACTTGCACTTGATGGGTGAT
Source organism: Dendropsophus ebraccatus (assembly GCF_027789765.1). Classification (NCBI taxonomy): domain Eukaryota; kingdom Metazoa; phylum Chordata; class Amphibia; order Anura; family Hylidae; genus Dendropsophus; species Dendropsophus ebraccatus. Next base: position 156,596,675 of record NC_091454.1, read on the forward strand.
TGACAGGGCATATTTTAGGCCACAGATTCACTTTAAGAACCCCGTTTGATGTACTGTGTCCATAAGTCTGTTTTCCTTGTGCTATAGCGGAGGTCGCAAATGGCGATGGTGTACTGCTGATTTACTGTGGTACCTGCTGGGAAGATGCTGTATTAAATCTTAATAATACAGCAGCACAGCTAGATGTTACCAGTAATATGCCAGCAAAATTGCGTATAATATTTTATTGTTCTATTAGTAGTGCTAATATGGCAGCACAGTGAGTTAATAGTATGTTATTAGTAGTATATATTATATGGATTTTTTTATCTGTTTTGACTGCTGAGGCAGGCTCTCTGCTGGTGCATTATATAGGGTCATATTGTGGCTGATTTTATATGGGACAGTCTCCTTGGCTTGTTTAGGGAGACCCTGGAGGAGTTTTATTTGATGCTAACATATACATTTTACACAGCAGTAGCCTCAAATTTAAATGATTAATTAAATAAGATTTTTTTTTTCTGTTATGCCATGCTTTAAAACAAAGCTATACAGTGAGTGGTGCCTTGGATTACGAGCATAATCCGTTCCGGGACCGTGCTTGTAATCCAAATCCACTCTTAAACCAAAGCAAATTTTCCCATAAGAAACCACTGATATGCAGACAATTGGTTCCACACCCCAAAAATGATTTTTTTTTAAATTCTGAATAACATGTAGAACAGATGAAACAATGAGAAACAGCTGAATCTGTGATATTTTAAGTTACTGTACAGTATAGCAATCAGCATGTGGAGTATAATATATAGTAAGTGCATAAACCTGACAACACAGCAGCAGTTTGTAAATACAGGATGGAACTGCAGATCCTCATAATGCAGTAGCGTAGTACAACAGGCTAGTATAGAGAAGCATGGATGCTGTCAGAGGTCTGTGTGGTCACATGACCGCAATGGGGAAGGGGTGTGTGTTCATCATAGACCAATCAGGACTGACAGACTCCAGGGAGAGAGGGGTTACAGCTATGGAGAGATTACCTCCACAGTCCTGTCCCCTGATGCAAGCCCCAGCCTGAAGTGTATCTTCTATGATTTGGAGGGTGAGCGGGACCGGAGCCGGGAGCCTCACTGCAGCCGCGCTGCCGAGCAGGTACTTTATGCTCTCGGCGGCGGGCTGCTGGATGGGGCTGCGGACAGCGAGGGGTTAAAGCACATATTCACAGCGGGATGTTAATCCCGCTGCGAATATGTGCTATCATAGGGGTGAATGGTACCGGATCCGCAGCGGTTCTCGCTTCGAATCCACAGAAGTGAGATCCGCTGTGGATCCGGTAGGTGTGAAGGCACCCTTAAAACAAGTTACTCTTAATCCAAGGTACCACTGTACTTGTATCCAGCTCCAGTCTAGTGTTTGTTTTCTGGGGGATTTTACTTTCAGATTTATTTATTTACTTATTTTTTTGCTGTTGCTGTGTATATTATAGCATATTTTTCCAAGATGAAAAATATGGCATGCAGAACCAGCCTAATACACTGGTAAACTTCTGTGGCATGTCATGACCTGCATCATGGTGTTAATACCTTTTGTATATAGATGTAAAAGGGCTCAGCCGGCAAAATCTGGTTAGGTTATTTATCTGTAGCCATCGGATTACTTCACAAGTTATCAGCTCAGTTCTATGTGGAAAGAGTGTAAACTCCTCCATATTACTCCATCGAGAAAACTCCTGCCACAGAGTTCAGGAACTTGTAGGGGGCAGTGACAAAGAATACAACGTTCTAAAATGGCTTTGTATACACAGACCCTTCCTGTATTATATAGCTGAATGTGCCTGAGCCTCCTCTTTTGCAGCATCTTCTCTTACCATGAACAAAAAGATGTGTGTGTCGTAAGATCATAGATGGGCGAAGCCCAAGCCGAGCATGGGTGTGGGGTCAAACTGCAGCTGTCAACAATGATCATACCATTTAGATGGTCTTACGTCATGTCGTCTCAACGTAATGGCAGCCCGAGGCTATTGCTAGGTCTCGGTGGCTGCTGTAACTCTGCTATTGATATGGCCTGCCTGTACCAGTGAAGATCTATGAGATTACATAGATTGCTGTACATATGTTCTGCATTGATTTGTATAAAGAATCTGGTTCAATAGTCTTTATAAAATTTTCAAGAATTTAGTAAGTAAGTATATATACTCATGAGAGAACGATAGAAAGATATCATAAAACAGACCACCTTAACCTGGCGAGGAAAATTTGTATAAAGAATCAAATCATTGCTCATACATGTTGTATGAGGAGACTTAAAAAAGCCCATAAAAATAGTTCTTAATGGTGCGTTCACACCTACAGGATCTGCAGCTGATTTTCTGCAGCAGATTTCATTTAAATAACTGAACACAGCATCAAATCTGCTGCAGATCCTGTAGGTGTGAACGCACCCTAAAAATATATTTATAAACATAAGCACAAAAAGAGCTAAAGTTCAAAATTACTGCCTTTTAGTCATATCAAATATATCAAAAGTCATAAAAAATGTAATAAGTGATAAATAAATATAAAAATTGAACTAATTAAAAACTACAAATTGCGGCACAAAAAGAGATGAGCCCTCACACAGCCCTGCAGACTGGAAAGGAAAAATGTATTGGATCAGAAAAGGGAAATATTAAGCTACATACATTGAGTATTGTAATTGTATTGACCTGAAAATATTAATAACCTGTCAGTTCTGCTGCACAGTGAACGCAAAAAATTGTGTGAACAAATTCTTCTGGTAATTCCCCTATAGTGTTTAGACCACGACCAATGAGGAGAAGCAGCGGGAAGATGACAGCGCTAAAGTGCGTTCCTTTCACCGCTCTGTGTGGGTGAGATGGTCCCATACATGTACATTTTTTGAACAACTAGGTCATGTGACACAGAGAATTGTCATTGATGAGTCCACACGAAATCTCGGCACCAATTCCATAGTGCGAACGGGCCCTAAGCCTGGCCACATCTGTCATAAGAAGAATGAAGAAAGAACGCTACAGAACAAAAATCATCTGCTTATTATTAGGTGGCTTGGCCAGAATAAAAACTGCAAGACAGACCTATTCTGACACACAGATATTAAAAATATATAAGTAAACTTTACAAAAAAATTACAATTGCATGATGTAATTCAGTATGGTTTTACCTGTTATGACTTGTAAAAACATCTAAAATGCCATTATTGCTATTAGAATAGAACACAGTTGGCTTTTTTTAGGTGGTTGGTTATAACTGGTTTCTGCTGATTTGAGCTAGGTTATGATTGTGTCAGGTGAGTAATTTCAGATGTCATAGCACAATCCTGAATGCACGTGTTTGTAGCTGTGAAACACACAAAGTATACCAATCACTACAAAACTGCAGATTTTTAGGTAAATAAAAGCCTTTATTGATAATAACATTTAATAAACAGGTGCAATAGTAACATCAAATCAACATCAAATGATACATGAAAGATATGGATATATAATAAGGATTGAGAGACAATAAAAGAAGAGCAATATTGACAAACGGCGGAAACAGAGTCAGAGTGATTGGAGTCTGAGCTAGTTTTGGGTGGAGTAGGAGTGGAAAAAAAATGTACCGACTCCAGCTTTAAAAAAAAAAAAAAAAAAAAAAAAAAAAAAATCTTCAAAAATTTTATAATTGAGTTTTCATATGAATTTTATAAACGTTCCTCTTCAATATATTTTATGTTCTATCAATCTAAGGCCCTTATTTATTAAATACGGAAAAACACCTACATATATTTAGTTAGAAAGGGTAAAGCATTTCCTTCATATATCAGTAATAAAGCACTGGCCCTATTAGATAAGGGTTGTCGGGGTAGAGTTGTCGGTCACTAATTGGCAGCTTGTTTTTGAGTTGGAAGAGTATTGTGTTGAGGGAGCGTGCGCTGTTTTTTCCTGTATGCTGGATGATTGTATATGAGCAGCAGTGTCATGTCATATAGAGAAGAAGTCATAATTTGTGTAGCAGTAACCTCTGTGCTCAGTGTGGGGGTTTCTTCAGTGTGCTATGGCTGCAACTGGCTGCATGTGTGTGTGTGAGAGAGAGACAGAAATTAAAGGGGTATTCTGGGCAACAGTGAAAAATCCAGGGAGGGCAGGGGGTGGTGGGATCATATAAAAAAAGTCCTATTTACCCGTCTCTGTGGCCCCTTGCGTCACCGCTCATGGTCCTCTGCCAGGTTCCCGATCCTATGATGTCACGGTCCCACTCAGTGAGTGAGGCGGGACACGGCTACAATCACTGAGCCGTGATGATTCAGGAGCGCGGACACTGGCAGAGAGCTGATAGATCTGTGCTCGTGTCTGACCTCTATCACTTGTATTTGTCCTGTGTCAGGCCTGCGCCTGACTGCTAGATGGGCTATGCAGCTACTGATAGCTGCACAGTCTTCACCCTTCTCCTGCCAAAAAACGATCAGTAAGATCAGTGTCGGGAAGGAAAAAAATGGTGCATCAGCTCCAGATTCCTGCATGTGATTAACCCCAGGGAACTTCAGTGATGTCACTGACTAATCACCTGACTGTGACATCACTGAAGGTCCTTCAACTGCTGTTCTGGGGGTCTTTTTTTATTGTAAGTAAATACAATTTATTTTATTGTGTTTGTCTGTGTGTATGATGTGTGTGTATATTGACGCAGCGGTGTGGGTATAAGTTACATGCAGCAAAGCTGGGTGGGTATAAGGTGGACCTGTTATTTCATTAAACTTTGACCCCTTCACAGCCTTAGACCACCAGGGAAATTTAAATAGCATGAACTTTGTTTTCAGTTGTTTAAACTAGGGGTGCATCTTATAGTCAGGTGCGTCTTAGAAAGCGAAAAATACAGTGCATGGCGCTCTCTTCTAGGAACAGGACACTCTCTTGTCCTCAGTTTGGGTCTGGTTTTGCAGTTCAGTTTCATTGAAGTGAATGATGCAGAACTGTAATACCAAAAAAAGTGATTTTATAAATTAAAAAAATCCGCTCCCCTAATAAAAGTTTGAATCTCCTCCCCCATTTAAAACTATTAAATTATCACATTCCTGATCATGCACGATAAACGACATAAGTGCATAAAAAGTTCAAAGTGCAAAATTGCGCATTTTTCACTGCATCAAATCCCAAAAAAATTGTAAAAAGTGATCAAAAAAGTTGCATATACGCAATCAAGGTACAGATAGAAAGTAGGGGTCATGGTGCAAAAAAAGGTCACCTCACTGAGCCCCATAGACCAAAAAATAAAAGCGTTATAAGGATGGTAATAAAGAAATTTTAAGGAACATTTTAGTTATTTTAAAAGGTTTTAATTTTTAAAAAGACATTGTAATCGTAGTGACATAGATATAGATAGATATCTATAGATAGAACATAGATAACATGTTTTACCATAGAGCGAAATAAAAAAGTGTTTTATATTCAATTTCTGTCATTGCTAAGTACAATTAATGGCGCAAAAAATAAGGGTTCATGTGGGTCTGTAGGGGAAAAAATACAAGTGCTATGGCCTTTTAAACAGGCCTTTTAAACGGGAAAAAACTAAAGTGCAAAAATTAAAATTACCTCCTTAAGGGGTTAACTATCCTTATAGGGTCTGTCCCATCTGACAATGTTGTTCCTTGACCAATTGGGCTTCTGTCATTTTGAGAGAGAGGATGCTGGTAGGCCTTTAGAGGAACTTCACTGTTTCACTGTTTTTATGGTTAAAGGGGTATTCCCATATTATTAAATGGGACTCTGAATAATCCCCTGCCTATAACAAGTATATTTGCAATAAGGTTTATTTACAGTCTCTACTGTTTCTGAGATCTCAATACTAGCTGAAATCCATAATTGACATGTTTCTCTTGGATACGACCCATAGTGTGTGTGTGTCAGCAGTCTGACTGACTTATGGAACGTGTGCCAGAAATTTTACTGTAGGGGACGGACAGGACTCTGGAGCGGGCATACGCAGATGGGTTTTAAATAGAGATCAGCAAACCTCGAGCACATTCTGTTTGTTCGAACCCAAAAATCTCTGCATTGATTACTGGTGGATAAAGAATTTGGATGCAGCCCTTGGGGTAGTCATGAATACAGCCCATGGAAAACCTGGATACAGCCTATGGCTGTAGATCTTGATAAATGTCCCCTTTTATGTTGCCATCCAATTTTACACATTCAACATGAGTAATTTTACTTATTTATATGGATAGAAATGCTTTGTCTTTTAGACTGGTGTTGTAACTTTGATAGGGGAAAACCCCTCAGTTAATATAAAAAATGAATCCTGTGATTGTAACTATTTGTATTCTATTGTAGGAAAATGCTCGTGTGCTTCGGGTGAAAGTTATTGCCGGATTTGGACTAGCAAAAAAAGATCTTTTAGGTGCAAGGTGAGCTCTTTTAAATGCATATTCTTATTTTATAGCTTTCTTACTTTTACTTACACACTGTCTTATTTATGTTTTTTTTTTTCCCACAAAGTCCCAGAGCCCGCCCCTCCGCGCTCACCAGAGATGAGTCCGACACCTAGGGCTGGGCGATATGGCCAAAAAATAAAATCTCGATTTTTTTTTTTTTTTTTTTTTTTTTTTAATTTTTAGACGATTCTCGATTTAAATCTCGATTTTTTTTCTCTTTTTGCTAAACAAACAGGACATTTTTCTCCCTGCAGCATCAGAAACTATTTTATAGACGTTTGAGACAACAACCATATTGCTTCCCAGTGTAACAGTGCTCCTCCCGTGCCCCTATGTAGTAGACAAGCCCATTGTGTGCCCCATATAAGTAGTTTTCCCAAATATGTGCCCTATGTACTAGTGTATTAGTAGTAGTACAGATGAGGGGATTAGCAGTACAGGTAAAGATGAGGGGTGTAGTAGTGGTAAAGATGAGGGGTGTAGTAGTAGTAGTACAGGAACAGATGAGGGGTGCAGTAGTAGTAGTGCAGGTAAAGATGAGGGGTGTAGTAGTAGTACAGGTAAAGATGAGGGGTGTAGTAGTAGTACAGGTACAGATGAGGGGTGTAGTAGTAGTACAGGTAAAGATGAGGGGTGTAGTAGTAGTACAGGTAAAGATGAGGGGTGTAGTAGTAGTACAGGTACAGATGAGGGGTGTAGTACTAGTACAGGTACAGATGAGGGGTGTAGTAGTAGTACAGGTACAGATGAGGGGTGTAGTAGTAGTACAGGTTCAGATGAGGAGTGTAGTACAGGTAAAGATGAGGGGTGTAGTAGTACAGGTACAGATGAGGGGTGTAGTAGTAGTACAGGTACAGATGAGGGGTGTAGTAGTAGGGTTGCAGGTAAAGATGAGGGGTGTAGTAGTAGTACAGGTAAAGATGAGGGGTGTAGTAGTAGTACAGGTAAAGATGAGGGGTGTAGTAGTACAGGTACAGATGAGGGGTCTAGTAGTAGTACAGGTAAAGATGAGGGGTGTAGTAGTAGTACAGGTAAAGATGAGGGGTGTAGTAGTAGTACAGGTACAGATGAGGGGTGTAGTAGTAGTACAGGTACAGATGAGGGGTGTAGTAGTAGTACAGGTACAGATGAGGGGAGTAGTAGTAGTACAGGTACAGATGAGGGGTGTAGTAGTAGTACAGGTTCAGATGAGGAGTGTAGTACAGGTACAGATGAGGCGTGTAGTAGTAGTACAGGTACAGATGAGGGGTGTGGTAGTAGTACAGGTACAGATGAGGAGTGTAGTAGTAGTACAGGTACAGATGAGGGGTGTAGTAGTAGTACAGGTACAGATGAGGGGTGTAGTAGTAGTACAGGTACAGATGAGGGGTGTAGTAGTAGTACAGGTACAGATGAGGCGTGTAGTAGTAGTACAGGTACAGATGAGGGGTGTGGTAGTAGTACAGGTACAGATGAGGAGTGTAGTAGTAGTAGTACAGGTACAGATGAGGGGTGTAGTAGTAGTACAGGTACAGATGAGGGGTGTAGTAGTAGTACAGGTACAGATGAGGGGTGTAGTAGTAGTACAGGTAAAGATGAGGAGTGTAGTAGTAGTAGTACAGGTACAGATGAGGAGTGTAGTAGTACAGGTAAAGATGAGGGGTGTAGTAGTAGTACAGGTACAGATGAGGGGTGTGGTAGTAGTACAGGTACAGATGAGGAGTGTAGTAGTAGTAGTACAGGTAAAGATGAGGGGTGTAGTAGTACAGGTACAGATGAGGGGTGTAGTAGTAGTACAGGTAAAGATGAGGAGTGTAGTAGTAGTACAGGTAAAGATGAGGGGTGTAGTAGTAGTACAGGTACAGATGAGGAGTGTAGTAGTAGTACAGGTAAAGATGAGGGGTGTAGTAGTAGTACAGGTACAGATGAGGGGTGTAGTAGTAGTACAGGTACAGATGAGGGGTGTAGTAGTAGTACAGGTACAGATGAGGGGTGTAGTAGTAGTAGTACAGGTACAGATGAGGAGTGTAGTAGTAGTACAGGTAAAGATGAGGGGTGTAGTAGTAGTACAGGTACAGATGAGGGGTGTAGTAGTACAGGAACAGATGAGGGGTGTAGTAGTAGTAGTAGTACAGGTAAAGATGAGGGGTGTAGTAGTTGTACAGGTACAGATGAGGGGTGCAGTAGTAGTAGTGCAGGTAAAGATGAGGGGTGTAGTAGTAGTACAGGTAAAGATGAGGGTCAGGGACATAGCTAAGAGCATGGGGCAGACTGGTGGGGAAGGGCATGGGGTACACTGGGCTGGAGAGCATGGGGTACACTGGGGGGGGCAAATATGGGGCACACTGGGGGGAGCAAGGGGCAGACTAGGGGGGAAAGGCATGGGGTACACTGGGGGACATGCATGGGGCACACTGGGGGGAGCATGGGGCAGATCGGGGGAGAATAGGGCAGATCGGCAGGGGCATGGAGCAGACCGGGGCAGGAGGGAACATACCTGGTGTTCCCGCTCTGCGCGGGCGCACACCACCGGCACTTGCGCTCTCCTCCCGCCCGCACTACTCCCCGCAGCGGACCCGCCCCCATAGCCAGACATATACGCGCGCTTCCTCCCGGCCGCACATGGAGGTCCCCGGAGAAGGCTGCAGATACTGAAGCATCGGGTGATAGTGTCGCTGCTGTACAGCTCCAGCACCCGCAGCGATCACCCGATGCTTCAGTATCTGCAGCCTCCTCCGGGGACCTCCATGTGCGGCCGGGAGGAAGCGCGCGTACACGTCCGGCTATGGGGGCGGGTCAGAGGCGGGGACATAGGACGCTGCTGGGCGCTCTCGCTCCTCAGCTTGCCCGCGCGCCCAAATCCAATGATTTTTTTTTTTTAAATCGATTTTCGATTTTCCAAAAAAAGTCAAATCGATTCTCAAATTCTGGGCGAATTAATCAAATTAATTCGATTAATCGCCCAGCCCTACCGACACCCATAGAGAATGACTGCTTCAGTCATTCTCTATTGACGTCGGACTCCTCTCTGGTGAGCGCGTGCGGCTTCGGATGGGGATTTCTCGGCTGCGGGATGGGCTTCGGGATCGGGACTTCATGAAAGCAATAAGTATATGGGTCTGTACCGGGGGGTGCCCCGGCACAGGGGGTGACAGGTTCCTTTTAACCCCATGATGTGAAATGAAGTCCTGTCACATCATAATGCGCATGGTCTTTATGAAGGTCTAATACTTACCTCCATGCAGTCATCTTGGTGACCTTCTCATAGAATCTCTCAGGATGACTCTAAAAGAAGATCGCAGACATAACTTTGGCCAGTGTAAACATTTAAATGGTTGCATTCAATAATTCCCTGAAGTCTCTTCATGCTGTTACACTCAGCTATACACATTATTGCTATAATGTGCCTGCACTTACACTCAGCCATTCACACTGCTGTATAGAAAAGTTTCTGTCACTGTCCTCCTGCATAGCTCTATTAATCTCACTCCCTAACTGGTCCATGCTGAACGCACCCCTCTCCCATTGCTGTCATGTGAACACACAGACCTCAGACAGTAGCCCTGCTTCTCTATTCTAGCTTGTTGTACTACGCTACTGCAATATGAGGATCTGCAGTTCCATCCCGTATCTACAAACTGCTGCTGTTTTTTCAGGCTTATGCACTTACTATACATTAAACACCACATGCTGATTACTATACTGTTCAGTGACTTATAATATGACATATTCAGCTGTTTCTAAATCTTTATTTGTTTAACATGTTCAGAATATTTTTTAAAAATCATTATTTTCGGGGTGTGGATTCAGTTGTCTGCATTTCAATGATTTTTTATGGGTTTGAGTGGATTTGGATTAGAAGGATTACAACCACTGTTCCAGAACAAATTATGCTCATAATCCAAGGCACCATTGTGTGTGCGTGTGTATGTGTGTGTGTGTGTAATATATATATATATATATATATATATATATATATATATATATATATATATATATATATATATATATATATATATATATAAAATATGTGTGTGTGGTATGGTACTGTGCTCTATGTATCTTTAATCGTATATAGCTATAACAATGTTTAATCACTTTTTTTTCAGTGATCCTTATGTGAAATTGACTCTTTATGATCCAACAAATGGAATAATAACAAGCATCCAAACCAAAACAGTCAAAAAGGTACTTTATTTCAAAATTGTTCAGGACTTTCAAAGTGAGAACTTTAGGACAGGTGCAAAGAAGAAAACGCTAGTAGTGGGTTACCACACCACTGCCCACCTCACCCTTCCAATCAACTCAGAATTCAGTGATGAAATCTGTACAGTAGAGGGGAGATGGATTCCCAGTTTTACTGAGATCAGTTAGAGCACTCAGCTGAGTCTTGTGCCTCTTTATTTCGGATCAGCTCCCCAGGGAGTGGCCTAGAATTGATATAAATGGTTACACTGCTGACTCCATGAGAGGCATTTTCTGTAATAAGATATTTTACATTGCTTATAGTATTGATGTATAAAAAGTTGTGTATAATGGGCAGTACACTTTAGAGTTCCATTCCTATGACATCGAGATTTGCTAATTGGACAAGCCTTTAAAAGGTTATTGCAAATTTTGTTGAAACTTTAGAAGCTGGAGTCCAGTCATTCCTTGACAGTTTTATAATTAATATCTTTTTTTTTTTTTTTTTCAGAGCCTTAATCCAAAATGGAATGAAGAAATACTGCTGAGAGTAAGTATTTTGGTTTTTTTAACACATGAAAAGCATCTCATTCCACAGAAGATCTATCAGCACGAGTACCCACTTTCATAACCTCATTGCTGGACTACTAGAATGCCCTATATGTAGGCCTCCTGGACAGAATCAGTATTCTGCCTTCAGTTAAAAAATGTTGCAGCTAGATCAATAACAGGACAGCCTCAACAGGAAGAAAAGCATTGTTTGTAGTGCATTTTATTCTGCTTTATTGACTACTAGCTAAAATTGCTGATAAAAATTTCTGGAAAAACACCACTGAAAATATGGTATTTTGCTGGAAACCACTGTGAGACCCAAGCCTGAAGTCTGCTCAAAGTCAAAGCTTGGGTTGGCCCAGCTTACAATAGATTTTAAGTTTTTCTTTCAAAATTGATTGTCTTTTGTCGTAGCAGAGCAGCAGTCGCGTGTAGCCACACTGCAGCTCCATTCATAGTCTATGGATGCTGCTGGAGATTTTTTAATCTGTGTTACGAGTAATAGAGATGAGCGAATTTATAAAGTATACAGCCCTGGGACACCTGTCTTCATGGTATTTTCCAGGGTGCAGGCTAATGCAATCAACGTCTGAACGCTCAGATTCGTCTCAATTTACTGTAAGTTTGCTCGTCCCTATTGAATAGTATGCAGAATGTCAGCTATTTACCCTGAGAAGCTTGAAGAGAAATAGTTTGAAGTGCCAGACTTTCAGTGGGATTTTTTTCAAAATATATTAGTTCTTTTATACTTAAATGTTTTACATTTTAGACATAGCATCAGTTAGGTTTTGACGTCATTTATATCTACAAGTTCGTGTTATAGCATCTGTTTTCCTGGTATTGTATACATCAACACTATGTATTGATGTCATTCTCTTCTTTTTTAAATAAAGGCTCTTTTTAGAAAGAATTTCAATGAAAGTTAACAATCGTCAAAGGCGTAATCAGTCAGGTGAAACACTAACACAACTGCGAGAAAACAAGGCACTAAGGATACATTTACATGTTTCTGAATTTTTCAGGACTGTATATTATATCCGCAATTTTTAGGGTGCGTTCACACATACTGTATTGCGCTGCGATACTGATTACTACTAAACTCTATAGTGCTCTATTCTCCCAGCAGACTTTTATTTTACTGCGAGAATATATAGTGCCAAAATGATGTAAAAGTTAACTATTTAGCTGCTGAGACATTAAAAGTAATAGAGACCATGCTTACCTGTGTTCGCTCCCCCGCTGCTCTCCTGCTTTCATCTCTGGTTGCCCCGTTTAGGGACAGCCCGCTCAGCCAATCACCAGGCAACCTGGAGAAGCAAGCAGGAGACAAGTAAGCATGATTGCTTTATTATTTTAATCGTCACAGCAGCTAAATAGTTAGCTTTTACAAAACTATGGTACTTTATATTCTTGCAGTGGAATAAAAATGCAGTGCTATAGACTTTAATAGTAATCGGTATTTGATTGGATTTCAGTGCGATACTCACAACTTGAAATACGCTGCAATACTGTATGTGTGAGCGTACCCTAAAGATTGTGGACATAATTTACGGTCCTGAAAAAATCAGGAACGTGTGAATGTAGCCTTAGTGTAGCCTTGTTTTCTTGCTCTTTAATTAGTGTTTCACCTGACTGATGACACCTTTTGATGACTGTTAACTTTTATTGAAAATCCACAAAAGTGCACCCGTAATGTGTCTGTATTTGTCTTTATGTTTTGTGGATTCGTAAAAGAGGGGGGGGGGGGGAAGGAATGGTGAAAATGATGACACTACCTAGAATTACGGATCCATATTTTTTGTGGATGTTTTGGAGGGAACGTCTGAAGTGAAATCAAATTAAATCTACGGGATCCGTACTTTTTGCAATCAATGATCCCTAAAATTTGGCCTAATTTGTCCGTATTTACGGATCTGCAATTACAGACACAGTTAAGGAACGCTAGAATGTGGCCAAACATAGAGAGATGACATGTCAAAGGCATCGATTACACTGTTTCAATCAGTAGTGACCCATATAGAGTGCAGAGAAGAAAACAAATGGAGAAATAAAAGGGGGGAAGGAGGGAAAAGAGGGTGCAGATGGAAAGTCTGGGGTGGTACAATTACATATTTCCATGTGTAATAGTGCCAGCGAACCTGCAAATGCTTAACAGCCATATACTTTTCCTGATTGCAGCAAAGGACTGTATGAACAATCTAACCGTTGTTTGTGCATCCCTCCTTCCTTGCATCCTTCTTTTAAGGCCCGTTGAGAAGATATCTTGGTCATCATAAATTCTGGTTAATCGAAAAGTAGGGGATAGATAGATATATGCCCACGAAGGGGGTGAATAGAAACACATAAGACTGTGATTTGGGATGTGACTACGCAGGCTTGCTCAGCCAATCAGTGGAACAAAGGAAGATAGGAAGAACAGTACTTTTCTTTACAGTGACTTCAGTTTGTGATCTTACATTATTGCAGTTTTTTGCTGAACGGGTTCTCCCCACCCTGCCCTGCTCCCAGCACAGAGCCCTGTACATCAATCATGCAGGGTGAGACAGAGAAGGTGTGCTGCCATAAATCTGCCAATCTCTCTGTCCCTCTGAATTAGAAAGCAGACGCAATATGTGTGCAAATTGCAGTCACAGCAAACATAGATGCTGTCTGTCTTATGCTCCTAGAGATTTTAACCCTGGGAACGGACATTTATTGACCATGGCAATGCAATGGTACCAGGCGTTTGAAGAGGGTCGGGGTGTCTACAGATTCGCTTTAAGTATATGGCTACGTTTATGTATGTCCTCAGAAAGAAATTAAAATGAAAGTTTGCAGTATATCATGTCCTGGTGTAATTCCCTTCCAACTTCCTTTCTAGGTGTCTCCACGGCAGCACAGACTTCTTTTTGAAGTATTTGATGAAAACCGTTTGGTATGTTTCTTTATTATATTGATGATGTGTAAAGTTATCACTCTCGCAGAAGTCTAACATTTACTTAAATAATGCTTAAAGAGGTTTGGTTCAGAAAACCTCCACTATCCACAGCTCTATTCACTAGCACTACCCCTAGATGTTTTATTTTACAATCTCCACATTGGGCTGAAAAGATGGTGGTATTGCACTTAAACGCCCCCTGGCTAACTGAAATCTCCATCCAGATGAACAAAATGGCCTATTACACAGCAATTGGTCACCGACCTGTTAGGTCAGCGGTCGCTTGCTCCTTGTTTCCCGCTTGCTGCCTGCGCTATTATACGCACCGACAGCGAACGGGTAAGAGCGGGGGAAGGGGGGTAGTTGGGGGCTGCCCAGGGGGGTATCTTTGGATTGTCCTGGTAGCCCAAAGAGGAGAGCGGTGGTCTACTGCTGCGGCTCCTATTAAGGCAACGATCAGCCAACAGCTTGGTGTAATAGGGCCTTTAGACATATATCTAAAAATCATGGGGACCTGAACACTTATACCCCCACTCATTAGTTTGGTGAAATGACAGGGACACTCAGTGGGACAACATTGCACAGTAAATTCAAGTAATTTTATTTTACATGTATTTTTTTTGTTGCCACAAAAATTGTATCACAACCCGTATAAAATGTAATCAATTTAATTTAGAAAAAACACAATGAACGTACAGTAGTTAAAACAAGAGGCAATTCCTAACATGAATTTCACAGACTAAAGGTGAGGGCAGTGTTCATAATATAGAAGCATTCTGGTCGCGAAGCACATGTTGGGGACACAGACTACTTTCAGGGTGGACTATGATGATGATGATGATGATGATTACAATATGGGCCTGTGCAATAACTTTGGAGACTGGTTGATGATGTCTTAGCTTCTTGGCTGATCACTGTGCCGTCATATTGGTGTATACAGCATCACTTAGGCCATTGAGCTTGTGAGTGCAGTGCTAGGGTATATGCTGTGCATATGCAATACAGGCAACAATTGTTTTATGTGGACAGTGTTTTTATGTGAGTTTCTTTATGTGCACACTAGTATTAGCCTGAATATTATTGTATGACCACTGATTCACAACACAGTATTGCGTAAGCAAATTTTCCCCGATATAGTATGAATACTGCCCAAACCTGTTGTCTGAAATTTATGTTTGGAATTGGCTCTTGTATGTTCATTATGTTTAAATAAAATTGATTATATTTTATACAGGTTGTTATCCATTTTTTCGTGGGTATGTTTATATATGGGATCTCTTGTGTTTACTGTCTGGACAGTGGAATTATTGGCACTAGCATAGAATGCAGGTGGTATTTTGTCTGCTGGGACTCTTGTGTACATAAATGTGTTTTTAGGTGTTACGGTCCTATCCATATACACCAGATGTATAAGGCAAAAGGCCACAAAAGTCTGCAAGTCTTATATCGTCATGTCCGTTTCTTTTGTGGTTCGGGACCATGGAATCCAGAGTTGTATATTGGCCCATAGATGGGTCTGTCTACAATTGTGGACAAGTATGCATTAATAGACTGTATGCATCTTAACCCATTAACACTTAAAGGAGTGGCAGGGAGGGGGAGATGTTGAAAGGCAAATGACAGCAACCATCTGCCGACATCGTTCATGCCGGCTGATCGTTGCCTTCTGTTACACGGGACGATTATCGGCGAATAATCCTTCAGTGTAATAGGGCCTTAAAGGGGTATTCCCTCCCAAGAGCTAAAAAATGTAATTCTCCCATACATATCTGGTCTTACTTAACAAGTCCCCCTGAGTATTTTAAGCCAACTCCTGTATTTCTAGCTGCCGCCGTTCCTGATTTAGAAGTTTTTTTTTAACAGCTCACCTATATTCCTGTATTTCCTAATTTATTGTACACTAGGGGTTTAATAGTCTGTATGTTTTTTTCCTTCCTTTCTTTGTTCACTGAATCTGTTGAAATATTTGCATGTAAACCTTGATGGAAATAACACAGCCAAGAAGAATGGGTTGTGAATAGTATCTGCTCCTTTATGTAATAACATGATGCTTAAAGGGGCTTGACATTCACCCACTTGATTTTTAATCATGTCTTTGTCATGATACTAGAAACCCTGTTTCTTCCAAATATGCTATTTAAGAGTCCGTTGACACTACATAATCTGCGCAGAATTTCAAGCAGAGTCCGCACCATGTCAGCTCTTTGGGCGGATGGCGGAGTGGGCGTGAGACATTCTATTGAATGAATGGGACAGGCGGAACCTCAAGCAGAGCCTGTGGCGCGGACTCCACTTGAATTTCTGCACAAATTCCGTAGTGTGACCGGATGCTTAAGAGCTTGTCCAGGATGAGAAAAAAAACACAGCTACTATGTTACAAAAACAGCACCACACCTGTCCGCAGGTTGTGTGGTATTCAGTACAGTGGAACCGAAGAAGACAAGAGCTGCTGTTTTCTGGAAGAAAGTGGCAATATTTTTCTAAGCCTGGATAACCCATTTAAAGCAGATGGTTTTTCTCTGGCAGTAGGACATAGTTTGCCAGCTTGCCTCTTTTTAACCCAAGTAAACCCTGCACAAGCTGTAGTGTAACATAAGCAGGATCTCTTCACTCATGGACTGTCAGTATGTCCCAAGACTTGAGAAGGTTATAGATTCATTTTGGCAGTGGGAAAATGATATCATTAAACATTGCAAATGAACTCTATGCATTATAACACACAAAACAACCTTCAATAAAAATTGTACTAAATATTGCATAGGTTTAGACAGCATACAAAAGATACAATAATAAAGCTATCAGAGGAAGGCAGAAATTATGATAGCCTTGCCCTGCTTACACCCTACTCGACCTTTTGGGTGTAGCTAGGATTTTATATCACTGTCCTGGTTGACCTGCTGCTTGACAGCTTTATTAGGCTATCCTCTGTATATTGTAGCTTCGTGATATTTTAATAGAGGAGGAGGGAGGTGTTGAATTTTGGATATGACACTTTGTAGATATATTAACAGGAACATTGGTATTTACACAAGGGACAGCTGCTCAGAATTTGATGGTTGATCAAATGTCAGAGGAAAGTCTGTATTTACCTTTCAAGCATAGCATGGACCCTTTGGAGAAGGCAGACAGGCTTACAGATTTAGGCTATGTTCTCACTACATGAGCTACGTAATAATCATGGCCGTTGCTGCCGATATGCAATAATAGTTGTGATTACTACGTAGCTTACGTATTGCTGCCCTCTATGGAATCCCAGCCGGAGTGTATACACATAGTATACACTGTGGCCGGGATCCCTAGCAGCGCAGCAAAAAAATGACATGTTCATTTTCTGCGGCCGCTATCCATTGAATAGCAGCCGCAGAAAACCTGTCAGTGCACACAATGGAGCGAATGGCTCCGGCCGTACGCTCCATTGTGAACACCGGGGAATTCGGATGTGGGTGCACAGTGATGCGCCCGCATCCGAATTCAGTAGCAGTAAAGATCATCTGGCCAGTCCTGCAGGACTGGCCAGAATGATTTTCTGTGACACTGGCCGTTCCGTGACCCGGCCGGGTTATGGAATGGCCAGTGTTTTACTACGTGGGAACATAGCCTTAAATGGTATATCCAGCGCTTTTAAAACTCAGCCACTTTTCCCCCTACTGTTGTCTCCAGTTCAGGTGCGGTTTGCAATTAAGCTCTATTTACTTCAATGGAACTGAGTTTCAAAACCCCACTCAAACTGGAGACAACAGTAGGGGGAAAGTGGCCATGTTTTTGTAGCGCTGGATAACCCCTTTAAGGTACACAACCAAAGCCTTCACATCTCTGAGCATAGCACTAGCAAAACCAAACCCCACCCCCACTTCCTGTGTTCCATCTTGGCGTCATTACTGCCAGGGGCGGTCTTGGCATTTCTGGGGCCCCAAGCGAAGTTATGTCTGGGGCCCCCCCTCGACACGCGTTCCAAAACAATAGACCGCTGTGTGTTGCCCCCAGTAGTATGTACCCCTTGTGTGTTACCGCCAGTTATATATACTCTTTGTGTGCTGCCCCCAATAGTATATACACCTTGTGTCCTGCCCCCAGTAGTATATACCCCTTGTTTGCTTCTCCCAGTAGTATATACCCCTTGTTTGCTTCCCCCAGTAGTATATAGACCCCTTTGTTCCCCAAGTTTATATAGCCCCCTGTGTGTTCCCCCAGTTTTATATAGCCCCCCGTGTTCTCCCCCAGTTGTATATAGACCTCCTGTGTGCTGCCCCAGTTGTATATAGACCCCCTGTGTGCTGCCCCCAGTTGTATATACCCCCTGTGTGCTCCCCCACTAGTATATAGGCCCCCTGTGTGCTCCCCCACTTGGATATAGACCCCTGTGTGCTCCTCCAGTAGTATATAAACCCCCTGTGTGGTTCCCCCAGTAGTATATAAACCCCCTGTGTGCCCCACCAGTATTATATAGACCCCTTGTGTGCTGCCCCAGTAGTATACAGACCCCTGTGTGCTCCCCCAGTTATATATAGACCACCTGTGTCCCTCACAAGTAGTATATAGACCCCCTGTATGTTCCCCCAGTAGTATATAAACCCCCTGTGTGCCCCACCAGTAGTATATAGACCCCCTGTGTGCTCCCCCACTTGGATATAGACCTCCTGTGTGCTCTCCAAGTTGTATATAGACCCCTCTGTGAAGCCCCAGTAGTCTATAGCCCCCCTGTGTGCTCCCCTTGTTATATAGCCCCCCGATGTGCGCTCCCCAGTTAAACAGACCCCTGTGTGCCCCCCCCTTCCATATAGTATATAACACAATAAAACAAACACTTATACTCACCTGGGTCCGGGCGTCTCCTCTTCTCTTCACTCTTCTGGCCGCAGGAAGGGTTTTCCCTGCGATCACAAGAGACCGCACTCCCCTTGTCCTGGCGCCGATGCTCCAGTGATGTCACTGGAGCGCCGGCACCACAAGGACAAAGCTGCCACTTGTGACCGCAGGGAAAACCCTTCCTGCGGCCACAAGAGTGACTGACAGGAAGGGAGCCAATGTCTCCCGCCCTGTCAGTGCTGCTGCATGTAACTATGAGCGCTCATTATGAGTGCTCATAGTTACAGTTCAGATGGCAGTAGCGAGCGGGGCAGCGACCCTGTCCAGCGGTCTTGAGCACAAGAGCGGGGCGTGGGGGCCTCCCTGGATGTTGGGGGCCCCAAGCGATCGCTTGGCGGTGCTTGGTGCCAAAGACCGCCACTGATTACTGCAATACAAGGAATTCAGGCAGTGAACAGCAGTTGTCAGGGACACCTAGAGGCCACAATTTCAAGGCTTTTTTTCTGGGTGAGGAGTCCTTTTTGGTAAATTAAGTGATTTAGAAATATCACATAGGCTCATGACTTAGAGGAAAATGGTTTGAAACAATAGGCCGTCAATATACTTTTTTTTTTTTTTTTTTTTTTTTTTAAATTTCTTTCTTAACTCACATTAATCTAATTTAGAGTCTGGGAGGAAACCAGAATACCTAGAAGAAACCCCCTGTCAATACCAGTGGTTAGATTCAAATCCCGGACCCAGCTTTGCTACTCGGCCACTGTGCTTTCCAGATTATCTTGAAACTCTATTTAAAGAAACAAATGTTATCATAATTTACTTACTTTTAGGCTGGGTTCACACTACGTATATTTCAGTCAGTATTGTGGTCCTCATATTGCAACCAAAACCAGGAGTGGATTAAAAACACAGGATCTGTTCACACAATGGTGAAATTGAGTGGATGGCCGTCATTTAATGGCAAATTTGCTGTTATTTTAAAACAACGGCTGTTATATTGAAATAATGGCAGTTATTTACTGTTATATGGCGGCCATCCACTCAATTTCACCATTGTGTGAACAGATCCTTTCTGTGTTTTTAATCCACTCCTGGTTTTGGTTGCAATATGAGGACCACAATACTGACTGAAACATATACCGTAGTGTGAACCCAGCCTTAAAAGGTTTACCCACACTTTTAATATCATGCCTGATTTCTTCCAGAAACAGCACTACTCTTGTAGTTTGGGGTTTTGCATTACAGTTCCATTAAAGTAAAGTTGTAATACTACACACAAGCTGACAGGGGTGGTGCTATTTTTGCAAGAAAGTAGCTGTGCTTTTTCGAATCCTGCATAACCCCTTTTAGGCTGGGTTCACACTACGTATATTTCAGTCAGTATTGTGGTCCTCCTATTGCAACCAAAACCAGGAGTGGAATAAAAACACAGAAAGGATCGGTCCACACAATGGTGAAATTGAGTGGATGGCCGCCATATAACAGTAAATAATGGCCATTATTTCAATATAACAGCCGTTGTTTTAAAATAACAGCAAATATTTGCCATTAAATGGCGGCCATCCACTCAATTACACCATTGTGTGAACAGATCCTTTCTGTGTTTTTAATCCACTCCTGGTTTTGGTTGCAATATGAGGACCACAATACTGACTGAAATATACGTAGTGTGAACGCAGCCTTAAGTAGTAGTTTTAAAGGAGGTAGTACTAGAAAGGAAGAGGGGTGGTCTCAGTTCCTTACTCCTCTTTACTTCACAATAGAGGAGATGGGGTAGCAGAAGAACATGTGCCTTTTTGCTCCTTTTAAAAGTCTATAAGGCTGATGACAACAGCGGTGTGCCATTCACATTCTAGAGGGTGCATTTATTTGAATTGGCACTATTGCGCCAGCAATAACAGCTGATCTGTCTGACGTTTCAGATGCCTGAGCCGCTGTGAAATGTAGAGCATGTAAGAGGCATGCCTCCAGTCTGGAAGGCATAGTGTGTGAGGAATTGGGGTTGTATGCTGCCAGCACCAAACTTGCTCTTTGGTGATCACTTCGATTATTATTTTATCTCGTGATTTTACTATAGTTTCACATAAAGAGCCTCAAGTGATTCAATATGTAATAAAAAAATATATATAAATGTGTAGGTGTGTGTGTGTGTGTATATGTGTATGTATGTGTATATATATACATATATATATATATATATATATATATATATATATATATATATAATATTTATAATATATTATATAGTCATCACTATATTTTTGTCAAAGGTGATACCTATTATTTTTTTGTCAATGTTTTTAGTGATTTAATACATTGTATATAACAAGCAGCTCAGGATTGGGTACAGCATCCCAACCCCAGCAGCAATAACAAAAATAGAAGAGAATTATGGAAATTCCCCTTATACCAGATTTAGTGTATTAAAAAATGTTATATAGACTGTAAAAATGACTACAATAAAAAAAAATTTTCCTTTCCTTACTGCATCCTCATTATCGTGGCTTATGAGAGGATCTAACATTCGGATCCCGTATTGTTTTGTAGCAAGTTAGTTAATATACTGTACACCTTAGATTGGGGTTTTTTATGGTAGGAGTAGAATGGGAGTCCTCCCTCTGCTCAGGGCTTGGTGGGGCTAGACCCGGGACATCGAGCCATTGTGCAACTGATACCTATTTTAACCACTAGATGTCACTTGTGTTTTAGTTTATGAAATATGTGCAGCGTGTGTATTACTTAGGGTTCTTAGTATACATTATTTAACCCCTTTGACTTTACATTCCAAGGCACAGTGCTTAAAAATCATGTGCATATGTGTAGTAGTGCACAGCTGACAAGTTTGTAAGTCTAAAAAGCCTGCTATACTCCTAAATCCATTTGCAAAATGTAGTATTCTGCTCTGATGCACAGAAATGTAGCAGCTATAGATTAGTGTACTTGCTGAAAGTTAGGGTTCAGGAGTATCCATGTTTTTCAGGCAGTCCTCGGGCTGCATCCACCTTCTCCAGGCAGCGGGATTCAAATGCTAATTGTTTGGGTTTGATGAGCCTGAACTTTCAACAAGTGTGCTCATCTCTAGTAGCATTTGTTTTGTGGCCAATTGTATAAATCTATGTATGATATACTTGAAAAAACAACAACCCAATTGCAGCTTTAGTAACTACAAAGGTTTACAAAGGCCATATATGCTAATATTATTTTGTAAAAAAAAAAAAATCATACTTGTTGCAAAATTAATAGATTTTAAAAAATTACAATTATTGAAATGGCATATCATAAAAGAAAAGATGCATGGCTGTGCAAGGTTAATTCAGCAGTCATTATGGGGTTAATAGGCTGAAGCCCTCCTGAAAGAAAGGTCATCGATTTTTCTTATTTTTGTACATTATTTTATAATGCTGAATCAATGATTTGTGTTGTATATTTATAGAAGCACATTGTGATATGTATCATTAAAAACAATCTGCATCCACCCAGTATGTGCATGTGTGTGCCATTTTACCAGCTTTATGTGAATCCTCTTAATCTGGGGGCTGTATGGCTGAATACGTTTTCCAGTCTTATTAAAACCTTTTAA
Organism: Dendropsophus ebraccatus; assembly: GCF_027789765.1. Lineage (NCBI taxonomy): Eukaryota > Metazoa > Chordata > Amphibia > Anura > Hylidae > Dendropsophus > Dendropsophus ebraccatus. Next base: position 156,619,096 of record NC_091454.1, read on the forward strand.
GCAATAGACATTTTATTCTGTTACTAAAACTTGAAATTCAAATGAATACCAGTGGTTTTGTGCATAGCAGAATCTTCAATAGTTTCCTATTATGGATACTTTCTGGTAACTCAATCCTAACTTTGATACTCAATTATGTGGAACTCCATTCCCTGCAACTTCCTGTAACTCTATATGTATGGGTAAAAATATTAGAGCCTGTATGCTGCAGAGGAAAGTTTAGGCATATTGATTCAGCTAGGACATGTGTTCAGCCAGGGCGGCTGTAGCAAGAAAACACAGCTAGGTTTCACATACAGACGCATTGTTGTTTTTGGGAAGGACTCATTCATGCATATTGGAGAAGGTATTATTAAATCAAGTCTGGCAGCGTTACAGTCAGTATGCAGCAGGAGAGCGGAGCTTAAATGTCGCCAGAAATCAAGTGCCTGCTAAGTGAATGCAGTTGGAGTACAAGCAATCCAAGACTGTTTAGAAACCGTGGAGTCAGGAATGGTCTGTTTGTTTCGTGACGTGCACTGCTCTACCCTGTGGCTCATCATTTTCCTGTGTTTGGCTGGGACACATGAGGCAGTTTTGTGGCTTTTCCTGCAGTCTAATACCAACGATCTACATGTTTTTCTGCTGCTTCTGGTCTTCTCGGGGAGTGAGAGAGAACTGCACATCTGAATTAGTAATATGGTCAGAAGGAACAAATGGCACGTCGTCTAAGACTTCATTTTGCCACCAGAAGAAGTAACACTGATCCTCTGCCTGACAGCTCCGGAGATGGTCTGGATAGCAATATTCACATGTGCTTCCAAAGAGGCTCCCATTCTTCTGCGCCAAGTGTGATACAGATGAGACTGTCTCCACGGCAAACAGTACAGCTGTCGTCTTCACCTGAAATTGTACAGTCCTATCAAGGTAATTCTGTTTCACAGCCTAACAAAAAAAGCACATCGCTTCAGATTTCTTTACAGCCCAGCAGGAATAGTAGATGTCATCAGTCTGGCAATGCCGACCTTGCTACAGAAGACCTTTCATTCGTCAGTGATTACAAGGATGGGATTAATTCTAGTTATAACATGAGTAGGAATTATAGCTGTCACCCGGCCGTAAATGACAGCACTTTCCCAAATAACACCTTGGCTAAGAACGGCAGTTCGTGTAGCATTGCGGCAAGTGACAATGGATCATTTAGTAGCAACAGCAGTGACTATGGATCATGTACGAGTACGACAAGTGACACTGGTTCATGTTCTAATAGTGTTATAAGTGACAATAGTAGCTGTACCCTTTCTCTAACTGATGCTGGTTATATTAACAAGGTGCTTGCTAACAATACAAATGCAGAAGTGAGTTCTTCCAAACTAAATAACATTCGTCAGGTTTATTCTAGGTGTAAAAATACTTTTCCTTTTGACCAAGATGAACTAAACAAAGAAGTGATTATGGGAAATCTGCCATCAAGAAGAAAAACAAGGCTTCCTCTGAGACGTTGTTCTTCTTTGGTGATCTTCCCTCGGAGTCCCTCTGAGACACCACCAACCTCTCCAACTACTTTGAGTCCCCCAGTCAATAGAGGCCCTTATCAGACTTCCTATCAGTTCATGCTATGTTCTAATGAGCTTGCAGAGAAGGAAGATCAGAGCTCATCCAAGGGATTTCTTTCAACAGCAGTCAATGGAGTGCGCCTTTCCAAAAATAATTGCACTATTGGTGAAGTTAGAGACATTAAACCACTTTACTTGAATGACTCTTTACAAGAGGCCTATCCATCTAATGGATTTCAGAACCCAGATACTGCAGAGAATGGATTTTCTCATGTTTCACGAAGTGTTTCTCACCAGAGACCGTTTTCAGCAGGCATTGAGTGTGACCACGTGAAGTCACGCAGACATGACAAGTCTGAGCCCTGCAATGGAGCCAAGTCACACCGGCACATCCGACTGTCACGCAGCACCTCTGCGTGTTCTCCTTCAAATAAAATTGCGGAATGTCAGATTAGTATTAATGGAGACCAGGGTAGCAAAGCTATCCCCAACAGGAAATCAAGCCATCTCTTCCAAAGAAGTATATCGGAAGGACCTCCCAACAAACTTAACTCTTCTAGTCTTAAGTATAATTACCCAAAATTAGGGTCATCCCATTTGCACATACAGTTTGCACCTGGAAGTGAAAGCAGGATCTGTAGCTTTAAGAGACAATCTATAAGTAAGCCCTCCACTGGTGTGACTGTCAAACCCTCTGTGAAACCCCTCAAGGTGAGTTCCTTCACATTTTTTTTACTTGACAAGCCAGATTATATCTCCTTAGTGTTCTATTTTATTTGCCTCTAAGGAAATGTTAATTCTGTGTTTACATTTTTTATATTTTGTCGTCATTTTTGTAATATGTTATTGAAAAAATATTTTTTATGTGTTTAGTCTTTGGCAGTAATTTTTAAGACTTGATATTATTTTTTTTGCTGCATAATGTGGTATTAAAGTTCATTATTTATTTGCCTTAGTATTTTGCATTGATACTACAGTTTAAGCATGTTTGCATTTAGTAAATGTGGTGCCATGGTGTGTTCTTTAATGTCTTATTATGGTACCTAGTAACTCTGATATTGTTAGTCAGTAACATTGGGCCGTCGGTGTGAGTGTGATCATTGCAGCCATAGTGCAGCAGTGTAGCCCAGTTAAAAATAAACCGCTCCCAAAATATTTCCCTTGACTCCAGTTAGTCTGGTCATGTATACTGATACGCTGACTGCGGGTTCAAATTTAACAAGTTGATATTAGAGCAGCATTTAGTAATGCCAGCTATCTGTACACAGCAGTCATGAAATTAAATCAGTACTTTGCTCAAGCTCTGCTATCACTGAAAGGTCTGTGCGTTCTTCATTTGTGTGCCCAAGTTTAAGCCTCTAGTAGCATAATATCCAGTTCCATGCTTCAATAGTCAACAGCTTGTTAAGGACGGCTTTCTGAAATTCACTGTAAAATGACACTTGTGACTGTAGGGATTGACCATGCTATTGTGTGAAAATACACAAGCTTAAAAAATACAAATACATCTCTTAGAGATGAGCGAACCGGGTTCGATTCGACCCGAGCCCGAACGTTCGGCATTTGATTAGCGGGGGCTGCAGAACTTGGATAAAGCTCTAAGGTTGTCTGGAAAACATGGATACAGCCAATGACTATATCCATGTTTTCCACATAGCCTTAGGGCTTTATCCAACTTCAGCAGCCATCGCTAATCAAATGCCGAAAGTTTGGGTTCGGATCGACTCGAGCATGCTCGAGGTTCGCTCATCTCTAATATATATATATATATTATATATATTATATATATATATATATATATATATATATATATATATATATATATATATATTATGCAGTGTATTTTTCCCTGGCGTTTTAACACTTAATAGAGTTAGCCCTTACCCACATGATTAGTGATAATTGTGAATTTGCTGAGGAAGCTAGATCAGGATCCCAAGTTACTGTTTATTTTTTAGCCCACATGTCTGTGGTTAGATGTTTGAATGGAACAGGGATATACTGTGTCACATTGAAAATGCAGTCTAATATGCAGCCGTCATGATATAGAGCAGGAGGAGCAGACCAGGCTGATATATAGTTTAGTAAGAAATTTCCTGGCTTCCCTTGTCATTTATTCATGTAAATCTGTGTTTATTCTGGGCCAACTAGTCAAGTGGGTGGACCTACTCTGTTTAGCTTAAAGGGGAACTTTTAGCAGGGTAGACAAATCTAACCTGCTGATGGCTCCCTAGTGGGCACGGCATGCTGAGGATGAAGGGATGTCTTCTACAGTCATCCTCGACGCCGTTCCTGTGCTGTTCTGCCCAGTAAGCTGTTAGCACTGGGGGCATCGATCTAGCAGTCCCCCCTCCATTGATAATCATTAGAAGGGGAGGGCAAGCTGGGGCAGCAGCATCCACCTCTGACCGACCCCCCCCCCCCCCAAGACTTTTACAGCTAATAACATGGGAATGGCACAGAGGATGAGGGTAACAAACATACGTTGATCCTCAGCACACCCACCTGCTGATAGTCCCCCTTTTAACAGCTGTCTGTAAGTGTGCATGTAATGGGAGAGCTGTCGGTCACCGACTAGGACCACCCACTTGACACCCAGTATAGGTAAAGAGGTCAGTGATCAAATACCAAGTTGTCCTGAATCTTTTAAAGCAAAATATCATTTTGCTTAGCTCGTCCTGCTCTGTAATATGCTGCCTGCAGACCTGACTATATTTTTATCTAATATTACTTGGTACTATTAGATGCTGTCTAACCCTCCCAGCATTACAAAGAAGCTACTATGTTGCAGATAAAGCCTGCCAGAGACTTGTTTACATGTGCTGTCTCAGAAGGGTGGGGAGAAGGAGGGGAAAACAGAGAGTAAAGCTCAAACACAAACTTGTGTCTTCAGCATATAACAGCAGCTGAGAACTGGGGGAAGGAGACTGAATAGATAATAACAAGTATGGAAGGAATTGTGTCTCACCATGGGCAGCAACATATCAAAAGTTATGTTTGAGTGGAATACTCCTTTAATTCTCTAGTTGAAAAGTGGGTAGTCTCTTTTTCTCTGGTGCTATTACTAAGCTGCCAAACAATCTCCACACATCATACATACGTCAGAGATGATGTTGTGTTTCTTGTCTGAACTAGACCCTTCCTTAGGTTGAATTTACTTGGAAAAAAAATCAATACTTGGCTTGCAGGTGAAACTTATGGAAACTTCACACTACAGTGATATATCATAAGGCCATTTAAGTAGAAGCATGCAATGTTGATTTCCTCATCTCAAACTATTTATTAAAACAAGCCAACAACAATGGTGGGTACACCACAACAAAAAATGCAAATGTATCAAGAACAAGTCATGTGTCCTTAAAGGGAACCAATCAGCCGAATTGGGCTGATTTGGTTCTCTGGAGCACAGTATAAAGGGATTAAAGAAGAAGTCTGGCAAAAATTTTTATTCAACTATTGTATTGCCCCCCAAAAGTTATACAAATCCCCAATATACACTTATTACATGAAATGCTTATGAAGTGCTTTTTTCCCTGTCCTTGCTACTGCATCAAGGCTTAACTTCCTGGATAAAATGGTGACGTTACAACTAGAGATGAGTGAACCTGCTGGATTTCTGGTTCGTACGAACCAGAAATCTCGGCATCTTACTTGGGTGGATACAGCCTAAGGAACGCCTTGAAAACTGGGATACAGCCTATGCCATAGGCTGTATCCCAGTATGAACCAGAAATCCGGCAGGTTCGCTCATCTCTAGTCTCGCCGCGACTCCCAGAGCTGTGCGGGCTGTGGCTGCTGGAGAGGATGATGGCAGAGGGATGCTCAGTGTCCCTCCAGTGCCCTGTGTCCCTCAGTGTCCCCCTGCCATCATCCTCTCCAGCAGCCACAGCCCACACAGCTCTGGTAGTCGGGTCGTGACATCACCATGTTATCCAGGAAGTGAAGCCTTGATGCAGTAGAAAATGCAGGGAAAAAATCACTTTATATGCATTTCCCGTAATAAGTGTATGTTGGTGATTTGTATAACTTTTGGGGGGCAATACATTACATTATTTATTTCTCTGGTATAAAGCTGCTGTTGATATGTGCCGCGAGCTGCACAGGAGCTTTATACTGTGCTCCAGAGAATTGGGCTGATTGGTTCCCTTTAAGCGTCAATTACAGCTTGAAAACTCATGCTGTTCAAAAGTCGATTTATTGTCTGCTGTGGCATGGCATCCCACTCTTCTCGAAGGGTCGCCTTCAGGTCATTGATGTTCTGGGGGACAGAGTTATGAGCCTCTACATAGCAACTCAGCTGATCCCATAGGTTTTCTATGGGATTTAGGTCTGAGGAAAGTGCAGGCACCTCCATTTGATGAACCCTAGTCTCCAGTAGCCGTTCCCTAATTATGCGACCTTGATGACCTTAAACATTGTCACCCATGAAGATAAAATTAGGCCTGTGATGTTCATGTAGAACCACAATCACTGGATAAGAAGAAAAAGTCTCAGAAGGGGAGGAAGGTTGTCTAGTCTTTCCAGGTTCCTTACACCAATGGAGTATTATGTAGCACCCTCTATAGTCCCAGGTCACAATAACCCTCAATAACAGTGTATAGTAGAAAATACTACACGCTATTTGGTGTGATCAAAATAGAAGAATTTTTATATTTTTCCTGTGTGCAAAAACACCACAGTTGTAGTTCACCTGGCTAGGATGCTATGAAGTGAAACATTGGAAATTGGCCGAACTTCCTTGTGTCAAGATTGAGATTAGGAAGTACCATGTCATAGGACTGGGCTCCACTAGAACAAGGAAAACAGGGCAGGCAAGTTCATGTCTTTGCAGCATGAACCCATCACATAATAGAACCATTTTCACAGACAACACATTAAACAACATTTAAAGTGAACCTGTGACCCCCTGACCACTTACCAAGCTGGTGGCACTTCGTCTGATAGAGCCAGCCTAGAAGGTGTGTGTGTGTGTGTGTGTGTGTGTGTGTAAGCACATGCATGAAGTGAATGTGCATAAATTTGTAATTTAGCTCTATTCAAAAATTTTAAGTTTTCCAGTACTAATCAGCTTCTGTATCGCCCTGCAGGAAGTGGTATATGTTCCAGTCTGGAGAGCAGGAAGGTGTTTTCTATGGGGATTTGCTGCTGCTCTGGACAATTCTTGACATGAACAGAGGTGGCAGCAGAGAGCACTGTCAGACTTGAAAGAAAACTCTACTTCCTGCAGAACATATAATAGCTGATAACTTTAGATTTTTTTTTATAGAAGTTATTTACAAATAAGATATTTACAAACCCTTGCTGAGAGCGGTTGATTTAAAAAATTTAAGAAACAAAATTTAAAAATAAAAATTTAAGGCACAATGAGTTTAACTTGACTATGTAAAACTAGGGGTGCTTTAAGAGTGTTGGCCTCCCCCTGTTGGTTGTTTACACCAGAGCCACAACAATGCCCCAGATCTGGTTTTGCATAGTTGTTAGTGATTTCTGACTGATCCCATATAATAGGGTCCACAAAAGTTGTGGTGTTTTTTGACAACAGGATTAGCACTGCAGACTATATCCTCTTTGTCACAAATACCAGAACCTCTCATGGCACGTAGCAGTAGCCTGAGGATGCACAATATTGGCTACTAAGTCTTTGAACACATTTTTAATAACTAGCAAATATTTATCTTAAAATAGTATACAATGTGTAGGAATAACTTTTGCAGTGTCATGTCCCATTTAGATTACAGAGTACTGGATACATTGCAACATACTTCTAATCCTTGTGCCACAAGTCATTTTCACACACTGCAGCGACACACAGCAACTTTGTTACCATGTGGTGCCTATGTTTGGAAAGCAATGCGTACTTTCTGTGAAAACATTTATAGAACTTTAAATGGAAAGCATGTGAGCCGACGTGCGTCAGGGTGCCCTCACATATCCTTTTTATTTGACGTTTTTTACGTTTATAAAAAAAAAAAAAAAAAAAAGGCAATGCGGTGTATGTCGGCTTTTTCATGCGCTTGCTTTTTTTAACGTTTTTTGTGGCGTTTTTGACTTTGTGTGTGAATTAAACTTTTTCACCTTTGTCATTTTTCGCATCAGCCTTGTTACCCAAACATGGACTTCAGCAGAAGTCTGTGTTTGGGGCAAAATGCTGACCCAAATGCACCTTCTCCATAAAGGAAAGAGCGAAGTCCCGCCTTGACCGCTAAATAGCTAAGCTGCCTTGAGACATCACATCTTAAGTCGCAGCTCAGCCAAGGAAGCGGCAGCCGGACGGGAGAATGGGGCGGCGCGATCTGGGACCCATTGCTGGAACTGGGGAGGTAAGTGACCGCGGCCTCTATTTCCACCCCTTCCCCGGCCATATAATAAAAATGACCCCGCCCGGAGTACCTCTTTAAGTCAGGGCCTAGTGCTAGCTGGTATAAAATTGCAAATACTAACCCCACCCCACCCTCCCCCCTATTATTAGGAGTACTGAGAGAAGTCTGTTACCAGTAGTCCAATTGGCACTCCTGGATTGCACGGTGAAAGGCTGGTATTCTGAAGCTGGGGAGGGTCTAAAAAATGGCCCTTCCACCTTGGTACTACTAAGCTGCTGCTTGGTTTTTTAACCTGACTGGTTATGGAAATAGGTTTTACCAGCCTGCCACCGCTCAGTCCAGGAGCATCGGTTTTGATGTTTCACAACTACTGGTACCCGGCTCTTCCCGATACCCCTGGTGTGGTGGGTACTCGGGTAATATTGGGGAGGGGGAATGTTTAGTGTTAGTAATTTTATACCGGCTAGCACTAGGCTCTGACTTGGTAATGGATGCCCTCAGACGGCTTCCTCTACTAAACCTGTAAAAAAAAAAAAACACATAACGATAAAGAGAAGTATTTTATTCAAGAAATAACACCCCCACCCCCTTGACTATTTTATTAAAAAAAAAAAAAAAAAGCACTTGTAATCAATGTAGTCCACTGAATCAGACCCAATACCTTGGATACTGATATATGAAAATCAAGAGGGGGAAAATAAAAGCCAGGAGCAGAACACCCATCGTTTTGACAGGTGTTCTGCACCTTACTGTATGCATTCGGGGCATTGCTGTAGTTGCCGATTGTGATGATGCACAAGCGTAATCTTAGCCAAACATTGGCTGAAGCAGTGTCCCAGCTCAGCCGCTGATTGAAGATGGGTCGTTTAACCCTCCCCCAACTGTCCCCCCTTAATGGAATACAGTCTGGCCCACAGGGGGTTAAGTTCACCCCCGGGAACCAGATTGTGGCATTTTTTTTTTCACATAAGTGGAGCAGACTTCCATTCAAGTCTGTGTGAGACAAACGCCACAATTTGCCAAAAAAGCCAAACCCTCCTCAGGATCAGGTGCAAAATAATCATTGATGAAAAGGTTAAAAAATATATAACAATAGCCCCTTGATTTGTGGAAGTTAATCATTCTACTTCAAAGGAAAAATTTTCAAATGGTTGTAACAATAAACTGTAGTTGTACATTATGTCCCAGGAAAGGAAATATTTCTGTCCAATTTCTATTAATTGTGTGGTGATAATTATAAGTTGATGAAGAACATATTAAGCATGCCTGTGAATTATTGGCTTTGATATGTCTGCTGGACTCTTCCAACTCCTGGCAGCTATCTGACAGGAGTGTTGTGTTCCGACAGCTTTCTGCTTGTGAAAACTGGCAGTAACACAGTGACCAGCACCCGCATTATTTTGCAATAGCCATTGAAGCTAAGAAATGGCTGAATCCAACCCCACTGTGCTCAGTAAGTGAAAGTAAACAAACTGATGTTACTAGAAAAGTAGTTCATTTCTGTTTGCGGTTTGAAGTTAACACAATTCTCTGAGGAACTGGAACAAAGATTAAGATTTAAAGTTTAGTAGTCTTTATTCAAGGATTTCATCAATGCTCAAGATTTATTTATTTATAGCTTTAGTCACAGTCATCAAAATATCAAGATAAAATATTGCATTTAATAGCACACTTACTATGTTGTAAAGGTGCATAACACAGTACAAGTCTAAAGACTGTACTGTAAGTTACACATGCTGCACTACTATACAACATTTGTCAAACAGCAAGCCTCTTCTGCTTGGTGGTGGACACAGTGTGTCCTATGCTGATTTCTTTGCTTTCTGAAGTCCCTTAGTATGGGAAAAGTTGGGGCCCCCACTATTAACTTAGTATGGGGGTGAAAATCCAGCAGCCTAGATGCCTCCCCCTCCTGTTTAGCTGGTTGTCTTCAGTGCCCCAGTGTGGAGGTTGCAGCCTGTTCCACAGTTGGCCTGCGGCATCTCTACGGGCTGTGCTAGAGGTGGTAGCATGGGTTGAAGGGTACCTGGGTGCTTTAGAGGATGTCGCATCACTTCCAGCTGATGGTAAGGCAAGTGATGTATGGCTTCAGGGCATGGCTAGTGGGTTCCTGGCAGTTGGATGTGTCCTAACATGCTGGATCCCTCCATGCTAGGTAACATAAGGCTGTTCTGTAGGTCAGCCGCCTTCAGCTAAGAGCCTGCCCCCCCCCCCCCAAAAAAAAAAAACAAAAAAAAACGATGTGATTCCTTACTTATGGAGTTCCGTTAGTAATGGTAGTTCTTTGGTTCAAACTAAGAGAGAGGATGTATACAGAAAGGCTTCTAAGAAGACTAAACAGAATGTAATATTCCCTGAAACATGTGCCTCTTGTATTGGGAGAATGATTACTGCAGAGGTCCTGTTTCCTCTCTCACTTGTTCAGGATATGATCAGACATAAGATTCACAAATCTCTTCGAGAATTATTTGGAAATCCCGATTTACACTACAGTTCAAAAGTTTGGGGTCACATTGAAAAGTCACAGTACTTTTCAATGAAGATAACTTTAAACTAGTCCCAACTTTAAAGAAATACACTCTATACATTGCTAATGTGCTAAATGACTATTCTAGCTGCAAATGTCTAGTTTTTGGTGCAATATCTGCATAGGTGTATAGAGGCCCATTTTTAGCACTCCAGTGTTCTACTGGTACAATGTGTTTGCTCATTGGCTCAGAAGGCTAATTGATGATTAGAAAACCCTTGTGCAATCATGTTCACACATCTGAAAACAGTCTAGCTCGTTACAGAAGCTAAAAAACTGACCTTCTTTTGAGCAGATTGTGTTTCTGGAGCATCACATTTGTGGGGTCAATTAAAAGCTCAAAATGGCCAGAAAAAGAGAACTTTCATCTGAAACTCGACAGTCTATTCTTGTTCTTAGAAATGAAGGCTATTCCATGCGAGAAATTGCTAAGAAATTGAAGATTTCCTACAACGGTGTGTACTACTCCCTTCAGAGGACAGCACAAACAGGCTCTAACCAGAGTAGAAAAAGAAGTGGTTGGCCGCGTTGCACAACTAAGCAAGAAGATAAGCACATTAGAGTCTCTAGTTTGAGAAACAGATGCCTCACAGGTCCCCAACTGGCATCTTCATTAAATAGTACCTGCAAAACACCAGTGTCAACATCTGCAGTGAAGAGGCGGCTGCGGGATTTTGGGCTTCAGGGCAGAGTGGCAAAGAAAAAGCCATATCTGAGACTGGCTAATAAAAGATTAAGATGGGCAAAAAAACACAGACATTGGACAGAGGAAGACTGGGAAAAAAGTGTTGTGGACTGATGAATCCAAGTTTGAGGTGTTTGGATCACAAGGAAGAACGTTTGTGAGACGCAGAACAAATGAAAAGATGCTGGAAGAATGCCTGACGCCATCTGTTAAGCATGGTGGAGGTAATGTGATGGTCTGGGGTTGCTTTGGTGCTGGTAAGGTGGGAGATTTGTACAGGGTAAAAGGGATTCTAAATAAGAAAGGCTATCACTCAATTTTGCAAGGCCATGCCATACCCAGTGGACAGCGCTTGATTGGAGCAAATTTCATCCTACAACAGGACAATGACCCTAAACACACCTCCAAATTGTGCAAGAACTATTTACAGCAGAAGCAGGCAGCTGGTATTCTATCAGTAATGGAGTGGCCAGCGCAGTCACCAGATCTGAACCCCATTGAGCTGTTGTGGGAGCAGCTTGACCGTATGGTACGCTAGAAGTGCCCATCCAACCAATCCAACTTGTGGGAGCTGCTTCTAGAAGCGTGGGGTGCAATTTCTCCAGCTTACCCCAACAGATTAACAGCTAGAATGCCAAAGGTGTGCAATGCTGTAATTTCTGCAAAAGGTGGATTCTTTGACGAAGGGAAAGTTTGATGTAAAAACAATGTTATTTCAAATACAAATCATTATTTCTAACCTTGTCAATGTCTTGACTCTATTTTCTATTCATTTTACAACGTATGGTGGTGAAGAAGTGTGACTTTTCATGGAAAACACAAAATTGTTTGGGTGACCCCAAACTTTTGAACGGTAGTGTAGGCGGTCAAAGAAAGAAGGCCAGATCGGCTTGGTTACATCAGACTCTAGTAAAGCCTCCTTCTGCTTGGAGAATGATGAGGCTGGGAGACCTTTTTCTATAATAGACACAGACCAACTAGTGAAAGCTGTTCACTCAGCTGTGAACCTACTGGAGCAAAAAGAACAGAAATCTATAGAAGAAGTGGTTAGATGCAAAGAAGCAAAGGGCCCTCCTAGAACATAAAAACGTGACTGGATTTTTCCATTACTTCCAGATAAGCCCTCACATGAAAGCCTTTATACACAAGGTGGTCAAAAAGAAACCAACATTTTAGCAAAACAGATCCAGCAATTTTGGACTGTCAAAAAATGTAATAGCTAAAGTCTCTTGGAGATGTTCTTACCGTTTTTGAGGATGTGTTTATGCTCAAAGACTCAAAAGATGAGAAAGCAAAGTACTACTTAAAGTCTTGGAGGACTTCTGCAGTCCAGCGCAATCTAGTAAGTATGAGGGGCTCTAGCGGGGGGGGGGGGGGTTCAGGAGCCTTTCACCCCGCGATCGGGGGTGACAGGTCCTCTTTAAAATTTAGCCTAATAGTGTGGACACTTGCATCTACTTTTATCTAGATGATTTTCTGTTTATAGGGAAACCCCTTCTGAACAAGCTGGGGTGGATAGTAAACCGGGAAAATCCTTGCCCTATCCGATTTTAGCAAAAGTGTTTTTGTGGATCATCCAGTCAGCAAAGGGTGGTTACATCCTCAGGACAAAATAAAAATTCCCCAACACCCTTCAGAATTTTTTTTGGCACTCCCTGGTTACTATTTGGAAGAGCATGTCTCTTCTAGGACTCCTTATGGCCACTATTTCAGCTATTTTATGGGCTCTGTTGTACTCAAGGGTTTTTCTGCCCAAACTCCTCCATGTCTGGGATGGTTTTCCAAAGGAGCAGGATTAGAATGTAAGGTTATGTCAGAAAACTCTGGACTCTCTGCTAAAGTGGCTAAACAGAAACAATCTTACAATGGACACTAGTTGGGGGCTTGTGCGGGATCAAGATATTCAGGGCTTGTTGGGAGGCAGCAGAAAAATGCAATCCGCAACAGACAATACTGACAACTCCACCTCTGCTGCAAGGGAAATATTTCAAGATCTTACCAGACCACAGCATAGCTTTTAGAATGTAAGATAGATGGGTAAGGAATGAGAGCAAGAGAAAAACAAAAGCATTCCTTTATTCTCTATTGTTTTTAGATTTGCTCTTAGATTTGCTCTTTTTTAGAGACTCCTCTCAAGCCCTTTGTCAATGTTCACCTAAAGGGTTTCTTTTACGGGAGAGCAGACTGCCTCAGTTGTCATAAGATACATCACAGGGAATTGTGCCTGAATCCCTTAATTTTCCAAAAAATCTAAGGTTTTGCAGGGGTGCCTTAAGTGGACTTAATATTTTCTGGGTACAGAACTTCTGTTCTATTTTCCTAGCGGAAAGTCTCCTGCTGTGGACACTTTGGCAAAGAAATACAACTGGACTCTGGAGGTGGACTTTGGGGACAGGCATGTGTGGATCCCGAAAAACAAATGTCTTTTGTCCTGGACTTTCTCCAGAGGGGTCTGAATAAACAGTTGAAACCAGCCACCAGCTCTGTTACCTGACATTTGGTGACTAGTGTTGGGTTTTTGTTGGTGTATCTTTAAAAAAAAAAAAAAAGGGTGTGTATATATCTGTCATTTCAAGTATATCATAAATTTCAATAAATCCGCCATAGCTGGAGACTATGCTTCTTTGCATGCTCACTTTACACCAAGCTTCACCTACTTGACAGAGAAGACGTAACATAAAAATTTTGTAACTTTTCACAGTCTGCCCCTGGCACAGACGAGGATGAATTTTCCTCTTGGGTTTCAAGCAATGCTTTTGGGAAGGTGGTCTGCAAATTAGCCAAGACCAAGTCAGGATTAGTTGCCCATCCATAAACAGCTGTTTCAGGATTCTTGTTTCTTGTCATAATGTTAAAGCGGTAGCGCGGCGCTAAACAATTATTTACTTAATAACACACATTACAAAGTTATACAACTTTGCAATGTATGTCATGTTAGTGAATGGCCCCCTTCCCGTTTTCCACCCCCCCCCCCCCCCCACGCTAGACCCGGAAGTGTAGCGCTCTATACTCACCTGATCCGTGTCAACCTCCGTCCACCATCTTCCGACATTGATGTAATCTTCGGGCGGCTGGCCGAAACACTCCGACCGTCCCTCGTGCTGGCCGCACTACCCCTTTAAGAGTGGGGTCACTACTCACTGAGTAGTGTTCAGAGCTAGATATTTTAAAAGTTTTTTTTTTATTGAGCGACAACCCTTTTTTTAAAGAATCACTTTTTGTCTGTCCAGGAATAAAGTGTTATACTTACTAACTGGGACTGTTCCTTGCCTTGCAGCATAGAATTATTTCCAGATCCCAGTATGTGACTGCACATTTTACGGTCTGCTTTGCACAGACTTAGGGCCCTATTCCACGGGACGATTATCATTCCGATTATCGTTAAATCGTTCAAATCTAAACGATAATCGTTCATTTGAATAGCAGTTAACGATTAATGACCGAGCGAGAAATCGTTAACCGTTTAATAGAAACTTGATTTCCAGCAGCCACAGCCCGCACAGCTCTGGGAGTCGGGTCGTGACATCACCATTTTATCCAGGAAGTGAAGCCTTGATGCAGTGGTAAGTGCAGGGAAAAAAAGCACTTTATAAGCATTTCAGGTATTAAGTGTATATTGGTGATTTGTATAACTTTTGGGAAGCAATGCAATACTTTAATAAAAAATTTTGCCGGGCTTTTTTTAAGAATGTTATGGCACTCCATTCTCACAGTGAAATGGAGTGCCATAGACTTTAACTGTAACCAGATTTGCAGCAGATTTCACTGTGATACAGCGTGAAATCAACTTCAATATGGTACAGTCAGCTTACCCTGCAAGCAATGACACTATGATTATCTTAAAGGACAACTCCGGCGGGACCCCCCCCCCCAAAAAAAACAAAACAGACACACACAGACACCATACTCACCATCCCTCCGGTGACGATCGCCACTCCATTCGCCCGTCGTCCGCCTCACCGTCACCTGCCTCCGCCGTCCAGCGATGTCTCTTGCTTCCGGGTCCATGAGAGAGAAAAGGCTGCCAGTGCGCTTGCGCACCGGCAGCCTTTTCATTGGCTGGAGCGCATCACATGGCTTCCAGCAAGCTCAGCCAATCAGGGCTGAGCAAGCTGGAAGCCATGTTATGCGCTCCAGCCAATGAAAAGGCTGCTGGTGCGCATGTGCACCAGCAGCCTTTTCTCTCCCATTCACTCTCAATGAAGACGCCGAGGAGGAAGAAGACCCGGACCGCCCCCCAGCTCTGACGTCACTCGACACCAGAGAAGAGGACCGTGACGACCGTAATAGGTAATGTATATATTCTTTAACTTCCGGGGTGGGGGGTCGGAGGTCGGAAAGTGGGGGAAGGGGGCCAGACCGAGTATTTAACCACATTACAAAGTTATATAACTTTGTAATGTGTGTTAAATAAGCCAAAAAATTTTTTCGACGGAGTTGTCCTTTAATGATGTCTGAGTGACCGTAACATGCTATTAGTTAGTGACAGAGTTTTTGTTCATTTGTTTACTTTGACATGCTCTTTGCCTGTCTTAGGTATTGTGGTTTTCACAAAGTTGGAATTAAAAGCCTAAAATTATTTTTTATTTATTTAGAAAACAGTGTTAGCTGCTAATTTGTATTTACAATATCATACTATATATTTTAAATAATGCTCTTTTGGTCTTTAGTGAGCTTACGTAACTGTATAGACTCATTTAGCATATGCATCAGGAGCTTTCCCTGCACTCACTCTAAATTCGGAAAAAAAAAACTTTTTGAACAGGGCCTTATTACTATAGGTGCCAACTAGAGATGAGCTTGCTCGAGTCCATCCGAATCTGAACTTTCGGCATTTGATTAGCGGTGGCTGCTGAAGTTGGATAAAGCCCTAAGGCTATGTGGAAAACATGGATATAGTCATTGGCTGTATCCATGTTTTCCAGACAACCTTAGAGCTTTATTCAAGTTCAGCAGCTACCGCTAATCAAATGCTGATCGTTCGGGTTCGGATGGACTCGAACCCGAACCCGGTTCGCTCATCTCTAGTGCCAACACATTGGTGTTAATTGCACCATTTATTTAATTGGCATCTTTAATGCTAAGTTTACACGGAGCGATAATTGGCCCGATCGTACGATTAACGATTTCAAAGTTACTATTTTTTTTTATAACGATCAGCGTTTAGACGGTACGATATATCGTACGGTAAAATCGTTTTGCGATCGCGCATCCGCAGCCGGGCCCCCCACTCAACCGCAGCCCCCTGCGCCGCTCCGATCGCCCCCCCCCCCCGCCGCTCTGATCACCCCCCCCCCCCCCCCCGGTGCTGCTCCGATCGCCGCCGCCGCTCCAATCGCCCCCCTGCTGCCGCTCCAACCGCGACCCCCGCTGCCGCCACTCCGATCGCCACCCCCGCCGCCGCGATCGCCACCCGCTGCCACTCCGATGGCCCCCGCCCCCCGCTGCTCCGATCGCCGTTTGAAATTTCCGGCTCCCCTTTTCAGCCATGCTCGGGGGGGGGGGGGGCATTGGCGATCGGAGCAGCGGGACGATCGGAGCTGGGGCGTGGGGGCGACGATCGGAGCAGGGGGGCCATCAGAGCCGCAGCGGGGGGGGGGGGGGGGGGGGGGGGGGGGCCGTCGAGCCGGTTGCGAGCGGGGGGCCGGGCGGCCGGACTATCGCGCGATGACTGTTTACACGGAAGGATCGGCAAATTTTTTGCAAAGGACGATTTAAGAACATGTTTAAAAGATCAAAGTGAACAATTTATCGATTGTTCGCCGCGTTTTCACGTACGATTATCGATCAAATTCGATCGTTGTTGCGAAAATTCGCCCGATAATCGTTCCGTGTAAACGTAGCATAAGGAGGCCAAATCTGTTGGACACCTGCAAGTAATCTGTGCCAAATATTGATATTTTAGAGTAGTGCGTTGTTTGAAATCATGACGGGCACATTTATTTTTAGAGTGAGCGGAGAAACATTCTGTGTTGATTAAAATAACTGCTTGACAGTCACTCCTACTGTGTCTTCTGTGAAGCCATTTATGCTCTGGAAATCCAGAATGTACAGTTATGTCTGGGACATTTTAGCAGAAAAAATGTTGGCCTAGAAACCTGATGCATTGAGTCTGTATTTGTATAAGCTGCAGCAATAGTCCAGATCTGTTTATTTTTTTTTTCCTTTAGAGTTGATATTTTCCCTCCTATAAAAATCTTGTTCTCCTGCTCTATAACTGTAGACTTCTGTGTGAAGGCTAACCCGACCTGCATCTGCACAAATCCTAAAATAGGTAAACCATACAACCAAATTGATTTTCCTGTTCGTTGAAGTGGCACATTTATCAGAAAATGTTTTTGGAAACTTTTTAAAAGCCCTGAATGACCCTGTACACGGGGCTGTAGAATGGCACCTTGTTGAAGCCTCTGGTAATAAGCAGCCACAGGTGTTTAGACCTTGTGTTTTTCTTTCCACCCTTTAAGATGAGAGGTGTTCCACATTTTCAGGTAAACATTTTGTCATTGGATACAAGGATAGTGTCTGATATGTGGGAATGCCTGTTCTTGAATACAGTGCCCTAAACATTTTATATTGCTGTCCATTTTCATTTAAAAACTTCAGGAAAATGTGATGTTGTTCCATCAAAAGAGTGATTACATTACATTTTCAGAGCTTGGACTAGTATAGATTTCTAATTCTTATTTTTACCAGTACATTATTACTGCCACTTGTGGCACTTGGTTTAATATTTGCATTCTTCATAATTACAATGTAATTACACGTTATAACAAAATTGACCACTGTATCGCAAATCTCTCTAAGTACACACATCTACCTGAGTATCCCAAATATAACACCAATATCCACAATAGAATCAAAACCTTTGAAAAAGAAATATCCCATAAAAAATTATCTAAACTCTCCAGGGATCGTACAGACTATGCATCTAACAATGTTAAATTCTGGCTCAAACCCACCAAAATTGCTCAACGCAGACCTGCACCTCATTCCAGGCCTTCCAACGGCAACACACCTAGACACATACCTCTCCCCTCCAGGATACCCAACATCCCCACTGTGGGCCCCATACCTCGTCACACCAACAGAACCCACACTCCCCGCCCATTCCATCCCAGACCACCCGTTCCCCAGCCTCGTACTAAATGGTCCATATCCGACAAATCCTCATCTGTTAACCTTACGGCTACCACTCCCAATCCACCCACACAGGTTCATTCTTCCACTGCTCCACACATCACACCCCCCCGACCTTCAGTTCCCTTCTCCGCTCCAGAAGTCTCGGTTTCCACTATCCCTACTGAACTACTGGAAGCTCTGCCAGGGGGCACCCTTTTACCACCATCATTACCATCTGGACGTTTCGAAGAAGATCCCATCTTCGATGACTCTCTCATTACACTACATCCGGACACACAAAACACCCATTAATACTTCTCCCAGATCGGAATTTTTTACTCCATTAGTTTCCACTATCACTACTCATGCTCCTGAATTCACAGACCCGGATATCAACACCACCACCACATCTCCTGACCATACGTCTTTTTTAGGCCTTCCCACTCAAGTCAACCTTACACCTCCGTTAGCTCCACTACCAGTTGCACCTCTGCAACAAATTCAGGAGGTAATACACATTGCCCCAATAATAGGTGGAAAAAGAAAGAGAGGATCTAGAGGAGGAATCCCCAACCACAAGAAGACTAGAAAGAAAAAACAAAAGAAGCCAACTGCTATAGACTTCCATCATCCCTCCTCCACTGATAAAATCAAAATCTTCAACTTATCCAGACATACCCTCAATCCAACCGAAAGCAACGTCTTAGAAAGAGGACTCAATTTCTGTCCCACCACAAGGAGCAATGACTTTGAACTATTTCTAGATTTGAATGCCTATATCAGAAAGCTTACCTTGAAAAGACACTTTAACCTGAAAAATCTGAATGGTCCTCCTATTCCAGACAAAATCATAGAATCCCCACTCCACCCTCCCCCACTAGATAGTGGTCTCAAACCTAAATCCATCTTTTACCCCACCCACAGTAGGGGTAATTTCCTTGAAACATTTTCTACCATGGTTTTAAATGACTTCGAAGTCCTCTCTTCCAGACCCACCAAACACGCTAATAACCTCGCCAAAATAGAGAAATTAGCCATTAAAAACCTAGCACAGGATACCTCCATCATCAGATAAAGGAGGGGGAATAGTTCTGCTAAACAGAGAAGACTATATTCAGGAATCCCTACGCCTATTGTCAGACAAAAAATTCTACAGCCCTTTAACATCTAACCCTCTCACCTCTTACACTACCAAATACAATGCGTTCATTCAGAAGGGACTGCATGAGGGAGTTCTACTAAAACGAGAAGCAGATTATCTCTCCATCTCTGAACCCACTCTATCTCTCTTTTACTATCTCCCAAAAGTTCATAAGGACCCTCTTCATCCACCAGGTAGACCAATAATATCAGGTATCAACTCCTTAACATCAAAATTATCCAAATATGTTGACTCCTTTTTACAAAAACATGTCACCAATTTACCATCCTACACACGAGATTCCACCCACTTTATTGACCGTATCACCAAGGCCAGTTGGAATGAAAACTGTTTATTCCTTACCATGGACATCTCATCCTTATATACAGTTATTGATCATGATCTAGGAACAAAAGCAGTATCTACCTTCATCACTCAGGACATCACTATGCCTCCTGAACAAGCCGCATTCATCCTTGATGCCATACAGTTCATATTAATACACAATATCTTCCATTTCAATGGGAAAATTTACAATCAAGAACGAGGTACCGCGATGGGAAGTACTTTCGCACCAAGCTTTGCTAATCTCTTCATTGGGAATTTTGAAGATGAGGTAATTTATAGACACCCACTTTTTTCACACTTCTCCCTGTACTGTCGATACATTGATGACATCTTCATTATTTGGGATGATACAGAGGAGCAGCTCAAGAACCTCATCACAGACCTCAATATGAACAACTGGGGGCTCGAGTTTACTTACAACATCTATAAGAACAATGCAGAATTTTTAGATATCCTAGTTTTCCATGAAGAAGGTAAAATTATGACAAAAACATACTTTAAATCTGTAGACAGCAACAGCTACCTTCACTTTGACAGTGCTCACTATAAAAAATGGTTGACCAACATTCCTTACGGCCAATTCCGCCGGATTCGTAGGAACTGCACAAAAAATAGTGACTTTAAATCCCAATGCAGTGTAATAGCTAAAAGATTCACCTCCAAAGGCTACCCCGCCTCTCTTATAAGAAATTCATACAAAAAAGCTGGATCATTCAGTCAGGAACAATACTTACTTCCCAAGACCCATAAAAAACAGTTGATGGATAACCCTGACTTCGCCTGTAATTTCATCACTACGTATACAGCTGACCACAAGACCATCAGATCTATCATAAACAAACATTGGGACATCCTTGGCCATGACCCTTTCCTCAAAGACATCATCCCCAAGAAACCACAGATAACCTTCAGAAGGGCTCGTGCTCTAAAGAACATTTTAGCTCCCAGTAAATTAAAACCGGTTACCCATTCTAGCAATATCACCCCCCTACCAAAGATCCTCGGAAGCTTCAAATGTGGTAACAACAGATGTAAATGTTGTAATAACATTCTCAACAAAACTCGCTCTTTTAAATCAACGATAACGGGTGAAGAGTTCCAAATTAAATCCTATCTTAACTGCAGCTCTTCCTTTATTATCTACCTTCTTCAGTGTCCATGCGGCATTCAGTACATAGGCCGCACCACACAGCCGTTACGTTGCAGAATTAACAATCATCGTTGCAACGTAGAAAAAGGTTACGAATTGCACAGTGTCTCTAGACATGCCCTTGTCTGCAACCATAGTAATTTTTCCTCATTTACCGTTCTCCCTATAGAACAGATTCCAACAGGCGGTCAAAGATTTCAAAGCTTGCGCAAAAGAGAAAATTTTTGGATTTACAAACTAAAAACGTTGGTCCCACAAGGTTTGAATGAATACATCGAGAACGTACATAATTAACTCCACTCACACATCTCCCTGTAGATATTTATTCATTTACAAAGTCATTCCACATGTCAATACATATATCTACATATATATATAGATAAGTTATATTATCCACTATTCATTCATATATATACAATATTGTATATATCATACAATTGACACTATATCATATTTTTTCATAATATATATTTTATATATATATATATATTTTTATTATATGTCATATATTTTATTCTCTATACGAATTTAGCTATTGACCACTATACCATGCTCTCTCTTGTAACAAACAGTATTCATTTATTTTTAATGGTCATCCAACTCGAGTGAAACGTTGTTTCCATCCTTACATGCACCGAGAGACGACCTCCAGATGAGATGCCGGCTCTTTGTTTACATTTACCTGATTGGACCACGGCAAACACACCCCCACGTTTCATTGGTCGAGGCCAGTCACGTGACCGGAGAACCCGACTTAACAGCGCTCGGCTCTCTTTGATATCTAAAGCCATCACGAGCCCCTTGAAACAACTCTAGAAGATATCAACCTCCAGCAAGCTTACCCACCGGTTCGTTCTCTCTGCGAGCGACGTTCTCCAGTGTTATCCTTTCCGCTATTCCGATTGGACACCACCTTACACACCCCCGGCCCGTCATTGGCCAACGAGTAACACATGACCTAACACTCCAGCGAACTGCATTGCAACTGACCGGCTACCCCGTACCACCGGCTTTCTGACACTATCTCGGCGATCACCTGTCATGTTCATGGACTCTTTGAAATATATATTTATTTACATTATTCCAATCCATATTTACTACGCCTACAAAATATATGCTATGTATATTTATTTTATTGTTTGCACTATTATGTCCATTTTTACTCACCAATATGCTAATTAGGGGCGGGACTGGCGCCCTTTTTATATTTATTTAAATCGATACCTGTACCCTCACTGTTATGCACTTTATTTTTGAGAAAGGAGACCTAATAGTTTCCGAAACGCGTCATAGTTGTGCTTTTAAGAATAAATCATTTATCTTACTGCATCTGGCTATCTCTGGATATTTTTGGCAGCGCTGATACCACATACCCCCGCGTTTTTTATTTCATTTTTTTATTTATTTACCTATACTTGTCCTTACGGGCCCCTCTTCTTGGGAGTAACCCGTCTTGGGTATCATCAGCTCTAGCAGCCATCATCCTAGCCACTACATACTTCGGACCTTGCACAGGACCTGGTACCGCTAGTACCCCCACGGACCGTGAGGGGTGATACGCATAAAGCCCAAGGGGCAACAAGGTGAGCGACCTCCCACTTCTCATTTTTATCCTACATATTTGTCAGTATTACACGAGGCGCCGGGCCTTTTTTTCCTTTTTTCCTTTATTCCACGTTATAACATACATAATTATAACATTTTCACTGCTGTCTTAGCATTAATATGGTTATGGGATTGGGTTATCCAGCCAAGCCACCTGTGACCTCACACTCTGCCCCCTGTCTGCATCATCAGCAAACACACACAATGTGAGACAGAGGCATGGAAGATTTGTCTTCTAAGGGGGAGAGCAGAAGGAGCAGGAGACAATGTGGATTGGCACAGGGGCCGTTTTTTTTTCACTTCCTGGATTTCGATCAGCTACCAGTGTGGCAGAACCGCACAGATACAGTAATACATTGTATAGACAAATCTATATAACTTTTAATGTACTTTTAATAGAAAACAAGTTTTTCTTGTCCGGAGTTCCCCTTTAAATACCTCATTATTCCAGATGGGGAAAATATTCTTTAATGGTGCGTTCACACCTACAGGATCTGCAGCTGACTTTCTGCAGCAGATTTCATTTAAATAACTGAACACAGCATCAAATCTGCTGCAGATCCTGTAGGTGTGAACGCACCCTAAGACGGGGTTTTCTTGTATCAACTCGTGGTATTAATCATAGTGGTCCTCTTTTGTCATTAGTCCATATAGGTGTCTGCACATAGGCAAAAGATAGTTTAATTCCCATCTTGTCTTATCCCATACAATATGATTTTGGAAGATTCATCTATTTTAAAAGTGTACCGCCTTTGTTTTGTTTTTGTCTAAAATGACTATTGTGTTATTTCTATAATGCGCACCTATTTTATTTTGAATTTGGCGCAGAATAGGCTTCTGAGGGCATTTCTCACTGCTGCCCACCACATACAGTTTAACCTGCAGAGGGAGAATTCCATCTCCATTGCTCCGGTGAGAGACCCTGCACCATGCAGGTCCAATTCCAGCCTTCCAATGACAATTTAATGCTTGCTCTTTAATCTTTAGAGGCAATATGCAATTTACATTCCAAACTGCTGACACTGTTAGATAGCTCTTAAGTCTGGGAGATGCATTATACCTTTCCTATATCCAGCTGTGCCTCCGGGATGTATAAAAATGCTTTTATTCTCTGGTACAAGGTGTGAAAGAGGCTATACCAAGCTCCTGATCTGCTACAAGCTATGGATGCCTCCTCTCTTCCCCTCCCTGCTTTACTGACACCTGGAAGTCCCAAGTAGAGCCAGTATGTGAGGAGGGAGTAAGGAGGTGTTAGGAGGAGCTCGTGACAGCCTCTTTGACTTTTCTTACTATATTAACATTTTTTAATGTTCTGGAAGCATATAGATATATGATTTAATCAGTGGACAGTGTTGGCAAGGAGGGGTTTCAGGGCTTCATGACAGTTATGCTCTCTCCCGAGCCGGGAGATGGAGCCCAACTGCTGTGAAGCCCTGCCCAGATGACTCTGTTAACCAATGCAATGAAGCAAGAGTAAGGAGGGTGACAGTATCACTTTAAATATCTAATTACACCTGGAGTGACATGAACCAAGCACAGAAACACTGCTTCTATACAGTTTAAGGCTATATCCACACACCCGTAGTGCAGCCCGTGGCCGCTCCTGGACTACGAATGTGCATCTGTAGTGCGCCGTGCTTCACAGAGCACTACATTCCCACTTCATTACCAAACCGATCCAGGCCGCAAAATATGGACCGCATTACAGCATGTTTTTTTTTTTTTTTTTGTGGTACAGATTGCGGACTTGTGAACAGGGCCATTCAATACCATTGGTCCTATGTTCTGTCCACAATTGCGTGCCCGCAGTTGTGGACAGAACAGATGTGTGAATGTAGCCTAAGAAGATTTTACGAATTAGTTTGGGGCTGTGCCCATCCAATGTCCTAAACATACATATACCTTGTTTGAGTATGAAATTTTGTTTAATAGCCTTCTGCTTATTTTATCATTATAAAATTTATATTTTTTTTCTTGCATTATTGCAACATGATTATGGTGGAACTGATTTCTATATAAAGATAAGAAAACTGTACTTTTGCTGTGTGTTAAAGTTTTTTACAGCATGTCTGTATATCTGTTGGAGCAGCACTAGAACCTTTATCTATTGCCCTGAATTTTATAGGAGGGATGGAGTGGATGTGTTTTTAGCTTTGCTGTGCATACTGTATATTACCTAGGTGGCGCTCAGTGAATGTTATGCAGGTGTTTTCTTTTGAAGTAGTAGGCTAATTTTTCCTTCACCGTTACTGCAATGCAGAAGTAACCGTGGACAAGTAGAATAGGTATACCTAGGGTACCTGATCCTCTTCATTGCACAATTACATGTCCTTCCTCTGCATTCAGTGCCTATGGGGAGACAGTACAGTACTTGGGTGTTTTCATTGAAGCCCATAGGTATTAATGGAGTGGCGGGGCATTGTTCCTTTCAATGCACGTATTAAAATTTTCATGTTTACACCCCCTGTAAATTGAGCGATATCCCTGGGACATTGCAGGCCCCCTCAGCCATTCAGCAGCAGAGGTAGGACACCGCTACAGCCACTGACTGGCTGAGACCAAGAAGCGTCTGGAAACACAAGCGGCAGAATAAGGGATATTGCAGTTTTTTTTTGTTTTTTTTACGCTCACATCCTCTTTGGCCATTTTGAAAAAAGTGATCCT
This sequence comes from Dendropsophus ebraccatus, assembly GCF_027789765.1. Taxonomy (NCBI): domain Eukaryota; kingdom Metazoa; phylum Chordata; class Amphibia; order Anura; family Hylidae; genus Dendropsophus; species Dendropsophus ebraccatus. Next base: position 156,644,190 of record NC_091454.1, read on the forward strand.
GCCCGGAGTTCTCCTTTTAACTGCAGATTATTGATTGAAAAAAACAAAACTGTAAATTGTTACTGTATTTAATATTATATATTCTTTTTTTAATTTTCTGAAAAGTGTTATTTTTTATTTGTAGACCAGAGATGACTTTCTTGGTCAAGTGGATATTCCTCTATACCAGTTACCGGTATGTGCTGTTCTCTCAACTGTTGACGTCCTGTTCTGTACCTCTGTAAACCTAATCTGTTGATCACAAGCTAGCCTGCCTTTTTTCATTTATATATGACCACTAAAGATATGTGTGCTTCATTCAGTACAAAGCAAGGCTGCCAGGACAGTTAAGTTTGAAGCTCTACTCTTAGTAAGAAGCTGCCTCACGGCCAGGAGGATTGTGCAGGGTATCAGCTGCCACACGGCCAGGAGGATTGTGCAGGGTATCAGAATTTGTAAAGCTGAAAATAATTAACCTTTTGTTAACTTATAGATGTCGCCAAGTGCTTTGCATTGTTCTTACCCGGCCAGCTCATCATGTGGTAAAGTGGTTAACTTACAGTAAGAGATGTAGACTGGATGTGCTGCCAGGCAGAAGTTTCACTGAGTGTTTATGACCATGACTATGTTACAATCTACATTTTATAGCAGACATCAGAGTTTGGTTTGCCCATAAGCCTATCCAATTAGTAGACTTCTCTGGCATCTTACAATTTTAGTAACTATTTTGCTGTTCTGGCTATTTGTATGTTTTGGAATGTGGAACACGTTTCATATAAAACATCTAGTGTTAGTTTTAATGAACATTTGGCCTTGGAAAACACAACAAAATTGGAATGAAAGGCCATCTTTATTTTAGTATGATGGGGTCTGACCTGCTTTACATATAGATTTGATCTACATAAACAGCTGAGTTCCATACAGTACTTGCTGCACAAGTGTGCAGATTCTGAGCTCAAATCTGTTATCTGCTGTCCCCATATTTATTCTTCATTTAAAGAAGAATTCCGGCAATTTTTTTTATAGAAGTATTGTATTGTCCCCCAAAAGTTATACAAACCACCAATATACACTTATTACACTAGATCTCAGTATTTTGTATGTAAGCGTTTGTCTATTGCATAGCTGTAGTGAACAAGGGGTTACTGTTAATGTATATTATGTACTTTTATTGTCCAATAGAGAGATTCTTCTTTTCTAGCCTATCACTTTCCTTCTCTTTTTGCACACATTGCTTTCCACCATTTACAGGGTCTTTTACATACCCCTGTAGGAAGTAGTCACTTGGTGGGAGGAAGTGTAGCTTCAGTCTTACTCAGATTCTCGTGGGAGGAAGACACACAAAGCGGACGTCCCTGCTGTGGTCGAGCTAGGGCCTGGCTTTGCCAGGACCCCTGTCCGGGACTGTTCAGTGTGGTATAGTGTGAAGTGAGGTAGAGACACACGTGTATGTACCAGCCAGATACACTCAGTTTCTTTACTATATCTACTATATTCACTATGCAGTGCTAAACACTACAAGGAGCACAATTCAGGAAAAAACCCAGCTCACACCAAGAACCACTCTACAAAGTGCAGGGCAGTATCCTACAACACAAAGGAACTAGCCTTGATAGAACAAAGCAACCAAAAGGTCTACGTATTCTATCTCACAGTGCAAGTGACACGGGACACCCTCGGACGCTTCACCCAGGTAACCACGGCTGGGGCTTGTATCACTCTAGAAGGAAGGGAAACTTGACACTGTAACTTTTGATCTAGTTATCTCCTATCCACCGGATAAAGGGTCTATGAAACCATTATCATTTAAAGTTTCGCTATAATGAATGATTCATATACATGAAACATTCACTGATTATTGTTATGGACGATCGTTTTAACATCGTTATATGGTCGCTAATCGTTCCTCAGGACAACCGACACATGTTTTATCTGTAAATGACTTAATACTCGAACAGATATGCAAACGATCTAGCAAGCGAACTACCAAAGATTTTTTTTTCAACGTATTGAAAAACAAAAATAAACAACTTTCCGTTTGTTTAATCATTGGGTGTTATTACACGGGCAGATAATTGCTCATTAGCTGCTAGTGGTCAACATATTGAAGGTTCTCTTTTCCTATTTTATATAATAAAGCCAATTTAAAGTACACTTCTTTCAGAAATGTTGTGTGTGCCAGTTCCTTATAATTTTAAATATCTTTGTTTTCTTTCGGTGAATGGGCACATTGTTAACATCCAAAAGCTTAAACCCTGTATGGAGCCAACACTTTTCAAAAGTTAGATTTTTTTTTTTTTTTTACAGTTTTATATTGCAAGGGTGTTACTAGAAAATGAGCTTTTTGCAAAGGACCCCTCCAAGTTATACTGATCAGTAATACAGGATATTCTCTTCCAGTGCAGAAGAAATCTCTTCGTATTTCTTACCCATCCAGGCCAAACCAGCATGTTGACTTCTCTGGACTGCATACCATGCTCAGATATCTTTGGCCCTTTCCTACTGCAGCCCATCCCTCAATAGTAACATAACCCTCCATCCTTTATGCTTGCCCATGTGCCCCCAAGTACGATGCTTTAGATGTAGTAATGCCTGAGATTAGGAATAAATATCACATCGGGGCAGTATTAAAAATAATGGGGACTGGCCAAACCACAAAATTAAATTAGACCAAAGACCGCCCCCCCCCCCCCCCCCCCCCCCTTAAACACATTACATAGATTTCAGCTTTTGGACTCCTCTCACCTAAGTTGTGCCCATGGCTCCCTTATATCCTACATCGACTCTCCTTCTGGCTCTCCTATCTCTTTCACTGTTTACATCCCTTTAGATCTTAAGATCTTCCCTTTACATCCCTTAAAATCTTTCGGTGTATGTACACATCTTTCTATTATTAGGATTGTTTGTATATGAGTATACAAGTGATCGTAACTAACAACTATCGTTCCATGTATTATGGTAAATAATTTCAGGTTGTTCCAAAAAGTGCTTGTTTGCAATCATTTATCGTTAATTGGTGGAAACAAAAAAATTGATTTGTCTAGTAGGACCCTTAGACTGTAGTCAGCCGTACCTGCCGCCTGATCCCTTTGTTCAGGTAGCGATAAGCCACAGCGAGAGCTCTCTTTCTGCGGCTTACTCCTCCCCTCCACATAGACAACACGGGAATGCTCAGCCGTCAGTTCGACTGTCAGTTATTGAAGGTGTACAGGCACCTTTAGAGTGCTGTAACTGCATTATTATAAGTAATATTTATCAACTTTGATAATAGGTTTATAGCCTTGATACTGTAGCATGTGGTAAACTGTAGTCTGTATGGCTTTCAATCTGTTTTGTCCAAGATGGTCCCTTAACAGAGATCTTGAAAACTGAACACACGTCTCAAAAGAGAGACCCTTGTGATTTGTGTATGTGTTTAATGTATACGTTAACTCCAGTAAGAAAATGTATGTCAAAACTACATTAAATGCATTTAACTGGATTTGTCGCTTTCCATCTCAGTCCATCCTAAATTTGTAAGCAAAGTATACTGCAACACTTAGTGCTAGTTGACACCCAATTGTGTTTGATGTTTTTTTTTTTTTTGTGTGTGCGTGTAATGGACTCCCCTAAAACAACAGTTTCAGAAAATCATTTATTATAGCTCTGTGTTGTGCTGTTAATCTTTTATTCAAACTAGAGCTGTATGACTAAATAGCCAATTGGGTGTTACTAGCTGGGGGCTTTGAGACTTTCAGCTGTGCCAGTTGGCTATTTAGTCATACATTTCGAGTAACAGGGCAAAATCCCTACACAGCTGTAAGAAAACATGTTCCAAAACTGTAATTTTATTAAAAATATGTACATTCACTAAAACAGGTGAGAAGAGACCACAGGTCACCTTTAATATTGATGGTAGTCACAAAAAAATCTGTCTATAGTATCATAATTTGTACTTCTGTGTGTGATCAGAAATTGTAAAATTCACTTGGTCATCTCTGCTTTATTCCAGACAGAAAATCCCCGGTTGGAGCGACCATATACGTTTAAAGACTTTATTCTTCATCCACGAAAGTAAGTTCTTTATGTGTACCTTTCCTATTCTGTCCAGCTATTTCTTATTGAATTTTCATATAGATTTTATAAATGTTACTCATCAATATATGTTCCATCAATTGATAGAGCTTGTTTACTAAACCTAGAATAAAATACAGTTTAAATACAGTTTCTACCATATTAGTTAAAAAGCACTGGCACTATTAGATGAGGGTGATCTGGATAAAGTTGTCGGTCACTATTTGGCAGTTTGTTTCTGAGCTGGAAGAGCCCATTATGTGGGGGGAGATCTACAGTATGCTGTTTTCCTGGATGCTGGATGATAGTATATGAGCAATAGTGTAATATAAAGATATCTTGTGTAATATAGAGAAGGAGAAGACATAAGTAGTGTAGCAGTAACCTCTGTCCTCAATGTGGTGTTTTCTCCCTGGGAGAAGATTGTGTGTTTTACTTCAGTGTGCTATGGCTGCAGCAGGCTGCATGTGTGTGCTATGGCTGTGGCAGGCTGTTTGTGTGTGTGTGTGTGTGTGAGAGAGAGAGGCATAAACTAAAGGGGTGTTCTGGGCAACAGTGAAAAATCCAGGGAGATATGAGATGATGAGATCATTATAAAGAAGTCCTATTTACACATCCCCTTGTCCCTGCAGTGCAGCGTCACTGCTCATGGTCCAACGCCTCCGATCCTGTGATGTCACAGCCCCACTCAGAAATGCCCATTCAGCCAAACAGTGATTAAGGTGGGACACAGATGACTGAGTAGTTCATGTGTGGCTGTGACAATTCAAGATTGTGGACGCTGACAGAGAGCTGATAAGTCTAGGACAATGTTTGACCTCTATATCACAGGTATCTGGCATTGTTAGCAGTTTCCCTTTGGGTACTGTGAATATTTAGTTAGAAATATAGTCAGCAGAAAAAGACCTCCTGGTCCATCCAGTCTAGTTCTAAGTTCTTCAGGACATGGTGGCTGGAGACTGGCTGCATCCACTGCACACACAGGAGAATCTGCTTTATTTCTTTGCCTTATTCACTCAGAGGTTGCCCCAGGATCATGTAGGACAGTAAGAAGAAGCTGCTGAGCCAAACATACTTTACATCAGTGTCTGATTGGCCATTTATGAAGGAGCTGAAGTCAATCTGTCCCTGGTAAAACTCAGGAGTTGGAGTCAGAGCTTACCGACTCCACAGCCCTGGTTACATTAAAGGGGCATTTAATTTGTTGCTTTAATTAAGGTATATTATTGTGTAATGTAAAAGTTTATTCAAATAAATGTATAGGTTTTTATATTTTACTACTTTACTTTCATTGAGTGCCAGCAGTAAGGGGTAACACAGGCCCCTTTGCTGCTACCAACATTTGTTTCAGGAACTGCAGGGCTGTCTAAGCCCTGGAGTTCCCGAACTCTGCTGTGATCAAGCACTGTTGCACGCTACTATACAGAGCAGGGTCCCATCAACCGGCCTTGTACTGTACAGTAGCAGGGGAAGGGAGGCTGCCCAACACAATTGCTGTGTGCAGCTGCCTCTGCACAGCAAGTGGTTATTGCAGATAACAAGTGCTATCACTGCATGCCTGTAGGTCAGTATAGACTAAACCTAGCTTTAAATTAATATTTTTAGATTCTGGAAACTGTATGTTTTTTTTTTTCTATAGATGTTTTAATAATTAAAGTGTACCTCTTAAGTTTATTAAAAATGCCTGTAGTGCAGCACATTCATTCACGGTATTCTTTTTCTGAATCCCTTTAATTTTGAATTTGGTGCTGAAATACTTTTACGGAGCACCGATTGTTACCATTCCCTGATGCTCATAACCATGCATTAGGAGACAAAGCCTCCAGCCCTATCTCTATACTATCTGTATCAAGCACGAGTAGCTAGGTAGAAAAAAAATTCTACTGTGTGTACAACTGTACATAAATACCAAGTAAAGTTCCCATGGCATACATGACAGCTCCACAGAGTTTCAAGAGTTAAATGAATGTGTTCCAGAGAAATGCAGAAGAATTTGCGTATGCCATAAAGTGCCACCTGTTCCAATGAATTATCATATTATCTCAGGCCTAAATGAATATTACATTCTGTTCCCAAGATTGTTTATGGAGGAGTTAGCCAATGCCCCTACTAACCCCCTCTTCTAATAGTAATAATAATACATTTGGCTTCATGTAGTCATGTTGGCTTTTGTATTATAGCTCCACTCATGATTGCACTAAAATACTGCAAGATCCCTTTATTTTAGTGGAAAAGAATATCTCTAAACGATCATAATATTGTGCTGTGTTCTCGGACATTTATTTTTTATGCCGATTTTAAAATACATTATATGTAAACATGTGATAGAGGAAAATGCTATACATGGCATCTTACATTAGAAATAAATTCTAAGCACATTTTTGTCCAGGTCCCAGACCTGAAACCAATAACACAAGTTTTCTTACTTCAGGCAGAGCTTCCAGTGTTTTACAGTTCTGGTTTTCACTGGGCACGAAGATGGAATGTCTTTGCATACTTCTGACCACATTCTAGAGAACTCTGAAAATATGTTTGCTTAGGGCTTTGACCGTTCAATTCATACTCATTACATTTCAGGCTTTTTTATTTTGCAATTTATTACAAGTGTTTGGCTGTTTAGGATCATTTATGTTGGCAGTAATGTCACAGCTATAAACACACAAACAATCCTGCTATGAGTTTATATGTTAACTAGATCTGAGAAGAATGTATTCTTCAGATAGTCACTTGTGTAATAGCTCCTGTTATAAGGCAGCGATCAGTCAACATGCACAATGTCTACTGATCCTTGTCATTCAAAATGTTGAAAGATTTTTGAACGATAGCGACGATCTGCTGGCCGTTGATCCGTGTAATAGGAGCGGCGGCAGGAGATCATTGCTATTGTCCGAGGAGCCCCTCCCACAGCTTGCCGCGACCACCCCTCCAACCCGCACTCTGGCCCACTCGCTGTCAGGGAGTGGGGAACAAAGAGCAAGCAAGCGCTGATCTGACAGGTTGGCGCTTGCTTGCTCTTCACCATCGGCCCATGTAATAGGGGCTTTAAAGATGCCTACAAAATTATGAAAACCTTTCAAATCATTATGGACTTATATGTATAAAGCCACTTTAAAGAATAGCAGTAGCAGTATTTAGCATGTCTTTCATACAGTGACGATACCAGAAGTGGTTATCTAGCTGAAAGAGCTAGATAACACTGCATTAGATAGTGCCCGTTGGACGTATACATGGGAGGATTCTGTGCACATACCTCCAAGGTATATTTACATAAGGGATGAGTGGGGCATTCCCCTTAATGACTTATATATGCCATAATAGAGTAATTTAAAGAGAGGTCCACCTCTGCCAGCTTGATGTGCTCAGGGAATTCTCCTTATCCTAGATGTAAACTGGAACGTGAACTGAAACAGAATGTTTACAATAGTTCAGAATGTTTTAGTTTATAATGATTAGCCAGTATTTTTTCCGTTATTCCACAGCTTTAATTCTAGAAGTAGTTTTACTAAAACTCCAGAAACAATTAGCTGATCTAACCCTGTGGAGGATAAATACTAATGTATAATGAATAGAGATGAGCAAACCTTGAGCATGCTCGAGTTCATCCAAACCCGAGCGTTCTGCATTTGATTAGCGGTGGCTGCTGAAGTTGGATAAAGCTCTAAGGTTGTCTGGAAAACATGGATACAGCCCATGACTATATCCATGTTTTCCACATAGCCTTAGGGCTTTATCCAACTTCGGCAGCCCTCGCTAGTCAAATACCGAACGCTCGGCTTCAGATGAACTCGAGCGTGCTCGAGGTTCGCTCATCTCTAATAATGAACATCAGCAGCCACAAAGTGACTCTGCTAGGAAAATGAGGGTTATAGATCCAACATCTGGAAGACTTGAGTTTTTTTTTAATACAAGTAAATTACAAATCTATGTATAACTTTCTGACATTCGATTTGAAAGAATTGTTTTTCGGCAGAGTATCCCTTTAATTCCGCTCTTCTTTCTTAGAGAAGATAAAAAAAGAGGGGTAGGGGGCACATGGAGGAATGTCAGGATACATGTTTTGGGATGGATTTCTTTTAGCTCTTGAATGAAGTTATGATCTTTTTATGTTTGTTTTCAAACACTGTTTTATCATTTAATGGTCATAAATGTTCTTGCCTAATGTTTTTCCCAACAGTCATAAATCCAAAGTCAAGGGACATCTGCGATTAAAAATGACTTATTTACCTAAAAACAGTGGATCGGAAGATGAAAACACAGAGCAAGGAGAAGAGGTGGAGGTCAGTTTAGCAGTGTATGTTTATAGCAGTCTAGTCAGCTGTATAATATGAGGTCTTTAGTTCCCTTTATAAGAGCAATATCTATTGATTTATTTTGAATTTTAATATCTTCTCTCTGAGTATGTTTTATTGTTATTATTTAATCTTCTGTTGATGATTTGAGAATTAGAAATACCGAAAATGACTGTCAGAAGCTCTGTAGATAAAAATATTTAAAAGGCGTTCTAATTTGGTGAAGGAAGCCTGTAGCCTGTAGCTAGGTTCATCACTTTCTAGAAACTTTAAATAAATGTGTGTGTGTGTGTGTATGTATGTATGTATGTATGTATGTATGTATATATATATATGTATGTATATGTATATGTATATATATATATATATATATATATATATATATATATATTATAAAAAATGTATTTTATACTATATTGTAATATATTGTACAAATATGCCTCTTAGCTGCAGAGGAAGGCACGGACACTGCACTGTATAAAGTCAGTTCAATGCCAGTGTATTGTCCTCTATGCTACGGCTGCTGCTTCTGTGTATGGAAGAAACAGGGATAGAGGACCTAGATCTCCTCTTCTCAGCGTGTTGTATTTGGACGATATAGTAGTACGTCTCTGCTGTCTTTGCACATTCTGGAGCTGTGTTATAAGAAAACTGGCAATTAGAGATGGAAAATAAAATTCAGTGAGGATCTGTTGGTAAATGCATATATTCGCCAGAAGAGGTGAAGAATTTTAGTTGACTTCTAAGAAGTCAACTAAAGTGATGGCCCAGGTGTTATATCTTACTATAGAAATTTAGAATGCAGTGGCATAATGACCCTCTCTGGGTTTTTTTTTTGTATGTGCTTTTACACTGTTTTTCAATTTGACAGCAGTTAGTTTATGTTAATGTAAACTGACAATTGCTAACTCCAGAGGTTAAAGTAGATCCATCCTCACAATTTATTGCCTTGTTGAAGAGGAGAATAATGTAGTAAGGTCGTTCATGGCCAGTTTTACAGTCAAGAAACACTGATATGAGAGACACTTACGAGGGGGATGGGGGAAAAAAACATACATACAGTACCTCTTGCAGGCTGCAGCTGTGTTCCCTTCTGGCTCTGCAAGCATTTAAGTGATGTCACAATGCTGGGGGGGGGGGGGGGGGGGGGGGGGTGTAGAGAGAGCCTCATGTGGCCGGAGAAATAATGCTTGTTTCAACTATTTATTTATATTGGGTTACACAGCAACTATATCCATACAGTACACATAACCATATCCTTAAACTGCTTGCATTCTAGGTAAACTGTATTTGAGATATATTTATAGCAACATTATATATCTTGGTTTTGACCTCTCTTTGTTTTTACTTAGCCTGGCTGGGTTATATTGGACCAACCAGACCCTTCTTATCACCAACAACAGCAGGAATTATCTCCTCTACCTCCAGGGTGGGAAGAGAAGCAGGATATCCTAGGCAGGACTTATTATATCAATCATCAGTTTAAGAGAACACAGTGGCAGAGACCTACCATTCAGTAAGTAATTGATGTACTACTTTATGATATATATGTATTTTTTTCAATAAATCAATGAATTTCAGCAGTATAATGGCAAGATGTCCTTGTATAGCTGCATAGATTGCCACAGTAGCTTGCAAAAAGCCACTCTTGGGCCATTGTAGCGAAACAGCGTAGTAACTGTGAAACTGTTACCCGAGCATCCACCATGTAGTGTTGCACAGTCACCCACTGTTTGTTGCATTACTGCAGCTTGAAAGCAGATTCACGGTTTCCTATATAAACTACTTTATAAGAATCATATCAATTTCTCAATATTTTTTCATATTAATGTCATGAGTGATAAATGCTGTTGTACTTATCGTGCAGTTATTTTAAAGTTGCCCAACGTTTTATAAATCTGTGTGTGGGTTTTAAATCATTCTTTAAAATGTGTAATGGATGAGTGAACTGCAGACCTCTATTGAACAATGTGAATATGTGTAGACATGTTGTTTTATACTTTGTTTCCACTCTGAGGCTCATATTCTTTAGTGATTAGAACAATATTTAAGTTGGTATGAGCATCAGATTTCTGTATTTCTGTGCTGAAAGTACAAAATAAAGTGTGACATTTTCCCAGAGATGGCAATGCAGGTCCAGAAAGTGGCAGTGCCCAGCTGGAGGCTCAACGTGCATTTACTACCCGAAGGCAAATTTCTGAGGACACAGAAGCTCCAGAAGCCAGGGACTCTCCAGAGGTAATCTGATAATGCACTCAAATGGGTCTAAACTGTAGTACAAAGTGTATCAAAACCTAAAAACAAAAAACATTATAGGAACAAGGAATGAATTCACAACTGAGTATTAATCGATCTAAAAAAAACACATCAATTCTGAAGTCCACAAAGTATAATCGTACAATTCAGATTAACAAATGTGAACGTTTTTGACTTCATCGGGAATAAAAATATTTACTGACTAACTGACTGTATATCTTTTTTGGACTAATGGCAATTAGTGCTCATATCAACTAATACTGCGTTGTTCAACTTTGTGATATTACTTATGTGCACATTACTATCCCTCTGTCTCAATGTGTAATTCTTGAAAAGGCTTTAAAGAGTAACTGTCGTCAAAAAAACTTTTTATATGTCAGAGAGACATATAAAAAGACAAGTTTTTATCAGTCAAGGTCTGAGTTTTTATCGGTCTGGTTCCTTTGTATGGAGAGGATAGGAGAGATAACTTTAATGGTGCGTTCACACCTACAGGATCTGCAGCTGATTTTCTGCAGCAGATTTCATTTAAATAACTGAACACAGCATCAAATTTGCTGCAGATCCTGTAGGTGTGAACGCACCCTAAGTCAGCTGTACCCCTGCTCTGTGTCTGTAGTGCACACAAGCCTGGAATCTGGGGGCGTGTCCTGTTGCTGCACAGCAGGATAAATTCCCATTTTTTAAGATGGCTGCTCTCACGAGCGGTTTCCATGCTGACACAATCATACCAAAATGACTGAGTTAACAGCCAAAATGCTTTCAAAGGTAACTTTTTATATGGTACACCATATTTACTTGCCCACTGCATATTCTTATATGTCTGTAATCTTAACTATATTTTTTATTAAATTCAATACATTAGTTACACCATTAGTAGGCGCATAGCTAGATAGATAGGGGGGGGGATGATGAAGTAAGGAAAGAGAGTAGAAGAGATGTGGAAAGGTTTAGATGAAGCATCTCCTTATACGTCTAATTGCTTCCCTCATTCTGCCACACATGCTACTTCTTCAATGTCGGTCTCCATCCTACTTTGTGGCTCTTTTTCTTCTTTATCCTCCTCTTCACTTATGCTGATTTTCCCCTCCTCCAACTCCAAATCAGCAATGTCGGCTGCATCGGGAAAGTTGGTGTTTCTGAGCATTTAGTGCTGCAGAGTAAGAAGGAGTCTATCGTCTTTTCCAAAATATTGTTCTCTTCCTCATCCATATTCTTTGCCAGGCTTTGCATGGTAATATGCAGGTCTAGCAGGAGCTTGCCGGTCATCTGTGGGCCTTGTTTGGGGTAACCAGCAGATGCTTTTTCATTCTGTCTTGTATGATTCTGCCATGACTGGCAGATAATTCATACAAAGAGCAAATAAAATACTGCAAAAATGCAATCCAATCGCACTGGCTCTATCCTACTAAAGGGTGATCCAGCAATGACTGTGGAGCAGGCAACATCCACAGCTCTAGATTCTACAGCTGGTATATCACAGAGAGTCATTATGACATCATACCCATTAAAGGAACAGTCCTGATACACATGGGAATATACTGTTATTCCCTATCGTCACTTTAATTGTTAAACCACATTTTAATAACCAGTCCTATTGCTGGCCTCTATACCTCCTATAGTTTATATATTTACATGTGTATATGATCAGTCATCAGGCTATATGAGGATGTCTAATAGAGTGACTTTGCTAAAATTTGTAAGGCCAAAAAGATCCTAAACAAATAAAAACTACATTTTTTTAAATCTATACTTCTTCCTGACCTGCCCAGCAGTTCCTTGGTTATTTGTCTCTGGGAAAGCTGGGTGACACTGCCATCTACAAGACTGCCATCTAATGGCCATAACAAACCATGTAGAGATTAGATCATACTAGACTAATTTTTCACAGCCTGTGGCTATCCAGCTGTTTGTGCAGGGTTGGGGATGTCATGATACCAGAACTTTGACTTCCATACCGATACCTTCTTTAGTATTACAATTCCCTAAACAAAAATGATACTTTGTCACATTTTTTTTTTAAATGCAAAGATACAAAGTCTGTCAATTTTTTTTTTCTCCTTCCAGTGTTGATTTGAAGCTCATGTAGGGCACTGGACAGGGTCCTCTTCCCCTTTTAGGGTGCGTTCACACGTACACGATCTGCGGCAGATTTGATTTGCTTTGAATCTGCAACTTCAAATCTGCTGTGGATCCTGTACATATGAACACACCCTTACAGAAAGTTTGTCATCTGGAATTAATGCCAAACTGCAGACACTGTTATCAGTGTTTTTTTTTTTTTTTTTAGTCTCCCACCTCCAGTTCACACTTGCCAGTAAATTTGGTGTCTTTTCGAGGGGGAGTGGGGGGTGGATGGGATGGTGGTATTGGTCAGGACTGGTGTGGCCGTGTTATCCAGTCACAGTATGGCAGTATTGGTCAGGTCTGGTATGGTGGTATTGATCAGGTTTGGTGTGGCGGTGGTAAATGTGACTCCTGGAGCTATTACCTACTAATCTACCAATCCTGTGGTGAAAATTCCTTTAGACAATATGCATAATGCTCTAATGATTGATTCAATGTGGAAATTTGTTTAAAATTTGTTAAAAAAAATTTGTTAAAAAACCATGAAACGCAATTCAGACAATGTTTCTACATGTAGAGAAATGCATGTGACCGAAACCACGCTCCCCAAGATGTGGCGTCTTCAGGTTTAGTGCCTAGGGCAGCAGCAGCTTTTAGTAAGCCCCTGTCTGTTATATATCTAAGCAAAGCAATCACTGCATTGGATGATTGATCTGTGACTATGTGTATAACTGAATGCTCTGCTTGCCGATGCCCCCTTCTGGTGGCTGCACCCGGGGCAGCTGCCCCTCTACTCCCCCTCCTTACACCCCTGGCCGAATGTACATTGAAACTTTGTTTGCATCAGTTTTCGGATTTAAGAATTAATAAATTTTAGAATTATTTAATAGGTACAATGATGGTCATTAGTCCAAATTTGAAATGTTCTTAAGTTGTGAAATTTATTTTCTTAAAAATAAATTTAAATGTGTATGGCTGGGCCTGGTGAAGGTCAAATTTTCACATTCCTTGATCTGAATAAAATGGTTGCATTAGTTTTGTAGGATGTTAATGCCAGGGGTTCTATGGGTTGGACACTCACAATCCTGTATTAATAGCCCCTTTTAACCCTTTCATGACCTGGGATCATTGATGCCTCAATGCCCAGGTCGTGATTTCACATCAGCTTATGAGATCATAATGATCCCATAAGCTGATGTCACTATGTCTGCCCCCTCTTCGCTGTCCCCTGTCATAATCTTTTGACAGCGGCAGGGGAGAGAGGGGAGGGGGCAGAGCGCACGGGCGCGTGTCCTGCTTTCCCTCCTGTCCCTTGCCGGCCTCTATAGCCTGAGGCTCCCGGTTTCTATGATTCTATGACTACCATCTGCAATCAGTTCGCAGAGCCCCGATGCACACCTGCATACCTCTACAGAGGGAAAATTGTCAGAGCACGGCTCCGGTGCTGAGAGTTCCGTCAGGTCCCCGGCTATCACTGATAGCCGGGACCGGCCACGGATGACACAGGTGTAGCTCCTACGCCTGTGTCATCCTCTGCAGTAAAATAACATCGCTGAAGCACCATGCATAGGCTGCAGCGACATTAATTTACTGTGCAGCGGCGGGAGGGGGTTAATATGAAAGTAAAGTAGATGTTAAATGTCTTTTGGAGAAAATCATATACTATTTGTGTAAACAACCAGGTTATATGCAGTCTTGCAGGTGGATATATCTGCAGACATAATTAAACTCTGTACATTTTATTACAATAATGATTAACACCAACAGCACTGCATAAACAGATGCAGACTCTTCTTAAAAAATTGATTGGTTTCATGTTTTCTCTAATAGAGTTGGGAGATTATTACAGAGGATGACGCTACGATATACAGCAACCATTCTAATCAGCCCACCGCTGGCAATGACATCCAAGTGCAAGTCACTGATGAGCTCACTACCAGACTCCACATATCTGGAAACGTAACCAGTGGTAGACACAACTCCAACACTGTAAGTAATGGTTCTTGTAAATATCAGCTCATCCAAAGTCTGTAAATCTTAAAAGCAAAGCAAACACAGTTAATACAATATGCAGAGAATGGGGATGTTCAATTGCCTGTATCATTTAAAGTAGCACTCTGCTTTTTTTATTTTAGTTGATGCCCAGCTGCAGGCTCCCCGGTATACTCTCCCATGATGACCACTTTCCCTTGGCACAGTGTCATTATGATGATACAAACCCATTTGGATTCCGCTGTGGTAAAATAATAATCAAGGCTGAGTATACCAGGAAGCCTACAGCCAGGGAGAAAAAAAGTGGATTGATACTTCAAAAGAGAACATTGTGCAAGGGTTATCCTGCCCATAAATTGTATGCCCTCACTGTATTATCAATAAAAGGGAAACAGCGCTACATTGCTGCTGCAGCCCCTTCATTTTCAGATCCGTCTGCTCCCACAGGTTTGACCCCTGCAGACGATACTAGGATACAATATCATTTTACAGTATGAAAATACCTTTTAATATACATTGAATATACATTACTTTTCTGCCTTGCAATAAAGTCCCCCCCCCCCCCCCCCCCCCAGGAAACGACCAGATATTAATTCTGTCACCAGTTCTCATGACCATTGCCCCAGCTTTAAAACTAAACTCATGGATGTTTGTTTAGATAAAATATAAAAAGAAAAAAAGAGCATGCATTAAAGTCTAAACCATGTTTCAGTTCTCTGCCATGCTTCTGTTCTGAAGTGGTACTGTGTCAGAAGAAGCTTGTGGCCATGACCCTCTTAGTTTTTAAAATCCTTGGTGGTCCAGGAGGATGGGTGCCTGTCATTAAATAATGGCCTAGCCTATCATTTGTACTACTATTCAGATATGCTCCATGTTTCTTACTATATATACATCTTTGTTTTTTACATTTTATGAAGGCCCATTCCAGCAGAAGAGAGAACCTGCAATCCTATACACAAGAAGAACTTCCCACATTACCTGTTGTAAGAATGTTTTTCCTTCCAAGCTTAATAACGAACTAGTTGTGTTGTCTAATATAACAATGTCTTAACCCTTTGTCTTGTGATCTGTGTGCAACATGGACAGATCTCAAATCTGGGTGTTGTTTTTTTTCTGTTTTACTTCTTGGAGACATTATTTATTAGCTTTAGGGGTATCCCCACTCTAACTCTAGTCCTCGTGATAGACTACCAATAGCACCCTGGTTAATTGGTCAATTAAATGATGTTAGAAGTTTCCTATCATTTTGGTGCTGCAGAAACCAGTCTTGAAACCTCTAGAGCAGTCTTTTGGTTCTCCTCTGTCAGGTGCCGTCACCTGCCAGCTCCATTGTATATGATGTCACTATTTTCATCCATTCTAGCCTGCCCACAGCCCTCTTCAGCCTTAACACTCACCCTTTCATCTCTTCCCGGCCACAAGCCTTATTATTGCAGTGCATGCCCTGCTATATAACAGACAGCGATGCAGGCCATCCGAGCTGTGCTTGTGCTCCACTGAATACCTGCCTACAGCCTTCTCCCTAACCGCACATACTGTTGTGGCCCTGTTGTGGGAAGGTTGCAATTTCACTGTAATTTTATAAATTGCGATAAAACTGTAAAATATTAAAACAATTATGCAAATAAAAATTTTGTCAAGAATGCCACTGCAACAGTACACTATGTTGTGTAGAGGGTTGTGGGCAGGCATTCAGTGTGGCAGAAACACTACTGTTTCAGTTATAACAGTTAGAATTTATACATTTTGTAGTACTTTTATGACTTCTTAAAGGGATTTTCCAATTTATTATTACCTGTCCCCAACCACTGGGCCTCCAGGGATCTCTAGAGCGGTGCCCCAACTGTTCCATTATTTCTCTATGGAGCCACTGGAGAGAGCCAAGTGCTGTACTTGACTATCTCCAATAGCTCTATAGAGCTGCAGGTCACGTATCGACCCCCACGGCTTCATTCAAAACAAAGCAAACTTGGGACGCCACTCAGCAGTTTTATGGGGGGGGGCAGAGGTCAACCCCCCGCACCCCCGCAATGTCATACTTGTCCTCTATCTTGTGGATAAGGGGACAAGTAATATTAAATTGGAAAACCTCTGTAATGTCCCAGAAAACCCTTTTAACCACTTAAAGGGAATTTGTCAGGTCCGTACCAGGTAAGGTACAGAGCTGCAGACACAGGAAGATTAGTGATGGGGAAGTTAACAAATTATACCTTTTAGTCCTTTAAAGATGCCCATTTACAGAGTTAGAAAAGTCACCTTTTTTTCTTGGAAGTTCAAGTGCCAAACTAGTGATGCTGAGCCACAGCATGCACACCTCTCCCTCACCTCTCACTTGAATTGATGTACAGGGCTGAGCTTTCAACTCTGTACATTAGTTAGCCAAGGCAGGGAGAGGAGGCATGTATGCTGCGGCTCAGCATCACTTCTGTACTCCAGCTTCTGAGGAAAAATGCAATTTTGACTCTGGAAATGGTCATCAGCAAAGACAAAGGCATCATTTGTCATTTATCTGCCTGTCTGCCTGCCTGTTTATCTGCAGCTCTGTACCTGGTATGGACCTGACAGTTTCATTTAAAGTGTCACTGTCGTTAAAACTTTAAAAAACTATATCAACAGTTGCATATTTTTTTTATTATTATTAATATTATTTATTTATAAAGCGCCCTTAATTCCAGAGCGCTATTCAAGCAATGGGGGTAACAAACAGGAACTATACAAGATCAAAACACATTACATGAAGGCAAATGGCAGACTGGTACATGGGGGAGGAGGACCCTGCCCCCGAGGGCTTACAATCTATAAGGCCCGTGTTTCCTATGTCATCTTTACGCTCACAGAGAGAAAGGCAGTCATGGGACTGAGACATTGAGCCGTGACTCTCTGTACTGGTCAGACTTAGGTGAGACAGTATTTAGTATTTTAGTACAGCATGATAACAGAATAGAAGAAGAAAGTAAATGGAAAACTTGACATATATCACATCTACTGTTGATTTTGATTGTGAAAGTTATAACGACAGGTACACTTTTTTTTTTTATTATTATTTTTTTAATTTACTTAATATCATCTTTTTTTTTTTTTTAAAGTAAACTTTGCTTGTGCTTTGTTTCAGCTGTTACCAACCTCTTCAGGGTTACCACCTGGTTGGGAGGAAAAACAAGACGAGAAAGGAAGGTCATATTATATAGATCATAATACAAGAACTACAACATGGGAGAGGCCTGTAGTACAGGTACTACAAAGTTGTTCTCACTTGTGAAATTTACTAATAGTATGAACACTTCTTAGGCTTAGAATAAATTCACTCTGCGTTTTTTGCTGTTTCCCATTGAAACTGATCCATTTTATAAGTACATAAAGATATGGATGACCCTTTTTTTTTTATTCGTTACATTAAATGTACTGAAATGGTAAACTGTAAAACAAGACTTTTACTAGAGGCTGCAGTACAGATGAAGATACAGCTGGAGGTCAGGAGAAGTAAGTGACATCTTACCAAAGAGGAGCAGAACACCCATCATTTTGACAGGTGTTGTGCGCCTCCTAGGGTGCTAAGTGGGGATGTGCATCCCCACATAACCCCTTCCTCGCCGTTTTTACATTTTGACTCAAATGAGGATATACCGAATGACCTTTATTCTCATTGTTCCTTACACTATGGAAACATAACAGCAGATTACAGTCTTCTAACCTGCTGTTCGTTTCTCCTAAGCCGTTTAGTTAAAGCAGCTTTGAGGGACTATAAGGTGATAAGGAATGACATACCCAGAGGTTGATGCACATAGTTCCAGACAAAAACAGTGTTCAATGGTACATTTGCAAAATGTCATCCTTATTAATATTAAATGACCTTCAAACTTCAAGCAGTTATGTCTTTCAATAGCAGCGATGCAGAGTAACATATCTACTGACATCACAAATTAAGTGGTTGGATCCCTGGCCTAGAATTTCAAGACTTATAGCACAAGTAAAAGATTTAGGCTATGCGCAGACAAGGTTTTAAGAGTCATTTTAAATCTTAAAAATTTCCACTTTCTTTTTGGGGATGCATTTTTGTTGCTGCGAAAGCAGAGAAAATAGGCAAGTGTAAAGGTCCCTGGGTTCGGCCATCAGTATAAAGAGTATGGGGGACTTCCGAGACCCCTCCAGTAGATGTCAGTGAACATAGGGGTTGGGCATGATAGAGTTTGACTGCCCAACGCCTTTGCCTCCAGTCTGATCTGATCTTGCAGAAAAGTTACTGTAGTACAGACTGATAAAAAAGCTAATACCGCCTTCTATCTAATAATGATACACTATAGGGGAAACTTATCAAGGGTTTTGAACCTATTTTTAGGTGAACGATTGGATTTTTCGCCCATTTCTGGTCTAAGTTCTATGGACTATGGGCTGCCCAGACAATCAAGCGATCACCCAGGCACCTCTCCGCGGCCCCCCGGCTCTCACCCACTCACTGCTGGAGCAGGTAGCAGCGAGCGGGGAACGAGGAGCAAACGAACGCTGACAGCTCTGGTTTGCTCCTCACAGTCGCCCAGCGTAATAGGGGCTTTAGCCTCCAAATTCTCCAGATCTCAATCTGATCGAATATCTGGGATTTACTGGAAAAATAAGTTTGATCTATGAAGGGTTGTTCCTCAGAACTTGCAGTAAACATTGCTAATATGTTGTTGCCAGATGTTTTTGCAGGATCTATGCAACATTAGGTAGATGAACATTAGGTGGTTGGAAAGTGTTCAGTTGTTTGTTGGAAAACATCCTCGTACTCAAGTTTCCTGTAGAGCAAGTTTTATTGTTTGTAGCTGTGTGTATGTGCAGTCTTTGTTTATGGAAACTCTGTGTAAAAGCCTTCAGGGCATTTTTGGTGGTAAAGCTCAGAACCTTATGTGTCCTAAATTTTCAATCTCAGAAGCCCATGCCTGTTGAAATGTCACAGACGTCGCCCACACAGAATGTTCCTAGTGGTCGTCATCAGCAGTCGCCAGCATATGAATCCACCAAGCAGGCCGTGGACCAGGATCAAGGATTCCTTCCTAAAGGCTGGGAAATGAGGCATGCCCCAAGTGGACGTCCTTTCTATATCAATCACGTCACAAAGACTACAACATGGGTATTGTGAATCTTTCACTTTTATTAATGATCACATTGTGCCATCTCTGCTAAAACCACTGCACAGCCACTTTGCTTTTACATATTCATTTTAAAATATGTAGCAGTAGGGAAATGTTGTAGTTATGCTGACAAGTCTGTTGAACAGGTAAGTAGATAGTTTTTATTACATTTTATTATCCTAGCTTTAACTGGGTCCATTGCATTGCATGTTTCACCTTATCTTGAATCTTATAGTTTATGCCTTCACATTTTGATAATTATTAGTTAATTCAATTAAAGTCTGTTAATTTCTATCTTTTAGTATCTGTTTTGTTATTTTAGTCGAGCTTTGCTGCTGTTTGCTAGTGTTTCTTAACTTTATTGCTGTGGGAGATCCTCTGAAAAATATTACCTTCTAGAGGGAACTCATACCTGTAGTCCTAAAAATAAAACCTGAATTATTGGGGGGGGGGGGGGGGGAAACATTATATACTCATGAGTGCCATCAAAAAAATGCATGCTGTGCAAAGTTCACCCACCTATGTGTATACATGCATCCCAAGAAAATCGGCAGGGGTGTGTGTGTGAGAAAATAATAACCCCTCCTCATGCCTCCGTTGCGCCACTCCCAGGTCCCAATGTACCTGCCCAATAGTCTCTGCTTTCTGGACCTCAGTACTTACCCCGCTCCCTGCCATATAAAAAGCTTTCTAAATGGATCTTTCTGTGGGTTTCGGGGTTTTGCTCCCACTAACTGTAAGCTACATAGAATATCCCAGTATAATCATATGTAGCTAAGATATGTGTTACTACACAATGGAGAAATTCACCACTTTCAATGTAGAAATATAATGACCGGGGTATTTTCATCAGGCTGTGTTGTTTGTAAGTGTTGAAGCTAGCAGAAGTGACCTGTTAGATGTCACGTTAGGTTCATAGATGATTGGAAACCTTGCACAGTCTGCACTGCCACCCCCTTTTTGTTAAATCTGGTTAACCTCCCCCCTCTAACTTATCAGCTATTTTATATTTCAAGATGATTGAGGCTGATTCTAGCTACATTTTTAGGAGGGTTAAAGGGCTGAAATGAAAGGGACAAGTATTTTAGAAACATCAGATCTGTTTATCATACAGTGATTTACAGCAAATGTGCCATCACTTTGTGTTTCACATTGATAGAATGGTGCCAGCGGGGGAAAGCCGGTGCCGTGGCTCGGTTCCCACGTATGGCGCTGTTCTATTCCCGTGCACTGGCCGGGGGTGAAGCACTGGAGGCGGGCCGGCCGGGCCCCAGTGGGAGGAACCCCCCGCCCCTCTATGACACGACTCCTTACGAATCAGTGGAGCCACATGATAGAGGGGCGGGGGTTTCTTGCCACTGGGGTGGGCCAGCCCGCCTCCAGTGCTTCACCCCCAGCCAGTGCCCGGGAATAGAACAACGCTATACGTGGGAATCGAGCCACATTTAAAAAAGAGTATAGTTTGGTCAGGGCTCCCTGCTGCCACCTCTGTGTCAGAAGGAAATCCCCAGAGCTCCAGACAATTCTTGACGCAGGCGGAGGATGCAGCACCGAGCACCACTGGACTAGACACAATTGCATAACTTCCTCTGGAGTACCTGTTTAAACCAATAACTAGTGTATGAAACTCAACCCCTTTTAAAGTAGTTGACACACCTCTTTTTCGGTTAACTTGTTAAAAGTTTGTTTTTAAAGTAGTACTCTACTGTACCGTAGATAACAGGCACACGTTAAATCTGGACTGCTCGGCAATCTTGTACATCTATCTGAAATCCTTGTACATAGTAAACTGAATTTAGGCAAGCTTGTTTTTTTTATTTATTTCTGTAGGAAGACCCACGACTGAAAATTCCAGTACAGCTACGGCCAAAGCCTCCGATAGATGTGTCAGACCTGGGACCATTACCAGTAAGTATATAATACTTGGAAGTATATCATGTCAGCTACAGAATGTGTGATCGTACCTTTGTGGAAATGTCATGTACCATTAATGCTATCAGATGGTTGACAGCTGTGCTGTGAACATGCATGGGATTAGACAGGACTTGTGTGAAGTTCAGAACACAGGAAGCATACTACAGGCATTAAAGATGAACCATTTAATATGGTGCTGGGTTTTCACACTGTATGTTTGCTAAACACTGTGTATGTCTGCAAAACAAACATAAAGGCCCAGATTTATAAAACTGTCTATAAGGGTGCCTTCCCACCTACCGGATCCACAGCGGATCTCATTTCTGCGGATTCGAAGCGAGAAACGCTGCGGATCCGGTATCAATTCACCCCTATGATAGCACATATTCACAACGGGATTAACATCCCGCTGTGAATATGTGCTTTAACTCCCTGGTGCCCGCAGCCCTGGCGCATCCCCCCATCCCGGCCACATCCCCCCATCAGCCCACCCCCAGCCCGCATCCCACCGCTGAGAGCATACAGTACCTGCTCGGCGGCGCGGCTGCAGTGAGGCTGCCGGCTCCGGTCCCGCTCAGATCAGCTGAGCGGGACCGGAGCCGGGAGCCTCACTGCCGCCGCGCCGCCGAGCAGGTAATGTATGCTCGCGGCGGCAGGCCGGAGATGGGCTGATGTGGGGATGTGGCCGGGATGGGGGGGATGTGCCGCCGCCGGGGATGGGGGATGCGATGGCGGGGCTGCGGGCACCAGGGAGTCAAAGCACATATTCACAGCGGGATGTCAATCCCGCTGCGAATATGTGCTATCATAGGGGTGAATTGATACCGGATCCGCAGCGGTTCTCGCTTCGAATCCGCAGAAATGAGATCCGCTGTGGATCCGGTAGGTGTGAAGGCACCCTAACAGAAACTAGAGGAAACTGCCCACAGCAACCAGTCCCAGCTGTACATAAGGTAATACAGTATTGCAGGTATCAGCACCAGCAAATACAGAACAGGGTGCAGCACCCAAACAAGCACTGTGGCCCCTTCATAAATCAGAGAAAGGATATCTCCTCTAATGAGGGACTGATGTACATGATGGTATTATCTGTACAGCACTGTGGCATATGTTAGCACTATAAATAAAGCAAGAGATAAACTCTGGTTGGATGTCCTCAAAGCAAGCAAGGGAGAATTCTTTGCCAGAACCAGGCACCCCCATTCTTCGGGTCAAACATATGAACTTTAGATTGAGGATCCTTCTGAGGAAAGCTTAGTACAGTAATTTTATTTTTGCAGTCACAGCTTTGTAATTGTTTTAATCTATTTATTTGTTTATTTGTGTAGCGCACACAGATTCCGCAGATTCCTATCTGTATGTTTTTGGGTGTGGGAAGAGACCGGAGTACCCGGAGGAAACCTACACAAACATGGAGAGAACATACAAACTCTTTGCAGATGTTGCCCTTGTTGGGATTTGAACCACTGAGCCATTGTTTAATGTTCTTTTGACTTGGGTGCAGGGGTAAAGGTGCCCATATACTTTTATTAGCTGTCAGCCCAAAGTTTTAGAGAGTGAGGGAAGCCACTGTGAGATGGTTTCTGGCAGCAGCTCATCTCCACAAAATAGGGTCAAATGGTAGACATTCAACTTGCCAACCCTTCTGTCATCTGACATCATGTGTTCAGAGTTTTTTGAGGCCTCCTATATACATTAGTTCATCGGTCTCCAAACTGCAGCCTTTCAGCTGTTGTAAAACCACAATTCCCATCATGCCCGGACAGCTAAAGCTTTGGGAAATGGATCATGGAAAATGTAGTATTGCAACATCAGGAGGGTCGCAGTTTGCAGACCCATGCATAAGAAGCTCATCCAGTCCCACCAAAAACAGAAGGTTCAGCTAACTTAGGACTAATGTCCATATTTCTACTTGTCCTTTTATCTATCATCAAAACATGTTGTATCAGGGCATTTAACAAGGGGCTGTGCAGATCAATTATCCTTTCATTCCAAATAAAGTTATATACTGCAATAGTCAAGATACATGCAATTCCTATTGTAATATATTGACCTTTATATGGTTTCCCCACACAGCCTGGTTGGGAAGAGAGAACACACTCTGATGGACGCGTCTTTTATATTGACCACAGTAAGGAGAAGTCTTTTGTAAAGTAATAGTATTAAGATTGCGTTTCTATAAATTTAAAGTACATTTTTTTTTTTTTCCCAGACACAAAGCGAACTCAGTGGGAGGATCCACGCTTACAGACTGCTGCAATAACAGGACCGGTAAGATATCATAAGTAATATAGAACTCTCTTACAGTATAACTTTCATTTGGTCTTGAGTATTTCTGATTAGCAACTTATAACATGGAAGGTTATATTATTGCTAAACTTTCTTGTGATGAATCTGTCAGTGCACCATATTTACAAGACAGCAGCTTGTTTAAGGTGTGAAAAGTATGTTAATATGCAGCCGGTGTAATAATATATTTCACCTCACACCATCTGGGAAATTACCTTAAGCACTTCTATCCATAGCCACTGGCTGCAGTGAGGGGGTGGAGATTGAGTTTCATTCTTGGCTGTCTGAACTTTTTTTCACTGAGTCAGAATGAACAGTACTTACAGAAGTGTTAGGTGAGTCCTTATTAGCAAGGAGAAACTGACATGGCCATGTGATGTCCCTATTAGAAGGCAAAGCATCTCTGAGCTTGCATAAAGCACATCCATATGTCAATTCTTAGTAGGTTTCCTGTCACTGACAACAAATCGGGGAAGGAGTGGGTGTTTAGTGTGCTATAATACCCCCGCAGTTTTTATCAAAATACTGCATGCTCAGCAGACTTAAGAATTGCTAATGGATATAGAATATGCTTATTTGCAAATATCTGTAAGGCAACCAAATTATTATTATGGATCGGGTACAGATTAAAAGTCTAAGGGTACTATTACACAAATCGATTTTTCGACGATTAACAATCTGAAACTACCGCTATGGCAAACGACCTGAAATTGTTCACCCAGTTACATGGAAATATGATCGTTACTTATGAACTGGGGAACATGGGAACGATTTGCAAACGATCAACGATAAAAATAGGTCAAAATTTTATCAAACGAACAACGATTTCTCGTTGGTTGTTTAATCGTTGTCTGCTATTACACTAAGGGCCCTATTACATGGGATGATTATCATGCAAAAAAATCGTTAAATCATTCGAATTTAAACTATTATCATTCTGTATAATTGCAGGCAACGATCGAAAAAATCGTTCATATGTCATTGATCGTTGATTTAGATCTGAACCTAAAATTATCATTAATCATTAGCTAATCGTTTGTTGTAATTCCACGTTTGTTCGCTCAAGTTCCGTGTTTTTTCACTAATCGTTCAGTGTAATAGCACATTGTTCATTGTTTTTCTGGGATCAGCAAGAATAAACGATCATAGTAAGGATCGCCCTAACGATCATAGTATTGATCGTAACTAACGATTATCGTTCTGTGTAATATGGTGAACGATTTCAGGTTAACCATAAACAGTCTCGTTTGCGATCGTTTATCAATAGTCGTTAATCATTAAAAATTGCTCAGTGTAATAGGACCTTAAGGGTACAAACCCACTTGCCGGATTGGCAGCGAGTTCCCTCACTGCGTTTTTGCAGCGAGACTCGCTGCAGATCCCGGCTCTATACTTTCAATAGCAGAGAAACTCGCAGCAGGGATGCACCCGGTAATGTATAATCTCCCGCAGCCGGGGGGTTAATGGGGCGGGCTGTAGACAAAATGGCGGCAGGGATGTACATCCCTGCTGCGAGTTTCTCTGATATTGAAAGTATAGAGTCGGGATCTGCAGCGAGTCTCGCTGCAAAAACGCAGCGAGGGGACTCGCTGCAGATCCGGCAAGTGGGTTTGTACCCTAAAAGATTATCGTTCAAATTCGAATGCTCTAACGATTTTTCAAATGATAATCGCCCCGTGTAATACCACTTTAAGGGGGAGGAGGATTTATCGAGACCATCTCCACCATTATCTAGCATACAGTGCAAGCAGATAGAAAAGAAAAATACTGAAGGCTGTGATGTGGTGGGAAAGGTGGGCCATGAAGTGGTATAGAATGTCAGTCTAGAATAGGTTAGTTCTGGCATAAATAGTCCTTCAATATGATGCATCCGGCTGTGTTCACATGTTGTGATTGTATTAAGATCTTTGGGATATATCTGCAACAAGAAAACACAACCTTAAAGTGTACCTGTCGATATAACTTTCAAAGTCTAAATCAATAGTAGATGTCATATAAAGCAAGTTTGCAATTTACATTTAGCAAGTAAACATTCTTTATGTGACAAATAGAGGACATATGTTATTTTGTGTTAATAGTCTGCCACCTAGTGTTTAAAAAAAAAAAAAAAAAAAAGTAGCTTTAGTGACCTTGGGTTTTTAATAAAATGTATATGTCTACTACATTAGTTAAACTCTTACTTCATTCCTAGGCTGTTCCTTATTCTCGGGATTACAAAAGAAAATATGAGTACTTCCGTAAAAAGTTGAAGAAGCAGGCAAGTATAGACTGCCTAATGGGGGTTTGGTTTAATGTTAACAGATATTAAAGATGTATTCCAGGAGCCAGGTACTATTATACAAAGGCCTCATTTACACGTCCATAGTGCAGCCTGCAACCTGCACTACAAATAGGCATCAGCAGTGCTTCACGGAGCACTACATTAAAGATGGAGATCTGTGCCACAAATGCACTCAGACCGTGTTTTTTTTTTTTTGCAGTACGGACATGTAAACAGGGCCATTAAAATACATTGGTCCTATGTTCTGTCCACAAGTGCAGACAGAACTACGAACGTGTGAATGAGGCTTAAGGCTGCTTTAAAATATTGATCCCACAGAGCAGGAATTGCCAATTCAGCTAGTCATTGGACAGCTGGGGTGTTTCACTGAGCTGTTTCTACCCAGTTTCTCTCCCCCCTCCAACAGTCCCGGCCCTCTGTGAATTTTTTGACAAGCTCAGAACACCCACTTGAGTGTATTCAGAGATTCAGAGTACGGGAGGTCACCCAAGGAGAATATAAACTCCACATGCATGGTCATATGACTTATTAGCTTACAGAGCCTGGCTTCCACTTTATTTTTAAATATTAGAAACTAATGTAACATAATCGTAGCATGTAACCCCCTCTTGCCACAAATACAGTTTATTCATTGTATTTTCATTATTTTTCATATTTTCATCTGTCCATCGTATTATATTGTAATGAATGTGACCCTGCTTGGCTCATGGATGTACAGTAAAGTAATCTGAGTACTGCCTTGTATTGAGCCTTTCACATTGGCAGGAAAGGTTTTTACACGCTGTTCTTTTTGAATGATAAGCAATGATCTTTTAAACCTTGAGAAATTTATGCAGAAACGTAAATTCTACTCTATCTCACTTACAACTATGAAAAGCTGTTGTGAAATGCATCTTGTAATATATATACATATGTTTCTCTGTAGCTTGATATTCCTAATAGGTTTGAAATGAAGTTGCGTCGCACAGCAATTTTTGAGGATTCTTACAGAAGAATAATAGCTGTGAAGAGGCCAGAATTCCTTAAAGCACGTCTCTGGATTGAATTTGACAATGAGAAAGGATTGGATTATGGTGGAGTTGCCAGAGAATGGTTCTTCCTGATATCTAAAGAAATGTTTAATCCGTATTATGGTCTGTTTGAATATTCCGCAACGTAAGTGGCATTCTTTTTAATCAGTACAGGATATTTTTGATATTTTTGTAGCCCTCATACATTCCTTTAGAAGACTTTGTCAACCCCATAAACTATAACCTTTTGCAAAGTTAATGGCCTCAAGCTTACAGACATAACCATGTGCACAGTGTAAAAGGATCCTGCACAGGGGTTTGCTTTCCATATCATTGTGCCTTTACTTTTGAGCAGCATCTGGTTGACCATAGCCATTACACTTTATTCACAGTGACTGGACAATGACCAGTGTCTCCAAGTTTTATCCTAAGGAACAAATTAATGTCAAAGATTATTCTGCTGGGATGTCAATAAATACTAAAGTGACCACCAGTTTCTTGGCTAAATTTAAAGTCCCCTCCTTACTCATCCTTCTGCTATGGCTTCTCTGAATCTATTTACCCAGCTCTGGAAGCATACTATGTATAGGGTAGCTTAAGAAGCAGGCAGCCATTCTACCTAAGTAGAGAGCAGATGTAGAATTGGCAGAATGGCAGTAGACTGAGGAAAAAAGGAGATCTAGTGGGTCACTTTAAGATTATGTTGGTGAGCTATAGTTTTTACTGGGTGAATGACCATGCATAGATTTCTAAATGTTGTTATAACTCTGGGTCACTAAGCAGGTTACTTCTTATGTAAAGATTTTCTACCCTTCTGAAAGAAGAGCAATAGTAAGGCATTGTGGAGTGTATTTTTGGGATACTCATAGACTTCTGTTATTCTTCACAGTGATAATTACACTTTGCAGATCAATCCAAATTCCGGACTGTGCAATGAAGATCACCTTTCATATTTTAAGTTTATTGGCCGTGTGGCTGGGATGGCAGTGTATCATGGAAAACTTCTGGATGGTAAGTTTGTGTTACATATAAATTTTCCATTGTCTCATTGTTGGTTTAAGAAACGTAAACATGAACATTTTAGTTTCCTTGGGATGTGGGTTTATTAAGAGATCTAAGAAAGATATAGACACATGTAGTATTTGTAGACTGCGCAGCAGAAAGAACATGTCGTGGTAGATGGGCAGAGCTCGGCCACTTTCCATTTGCCTGTACACCCTGCATAAAATGAAAATGCACTATAATTTATTACACAGTCATATATATATATATATATATATATATATATATATATATATATATATATATATATATATATATATATATACACACACACACACACACACACACACACACACACACACACACACACACACACACACACACACACACACACACACACACACACACACACACACACACACACACACACACACACAGTTGTACTTTGGTTTAAGAGCTCTTTGGAAGAAGTGTTCAGTTTTTCAAAATTATTACTTTGTTTAAGAGCATTGTTTTGGTTTAAGAGCTCCCTGTAGGGGGGGGGAGTGGGGGAAGGGCATGGCCTGCATAGCGTGGTCTACAGCACTGTGCTCTGACCCAGGAAGTCCCCCTCACCCTCAAAATCATAGCAGATCTACTTCAGGCTGGGGCTTACATCAGGGGACAGGACTGTGGAGTTAATTTCTTCATAGCTTTAACCCCTCTCTCCCCGAACAGAGAGT
This sequence comes from Dendropsophus ebraccatus, assembly GCF_027789765.1. Taxonomy (NCBI): domain Eukaryota; kingdom Metazoa; phylum Chordata; class Amphibia; order Anura; family Hylidae; genus Dendropsophus; species Dendropsophus ebraccatus. The sequence goes on from NC_091454.1 coordinate 156,673,152, forward strand.
GCCGCATGTATGTGCCTGCATATGTCCTGCTCACTCCTTCATGCTCCCTGCAGTCCCTGTCAGTCCTGATTTGTCCATGGTGAATACCTCCCTTCCCTGTTGCTGTCATGTGACCACACAGACCTCTGACAGCAACCCTGCTTCTCTATTCTAGCCTGATGTACTATGCTACAGCATTATGGGGATCTGCAGCTCCATCCTGTATCTACAAACTGCTGCTGTGTTATCAGGTTTATGCAGTTACTGTACATTATACTCCACCTGCTGATTGCTATATTGTACAGTAATTTATAATATCACATATTGAGCTGCTTATAAATGTTTGTTTCATTTGTTTTACATGTTGTTCAGAATATAAAATCATTATTTTTGGTGTGTGGAACCAATTGTCTGCATATCAGTGATTTCTTATGGGAAAATTTGCTTTGGTTTAAGAGTGGATTTGGATTAAAAGCACGGTCCCGGAACAAATTATGCTCGTAATCCAAGGCACCACTGTGTGTGTGTGTGTGTGTGTGTGTATTTATAATTGTTTTTTCTTTAATGATGTGTATTATTAGTCATGATCATATGTAGACTAATAATCACTATTGCTCTTGCAGGTTTTTTCATAAGACCATTCTATAAAATGATGCTGCAGAAGGCAATAACTCTGAATGATATGGAGTCTGTGGTATGTTACTCTATTCATGTTAAATGAATAAATCAATGACTGCAGTCAGATAAACCAACTAAATGACTTTTGTCTTTTTCCTATACTCTGGAGTCTTCTTTATAGGTGCTATCCACATTACAGAACAATCCCTGCAGCCACAGCTAGAGGGAGCTGGCTGCCTATGGATTCATCATTCTCTCACTGACTTTAGGAAAGGCTTTATGTGTGCAGTATGCTATGGGCACCCTCTAGCAGTGGCCGCAGGAATTGTTTAGCTAATTTCTACAAATAGACATGACAAGGTGTTTATAGCAGGGAAGTAGAGGGTTAAGCCCAATAAGTAATTCATGTAGTTATATTCAGTGATATTCATTGATGTTTGATGACGAAATAATTCTGCCGTTAGTGCCAGTTACCAAACATGATGCAATCTGCACCGCATCTAATAAGTCAGGTGCACGGTTAGGGTGAAACCACACAGACTTTGTTGTGAGGCTTCTTCAGTAGCACCTGTCACACAGTAGTCACAGTCATGTTATCGGACACATCCTTTACGGCTTAGCTGGTCTCTATATTAGAACTCTGAGAAGGTTTCAAGAGTAAACATATACTTATGTGCCCAACAGGTTAAACCTTCAGGGTCATCTTATAGCTCTTGCCTTGAATCTGTTTCTTGCTGTAAGATCCAGCAATAAACAAGAACTCTTGACCCTATGGGCAGAGCTACCATTGTGTTTACCATCCTGTCACTGTTGACAGGTGGTTCTTTGCCACTGCCAAAACATTTCCCAAGTGCTTGGCACTTGCTTTTTGCCATTCCTGTTTAAATAGTCATGTGAATGTGCCCATTCCTTTCCATAATGACTTGTTACACCTTCTGTGTCTAGCTTTTCTTTTGAGTCTGTGCATTCTATGGCCCCTTGAACACTTCTGTAATTTGAGCACCCCAATTGTGGATAGTATAGGACTAATTAAAGGCTATGGCCAATGCAGTTGATCTTGGATGCCACGGTCCATGCATTGCCTGCTGTTATATTGTCCAGAGATAATGACTGTTAACTCTGTTAAGCACTTATAATGACTGTTAGACTGTTAAGCACTAATTGTAAATACTGCTCTTAAAGGGAACCAATCACCTAAAAAATCGACATGAAGGCAATAATATGTGGTAATACACCCCCTAACACAGTTCCCACACATGTATCTATAGCTTCTGTCCCTGCCCCACACACCCCAAAATCATACTTTGATCCTGTCCCCGCTGTATGCAAATCCCAGGAAGGTAGTCATGTGGGCGTTTGTACAGGCTGAGTAGTCAAGGACTCGGGGGGCGGGGTATCACTGTAATCACGCCTCTATGGGCGTCATTCACAGCCCCCTGTCACTGCATCATCATAGGGGGCGGGGCCTGGGACACTAACATACACAGCACAGCGGCACCGTATCCCCGCTGTATGTGTCATCTAGCATTGGCCTCTAATACAGTCAGCTCGTCCCTGAATGACAACTAGCAGCACAAACCAGAGCGCCGTTATTGCTGTGCTGCTGGCAAAAATCATTCAGCGAAGCTCCTACCCCCCCTCCTCGCTCCATGTCTGTGAGTGGCCCCCCTCCTCTCCCCTTCTCACCTTTCCTCCCCTGGCCGGCCAAGCAGCATCCACCTGAAGCACAAGTGGAAGGAGAGAAGGGAGGGGCCGCTGCTGTGAGTGAGGGAGAGAGGAGATGGAGTGCCGAGGCCAGACAGCGATGATCTGTGGCCAGGGGAAGAAAGGTGAGAGGGGGAAAGGAGGGGGGCCGCTGCTCTCACAGAGATGGAGAGAGGAGGGGGCCACAGTAAGGGCGGGTTCACACTACGGAGTTCTCGCGGACAATGTCCGCGGAATTCCGTCAGCTGTCCGCCCGCACGGGCACACGCTTTTCCGCCGGCTCCATAGACACCATTCTATGGGCCGGCGTATTCCGCGATCCGCTAAAAGAAGTGACATGACACTTCTTTCAGCGTATAGCGGAATACACCGACCCATAGAATGGTGTCTATGGGGCTGGCGGAAAGGCGCCCAGATGTGCGGGCTGACAGCTGACGGAATTCCGCGGACATTGTCCGCGAGAATTCCGTAGTGTGAACCCACCCTTACTGCCGGAGATAGGATAGGGATAGGAGCTTCGCTGAATGATTTTTGCCAGCAGCACAGCAATAACGGCGCTCTGGTTTGTGCTGCTAGTTGTCATTCAGGGACAAGCTGACTGTATTAGAGGCCAATGCTAGATGACACATACACAGTACAGCGGGGATACGGTGCCGCTGTGCTGAGTATGTCAGTGTCCCAGGCCCCGCCCCCTATGATGATGCAGTGTCAGGGGGCAGGGAATGACGCCCATAGAGGCATGATTATAGCGATACTCCGCCCCCCGAGGCCTTGACTACTCAGCCTGTACAAACGCCAACATGACTACCTTCCTGGGATTTGCATACGGCGGGGACAGGATCAAAGTATGATTTTGGGGTGTGTGGGGCAGGGACAGAAGCTATAGATACATGTGTGGGAAGTGTGTTAGGGGGTGTATTACCACATATTATTGCCTTCATGTCGATTTTTTTTAGGTGATTGGTTCCTTTTAATACAATTATTAAAAATAAAACAAATGCAAAGCAGTGAAACATCTAGATTATGATGATTTTCAAATGGACACAATGCAACTAATGGTAACACAAATGGCTGCCTCTTCCTTTTCTACCCTTTTTAAAAGACCTGTAAGGCTCTGTTCACGCCATGTTTAGCGCCTACGCTGAAGGTGTCCAGGTCTTTTTTTTTTTTTTTTTTTTTTTGGGCATCCATCAGATATAACGTGCAGATGGCCTCAAACGTACAAAAGATGATATAAACAGAGCGTATGACAGCTACTTTGCAAGCTATAAGTTATATTATGTATTGCTTGTCTCATAGGACAGTGAATACTACAATTCTCTCCAGTGGATACTTGAAAATGATCCAGCAGAACTAGACCTACGGTTCACTGTGGATGAGGAACTTTTTGGACAGGTAGCAGCTTTTTTTCTTTGTACAGTGGCACTGGTATGTGTAGCTGAAGGATTTGGCACATGCTTAGATAATTTTATGTGATTTTTTTTTTTCCTTTTTTAAGACTCATCAACATGATCTCAAGCCTGGTGGGGCAGACATAGTAGTCACCAACAAGAACAAGAAAGAGTACATACAGTAAGTAAACATTAGTTTTTATAGCAGAGGTAATACTTTACCTGTTTACCTGTTGTTATAACTTTCAAAATCTAAACCAACAGTATATGTGATATAAAGCAAGTTTGCAATTTACATTCATTATGTTTTTTTTTTGTTGTTTTTTGTTATCATGCTGTAAAACACAGCTGAACTTACCAGAAATCCAGATCCTGATGTCAGATTTTCTGATTTGTGCTGACTGACTAAACAGACTAAACACAGGAATTCTGGCCAGTACAGAGTCACATAAAATGTGTCCATCAATCACATGACTGCCTTCTCTCCTTCTATCCCCTGGGATACACAGGACTTCCTGTTTTCTGACTTTTTGAGAAAAAAGTGTCAGAAAACAGGAAGTGCCGTGTTCTCCATGATAAAAAAAAAAAAAAAAAAAAAATTAATGTAAATTGCAAACTTGCTTTATATCACATCTGCTGTTGATTTAGATTTTGAAAATTGTAAAGACAGGTACATTTTAAAGTGTACCTATTGTTATAACTTTCAAAATCTAAACAGTATATTTGAAATAAAGCAAGTTTGCGACTTACATTTATTATTGCTTTTTGTTATCATGCTGTAAAACAAAACTCTACTTACCAGAAATCCAGGTCCAGTCTCCTGAAGGCAGATTTTTAGCCTTGTGCTAGTTGAAAAAAAAAAACTTAACACATGAAGTCCTGGCCAGTACAGAGAGTCTGTTGTGTCCATCGGTCACATGACTGCCTTCTCTCTGTGAGCGATCAGATGACTTAGGAAACACATGACTTCCTGTGTTTAGACTCTTTTAAACAAAAAAAGTCTTAACACAGTAAGTGCAGTGTTTTCAATAATAATAATAATAATAATAATAATAAAAATAAAAATGAATGTTTATTAAAAAGTTGCTTTATATCACATCTACTGTTTTAACTTTTGAAAGTTATAACGACAGGTACACTTTAAGTGCTGAATGGCTGTGGTTTTCACAACCTTGGAAGCCAACCACAAAATTAGTCATTTTTTCATCAGTTTGTGCTGCCTTATGTTAGGTCTAGACCTTGGTAGACACTTTAAAGTGGTATAGCCCACAGGATATGCCTTGGGTGTCTTCTAGATGCAGGTTCCGCCTCTGGGACACGCACCCATCTTCAGATCGAGGTCTCCCTGGCCCCCTCTGGCCTGTTTTCCACCAGAGGTTACTGGGAGGCTGAAAACTGCAGAATCCAGGGAGTTATGCAATTTCCATAGCATCCAGTGACTTTAATGGGAGCTGCACAAACACCGTAGCCCCTCGAGTTATGCCACTTTCAATTAAAACCAGTGGAAGTTCTGCAAACTGTGTAACTCGCCAGATTCAACAGTTTTCACGTTCACAACAACCTCCTCCTAAGCCCAGAATCAGCTTGTTTGTGGAAAGAGGCTGTCCATGTCAGACTACACAGTTCAAGGGATTTCTCTTGCACAAAATGTCTATATTTAGGGAAATAAACTTCTCAAAGAAGTTGACTTTTTTGGAACTGTAGCTAAAAATGTTTACATGTATAGCCAAAAAATGTCCCTAATGCATCCCTAAGGCTGAAAAAAGTCTCAAAATTGCAGACACATTTTGGCTGTAAAATGTACAGCTTTTTAAGGCTAAAAATAGGCATAGCCTTAAAGGGGTATCCTGAGTTAGAAAAAGCACAGCTGCTTTCCTGCTAAAACAGCGCCATCCCTGTCCCCAGGTTGGTTTCAGTATTAAAACTTAGCTCAATTCATTTCAGTGGAACTGAGGACAAGAGTGGTGCTATTTCTGAAAGAAAGTGGTCATATTTTAAGCCTAGATAACCCCTTTTAAACTTAGCATTCTCCATTTCAGTATCTCCAGCAATGAGTAATTATTATTTTTCTGTTATTTAGTCTTGTCATACAGTGGAGGTTTGTGAACAGGATCCAGAAACAGATGGCTTCTTTTAAAGAGGTATCTTATTAAATATGTTACCGGAATATATGTCTTTATTGTATCACCAATAGACTTTATTACTGCTTGTACTACAGAACTTGTGTTGGAATCCTTGAAAGTTTTGTATGTTTGAATGGGATATATAATAACGCCACATATTGTATGCTGGATGTTTCATATGCAATAGGTTTGTCTGGGCTTGATCCTAAATTTAAACAGGGTATTGAACAGTGTGAGTATACCAGTGGTTAGGGCTGGGCGGTATACCGCGAAAATACCGATACCGTCCCTGGCGTCGGTAAACCGACCTCAACTTTGCCAGGGCGGTATTTGCGGTATTTCTCCTCCGCCCCCTCAGCTCCCCAGTGTCACCGCCCCCAACCTGCCTGGGATTCCATCCAGGACGCATATTTACTATTGGGGCAGTTGACCTCCCATCCCCTGCCCTGCAGCAGTCTAACAGTTGGCAGCAGCCCATCGCCCCCCATCTCCTCTCACCCCGAACAGTGGCTGACCCGCTTCTCATACCTGGCAGACACGCGGCATTCCCGGCCGCCACTCACTCCGGAAGAGCCAACCCGCTCTTCATAACCAGCACTGAGTTCACACGCGGCCCTCCTGGCCGCACGCAGCCGCAGGTTCCCGGTCTCTGGAGAAGGAGGTTGCAGGGACCGGGGGATCGTGTGATGGATGGCGTCGCTGTGGGTGGTGAAGCTGTATAGCGGGATCGGGGGTCTGCACTGCACCCCCACATCCCGCTATACAGCCCCAGCGCAGTGACGCCATCCATCACACGATCCCCCGGTCCCTGCAACCTCCTTCTCCAGAGACCGGGAACCTGCGGCTGCGTGCGGCCAGGAGGGCCGCGTGTGAACTCAGTGCTGGTTATGAAGAGCGGGTCGGCGACTGTCAGAAATGCTGCGTGTGTGCCGGGTATGAGGAGCAGGTCAGCGACTGTTCGGGAGGGGGAGGGGGGGTGGAGAGGAGGTGGCAGCCGTGAGGGCCAAGTGTGTGCCGGGTATGAGGAGCAGGCCAGCGACTGTTCGGGAGGGGGAGGGGGAGGGGGAGGGGGAGGGGGGGGGGTGGAGAGGAGGTGGCAGCCGTGAGGGCCAAGTGTGTGCCAGTGCTGTATCTTCTCCCTAGTGACAAGGGAGAATATACAGTTTATATCACCCCCAGCTTCTGCCCCCCCCCTTCTGCCTAGATCACCCTCCCCTTCTGCCTAGATCACCCCAGCTTCTGCCCCCCCTTCTGCCTAGATCTCCCCCAGCTTCTGCCCCCCCTTCTGCCCAGATCACCCCCAGCTTCTGCCCCCCCTTCTGCCTAGATCTCCCCCAGCTTCTGCCCCCCCCCTTCTGCCTAGATCACCCCCAGCTTCTGCCCCCCTTTCTTCCCAGATCACCCCCAGCTTCTGCCCCCCTTTCTGCCCAGATCACCCCCAGCTTCTGCCCCCCCTTCTGCCTAGATCACCCCCAGCTTCTGCCCCCCCTTCTGCCTAGATCACCCCCAGCTTCTGCCCCCCTTTCTGCCCAGATCACCCCCAGCTTCTGCCCCCCCCTTTCTGCCCAGATCACCCCCAGCTTCTGCCCCCCCCCTTTCTGCCCAGATCACCCCCAGCTTCTGCCCCCCCTTCTGCCCAGATCACCCCCAGCTTCTGTCCCCCCTTCTGCCCAGATCACCCCCAGCTGCTGCCACTCTGCCCCAGTTCTAATTGCAGTCCCCCTTGCCCCCGCTTCAGCTGCCCCCTCTTCTATTTGATGTGCTGCCAGAGGTTGGGGGGCTCATACAAAATTCATGGGGGCCCATGTATTTTTTTTTTTTTTTTTTGCTATGGGGTGTCATGAATCCTAGCTATGCCCCTGCTCCACCCCCAGCTGTCTTTTGTGATCCTCTAAGGGTGTATTTACACAGAGATTTATCTGACAGATTTTGGAAGCCAAAGCCAGGAATGGATTTAAAAAGAGGAGAAATCTCAGGCTTTGCTTTATGACCTGATCCTTGTTTATAGTCTGTTCCTGGCTTTGGCTTCAAAGATCTGTCCGTTAAATTTGCCTGTGTAAACGCACCATTAGACACATGAATGCTCAGCTTAGCTGAGTGTGCATGTGTTTTTAATGTAGAACCTGCATAGCTGTATACCTGTGTATACACGTCTTGTATTGTGGACATACATATATAATACTGCCACTACAGGACGTGTATATACGGGTATACAGCTATGTACGCACTACAGGACATGCATACACAGGTATACAGCTATGTAGTACATAGCGCTATACCTGTATATACACGTCCTGTACTTTGTACATTGCTGTATACCCGTAAATACATGTCCTATTGTAGCTGTATACCTGTATATACATGTCCAGGTTCTCTGAGACCCCCTAATTATAATAACAAATAATGACAATAGACTAAATGGCTCATCCTTGTGTTGCTGCTCAGTGAGTTACTTTTTTTTTACTCTATTAAAACAAAATATCCCCAGGTTGGCACGGTTAAGTGGGTGTGGCTTGCAGAAGGGTGTGGCTTACCTAAGGGGCGTGTCATAATTATCGTTCAGTTATCGTTACCGCGGCTACATGTACGATTAACCGCGATAATGATTTAGGTCAATATCGCCCAGCCCTACCAGTGGTTTGGTTTCTTTAAGACTCTACACTGTATAGGTGATTGATAATGCAAGAGACAATCCATTCCGGCCCAAGCATTATTTTAATTCTGCTCCAGAGAATGAGGTTATTTAGCTGCTTGATCATCAGAATTCTTTCAAGTGGCTCCTTTTACACTGACACTAACCTGTTCGCTAAAAGAAAGTGAATATGTAATCCTTGAAATGCAAATGCAAAGAGTACAAAGATTTGGAGGTTCATTTAGATTACTACTTTTTATTTAACATTAATGATTAGGACTAATCATTAATGTTAATTGAAGAGGCTCTGAATTTTATAAACCCAGATTACTGAACAGATTTTGTTAAAGAGGGAATGTCCCGAAACAAAACTTTTGACATGTCAGAGAGACATGTCAAAGGTTTTGATTGTCAGTATCCTCCTCCACTCCAAGACTGGTAAAACAGGCGCAGGTCCAAGGGGTAATAGTGATATAAAATATCATAAAATTTATTAAAAGAATTATGCCAGCGACACAGTGTTTCGAGACCGGTCCGGTCTCTTTATCAAGTGTCTATTTTATATCACTGTACCCCTTGGACCTGCGCCTGTTTTACCCGTCTTGGAGTGGAGGAGGATATGACTGTCTTTAATCCCTGTGTGGATTGGTCTGGAGTGGCTGCGGTTCATTCACATGCTATCAGTAAGAGTTGTGCCTTACACCAACACAACCTACTCAGGTGAGAGTTCTATGTGCTTACTTTCACCACTTCAGCCCTGTCTGAATTAAGCTATGGAGCGCTGTCTCATATTTTGTTTCTAAAGATTTTGATTGGCTGTTCTCATTGGTCTCTGTCTGAACACTCAGAGCCCAAGGCAGGAGAAGACTGCGCTCATTGCATTCCTCTCTGTTCTATGTCACATGAGAAGACAGCCTTATAATGCAAGTCTATGGGACCCGTCTTTTCTTAATGGGTCCTCTCTCATTCTGAACATTCAGACCCTGACCGATTAAAACCTTTTGTGCTTTAAATCTATTTTTATTACCCTAGTAACCTGTCCTGTCGTGTTTCCCAACCTGTAGCTCTCCATCTGTTGCAGAACTCCCATCATTCCCTGACAGCCCATAGCCACTGATTGAGGATTACTATTATACAGCATCCTAATTTGCTAAAACTTTCTTATAGTTATGTTTTAGAAAAGAATGTTAGATTTTTTTTAAATATTTTTTAATATTTACTTGGAAAGACAAATGAAACTGTATTTTTCTCCAAAGGGATTTTTTGAACTGATACCTCAGGATCTGATTAAAATCTTTGATGAAAATGAGTTGGAGGTATAGTATTTTATTATCATTTTCTTATACGGGGCAGATAAATCCTGCTAATTTCTTATAGCTTTTCTTAAACATGTTCTTTTATTGTTTCTAGCTCCTCATGTGTGGTTTGGGAGATGTGGATGTCAATAATTGGAGAGAACATACCAAGTATAAGAATGGTTATTCTATTGGTCACCCAGTTATTCAGTGGTTTTGGAAGGTAAGGAGTCACCTTCTAATAACGCCCCACAGTGATACCTAATCCAGCTAAAGCCTCATATCTTGATTGTAAAAAGTAGGCACTTTCAGGGTAAAAATTGCTAGATTACATGTTTTAGAAGGTTTCTTGTAGGGGTTAAGCCACAGATGCTGGTCTAAGGGACAGGGGAGTTGCAGACCGCACTCTATGCAGGTTGGGACAGAGATGATTGATTGGAAATTGTCGTACATTATCTGCAGGAAATAGGAAGTAACCAGGAGGAGAATTCATGCCCGTGTGTGAGAGATTATAGGTAACTTAGCGGAAAACAGTAAAAGACAAATTTTTATTTTTTACCTTTGGAAATGTATGATTTTAATTTACTGCTCAATCTGAAAATGTTCACTCTTAAACATAGCAGTAAAATTTTGCTGTACTATACATATGAAAAGCTTTGATCATTCGGAGACTTGGGGTGCCTTTACACAGATATTTACCTGACAGATTATTGAAGCTAAAGTCAGGAACAGACTATAAACAGAGAACAGGTCATAAAGGAAAGACTGAGATTTCTCTTCTTGTTAATTCCGTTTTGATCAGTTTTTCCATTTGACTTCCATTATTTAAAAACATTTTGTCCGTTTTTTACGGACAAAAACATAGTCGGCCTACTTTTTGTGTACATTAGAAAAACTGATCTGTTTTATTCATTTTTTTAATAATGGAAGTACATTTTTTGCAAACCCCCCCCCCCAAAAAAAAAAAAAACAGATTGCAAAAAGGCAGTGTGAACCCAGTCTTAGTGTCACTGTTGTGTCACTGTGTTACTTTTAAAATCTAAATCAACAGTAGATGTGATAGAAAGCAAGTTTGCAATTTACATTAATTATTTTTATTAATTTTTTTTTGTTATCATGCGGTCATGCTGTAAAACAAAGCTGTACTTACTTGTATCTAGGTCCATTCTCCTGAAGGCAGATTTTTAGTTTTGTGCTTGCTGACAAAAAAGACCAAACACCTGAAGTCTGACCTGTAGAGACACACATCTCAATGTGTCCATCAATCACATGACTGCCTTCTCTGTGAGCGTGCAGATGACCTGGGAAACATTGGACTTCTCAACACCAGAAGTGCAGTGTTTTCCATGATATCACATCTACTGTTGATTTATATTTTAAAAGTTATAACGACAGTGTCACTTTAATGTTTAGATGCCAATCAATAGCTAGAATGAACCGGGATAGGCTTGTGGCTTTTGAGTGCTTTTCACTTTCAGTGCTAATCACTGAGATGGTTCCATAGACTTAAATTTAGGGTAAATTCACACGGGCGGATCCGCCGGGAGTCTCGCACAAGAAATCCGCAGCTAATCCGCAATACACATATTATTCTTATTATTATTAATACGTGTATTGCAGATTAGCTGCGGATTTCTTGTGCCACACTCCCGGCGGATCCGCCCGTGTGAATTTACCCTTAGAGTCCATCTTAGTCATGTGGCACAGAGCTGGGAGAGAATACTTTTATATACATACATATATATATATATATATATATATATATATATATATAAATAAATAATATAATGTGTGTGTTTTTGTGTGTGTGTTAGATGTGTATTAGATAAACATTGATAAAAGCAAATACTTTATAAGATCCTAATGAATAATGCAGAAATCAAGTTAAAATAACCACAAGGAGGTGATGCCCTTCATACTGGGGTGGTGAGGAATTTCCAAACAAAGTGGAAGGGTGTAAGAAATCGGTGCTCGATAAATACAGCTTTTTTTTTTTTTTTTACAATATAATTTTTAACAGCTTGGCACTTATCCCATCAGAAGTGACTATAGGAATACTGGCGATTTCATGAATTCATCTCTTACCATTTTATCATTATTGATATCGCAAACAAGCAGCCACATTGCTGCACCAGGTATAATGAGTGCTAGAAATTGTAATTTTATGTTATTACTGCGTCTTGTAAACATTTTGTAAACCTGTCTTGTAAAATCATAGGAAAGGTAAAATCCATGTAATTTCTGTAAAAGGATTATAGATATATGTGGACGCTTGGTTTACTTGCATTTACTGTGTAATTTGTAATTATTTTTAGGCTGTGTTAATGATGGATGCAGAGAAGAGGATTCGCTTGCTACAGTTTGTTACTGGTACTTCAAGAGTACCAATGAATGGATTTGCTGAGCTGTATGGTAGGCATATATCTGCAACAAAAACATTGTTTTAGCCTCTAATTTGCTTATGATATAACTTTAATTTGATATTTATATTGATATTTGATGTATAATGTATAACAGATGTGAGAAAGATTAATACAGTAGGTTACTGCAACTTAAGTTTACAGAGGGACACCTATCAAGCTGTCTTATAGTATGGTTCCCTTTGTTGAATATAGCATCTAACTCCACTTTCATTTTACCAGAGTAATATGAAAAAAGAAAGCTGAGCTCTGAGCTGAGTTTCTAAGGGCAACATAGGGAATCTTACTATAAGACAGCTTGGTAACCCTCTTCCCCCACCCATAATATTTGTGTGTTGACTCCACAAAGAGTTGAGAGCTATAGTAAAATGGGCACTGGGGCACTTCAATTATTTAATTTTATATTTAAAAGGGCTTGAGGTAGAAAAAAAAGAAAAGCACATAGTCACCTTCTCCCAATCCTCCACTCGTTCTTTTCCTATAGTGCAAGTTCTCACTGCCAAGTTCTTCCTGTTCTGCCCTTAACACACAGCAGATGCTGCACAGCCAATCACTGGATGAGGCATATTAGGCAGTTATTGGCTGAACAGGAAGTGCTCAGCAGCAGGGGGGGGCTTGCACCGTTAAAACAGCAACATTGGGGAATCAGGGATGGGTGAGTATATCTGTTGGTGTTCGAATTCTCCAGATTGTGAGGAGGAACGGATGTGTTGGAAATGTCAAGTGTGCTCATATATAATATGTATAGTAGGGGCCCTATTACTCATGACGATTATTGTGCGGAAAATTGTTATATTGCAATTTAAACGATAATCGTTCCATGTAATTTCTGGCAACGATTAAAAAATCGTTCATGTGTCATTGATTGTTCATTTAGACCTGACCCTAAAACCATTGTTAATCGTTCACTGTAATTCTAAATCGTTTCTTCTTTTGCTGGGAAATTTGTAACTAACGTCTATCGTTCTGTGTAATATGGTGAATGATTTCAGATTAACGATAAAAAATCTCGTTTGCGATCATTATTAGTTGAAAATCGCTTGGTCTAATAGGACCCTAAGCGCTCTTTATAGCAAATCTATGCATGATTTTATAAACAGGTCTAGCACATGAGCAGACAGCTTACAATTGTTCTGCTAGGCTTCTCTGGCAGTGTAAAGTCAGGTTTATCAAACTATGTAAAATAGAACCAGGTGTAAACTACCCATACTGAACTGTCCCGCCACAGCCAATGCTTGGCTGAGTGGGCTGTCACTGAGCAGGGGACCCAGAGATGCCACAGGAGGGCATCGGGGGAGTTCAGACAGGTAAGAATGACTGCTTTATCATTAATGTATCTTTAGTTTTACACCGCTATGGCACTTCATTCATGCAGTGGAATTAAAATCTGTGTGAATGGAGTGCCTGAACATACTATTAGTCCGTTTGATAAATCTTGTCTTGCTACTAGACATGCTCCAGTCCTGTCACAGCATGAAGTGAACCAACCGAGCAGGCAATGTTCGGAAGCCCCATAATGAATGAAAAGCAAGCTGTCCATGCATGAACAGTCCACTCCATTCGAGGGACCGTTTTCCCCCATACTCCAAATCAGTGGCTGTTCATTAATCATAATTGGCCCTTGTAAAAGGGCCAAGGAAGGAAATCTAATTTCAGACACTTGCTAATATCACAGATTTCCTAGACTGTGAATCATCAGAAATATATTTACTGTTACAAGAAGAGCCCTGGTCTGTCATTTAATTCTAGAATATTTCATTTCAGGCTCAAATGGACCACAGTTGTTTACAGTTGAAAAATGGGGCTCGCCCGAGAAACTTCCCAGAGCGCACACATGGTAATTTGCTTAAGTCTGTCTATTGCTTTAATCTGTTTATTGCTTTAATCTGTCCATTTTTTTTCTTAAAAAGTAAATATAAATAACGGCAGGTTCGTTCATATGTACCTTTAGGACTTTTTTAATGCTAATTTAAATAATAACCTTTGCTGTCCGGTCTGTTCTGCATGTTTCCATTTACCAAAATCCAAATATGTAAATGTGGTAACTTGTTGCACTGGGATCATTCCCTGCCCACCAGCCTCTTTTGCACCACCTACCTAATTTACATATTTGTTTTGGGTAAATTATAGAAAAACAATAGAACAGAACCTGCTCTTTATTTCTCCTTAATACAAATGGATTGTTTAAGGATATGTGATTGTGTGTAAGTAACACACAATGGTGAGCAATTTCAAAGATACTTTACCAGAGCATCACATCCATATGGGGTTCTAAAACCATGAGCATTAATATAGGCTTGGTCAGCGCTTTCCTTTTTTTTTTTTTTTTTAAACAGTTTATTCAAAAGTACGGCCAGGTACATGAGATTATGCATACAAACATCCAAAGCAGCTTGGAAAATAACAATAAAAAGTCATGATTGCAGGCACCAGTGATGAGAGCCAGGAATATACTCTGATGTATATGGTGGTAGAGCCATGGTGAACTGTTTCTCTTTACAATACAGAGGGTATATGTGCCGACACAATAATACAATACATTATAAAGAACTAAACAATTCATACAAGCAGTGCAGACACTGCACACAATAGCTTACAATCTATGAGGACTTAAGGCCCTATTACACAAAACGATTATCGGCCGTATTCGGCTCATATCGGCCGATAATCGTTCCATGTAATAGAAGGCAACGATCAACTGACATGGACAATGTCGGCTGATAGTTGCAGTCGTTTGTCTTATAACATTGTTGAAAGACAAACGACTCGTACAGCAATGATCTGCTGCTGTCGCCCCGTGGAATAGATAGGAGTGTTTAACAGTCTTGCCTGAAAGGATTCGTTTTTAGAACTGTAGCTATTGGGAACGACCTGATTGTCTTGGGTAGCGCTTATCAGACAAATGGTGCAGCTTGGTCTTGGAGATTAGAGTGAGATGTTATGATCATGGAAGATATTAATCTTTGATCATAGAGCAGAAAACATGAGTAGGGTGGTAGATGGAGACGAGGGAGGAGATGTAGGAAGGTGCAGCACAGTAGAGAGCTTTGTGGGTGAGATTGAGGAGTGTAACCCCCTAACAGTAGCAGCTACATTTCTCGCTGCTTCTCCTGTAAGCCCCAACTGAAAGGAGAAAAAATAAAGTGAAAGTGTGCTGTGATCTGCTTTCCTGTCAGTCCTCTCCTCTTCTGTGCCCCAGCCCAACCAGTTCCCCTCCCGCAATAAATAATATGACAGCTGGTCTCCCTGCTTCTCATCTTTCAGTCTCCTGTGTTCTCCTGCTCTCTTCTCTCTCTCCCAGTCCTGTCCTGTGTGCCAGCTCTGCTGCCTGTATACTCCACTCTGGTCCTGCTAAAATCCTTATAAAGAAGGATTGAAAGAATGAAAAAAGTAAAGAATGAAAAACTTTTTTAACCCTTGGGTTTTATAGCATTTATATGTTGTGTTTTTCCAGTTATCAGAAAAGCGATTAAATAAATAGCATGTACCCAAAATAGCACCAATAAAAACTTCAGCAAATCCCACAAAAACAAACAAGACTTCATGCAACTATGTTGAAGGAAAAATAGAAAAGTTAGGGCTCATGGAATACAGTGGCACTAAAATGATTTTTTTCTTAACAATGAATACTTAAATAATTAATAAGAAAACCTTTTTACTGTGTTTTGTATCAAGCCATAAAGTAAAGATAGTAAGTATGTTTTTGTTACTGCATGACAAAGAGTAGAGAAAAAATAATTTTTTTTCGTGAATTTTTCCTTTACTATTTTTTTTTATTTTACAAAAATGCATTGAATACAATATCTGTACTACAAAATGGTTCATATGAAAACTACAACTTGTCCCACAAAAAAGTGGTAGCTTAGTAGGTGGTGAAAACATAAGTAGGAACATGTTGGCAACTGCTGACAATCACTAGTGTATTGTAGTAATGCGTGGGTGAGGTTGCAGTAAGAGATAGATAATTGATGGTCATCAGCATGGAGATGGTAGCATCTCAGTAGGGGCTGTATAAAAAGAAGAGAGGAGAGGACCTAGGACTGACCCCTGAGCTTTTGTGCAGAAACTTGGCATTTTATGACCTTTTTGTTATATTGAAAGCCTTTTTATGTCTTTAGTTTGACCCATTGTAGTGTTTGTCTATTGCAATTAGCTAGAATTCTATGCACCGAGAATGAGTTTCGATATTTAAATAGTCATTTACACATCAATATTTAGAACATTTTAGTGTACACCTTGCATTAGGCCACATCTCCTAGCAGACTAGCATATAGATGTGGAGTATAATTTAAAGGGTTATCCAGGCTTTAAAAAAAAAAAAACATGGCCACTTTCTTTGAGAAAACTTTCATGACTTTCTTCTCCAGTCTAGGTGTTTGCAATTAAGCTTGATTCCTTTCAATGGCACGGAGCTTCAAAACCCCATCCAACTTGGAGACAAAGGTGGTGCTGTTTCTGGAATAAAGCAGCCATGTTTTTCTAAGCCTGGATAACCCCTTTAAAACAATGTACCTTTAGTTGAGGAGGAGGCACATCTGAACGCAGAGTTCATCAGCTAGTGTAGTGTAGTATTAGTCTCTTTTTCATAACTTTTTATATGTGCTTGTGACAGCATTGTTATATAAACTATCTGTATTTTTTTTTCCAGTTTTAATCGCCTGGACCTGCCACCGTATGAGTCATTTGAGGACCTATGGGACAAGCTACATATAGCAATAGAAAATGCTCAAGGTTTCGATGGGGTGGACTGAAGCGTGCATGACATGCTGCGCGCACAACTGAGACTAGTCTTTTCCCAGGAAACTTCTATAGTGTTATTTTGCAATTTTTGTCTAGAAGTTCTTCTATTTATAGAAGGAAATGACCAGAAAGATATTCCTCTGTATCTGTACAGAGCAAGTGCGTGCTTGTGTACGCCTTATACAAGGATCATTTTCCGGGTTCCTGCTGCGTTTCATATAACATGGCGTCTATTAGTTCTAATGGTTTTCGCTCACTCCAGATGTCAATCTTACTTGGTCATTGAAACTACTGATTTATAAGCTGTGAAATGAGCAGAATCACAAAATGTTACAACTATGAGACTGTCCACTTTATGTGAAAGAAAATACTTTCTAAACTCTACATTGCTAGCAAGTCTGTCAAATGAAGGTTTCTTTAACTATGTCTATATGATTTCAATACCAAGTGTCAGTCACTTTAGACCTTTCAGTATTTTACCTCTTTTTGATGAATAAATTACCACAAAAGAGAGATACCATTAATAGCCCACCCTTACGGTTGTGCTGTATGATTTGTCGGTGGTTTAATGCATTTAGAGAAAGATTGGGAATTCCCAATCGCAGTGATAGACTGTGTTAGGCTGTGAATACCCATTTGCTAAAACATTCACTCTTAGGTGTGCCAAGTAGATGGCATCTCTCAGGGTTCTTCCTCTTGTTAATGGGCTTATTTGCTAAATCAGAAGTGGGAGGTTGGTGCATAGACACTGGTCTGGGGTCCTCAGCGTGTAGAATATCATTTGCAGGGAAAAGGATTTCACAGCCAGTTTCATAAGCAAACAAGATGGAGTTGTCCTATAAGACTATTGTCTAAGTGTAGTGGTCTGTTTGCTGCAAATATATTCTACACTGACAGGCTTCAGTAAGGCCTCAGTCACACATTCAGTAGTAAATCAGGACTGTATCTGTAGTGCATCCGTAATCTTTAAATGGGAAGTTGGTAGTTAAATAAAAGTAATCTGTATTTTTAAATTACAGATCCGCAAATAATTCAGACGCTGCCATAGACTTGGGTGAATCCCGAATTTCAGATCCGTAAAAATATGGATAGTGTAAATAGCCCAATAGAAACTCATAGGCCCGAAATTTGTGCGTAATTGCTGAATGTGTGAATAAGGCCTAAGGAGAAATCAGTCTGTCTGTCGTCTGCCGTTAGGAATACTCTCTCAGCACCTGCTTGTGGTGATGCTTTTGATACTAGTAGCTCAAAAGGCTGCCATGTGAAGACAATGCGCAGATATTTTGCGACCTAAAGAAATAAGCCCAAAATGTTAATGTATTATTTTGTGTAAGATCACTTTTCTTTACGGGGGTACTTCAGGCAAAGGTAAAAAAACAGGGAGGGCAGGGGGTGTTGAGAACATAACAATGAAGTGATACTTACCTGTCCTGGATCCTCCCTGAAGCCCCAGTGTCACCAGCTCAGGGACTCCCACTGGTTTCCTGAATCTCCTGAGTTCCTGTGCCATCAAAAAAACCCACAGGAACTGCCCTCTCAGCCCAGCCTGTCAGTGACTGCAGAAGTGTCAAGTCACTGACCAGCTGAGCGGGCATTTCTGATAAGGACCATGACGTCATAGGATTGAGATAAGACAGTAGACTAGCGGGTGACTGTGAGTGGTGGTGCTGCTGTGCTAGGGAGCACCAGGACAGGTAAGTATCACTTCATTATCATTTTCCTACAACCCCCTGCCCTCCCTGTGTCTTATTTTTGCCCTGAGTTCTCCTTTAATGCACATAAATGACTAGACCGATCTCTAACTTTTATAATATTTAGACTTGCTGCTGCTTCAGACTGTGTAATGGTCTTAATCTCAATGTACTTTAACATCTATCCCTTAAAAGAGTGATGCTGCCCCATCATCTAGTAATATTGTTGTCTTTTGTACTGTTTCCATATAGGATTCTCTCATAGATCCCTGTCTTGTGATTTTTTTTTTTTGTTTATTAGGTGTTTAGTTTTGGACATAATTTTGAACTCTATTTTTTGGTTGTGGGGTAAGAATTGTATTATGCTGAACACTTCCATTATCCCAGAGTGTGTACACATTATTCTTGCAATGTTGCACAGTTACTCAGAACCAATATGTTTACAGAGTTTTATACGTTTACAGTTAGTCTCATTTATAGTTTTTATATATCTTAACTCCTTCACTTTTAGCCTAGTTACCAAATAATGTATTACTATACAATGTAACCAAAGTCACAATATAATGTGAGAAGTCGTTTAATTTGCGCTTTCTTTGTAACTTCATGTGGCTTTTTTTTCTACTCATAAATTATTATTGTCCTATGTGAAAATGTAAACGTTGATTTAATTTGATAATTTCAATAGATTTTTCCATTTCCAGTTTTAAAAGGATCTTTCATCCTCCTTACAATGAATTGTCAACCCATTATCCATCACTTACATTCGGCAGGGACAGCTATCCTGAGGCTGTACCCCATCAATTCTGTAAGAGCCATTGTCTGAGGGAAAACATACTGGGATGCAAATCTAAGTTACAACAGAATTGAAGGATTGGTCCAGCTTACAATATGGCTGCCAGATACATGTTAGCACAGCTTTTTATGCCTACGACACTTTACTACTTAGTACCTTACAGACCCTTTTCACAAACTTGGCTTTTGATAGTATATAATCTTAGGATATATACATGCAAGCTTGAATTGGGGTTGATATGTTTCTATGCAGAAAATAAAATATGCAATTGTAAAATAGAGAGAGCAGTGACTATCACTGGTCTTATGTGATTGTAGAGAATCCATCACTCAGTGGTTAATGCAGGTAAGAAACTGTGCAGGTATGGGATCATTTGTCTAGAACAATTTGGTCTGTCGTTTTCCCCCAAAGTTGTCCAAAGTTTTTCCTCCATTATTTATAGGTGCATGGGTAAATTTAGTAAAAATATATTTGACATAATTAGTCTTTTCATGGTGTTCCCAACTCCCATGGCAAAGCAGAGATGGAATGATTTAACTTTGCAAAATGCAGAGCAGCTTATGTTATCGCTATACCTCACCACTCATAGAATGGCATGTGCCTTATGACAGGCTGAAAAAAGGAGAAATCTCAGGCTTTCCTTTATGACCTGTTCGCTGTTTATAGTCTATTCCTGGCTTTTGGCTTTAATGATCTGTCAGATAATCTGTGTGTAAGGGTCCATTTACACAGAAATATTATCTGACAAAGATTTGAAGCCAAAGCCAGAAACAGACTATAAACAGAGATCAGGTCATAAAGGAAAGTGCTGCTCCATGATTTTTTGCGTCGCAGTTTTAAATTAATCTGAAAGACTATTGAAGCCAAGGCCAGGAAGAGACAGTAAACAGAGAAGAGGTTATAAAGGAAAGATTAAGATTTCTCCTCCTTTCAAATCCATATCTGGCTTTAACTTCAAAAATCTTTGTTTGTAAACACAATTTGAGTCCAAACACAGGGAGATAAGTGGCGTGTAACCTTTTTGGGAGGTTATTTGTTTCCCATTAAAATTAATGGCAGATTTAATTTTTTTAATTTTTTTTTTACTTCGAACATAATGATGCAGTATATACTTATGTGGGCTTGCCCTAACACTATATTTTAGACACATATTTTGGATTCACTGAAGTATTAGATAGGGGTGGTCCAAACCGAGTGCGGATCGGGTTCGTACGAACCCGAACCCTCGGTAATGATTCCCGCTGTCTGCCCGCTCCGTGCAGCGGGTGAATCCAGCGGGAGGACCGCCTGGAAAAATGGGATACAGCCATAGCCATAGGCTGTATCCCATTTTTCCAGGCGGTCTTCCCGCTGGATCCGCCCGCTGCACGGAGCGGGCAGACAGCGGGAATCCGATGCCGAGCGTTCGGGTTCATCCGAACCCGAACCTTGGCGGGTTCGGACCATCCCTAGTATTATAGCATGTCTTCATAGCCCTTTTCCAAATACATGACTCTTGCCCTGAATTTTGTGATCTTCTTTGTTTTTGTTTCTGGATATGTGACCTCATACCTGGACTAAGTGGGAATGTGTTAGGTGGTTATCTAATGGCATACCACTTCTCTATATACCTTTTATATTGCAAGCAACCAGTGATATAATTGCCACTGCTTATTACTGAGTGACTTTATGAACTGTATTGTTGCTTTTACCTCAACCACTGTTCTAGAGGCCTGCAGTATATTCAAAGCAATACAATGCAGACCACTTGATGGAGAAGGGGTCAAGCACTTTACATTTACTACAGTGTATAAATGGAAGAAAAAAAAAAAAAAAAAAATTTTATTCTGATGGATGTTTTGTATTTTCAAGTTCATTGTGTTATTGATGTTTGTGGCTGCAACTCTATTCCTTGAAAGTATTACATGTAAATAAAGGATAATTTATATGAAGATAAAATTGTATAATGACAGTCAGATATTTTGTACAAATGCGTTACAATAGAAAAGCAAATGTATCATTTTAAATGTTGAAATATTTGTTTCATAAATTTTAGTTTTAAGATGCTTACACAAGGTTATTACCCTGAAGCAGTAAATAAATTTATTCTAATATTGTTTTCATTGGTTTATTGGAATCTGAGGAATTTGCTGAAATTAAGAAAAGCCTAAACTAATTTCAAAGCTGATCATGAATACATGGGGAATCATAGTGTATGACATTAGGAATTGACATTAGGAATGCCACTGGAACATTTTCTCCATGCTGAACACTGCACAGGTGCTTAATGATCCAGCCCATGTTCAGTATTCACACAGGTGAGGAATAGGAGACAATCTGCCTGGAGCATTCCTAATGATGAAGAGGGTGGGGTGGTACAGAGTCGCTTTAATCCTTTTTACTGAGGGAAGAACATTGTTGGCCAAAATCTCATAATACATGGCCCCATCCATCCTTCCTTCAATATGACGCAGTAGTTGTTTTTCCCTTTGCAGAAATGCCTCCCAAAGTATAATGTTTCCACCCCCATACTTCACGGTTGGGACTGAGTTGTTGGGGTTGTACTCCTTCTCCAAACACAGCGAGAGTTTGTATTTTGGTCTCATCTAACCACATGACCACTTCCTATGCCTCATGTGGATCATCCAGATGGTCATTACCAAACTTCAAATAGGCTTGGACATGTGCTGGTGTGAGCAGGGGGACCTTGTGTGCAAGATTTTAATTCATGACGTCCTAGTGTGTGTGTTACTAATAGTAATCTTTGAGACTGTGGTGCCAGCTCTCTTCAGGTTATTGACCAAGTCTTTCTGTGCAGTTCTGGGTTGACTCCTGGGCTGATACCTTTTCAGAATAATCCTTACCCCATAAGGTGAGATCTTGCATGGAGCTCCAGACTGAGTAAGATTGACATTCATCTTGTGCAGAGTAGGAGGGCTTCTTAACCCCTTTATGATCAAAAGTCATTGATGCGCGAAGGTCCAGGTCACACTGAAGCAGCATTCCTCCTGACCTAAAAGCAATAATGCTTTTTCCACCTACAGGGCTCATTTGGAGGCTCATTTTTTGCCCCATGATCTGTTGCTTTAATTGGCACTATATTGGTGTAAATGGAAGTTTTTGATGACTTTCTAATTATATAATTTAAAAATAAGTATTTTTTTATATTTACACAGTTTACCAAGCATAAACAATATTGTTAGATTTTAATCAGACAATTCCACATGTTACAATATCAAATATGTTTACAAATGTATTTATTTTTTACATATTACTATTTGCAAAATGGGAAAGGGAGGGATTTCAACTTTTATTGGGGGAGGGACTTATAGCATTGATTAGTGAGATTGGTGCTTCATACGGTGATTCCGTTCAGTTAGGGACAGGTACTGCTTCTGTTAATGACTGCGTTTAATGCCGTGATCTGCAAGTGATCGCTGTTTACAGAAACAGCATGAATGTCCCATCCATTCCCTGTCTTGACTAATTAAAGGGGTTATCCAGCGTGGGGGCACTTTTTTGGGGGGACCGGGGAGGAGGTGGCTGAAATAAAAGACGTCCACTTACCTCCCCGATTCCAGCGGCGGGTCCCGCATCACGGCGCTCCGGTGCCCGGTTCCCGGCCGCTTCCGGGTGTCTGACGCCGCCCGAGACGCTACGTCTCAGGGCCGCTCAACCACTCATTGAAGGAGGCAGGATCCGAGCGGACTTCAAACGGATCCCGCCTCCTTCACTGAGTGGCTGAACAGCCCTGAGACGTAGCGTCTCGGGCGGCGTCAGACACCCGGAAGCGGCCGGGAACGCCGTGATGCGGGACCCGCCGTTGGAACCGGGGAGGTCTGTTATTTCTGCCACCTTCTCCCCAGTCCCCCCAAAAAAGTGCCCCCACGCTGGAGCACCCCTTTAAGGGTATAATGCTGGAGGCTCAGCCCTGTCCAGCAATCGTTCAAGACAGGGAGGTTAGAGGCGTGCATGCTGTGGCTCAGCATTACTTCTGTGGCACTTTAGCGTTCAAGGAAAAATGCAATTTTATTACTCTGCAAATGGCGACTAGCAAAGAAAATGGCATAATTTTATTTTATTTCCCTAACGCCTATCTGCCTGTGTCTTGTAAGTTGTGATGTGTTTTCTTTTTCCAGCTCAATTAGAGTTTGGAGGCTTATGCTGCATTTACACGAAGCGATAATTCGCCCAATCGATCGTTTAACGGATTTGAAGCAATGATTTAGTTTTTATAACGATCAGCCTTTTAGACGAATTAATCGTTAGAAAAATTGTTAGAAAATTCTTAAGAAAAATCGTTAGTGCGATTGATTTTAAGATTGCTTAAGCCCATCTTTTACATAGGGTGAATCTTTGAAATCTTTGAAAGAAGCGATCTTTAGCGAACAACGATTTGAGAACATGTTGAAAGTTCAAAATGAACGATATCTCGCTCGTCGCCTGATCATTTGCTATGTTTACACGCTCATTATCGCTCAAATGCGATCGTTATTGTGAAAATTCGAATGATAATCGTTCCGTGTAAATGCAGCATAAGTCAATACTTTGTGCCCTTATGTCCCTGATGAACTATTCTTTAATTATTTTCTCAGACTGGTAAAGCATATTCTCCTGCTATAAGAGGGCATTTCCTGTAGCGTGTACAATTGCCTTAAAGGAGTAACACCCACATGCACACCAGGACCCAACATTGCTCAGCGAATTTCACTGCCTCTGCCTGGTACCATCACTTCTCCTTGTTCCTTCTAGCGATCAGTAGTGGTCTGAACACTTTCATCTAAATCCTGACATATTTAAAGGATTTTTAAATGAGCTGACAATGTTATTTACCAGAGGTTTTAAGGTGATGGTTGATTGCTGTGTATGTACCCATGTATACAGTAAGGAGAGCAATCTGTACATGCTGGTAATGAGTAGCTCCTTGCATTGGTGTATAAACATATCAGAGCAGTAGAGTATATACAGTATGTACAGAATGCTGCTCTGAAACCATACAGTGTACATTCGTATGTAGGCTGTCTATTATAACATGTCTGTTATAATGTAATATTCTTACATTATAACATGTAAGAAGTTGTAGAAAATTTCCCTAAACTGCTCCTTTGGAAAACCGCATTGAGGTGCTGCATGCATTAAAATGTTAGTCCAATAATGTTAGAACTAGAGATGAGCGAATCTACAGTAGTACCGAAGTGAAGAGTTTTGTTCCTATCTGTATTCTGCTCATCAGGCTGCAGGCTTTGGAGTCTGTTCTTCTCCCTGCCCGCTCCTCCCCAGGTGCCCCAAGTTTCCCAGGACTAGATCCATCTTTTCCCAGCACCTGGGGAGGAGCGGCAGGGAGAAGAGCAGACTCCAAAGCCTGTGGTCTGTTGATCAGAATGCAGGTAGGACAAAGCTTTGATCAATAAAGAATTGATCCACACATACATTTGTGATAAAAAGGCGATCATAACTGGTGGAAAGACAACCTGCACAATAATGCCGATTAAAGTGCTACTATCAATGTGGCCACCAGGTTGCAGTATAAGGCCATTAAGTAACATTGTAAAAACTCTCCAAAAACAATTAAGGTTTGAAAATTTAAGTCTTATGGAACAAGTGTATTTCTGAGCCTTAAAATGGAATGTGTGAACATATATTTTTGCTTTAGCAAAGTATAAGTGAAATCTCACCACCTATTATTTACTGTTTTATTATACTCACATCACAACTTTCCAATGTGTCCACAATCTCTCCCAGTTCTTGGTCCCCCATGCTTGGAGATAGAAGTTTACTTCATAGCGTCACATTTTATCTGTGTACTGTACTGATGTACTTACATACAGTATGCATGAGGTAAAATATAATTATGTAATTATGTTATTCCATTATATAATAGAACAGAGCAGACAAGCCTATAAAAACCATCTATTGTATACAGTGTGCCATTTAATGTAATAGTATATTAATATTAGCAGTTGTTCTATTTATAATTTTTTTTTTTTTTTACATTTAATTGAATAAATATTGGTCACCAATGTATTGCAGCTTCTAAGCGCCTAAATATAATACATGTTGAAATCTTACAAATCATTCCGACTGTTTTGTATCTACAGTTTTTATGCAAACCAATATATCATAATTGTTACAAATTAAACGGAATTGGTCAGCTGTTATTAATATGCCAAACTGCTGACACTGTTTAGATGTTGTTAGGATACTGTTGGATATTGTTGACCGAACTTGCCAAAGAAGCATCCAACTTCTTCAGCCTGCTGGGAGCAAAATGCTGAGCATTCGGAGAACAGTGCTGAACCTGAACAGTTCAGCAGGTTAGGTCAGAACTAGTTATAGAGACACATGGTACAACTTACATCTGTCTCTGCTTCCATAACATAGAAAAATGCAGAGTGGTAAAGATGCTTCCCCAAGCCACTGAATTGGGTCACTTGTACACTATGAAAATCACGTGGATAAGCTCTGGCAGATTCTGTGCTCGCTCCTGCTTGAACATTTGGCCATCACATAGGCTCCATTCTATAGTCTGGCAGTTTTGTCGTCCATCCAAAGAATTGACAATTCTTTTTTTAGGTGGATGGCGCAATCTGCCTGACTAGAATGGAGCCTATGGGATGGGCAGATCTTCAAGCAGGAACGTGGGTGGGCAAGTGCACAGAATCCTCCGGAGCTTATCTGCACGATTTCTGTAGTGTGCAAGAGCCCTTACTGCAAGCTGGAAAGCCTACTCGCTCCCCCTCCTACCCAGCCCTGCTTGATTAACAAACTGTATAACTTAATAAAAGCAAGGTATTGTAAAAGAGAAATATCCCTCCATCTCCAGAGTACACCTTTATAATGAAGGGTAAAAGAAAACTATAGATGCACAAAAGTACAGTAATAGCCCTATTTCACGGAACGATTATCGTTCATAGACTCGCTCCAACGACCGCTCGTTAACGAGCACTTAACGATTTTTTTAAGCGAACGATAACACAATACGTGTGGGAACGTGAACGATATCTGTAGTGTAACGATTTTTTTGCGGTCGTTACAACGTTACATGGTCGTTTAAAACGTGGGGAAATGTAGGTAGACATTTCAAGAACGACTGAAAGATTTTTTTATTCAACGAAAAGATTAGCGAATTATTGTTGAAAGACCAACGATTTTTTTTCGACATGTTGAAAAAAAATGGTGAACGACTCGACGATTTTGCTGTTGTCGTTCGCTCGTTTACAGCTATTCCACAGAACGAATATCGTTAACGAGCGGTCGTTTGAACGATTTTATGAACGATAATCGTTCGAAACAGTTCCGTGGAATAGGGGCTTTAGTTAAGGTTCATGAAACCCTGAATGCTCAGCATTTGACTCCTGATTGCCAGAGATACAGCCCCAGGGCTACCTGAAAAACATGCAGGGTTTCATCTCTTTAAAAAAAAAAATCCTGATTTTGTTCAGCTCACCTCTCAAAAAGATAAATTAGAAAGTAATCAAAAGGTTGTATGTACCCTAATAAAAATAAAGTCTTCATACAACAAAAATGTTAATAATTGGAGTCATCCTCGTATTTCTCAGAGTAAACCCATACCCCTTATGCTGCAAAAGTGTGCAGTGCATGTTCTCCATTAGGATAAGTAGATAGAAGTCTAAACAAGTGAATGTGATGTGAAATCCAAGCAACTAGAATAGAAACGTAGCAATAGCAATTTCTTGTCTGTCCTGATGATGGCAGCAGATAAAAGCTATTGAAAGCCTATTCTGAAAACTGCATTGGACTAATGCATCTTGAGACTTTTATGTGCTTTATAAAGAGGTTTGTCCTCTTTTGGTTGTTTAGACATTGCCTTTTAGTAGTAGGTCCTGTTTAACATTTTACTGCTTTTTCCTTTTTTTGACCTAAGGATGGGTTCAGACTACGGAATTCACGCGGATTAATTCCGCGGAATTCCGTCACCTATACGCGCCCACGATCGTGCACCTTTCCCGCCCGCGCCATAGACACCATTCTATGGGCCGGCCGATTCCGCCGAAAGAATTGTCACGTCAATTCTTTCAGCGGAATGCGGAATCAGCTGGCCCATAGAATGTTGTCTATGGAGCC
This sequence comes from Dendropsophus ebraccatus, assembly GCF_027789765.1. Taxonomy (NCBI): domain Eukaryota; kingdom Metazoa; phylum Chordata; class Amphibia; order Anura; family Hylidae; genus Dendropsophus; species Dendropsophus ebraccatus. Next base: position 156,700,602 of record NC_091454.1, read on the forward strand.
GGCGGAAAGGCGCGCAGCTGTAAGCGCGTACAGGCGACGGAATTCCGTGGAATTTATCCGCGAGAATTCCGTAGTCTAAACCCACCCAAAGGGGTAAAAAATTAGACAAAGGCAGTTCCCCATCACTCCCTGTAAGTCCTTTGCAACTGCTCTTCTGGAGTCCCTTGCAAAATTGCTGTAATGGCCTTGGTGTAGACTGGGCACAGGACACTACAGCCACTGGCCTCAGTGGTCACGGCAAGCGCCTTTTACCTGTTTGCTGATTTTTGCAATTTTTTAATAACTGTAATTAAACCTGAACTATAAAATTTTATGATATCCCCATATTTTTTTATTAAAACATACAGCTATAGAGTTCCAACAGCATTTGATACTCATGAACAGCATTATGTAATTTTGCATCAAGGTGTAAGGTTTCATAAAACATGCATAATAAGTACTGCTAGAGGCTGAAAGTCTTAACCAAGGAGAGACAGACAACTCCGTAATTGAAAAGGTCAAGGTCTTTAAAGTTCATAGATAAGACTTCAAAATCCCAGCACAAACTTGTGCATGTGTGCTACTGCTTCAGGGTCCTTTTAGACCGAAAGATTTCAGGGCCATAAACTTGTTTGCAGTGCCTTTACACGGCACAAGAAATTGAGCGCCCGGGCTGCACAAACGATCACTGTATCATTCCTGCAGCCCTGGAAACTTACAGCACAGATATGTATAGATTGGGTTCTGGGATATGTATATATCTGTCCTGTCAGTTTTGAGATCACAACCAGCAGTGTATTCTAACCATACTGCTTGTGATCCGTGATCTGGCTTCTTCACTCCTCCGGGCGCTAGCTGTATCTTCAGGCTCCGGCTGCCAACCATTGTGAAGGAGGAAGCGGCATGAAGATACAGCCAGCAACTGAAAGACTGGAGAAGCTGGATACTGGATCATACATATCTGTGCTGTCCGTTTCCCTTCATAGTTTTCAGCCACACATTACCCTGTTTACACAAGATGATGTGTGGCTGACAATGATAAATGTCAAAGCCAGGTCTACACAGACGATTAGGCGTTATCCTGGTCTTTAGCTGATCACTGTCATTTTGACATGGGCCGATTATTGGTCGCAGGAGCATTTCTAGCAACAGCCCTTAAAGTGACTTTGTACCCACAATCTGTAACACCCCCCCCCCCCTCCCCCCCCCAAAAAAAAAAAACACTTGTACCTTCGGATAGCTGCTTTTGATTCAAGATCTGTCCTGGGGTCTGTTCGGCAGGTGATGCAGTTATTGTCCTAAAAAAACAACTTTTAAACTTGCAGCCCTGTGTCAAACTGTCGTGGCCTGGAGTGTCTGTGCATTAGGCTGGCACACCCTCTCAGTCCCTCCTCCCCACCCTCCTCATCATTAGGAATGTTCCAGGCAGATTGTCTCCTATACATCAGCTGTGTGAGCACAGCACATGGGCTGGATCGTTAAGGCACCTGTGCAGTGTTCAATGCAGAGAAAAAGGAAACATCCTGCCACTGGCATTCCTAATGATGAAGAGGGTGGGGAGGAGGGACGGAGGGGTGGTGCAAGGTTAGGGCACAGATACTCTAGGCCACGGCAGTTTGACAAAGGGCTGCAAGTTTAAAAGTTGTTTTTTAGGACATTAACTGCATCACCTGCCGAACGGACCCCAGGACAGATCTTGGATTGAAAGCAGCTATCCGAAGGTACAAGTGGTTTGTTGGGGACATATTGTGGGTAGAGAGTCGCTTTAAGACATTTTCTATGGAGCTTCCTTCCACTGCTCCATAGAGAATGAACAGAAAAGGGACACATACAGCCTGCAGCTTCTTCTGGGGTTTTAGGTTCCCTTACTCAAGACTTAATAGGAGGGGGGTGGCTGCATAATTTGCCCAGATGGGAATACCTCTTTAAGTGTTTTGGCCCATTTCTTTGGCTGTAATTCATCTAGGAAACAATTGTTTTACTGTTTAAAAAAAAGCCAGGAAATCTGTATCTTTGCTATTAAGTTTAATAAAACTGTGGCCAGAAGGCTTAAAAACATAGTGGAACATCCCCACGTGCAAAAAAGGGCTAAAAATGATGTGCAAACAAAGCCTTATTGTGATATTATACATTTGTCCCTTGTTTACCTATATGACACTTACTAACTGGTGTTACTCTTCATAGTGGAATGTACATTACTCTACTAGCAACTTGGAAGATGTCTCCATAGCGGAGACAGTGAAAAGGGAAGGAGGACCCAATTAGACTGTTTTCTTTTCCAGAAAGATGTTGATCCAGTGCTTTCCTTGGGGCCTGGCTCTGCCACGTGATTTATGACACCAGTTGGGGGGTTGGAAGTTACTTTGTTTTCTGCTTAGTTTAGGAGGCGACTAACACTTGGAGCAAGAAGAATTCCAGCAGAATGCAACTAACAAATTGAATCTCCATTTGCCATATGATAACAACAATGTATGTGATTCCCCCCCCCCCCCCTATTCCAATTGTAAGTCAAATGAGAAGAAAGCTAAAAGGTGAATACATAATAATAGAGTTTTGTTTTATTAAGCAGGCAATTTTACAAGCTTTTATGTATTTTTGGCATATTTTATTATGTAAAATGAACCATATCACAAAATTATCCCCTGTCATTTTACATAATAATGTTTAGTTTCTGTAGTTGCTGAGCAACATTTTTATAAATGTGGCACATAGCTCGACCTTAAAGTGAATCTGTAACGCCCTGCAAGCCCCACCACCCCACACCTCTGATACATTTTAAAAAAGCCACGTTCAATACAAGCACTGTCCTGTGGTCAGTTTGCCTGATGATGCTTTTTTTTCCGTTAAAAAACATCTTTTATCTCAGCAGCGCCTAAAACATCCTTGCCCTAGGCCTGGGCCGGCTCCCCAGCCTCCTTCTCTCAAGTCCCCTGGGTGGGATCATCATCTTCATCGCCAACGGAATCCTGCGCGTGCGCTCGAGGCCAGCTTCTTTGCTGTACACTGAGGTGTCTACTTCTCCAGTGTTGGGACCTGTCTAGTAGCATAATTTGGTGGAAGCAGAGGGGGCAGCTGCTCCCAGGCCCACACAGGCAGGGGGCCCACTAAAGATATCACCAGTTAATGCTGTCCGCAAAAGCTATTTTAACAAATATCTGTTGGCTGTAGGAGGCCCCTGGCCAGCAACCAGTCCTCCTGGGGGGCCCACATGCAGGGCCGTATTTACCATTAGGTACCTGTGGTCCTGTGCCTAGGGCAGCACCTTGGAGGGGGGCAGGAGCAGGGGGGGAGGGAACAATTTTTATTTTATTTTATTTTTTTTATATTTTTGGTCTCCTACCTCCCGGTCAGACTTGCCAGTAAATCTGGTGACTTTTTGAGGGTAGTAGGGGGAGGGGGGGGATGCCTGGAGCCATTACCTACCAATCTACCAATCTTTTGGTGAGAATTCCTTCAGACAATATGCAGACTGCTCTAATCATTCATTCTATGTGGAAATTTATATTTTAAGCAGTTAAAAACCATAACAATGTGATTCAGACAATGTTTCTACGTGTAAAGAAATGCATGTGGCCGAAATCACGCTCCCCCACGATGGGGCGTCTTCAGGTTTTGTTCCTAGGGCAGCAATAGCTCTTAATATGGCCCTGCTCACACGGCTACTGAAGGTTGTGCCTGACCATATAGCTGCATGCGCTTGTGTGCGAGGAGAACATACAGCTGAATGCAGCAGGGTGATTTGCAAGGCAAAGAGAGCATTGGCTCTCCACCCTGCCAGTCACTGTTGTGGCACCAAGAGGTCGTTCCCTCCCTTAGAGCTGCGAGACATGAGTGATCTCACTCGTGCACTCAGAATGCAGGGAGAGAGTTGACATGAGAAGACTACAGTACTGCAACCGCACAGCAGGTAAGTATGTTTTTTCCCTTAGTTATAGAAGAGGAGACCTATGTGGGTTGGTGGGGCTAACTCCTGGGAAGGATGTTATCTATGGAGGTTGGGGTATGGGATGTGCTGGTTAACTGAAAAGGGGGCACCTAATTAGGAGGTACAGTCTACTCACAGTGGTGGTGGTGGGGGTGTCTAACCACCAGGAGGATTACCAGGGAGATTACTGCTGGGGAAGGGGGTGTCTTCATGGGGAATACATACCAGGGGGATTACCTACATGAGATGGTGCTGGAGGGGATGCCTACGTGGAAGATACTGCCTTGGGGGGGGGGGGGGGGTTGCCTGCACAGAGAGGACTAAATACTAGATAGATGCACAGAGGGGAGTCTAACTTCTATAAAAGGGCACAGAGGGCCCTAACTACTACTACTACATGGAAACAGAGGGAAATAATTTTATTGGGGCACAGAAGGCCTAACTACTATATGGATGCACAGAGAAGTTGAACTTAAATATAAAGGTACGGAGGGGCCTGAGTACTATATGGAGGTGCACAGGGAGGGTCTATCTTCTATGTGGAGGAACAAGAGGCGGTGATCTACTATGTTAGGGTATAGATGGTGGCCTTTTTACTATATGAGAGCATAAAGGGACCCTGCGTTCTATATGAGGGCTAACATTGGGTTTAAATACTACATGGAGGCATAAATTGGCTGCTCTCATATACCCTGTACACCATGATTATCGGGGCTGATTTTTCCTACATTTTAATGTATTATCATTTATTGTTTCTATGAATTAGTAAAGTAATTATTCCATTTAGTTATGTTGCAGTAGTCTGGCTTTTTTGTATATACTGTAGGTTACTTAGTATAGTTGCCTTGAACAGCATGGGACTATATATTATTACCCAGCATTTGTACTATACATTTAATCTATTGGTACTGTAAGAAAACCCTTCGGATGTTGCTAATTTGGTCACTGACCATTAGCTATAGTGTAGTCCTCATGCTGCATAATAGATATTATACAGATAGATATGAGATAAAGAGATAGAAGAATGGATGAATTAGAAAACAAAAACAGCACCATAGCATCCTCTATGTTGTTTGTGGTATTACAACTTGGTTCCATTCTCTTTTAGTGGTACTGAGCTGCACTACCACATCCAAGCTTTGGAGGAGAGTGGCGCTGTTTCTGGAAAAAGGCAGCTATGTTTTTGCAATCCTGGATAACTTTAATATTAACATGGTTATATATGTAAAATGTAAAAAATTTTCCAATGTTCTCAGTCCTGTTCACTATGAATAATGTAGTAGAAAGTACCCTTTATTATTCAGGAAAGCATTGTCATCTACTGAGGTTCCCTAAGGGTAACATAATCGGTTGGGGGCCCACTGAGACCCACTCGCCCCCCCCAGGCTTAAGCCCTAGCTATGCCCCTGAACCCGTCACTTCTGCGGCACAGATGAAATGACATGGTAACCTAGGGCCAAGAAGAAGAGACTCGTCAGTGCCCAGAGGGCTTTGTGTTAGAGGAGGAGGCTGAGGAGGAAGACCCATGAAGCGACACAGGCCTAGGGCACAGATGCTTCTTTGACACTGCGTTGCTGGGATAAAAAATGTTTTTTACTTAAACAGAGGCATCAGCAGGTAAATTGACCACAGGACAGGACTTGGATCTTTAACGTGCCTTTCAAACTGTAACAGTTGTGGGACACAACTTCACTGTTAAAAGACATACACTACCGTTCAAAAGTTTGGGTTCACCCAAACAATTTTGTATTTTCCATGAAAAGTCACACTTATTTACCACCCTACGTTGTGAAATGAATAGAAAATAGAGTCAAGACATTGACAAGGTTAGAAATAATGATTTGTATTTGAAATAACATTGTTTTTACATCAAACTTTGCTTTTGTCAAAGAATCCTCCTTTTGCAGCAATTACAGCATTGCACACCTTTGGCATTCTAGCTATTAATCTGTTGAGGTAAGCTGGAGAAATTGCACCCTACGCTTCTAGAAGCAGCTCCCACAAGTTGGATTGGTTGGATGGGCACTTCTGGCGTACCATACGGTCAAGCTGCTCCCACAACAGCTCAATGGGGTTCAGATCTGGTGACTGCGCTGGCCACTCCATTACCGATAGAATACCAGCTGCCTGCTTCTGCTGTAAATAGTTCTTGCACCATTTGGAGGTGTGTTTAGGGTCATTGTCCTGTTGTAGGATGAAATTGGCTCCAATCAAGCGCTGTCCACTGGGTATGGCATGGCCTTGCAAAATTGAGTGATAGCCTTCCTTATTCAGAATCCCTTTTACCCTGTACAAATCTCCCACCTTACCAGCACCAAAGCAACCCCAGACCATCACATTACCTCCACCATGCTTAACAGATGGCGTCAGGCATTCTTCCAGCATCTTTTCATTTGTTCTGCGTCTCACAAACGTTCTTCTTAGTGATCCAAACACCTCAAACTTGGATTCATCCGTCCACAACACTTTTTTCCAGTCTTCCTCTGTCCAATGTCTGTGTTCTTTTGCCCATCTTAATCTTTTTCTTTTATTGGCCAGTCTCAGATATGGCTTTTTCTTTGCCACTCTGCCCTGAAGCCCAAAATCCCGCAGCTGCCTCTTCACTGTAGATGTTGACACTGGTGTTTTGCGGGTACTATTTAATGAAGATGCCAGTTGGGGACCTGTGAGGCGTCTGTTTCCCAAACTAGAGACTCTAATGTGCTTATCTTCTTGTTTAGTTGTCAAACGCGGCCTCCCACTTCTTTTTCTACTCTGGTTAGAGCCTGTTTGTGCTGTCCTCTGAAGGGAGTTGTACACACCGTTGTAGGAAATCTTCAATTTCTTAGCAATTTCTCGCATTGAATAGCCTTCATTTCTAAGAACAAGAATAGACTGTCGAGTTTCAGATGAAAGTTCTCTTTTTCTGCCCATTTTGAGCGTTTAATTGACCCCACAAATGTGATGCTCCAGAAACTCAATCTGCTCAAAGGAAGGTCAGTTTTTTAGCTTCTGTAACGAGCTAGACTGTTTTCAGATGTGAGAACATGATTGCACAAGGGTTTTCTAATCATCAATTAGCTTTCTGAGCCAATGAGCAAACACATTGTACCATTAGAATACTGGAGTGATAGTTGCTGGAAATGGACCTCTGTACACCTATGTAGATATTGCACCAAAAACCAGACATTTGCAGCTAGAATAGTCATTTACCACATTAGCAATGTATAGAGTGTATTTGTTTAAAGTTAGGAATAGTTTAAAATTATCTTCATTGAAAAGTACAGTGCTTTTCCTTCAAAAATAAGGACATTTCAATGTGACCCCCAAACATTTGAACGGTAGTGTATGCAAAGTAGCTCCCTCCCAGAAAGGTAAAGTGCTTGCTCTTTTTTGCCATTTAAAAGAGACAGCATGCTTACAAGACAATAGACTCCTTAGTCGTTCTGAAAACAGCCAACTGTTTTCTCTCCTGATATATAGTATATATACTGTAAAAAATATATGAATATGTATGCCTCAACTTTTAGAGCAGAGTGGTGGTCTGTTACCTACACAATTAACTGTCAACATTGGGCGGAAAAGAGCAGCATATCAGGAGGAGGAGGCAAGTTTGTTAAATGAATGTATTTGCACTCCCCAGAGTGGTTCAATTATGCTGAGGTCAGGAGGCTCAGATGGCCACTCCAGAACCTTCACTTTGTTCTGCTGTAGCCAATGACAGTTTGTTGTGATAGTGGAATGTCCAAGTACATCCCATTCGCAGCTTCTGAGCTGATGAGTGCAAATTTGCCTCAAGTATTTGCTGATAAATTGCTGCCTTAATCTATCCTTCAACTCTGACCAAGTTTTCTGTGACTTTGTAGCTCATACATCCCCAAAACATCAGCGATCCACCTTCGTGCTTTCATTATAGGCCTTGTTGACACACCTTCAAATGTAATGTTAGTGGTTCTGGCTAAAAAGTTAAATTTTGGTCTCATCACTCGAAATGACCTTGTTCCGGAAGTTTCAAGGCTTGTCTCAGTGCTGTTTGGCGTATTGTAAGTGAGATTCCTTGTGGCATTTGCACAGTAATGGCTTTCTTCTGGTGACTCGACCATGCAGCCCATTTTTCTTTAAGTGCCTCCTTATTGTGCAGCGCTACTTTTCTTAGTCCTGTATTTCAGTTATTGTTATTTGTGGATTTTTCTTTGCATCACAAACAATTTTCCTGGCACCTGTGGCCAAAATTTTTGTTGGTCTATCCGACTGTAGAACGGTTTTTACAGAGCCCCAGATTTTTTACTGAATACTGCTGACTGGCATTATAAATTCCTTGGATATCTTTCTGTACCCCTTTCCTATTTTATACAGTTCAGCTAACTTTTCCCATAGATCCGTTGACAATTCTTTTGCTTTCCCCATGACAAACAATCCAGAAACATCAGTGGCTGAATGAGCGATTCAAGAGTCTGTCTGTTAGAAACTCACACAGCTTTTGGCTGGGTTCACACTACGTATATTTCATTCAGTATTGTGGTCCTCATATTGCAACCAAAACCAGGAGTGGATTGAAAACACAGAAAGGATCTGTAAACACAATGTTGAAATTGAGTGGATGGCCGCCATACATATAACAGTAAATAACTGCCATTATTTCAATATAACAGCCGTTGTTTTAAAATAACAGCAAATATTTGCCATTAAATGGCGGCCATCCACTCAATTTCAACATAGTGTGAACAGAGCCTTTCTGTGTTTTCAATCCACTCCTGGTTTTGGTTGCAATATGAGGACCACAATACTGACTGAAATATACGTAGTGTGAACCCAGCCTAAATGTGCTCACACACAGATTACATGCAACCAGGTCACAGATGAGGATGTTACATTTAGTAGCCACTCAAACCCATCTGTGTCAAGTTCTGTGCATGTTATCAGGCCAAAATCACCAGGGTATGTAAACGTTTGATCAGTATCATTATTATCATTCATATAAGTATGTAAACTTCTGAGCACAACTGTGTGTGTGTGTGTATATATATATATATATTGTAGGGATCTTCCCGGGGCATGGTGTGGTTTGACACAGTTCACAGCAGACTTGGCTTTGAAAATAATAGCTTGGCGTTTATTTGCAGCACAAACAGTCCAGTAAACAGAAATACAGCAACAGCATGCTTTAAAAAACAAAACAAAAACGTCTTGCCCGTCTGGGCGCTTACTAACCAACAGGTTACCTATCTGACACTTCGACCAGCAGTATCGCACGGTATAAATCAGCCCCAACAGTGGCAGTATTCTTTTGCTCCCAGGAAACACAGCATGCAGGCTGTTCACTCCTGGCTGAGAGCAATCCCCTGTAGCTCTGTGGAGCTTTTAACTTGTTGCAGGCTTATCAGGGCACACCTGACTGCAACAACCGAACTGGATCGGGGAGAAGGGAATGGCAGGTCCCACTACCAACCTACCCACCATTCCAGTAAATCCGGCCCGGAAAATGTAAAGAACAACTCAGCAGCATAATACTGCTGAGTAACAGATCTCTCCCGGATTTACCACCTCACCATATGCAGTAGCCTGGGTGAGATATACCTCCCCTCGAACACTTTCCCAGTGACACTTCTACAATATATATATATATATATATATATATATATATATATATATATATATATATATAAAACCAAGAAGTCGCAGCACATCCAAATAGTGCAAAATCTGTGTCTTTATTTCATAGTAACAAAATCAGTGGGTGCAACGTTTCTGTCTCATCTCGGGACCTTTCTCAAGACCTGCTTGAGAAAGGTCTCGAGATGAGACAGAAACGTTGCACCCATTGATTTTGTTACTATGAAATAAAGAAACAGATTTTGCACTATTTGGATGTGCTGCGACTTCTTGGTTATATTGAAGAGGAGACTTCATCCAATCTCCGTTGCTGGCACTCCTTCACCGGGTCTTTGATTGCACTCCAGATTGAAGCATATTGGTGCCTTGGATTACAAGCATAATTTGGACTGTGCTTGTAATCCAAATCAAATTTGCAAACCAAAGCAAATTTTCCCATAAGAAATCACTGATATGCTGACAATTGGTTCCACACCCCAAAAATAATGATTTTTTAAATTCTGAATAACATGTAGAGCAGATGAAACAATGAGAAACAGCTGAATAGATCTCCCCCAGCCTGTCCGCTCTGCTCCCTGTCCGCCTCTGCCGCCTCTCTGCTGCCCATTCGGCTCATTTCCCCTGCAATATACCTCCTGTTCCCCCAGCCTGTACGCTCTTCTCCCCATCCGCCCCGACGCCATATGCCTGCTGGGAGGTGTGCCGCTCTGCTCCCCGTCCGTCTCCGGTCCCATCTGTCCCGCCCTGCAACATGCCTTCTGTCCCCCAGTCTGTCCGCTCTGCTTCCCACCCGCCCGGCTGCCATATCTCTGCTGGAAGGTGTGCCGCTCTGCCCCCCGTCCGCCTCCGGTCCCGTCTGCCCCACCGCCATATGCCTGCCGGGAGGTGTGCTGCTCTGTTCCCCCTTCTGGCTCAGCCTCCATATGCCTGCCGGGAGGTCCCGTCCGCCCCACCACTATATGCCTGCCGGGAGGTGTGCCACTCTGCTCCACCCATCAGCCTCCGCCATTAAACATAGAGCCGGGCGACTCCTGACTAACTCATTCCATCATGTCACTGAAAGGGGTCAGGGATTTGATGGACTGGCGTGGTCATTTTTCAGGAAAATGATGGAACATTTCATAATTTCCAGGAATTTAATCAAATCCCTGATTCTATCGTTTCACTACAATATCTATCTATCTATCTATCTATCTATCTATCTATCTATCGATCGTGTGTAGAACTTGTCTGTGTCATCTTTCTGCTCTAAAATCACTTCATTTCAATTATTTTCAACTATGAACAGTGTCACTTAGGTGGGGCTTCATGACAGTTTGGCCCCATCTTAATTGCCATGAAGCCTCGCCTAGATTACACGGTCTGCCGGTAAAATGAAGGGATTTTAGAGCAGAAAGAAAACAGAAAAGTTTAAGGTTTATGCCAAAACCAGAAGAGGATCCAACAGAGAAGAGAATTACAAGTTTTACCAAAAACTTTACCATTCCATATGAATCCACTTCTGGTGTTGGCACATAAACTGCAGTGGCAGTTTTACAAAAAAATGTGTTTCTAGCTTTATATAGGTATATATTGAATATGCAGCATCTAAACTTGTGGATGGTGTGGAGAACCAGACGCAAAGTAAGGGTGGGTGACAATACCACCTTAACTTGACGATATTTAGTGTGCGTTTACATGGAGAGATTTATCTGACAGATTTTTTTAAGCCAAAACCAGGAACAGACTATACACAGGGAACAGGTCATAAAGGGAAGACTGAGATTTCTCCTCTTCTCACATCCATTCCTGGCTTTGAATTATAAAATCTCTCCAATAAATCTCCCAGTGTAAACGCACCGTTAGATATTAACTATGTTAGGTAAAATAGTAGTAACCCTTTAAAAACAAGTTTAAATGTAAGTTTATTTTTAAATCAGGTAGTTCCACTTATTTTATTGGATGTTGCATCATCTTCTATCTTTTAAGTGCATACATGCTGTCAATCAACATGAGGAGTGACAGTGGGAGACAGTGGGTGCATACCACTCAGGAGTGGACTGAGTCTGTTGTGTAGTTTGGTAGCTGTCATTTAGGCAAGGGGTGCTTTAAATTCATCAGTGCTTCAAGAAACCATCATGAAAAATCTGTGATTCTGTGATATCAACATACTATTTAAAGTATGTAAGAAAGATCCAGTACATTATTTAGCCAGTGGCGCTAAAGCATTCAAGCTGGGAACTGCACAAGTATGTGTACATATGTAGGTCACTTCTACATTTATGCTGAACTCATAGAAAAATGAATAGCAGATCATCTCTTCAGTGCACGTTCTGTCAACAGGTTCAGCTGCCGCTCCCAGTAATGTGCATTGCTCTTCTTAGTGACAAGTTTCACAATTTGTTCTTCATTTGTATATTTGTATTTTCACATGACAGAAGTCGTGATTTATCATCATATACTTGTGAATAAGCAAACTTTTACTGAATTAAATAGTTTGGCCTTGTCGATTGGCTTTACTTTTTTTTTTTTCCCCCTTCGATTTAGCTTCTCTGTATAGTTTCTCTGGCCTATCCTCAAGCCTACAGAAAACCGTAGTTTCAACTTCTTCCCGCACTTTTGCTCAGTATTTTGCAACCAAAACCAGGAGTGGACTACAAACACAGAAAGGCTATGTTCACACATTGTTGAAATTGAGTAGATGGCCGTCATTTAATGGCAAATAAAGGTCATTGTTTCAAAATAACAGTAATTATTTGCTATTAAAAGTCGGCTATCCACTCAATTTCAAAAGTGTGTGAACATAGCCCTTATGTGTTTTCAATTCACTCCTGGTTTTGGTTTCAAAATACTAAGCAAAAATACTGTGTGGGAACGTAGCCTAAGGCTGTGTTCACACTACGTTTTCCTATTCATTTAACATATCCGTTTTTATCTATTTACTTTTAACGGACAGAAAAACGTGGTCAACCCTATTTTTGTGTACATTAAAAAAAAACATTCGTTTTGATCCTTTTTTAAAAATGGAAATCAATGGAAAAGCGCATGCAAATGGATGGCATACAATTGCATCCATTTTTTTTCATAAAACATATACATTAAACGGATAGGAAAAATGTAGTGTGAACCCAATCTAAGGGTACCTTTACACAGGCTGACAGGCTTCCTGTTATCGGCGCCCGTTTACTGAGCCTTTAGATGGTTTATCCAGCAGCTAGGCTGCACCATTGATCATTTGAACCATTGAACTCCAGGTAGAGGTTAAAAATAATGAAACTTCTGCAGAAGCATAACGCATTACTTACCTATCTATTCCAGTTTTGAATCTACCAAAAATCCATTTGTTTTGTTCTGTATTGTGTTCCTGTACTTCCTGGTTAAGCAGTTCCGGTTCCAGAATGCAATGCTTTCCCTCAGCTGTTCATCACAGTCCACAGTCCTTGCTGCACCTGCTTCTGGCCGGTCAGAGATGGTGAATCACTCAGGGAATTGGGGGATCCAGCCCCGCCTCCTGTGACATCACACCCTGCCCCCTGTCTGCATCATCAGCCTGTGCTTAGCAAACACACACAATGTGAGACAGAGGCATGGAAGATTTGTCTCCTAAGGTGGGAGAGCAGTGGGAGCAGGAGACAATGTGAATTGGCACAGAGGCCATTTTTCATCACTTCCTGGATTTCTATCAGCTACCAGTGTGGCTGAACCGCACAGATAGAGTAATACATTGTATAGACACATCTATATAAAAAAAAAAACCCTGAAGGGGTCTGAAGACTTTCCAAATGGAATGTACATGCCACTCAATGGGGGAGATTTATCAAACATGGTGTAAAATAAAACTGGCTCAGTTGCGCCTAGTAACCAATCAGATTCCACCTTTCATTCCTCACAGGCTCTTTGGAAAATGAAAAGTGGAATCTGATTGGTTGCTAGGCGCAACTGAGCCAGTTTCACTTTACACCATGTTTGATAAATCTACCCCAATGTGTTGAATTGGGAAATGTATGTTTTCATCCCTGTCTTACACAATAATACACTCCTTTATGTATTTTTTGTTACAAGGTATTGCTTATTTGTGATACTATTTAACTGTTTCACTATATCTTGTTGGCTAATTTATTGGTTTTTATATTGAAACTAGATACAAATCAAGAATTTTGTTTTACAGCATAGCAGAATCTGAATATAGTTTTTTGGCAGGAATTATTTTAACGGGCCTTTGTGGTAAGCATCTCTTTGCTACCTATATTCAGGATTTCCTAGGTAAGACAGCGCATATCAGAGAATATTTCCAAATACAAGTAGATGCAGCCACATACACACTCACACATTTGATGCAATAATGGAAAAAAATCCATTTACTATATGTACACTCACCGGCCACTTTATTAGGTACACCTGTCCAACTGCACGTTACCACTTAATTTCTAATCAGCCAATCACATGGCGGCAACTCAGTGCATTTAGGCATGTAGACATGGTCAAGACAATCTCCTGCAGTTCAACCGAGCATCCCTATGGGGAAGAAAGGTGATTTGAGTGCCTTTGAACGTGGCATGGTTGTTGGTGCCAGAAGGGCTGGTCTGAGTATTTCAGAAACTGCTGATCTACTGGGATTTTCACGCACAACCATCTCTAGGGTTTACAGAGAATGGTCCGAAAAAGAAAAAACATCCAGTGAGCGGCAGTTCTGTGGACGGAAATGCCTTGTTGATGCCAGAGGTCAGAGGAGAATGGGCAGACCGGTTCCAGCTGATAGAAAGGCAACCGTTACAACCAAGGTAGGCAGAAGAGCATCTCTGAACGCACAGTACCTCCAACTTTGAGGCAGATGGGCTACAGCAGCATAAGACCACACCGGGTGCCACTCCTTTCAGCTAAGAACAGGAAACTGAGGCTACAATTTGCACAAGCTCATCGAAATTGGACAGTAGAAGATTGGAAAAACGTTGCCTGGTCTGATGAGTCTCGATTTCTGCTGCGACATTCAGATGGTAGGGTCAGAATTTGGCGTCAACAACATGAAAACATGGATCCATCCTGCCTTGTATCAACGGTTCAGGCTGGTGGTGGTGGTTTCATGGTGTGGGGAATATTTTCTTGGCACTCTTTGGGCCCCTTGGTACCAATTGAGCATCGTTGCAATGCCACAGCCTACCAGAGTATTGTCGCTGACCATGTCCATCCCTTTATGACCACAATGTACCCAACATCTGATGGCTACTTTCAGCAGGATAATGCGCCATGTCATAAAGCTAGAATCATCTCAGACTGGTTTCTTGAACATGACAATGAGTTCACTGTACTCAAATGGCCTCCACAGTCACCAGATCTCAATCCAATAGAGCATCTTTGGGATGTGGTGGAACGGGAGATTCGCATCATGGATGTGCAGCCGACAAATCTGCAGCAACTGTGTGATGCCATCATGTCAAAATGGACCAAAATCTCTGAGGAATGCTTCCAGCACCTTGTTGTATCTATGCCACGAAGAATTGAGGCAGTTCTGAAGGCAAAAGGGGGTCCAACCCGTTACTAGCATGGTGTACCTAATAAAGTGGCCGGTGAGTGTATATTAAAGCATAAATTCCACAAATAAATTGCTGACACTGAAAATTTGTTAGCAATGTTTTCAGATAGCAATGCATTTAAAGGGGTACTCCCTGTTGCAGATCGCAGCGCCCCGTACCCCCGTCCCGCAGCCGCTTCTTGGTCTGAACTGCCACACGAGACGTGACGTCTCCAAGGCAGTTCAGCCATTTAGCGGGACTCAGCTATGGCTGCCGAATGGCTGAGCTACCTGGAGACGTCACATCTCATGCGGCAGCTCAGACCAGAAAGCGGCAGCGGGATGGGGGTACGGGGCGACGCGATCCGGGACCCGGCGCTGGAACCGGGGAGGTAAGTCACCTCCGGCATCCATAACCACCCCCTCCCCATATCTGAAGAATACGGCTGGGCCGGAGTATCCCTTTAATGTATGGATCACTGCTATGCGAGTTGAAGACTTGCTCATTGTTTTCCAGTCTGCATCTGTTAGCCACTGAAAAATTAGAAAGTATTAGATTCAAAATACTTCTATTCTGCAGACTGTTTCATGTATTTTTTTTTTATTGTGTGTGTGTGTGTTTGCTGTTACACCCCATGACAACATTTAAGTATATGGTCTGAGGTCTAAATTCATATAGGGGTCGAAATAATTTAGTGTTAAATGGGAAACCAGAGAGAAGGAAGTTATCCTAGGTGAGAAATGAATGCAAGCATTTTTGTTAAGGAAAGTGCAAATATAAAGTATAACCGCCAGGCCCCCACGATCACTACATACATTTAGGAGCAGCACATGGCATCATCTCATTCATTAAGTCTATGGAGCCTGTTTATTTCTACCCCTTCCCAAAAGAAGAAAAGAGTACATTTTCTATAGCCCTTGAAGGGGTACTCCAAATAAAAAAAAATAGTTTTCAAGTCAACTGGCACCAAGTTGTAAAGATTTGAATCTATTAAAAAAAACTGAAGTGGCATCAGGTCTACTTAAATATATACTGTACAGCATCCAATATGTACTGGAGGAAAATGTCATAACTGGATGTAATTAAATTGAATTTAAGGAGTTTTCCACTCAAACATAACATAGCAGCTCAGAGCTATGGGAAGGAGACTGAATAGATAAGAAGTATGGGATGAATTGTTAGTCCCACAGTGGGCAGCAACATAAGAAAAGTTTTGTTTGAGTGGAATACCCCCTTAATTTACAAACCTGTATAATTTTCTGGCAGCAGTTGATTTGAAAATATATTTTTCCTCCAGAGTACCCCTTTAAATGGTGCTATTGAAAATACAATCCTTAGCACATAAAAACAAGCTCTCATACAGCTACAGCAAAAAATGTACAATTACTTTGTACAAACTGTCTACAATACGTCCCGTAGAGCTACAAAAGCCTTGACTTTATTATGTATTTTTTGGCTGCTCTGTTTTTGTTGTTTTTTTAAGACTGATAATATGTCTAATAATACGCAAACCATTGGATGGGAAACTAAGAAAGTGCCAGTGTAAAAAAGTAAACAGAATATTTTCTCACAAAGACATAACAAATTCTTCACGTTATTTTTTTTTTCAATGTTTTATTTCGATTCTTCTATGCTGGGTCATGGTTGGTTCATGTCCTTTTTATTTTTGGTAAAATGGGTAAATATTTAAACTACAGAAAAATATTAGTTTCAAGATGTCATTTTTAATTTAAAGGGATTTGTTATAGGACACAAAGGTTGGTTTTGATTCCGTGCAAAATGCTTGAAACCTAGTTGGTTTGCACTGAATGGGTTAAAACGTTCATTGCCTTGATGACTCATGCACATATTTATCTGGCCTTGAATAAGAATGGAATCCTGGAAGTCGTCTTAATAAAACTAGCCTTCTATCTCTCAGTCTCCTTGACAACATATCTATCCTGCTCTCCCTTAGAAGAGGATTGTACAAAGCAGTCTTCCACCAATGTCATTGAAGGAAAATGCTGCTTTGGAAAAATCTGGTTCAACAAGAGACCACGAATGAAAAAAATGAAGAGCAGCAATTTTCAATGGTGCTCTAATGGGGGTCATAAAAACTGGTTTCCCATTACAGATAGCTTTACACCAAGCCTTTTAGGTACATCTGTTCTATAATAGATAAGCAGAGAACAAAACTAGTCAAAGGCTGAATCTTTGAGCTCTATTTCCTGCTTATACATAGATATCATTTACATAAAAGCTTGGGTAACTATGTCATTACTTTTCATTTTCCATTCCTAGTACTTGTCCTCAGTTGCAGAGACTGTATGTGTAATTCTGCTGGGTGGCGGGACCTTATTTACAGCCCATATTGCCCCAGGATGATCCCATATGCTTCAGAATTTATTTTCATGCAAATCTATCACAAATATGCAGCAAAAAGTGCATGCGCTACATGTGGATTTCATTGCAGATGTATAGTAGATCTCATCCCTATACAAAGAAAGTGGTGAAAACATCAAAAATCCACAACTTAATAAGTGGCTGCAGATTTGTAGGAAAATGTTATAGTTCAAACCCAGGTGGACTCAACCAAGAAGGAAATACCAAGAAGCAGCTATGTCATAAGTATTTATAAGGTGCTGCCATTGCTAAACTACTGCCCTGGGAACAGGCCCTCAGGTACCTAATCCTAGTGGCGAATATGGCCCTGTTGGTTGAAATATGGCACATTTGTGTCAGACACATAACTAACAAAACAGAATGTTTCTTGTAATGCAGTGTAAGGCTATGTTCCCACACAGTATTTTTGCTCAGTATTTTGGTCAGTATTGTACAACCAAAACCAGGAGTAGATTAAAAACACAGACCGGCTATGTGCACACACTGTTGAAACTAAAGGATGGCCCCCAAAACAACCGCAGTTATTTATCATTAAATGGCAGCCACTCAATTTCAACAGTGCGTGAACGTAGCCTTTCTGTGTTTTCAATCCATTCCTGGTTTTGGTTGTAAAATACTGATCAAAACACTAAGCAAAAATACTGTGTGCGAACATAGTCTAATAGCCAGTGGCGTAGCCACCGTGGTCGCGGGGGTCGCCGCCGTGACCGGGCCCGCCACAAAGGGGGGCCCGCGGGGCCTTCCCTTTCAATCACTCTTGTGACCGCAAGTATTGTTTTGCTTGTGGTCACAAGAGTCCGACTCTGTCTTCCCCCGGCTGCTGCGCAGCTGCCGGGGATGTCGCGTCTTATCCCCGGCAGCGCACGCATCCCAGAGCTCCCTGCGCGCCTTGGGCCATGACTTCCGGTTCCGGCGCGCAGGGAGCTCTGGGATGCGCACGCTGCCGGGGATAAGACGCGACACCCCCGGCAGCCGCGCAGCAGCCAGGGACAGACCGAAGGAGTGAGGATCAACGTGGGAGCACGTTGTCAGGTGAGTTAAGTTTGTTTTTTATCAGCCTGTACGGGTGGGGGGAAAGAGGGGGGCATCTATGAGGGTGGGGGGGAAAAGGGGCCATCTATAAGGGAGGAGAGGGGGGTGAAGGGGACCATCTATAAGGGAGGAGGGGGGGTGAAGGGGACCATCTATAAGGGAGGAGGGGGGGGTGGTGAAGGGGACCATCTATAAGGGAGGAGGGGGGGGTGAAGGGGACCATCTATAAGGGAGGGGGGGGTGAAGGGGACCATCTATAAGGGAGGAGGGGGGGTGAAGGGGACCATCTATAAGGGGGGGGTGAAGGGGACCATCTATAAGGGAGGGGGGGGGGTGAAGGGGGCCATCTATAAGGGAGGGGGGGTGAAGGGGACCATCTATAAGGGAGGGGGGGGGGTGAAGGGGGCCATCTATAAGGGAGGGGGGGTGAAGGGGGCCATCTATAAGGGAGGGGGGTGAAGGGGACCATCTATAAGGGAGGGGGGCTGAAGGGGACCATCTATAAGGGAGGGGAAGGGTGAAGGGGACCATCTATAAGGGAGGGGGGAGAGGGGGCCATCTATAAGGGAGGGGGGTGAAGGGGACCATCTATAAGGGAGGGGGGGGGGGGTGAAGGGGACCATCTATAAGGGAGGGGGGGTGAAGGGGACCATCGATAAGGCAGGGGGGGGTGAAGGGGACCATCTATAAGGGAGGGGGGGTGAAGGGGACCATCTATAAGGGAGGGGGGTGAAGGGGACCATCTATAAGGGAGGGGGGGGGAAGGGGACCATCTATAAGGGAGAGGGGGTGAAGGGGACCATCTATAAGGGAGGGGGGGTGAAGGGGACCATCTATAAGGGAGGGGGGGAAGGGGACCATCTATAAGGGAGGGGGGGGGAAGGGGACCATCTATAAGGGAGGGGGGGAGAGGGGGCCATCTATAAGGGAGGGTGGGGGGAGAGGGGGCCATCCATAAGGGAGGGTGAGGAGAGAGGGGGCCATCCATAAGGGAGGGTGAGGAGAGAGGGGACCATCCATAAGGGAGGGGGTAAAGGGGGCCATCTATATGGAGGGGGGAGAGGAGGCCATCTATAAGGGAGGGTGGGGGGAGAGGGGGCCATCTATAAGGAGGGCAACATGGGGGGAGAGGGGCCATCTATTTGGGGGGGCAACATAGGGGGAGAGGGAATACACAGAGGGGGTCACATAGAGTCAGGCTACCCACTAAAGGAGTGTGTAAAGGGGACAATACAGATGTGCAGTGTGTATATAGATGAGGATGGTGCCAGAGTGAGGAGACTAATATGTCTGTCTGGCAGATTCTGTGGATTCGTGGCTCGGAGAAGTTCTCCTAACGGCCCAGGGCAAATGGAGAAGAAGATGAAAAGGGAAGAACTCCGATCAGAGAAGACGTCCCCCTGTGAGTCACCTGATATATCTGCACTGTAATGTATATGGTGTATAGAGCCTGTGTAGAGCTGGGGCCACCTCTATATGACTGGATGAGGTGATTTAGTGTACTGGATTTGGTCAGTAACAATATGGTGGTGATGGTAGTGGTTGTGGTGTGGCAGTAATGTTTCCTTCCTATATACTGGTATTACTGGTAATATAGGTCTCAGTATACAGGATTTGGTCGGTAACAGTATGGCAGTAATATGTACGGTGATAATACTTTCTCTTCCAATATGCTGGTGTTAGTGGTAATATCTGTCTTGGTGTGTGTGTATATATATATATATATATATATATATATATACACACACACCAATAGCATCACTTGGTCGTGAAAGGAGGGGGGGGGGCCAAGTTGGCCTCTCGCACCAGGGCCCAGGAGACATTAGCTACGCCCCTGCTAATAGCTATTTGTTTCTATAGTTTAGCAGATTTCAGCACTGAAGAGTGCAGAATTCTTACTTATTAATTTTTAAAGTTCCAATGATTCCAGCATAAAGGTAGATTTGTATACATTTCTTTGTGTGAACAGGGTTGTTTCTGCAGCAAGCAGATGGATTCTTGCAGTCCCCAATCAGATGAATAGGGCAATAGCAAACATTTCTGCAATAAATCTGTCCCATGTGAATTCACCATGGGGGGCATTTATTAACAGGATTTTTCTGTGTGTGGTCTATTTTCTGCTATGACAGTAACATATTA
Source organism: Dendropsophus ebraccatus (assembly GCF_027789765.1). NCBI lineage: Eukaryota > Metazoa > Chordata > Amphibia > Anura > Hylidae > Dendropsophus > Dendropsophus ebraccatus. The sequence continues at coordinate 156,721,140 of NC_091454.1, forward strand.
GTATGTTGAAAGTGCAGTTTACTATTAGGGAAGCATGCTCTATTTTCTGTGGCGCTGAGTTGTTTTCTGAGAATTGCCCTGAAATAGTCTTGTTGGCCCAGATTTATAAGGCTGACTGAAGCTCACGTTGTCTGGTTTCTCCCACAGCAACCAATCATAGCTCAGGTTTTATATGTTAATAAGCTGTGATGAAATGAAACTTGAGCCGTGATTGTGTGGTACTTCCCACACAGACCAATGTGAGTTTCGAGCTACTTAAAAATTCCAGGCCTTTGCCAAAATTGAAAGAAAGGCGCACATCTGTATCAGAGAGCCTGTACACTCCTCAAAACACAATGGGGGCAATTTATCAACAGGGTATTTTATTGTGTGTTAGGGGGGCAGTGGAGGGAATAGGGTGTTCTGTATATTGTATGGACACTAAGCCCTTTATCATACTCTATCCCTCCTCTCCATATACCATTGAGGGCCTAGTGCCCATACAGTTTGTATGTCCACTAGGCCCTAAACAGTATCTGGAGGTGGTGGTAGGGGGATGTATAGGCACTAGGCCCTTAACGATATAGGGAGATATGGGGGTGGGGGTGGGGGGGTTACAATAAATGTATTTTTTCTACCAGTATCCTGAAAAGTCGATTTGTTGACCTACGTTGATGACCAGCAGATTTTTACATTCTTTAGTGTATTGTTTGTTTGTTTTAGAGACCATTTTATTTACTTAAACATATGGGTATTTGAAAAAGAAAAAAGAAAAACACATCACTATTTACTGTATGGGCCTCCCCACTTAACCCCTTACTTGTTGGTGATCCTTAGGCCTCACACGTTCCGCAAAGTTATCCGTAATTGGAGGTCCGCAAACATGGTTCAACTAAGTGCACATTTATTCAAATAGGGCTATTCATATAGTCCATTTTAATTTTGATCCGCAACAGGTCTGCAAAAAAAACAAACAGGAAATTGATTGTGTGCACAGTGGAAATACAAGTGCTTAATGGGGAATACTTTATTTGAAAACGATTGTTACATACTATGTGTATTCATTTTAATGTTAGAATGAGGAACTGAACTCATACATATCACTATGTTTTTACAGATCCTTGTTATCACATATCAGATACTATATTGAAATCTTTGTAAAGCAGGAGAGAACTAGAGGTAGTGGAAAGAGATAGCAGGGGCTTTGTTTTACTATGAAGCTCGGGTGATATCAGAACACCATACAAGTTAAAAATGGTTTGTATAGCTTCGCCACATCCTGAAATAGAGAAAGAAGTTAAGTTGTCAGCTCAATTAGAATTGTCCTTTGTATTGTACCATTATGTAAAAATGAATAGCTCTATATATTCAAGTCAATGATTTAATCTTTAAGTCACTGGGTTCATTTTATAAAAGTAAAAGTATTGACGAATGGATGTAATAGTATGGAATTCAGTAGTCATTATAGTAAATGTCCTGAATTCTTCCATTATGACAAGAACAGATGTGATTGTTACAGCTCAAGATCTATATTACTATGAAAGTAGCACCTGTTTTAAATTACAGGCATAACATCTGCTATCAAATGACACTAAGGATCCACTTGTTCTATAGAAGACAGCCGCAAGAAATAAAGTAGTATCGACACAAGGGGCAATGTATAGTTGATGCTATAGCCGTAAAATCTCTTGGGTTTGCACTGATCAATGCTTTTCAGGCTCTTTTTAACGAATAATACTGGTTAAAGTCATTCTCATTACTCAATTGACTATGGGGAAGAAAAGAGAAAGAAGCAATCCCTAAGCTAATGTAGCAGGAAAATACTTGTTTCTTCATGATTTGCTGGCTTTGGACATTACTACCATTTTATTTGGTTGTATTGTGCTCGGCTTTCTATATGCTCACTGTGATTTTAGACCTATGTTCAACTTTGTAACATTTACAGTACTGTGCAAACGTTTTGGGCAGATGTGGAAAAACTAAGAACGTTTTCAATAATAGAAGTGTTAATAGTTATTTTTTATCAGTTCACAAATTCAAAGTGAATGAGCAAAAAAGGATTCTGATTCAAATGAATATTTATAGTGACCACTCCTTGCTATACAAAGTGGTCACACTTGCCCTGGTGTCCTCCTGCAGTGTGCCTGGGTCTCCGACCGCCGATTTTTATTTTTTTTTATTTTTCCATGAATTCTTTATTTAAAGTTTTCATATGAAAATGTATACATACTGTTGTATTTCTCATTTTACAACAACAAAGTAACATATATATTAACCCCTTCAAGACTAAACCTATTTGGGCCTTAATGACCAGGCTCATTTTTCAAAATCTGACCTGTCTCACTTTATAGCTCAGTGATGCTTTAACGTATGCTAGCGATTCTGAGATTGTTTTTTCGTCACATATGGCACTTTATGTTAGTGGCAAAATTTGGTCACTACTTTGTGTGTTTTTTGTGAAAAACATCAAAATAACATGAAAAATAAAAAAATTAGCATTTTATGAACTTTCAAATTCTCTGCTTCTAAAAAAAGAAAGTCGTATGACATTAATTAGTTACTAAGTCACATTACCAATATGTCCTCTTTATTCTGTCATAATTTTATAAACATATTTTACTTTTTTAGGGTGTTACGGGGCTTAGAAATTTATCAGCAAATTATCACATTTTCTTGAAAGTTTCCAAAACTGATTTTTTTAGGGACCAGTTATTTTTTTAAGTTGATTTAGGAGGCTTGTATACTGGAAACCCCCATAAGTGACCCCATTTTGGAAACTAGACACCTTAAAGAATTAATCTAGGGGTATAATGAGCATTTTAACCCTACAGGGGCTGAAGGAAAGTATTCACCATTAGGCCGTAAAAAAATTGAAAATTAAAAATTTCCAATAATATATACATTTAGATTAAAGTTTCTCATTTTCAAAACGAACATGAGAGAAAAAGCACCCCATAATTTGTAACGCAGGTTCTCTTGAGTACAACAGTACCCCATATGTGGGCGTAAACCACTGTTTGGGCACACAGCGGGGGTCAGAAGGGAAGGAGCGCCAATTAGCTTTTTCAATGCAGATTTTGCTGAAGTAGTTTCTGAGCGCCAGGTGCGTTTGCAGAGCCTCTGTAGTGTCAACAGAGAGAGAAACCCCCATAAGTCACCCCATTTTGGAAAAAACACCCTCAAAGAATTCATTTTGGGGTGTGGTGAGCATTTTGACCCCACAGGTATTAGAGGAAAGTATTCAAAAGTAGACAGTAAAAATGAAAAACTCGAATTTTTCCAATAATATGTTCCTTTAGTTTGAAATTTCTCAATTTCACGAGGAACAGAAGAGAAAATTCACCCCACAATCTGTAACGCAGGTTCTCCTGAGTAGAACGGTATCCCAAATGTGGGCATAAACCACTGCATGGGCACACAGGGGGGCTCAGAAGGAAAGGAGCGCCAATTAGCTTTTTCAATGCAGATTTTGCTGTAGAAGTTTCTGAGCGCCAGAGCCCCTGTAGTGCCAGCGGAGTAAAATCTCGCCATAAGTCACCCCATTTTGGAAAGTGCACCCCTCAAAGAATTTATTTTTGGGTGTGGTGAGCATTTTGACCCCACAGGTATTAGAGGAAAGTATTCAAAAGTAGACAGTAAAAATGAATTTTTCCAGTAATATGTTCCTTTAGTTTAAAGTTTCTCAATTTCACGAGGAACAGGAGAGAAAATTCACCCCAAAATCTGTAACGCAGGTTCTCCTGAGTAGAACGGTACCCCATATGTGGGCATAAACCACTGTATGGGCACACAGCAGGGCTCAGAAGGGAAGGAGTGCAAATTTGCTGGAGAAAAACAGCAGCTAGTAATGGTTATTAGAATAGCGCAGTTACTAAAATACAATAAAAAAATATTACAGGTAATGCGGGGTGGTTACGGACAGTCTGGGGTGGTTCCGGGTAATCTGGAGGTGGTTACGGGCAACCTGGGGTGGTTACGGGTAATCTGGGGTGGATACCGACAACTTGGGGTGGTTACGGGTAATCTGGAGTGTATACGGACAACCAGGGGTGGTTACGGATAATCTGGGGTGGTCATGGGCAACCTGCTGTGGTTACGGCAACCTGGGGTGGTTATAGGCAACGTTGGGTGGTTACAGGCAACCTGCTGTGGTTACAGACAATCTAGGGTGGTTACAGGCAACCTGCTGTGGTTACGGGAAACATGGGGTGGTTACAGGCAACGTGGGGTGGTTACGGACAATCTGGGATGGTTACGGACCATCTGGGGTGGTTACAGATAAACTGAAGTGGTTATAGGTAATCTGAGGTGGGTACCTGTAATCTGTCGCGGTTACGGGCAATCTGGAGGGGGTCATTGGCAATTTGTGTTGGTTAGAGGCAACGTGCGGTGGTTAGAGGCAACGTGCGGTGGTTAGAGGCAATGTGCAGTGGTTAGAGGCAACCTGCGGTGGTCAGTGGCAACCTGCGGTGGTCACTGGCAACCTCTGGTGGTTAGAGGCAACATGAGTTGGTCAGAGGCAACGTGCGGTGGTAAGTGGCAACGTGCGGTGGTAAGTGGCAACGTGCGGTGGTAAGTGGCAACGTGCAGTGGTCAGTGGTAACCTGCGATGGTCAGAGGCGACGTGCGGTTGTCAGAGGCAACGTGCGGGGGGTTACGGGCAACCTGCGGTGTTTACGGGTAATCTGGGGGGGTTAGGGGTAATCGGGGAGTAAACTGTAATTATTACTATAATAAAAAGTGTCTCTGTCACACTATAATTTTCCATCGATGTGAACAGACATAAGTCTCTTCACAGCGATGGCGGTGGCCATCTTGGATCCGATGGCCGCCGGGGGAGGGAGCGGGTTAGTTACTGCCCTACTAGGGGGGGCTGATCTGGGGTCTGATTGACTTATTTCATCTCCCCCCACTGTGGATTCACGGTGGCGGGAGATGAAAGGCAGTGCAGCGCCGGCCCATTAGTGACCACCGTATCGGCGGTCACTAAGTGGTTAACTGCCGGGATCCGGGCACGGCCCGGATCTCGGCAGTTGCGGCGGGTGCCGGGCTATCACTGACAGCCGGGCCCCGCCGGGGATGACAGGAGTGCAGCTCCTGCGCCCCTGTCAGCCCGAGGACGTCCATCTGCAGGAACGGGCTGCAGATTTGGACGTGCCGGTACGTCCTTATGCGGCAAGGGGTTAAGTTCATAGCTACTGGTCGTTACTGACTGAAGAGGAGCACTGCCACTTCCAAGGCAGACTCATCTCAGCAGTGACAGCCCGTTCAGCCAATCACTGGCTGCATCACTAATTGGTGGTGAGATTGTTCAGCAAGAGACCTGAAGACACCGCCGAACTCTGAAATCTCTTAGTAATTTGTACAACCTTAACCACTGTGCTAAGGAGAGCTTACTTTTTCTAGTTTTGTGTCTTCTGCACTTATTGATTAGTTAATGTATTTTACTTGCTTTGTGCACAGTCATAGTAATTGCTGCCTAATATTAACCCACAGGTCTGTACATTCTGTGCTTGATTCTTCTGGCTTGTCAGTGATGTAGCTTTCCCATGCTTCAATGACTATTTAGTCTCCATGTGTACTTAACTCTACATTGTCTGATCATGACTTATCTCTTTACTTTTGTTTAAAGTAAAAATGATTAAAAAAAACATGGCTGCTCTCTTCCAGAAAAAGCACCACATTTCCACTGAGGTGAATGGAGACACGTTTTAATACCACACACAATTAGTGTGATGCTGTTTTTCAAAGAAAGTGATATGTTGTGCCAATCCTGGATAACCCCTTTAAAGGGGTATTCTCATCTTAAAAACATTTTTATTTGTTAGCTAATGCAAAAATAAGCAATTTTACAAATACCTTATGTGTTTCCCATTCTGTTTGCAGCAGCAGTGGTGAGTGCAATACCATATTCATACTTGTGTTGTTTGGGGGCAGCCTTCCCCGCCGGTGGGTGGGGCATTTTGGGTTTGTTCCTGTGACATTGAGGTTGCAGGGCCATTCCATGGCCTCACTTCCCTGCATGTGCACGCTTTGCAGGGTTTCACGGACATGCTATCTGTGGAAGGCCTGATGGGGAGTCACCACCGCCCCCCTTTCTGCATGGCATCATCTAGCTACATGCTGCTGGGAGCAGGGAAAGTCGCGGCACTGTAATGAAGCAAATACACAGAATGTGTGAATAAGGCCTTAGTTTTGTCTGTGGTCAGGCTGTAATACGCTCATGTGGAGGTTGCCTGAAAGAAGGTTTCAAGCTAGTATTGCAATATATTGTTGATCCTTATTGGTCTATATTGTCCATCAATTGCCTTGGCTTCAGTATTGCCTTATACTACATTCCAAATAGCAAGATTTCACCTCTCTTTTGGAATAACAAGCAACCTAATCTGATGTTCACACACTTGGGCCTATGCATATTAATCTTTGTGCCATTCCTTACGGACGCTATTATATTTAACTGAATGTCCGCTGGGCAGTTATGCACTCAGCTGTGTACTGCTAAGCAGGTGTTATTTTCTGTTTTATCCATTCAAGGACATTTACTTTCTTTCTTTAATATTTGGCTCAGGAGGAAAAACAATAATTTGAAGACGTTTCTGAGGTTTCATGTGGCTGAAAAAATGTTGCTTTTGATCTGGCTTTTATACCATTGAAGCCCCTACCACTTGCTACAGGTTGGATCCAGGTGCTATAAAATGTGATAATGTTCAGATCTTGGGACATCTGGTATCTTCTGGATGTGTATTACTTTGCGGCATTCTTGGTGTGGCAATATTGAGCTGTGTGGTATTTTACAATCCACATCCATACAGTACTTGAAAATGTAATCCCCCCCCCCAACCATAAAGTGCAACTGTCATGTCAGGTAACTTTTCAGGATAAGCTCTTCTGTGTATGTATATGAGGAGCAGGACTATACCTGACCATTCTATCACTAGTATATGCCATTTCCCCCTTTGTTACCGCCCTGCTTTTCCTATGCTCAGTTGCAAAGTGGATGCAGAGAAGCCTCTTTTCTGGCTCCTATACACTATATAGACACTAAAAATAACATCCTGCAATCTTGTCTCACTGAAACAAACCTTCAGAAGTTCCCAGATTTTCACTGATCAGTCTAACATGTGAATCCAGCATTCTCTTTGGCCACAAAGTCTGTTTTGCACAGGCTCTTGGTCTTCCTGCTCACTCATCTCCCTTGGTCCGAGTGCCATAGACTATAATGGGCATGCAAACACGTCTTCACTTTGCTTCTCTGTGATGTAGACGGCTTTTTCTTGATAATGAACAGATAGGAAAAGGGGGGGGGGGAGCAAACAATACCTTTTGTCTAATTAAATCTCTTACAAAGTTTCTTATAGTCACTTGTACTATTGATATCAGAGTACAGACAATAAAAGTTATTACTATTTATGCCCTTTGTCATTGAACCCTTTCAGGTTCTGAGCCTCTGTTGCAACTGCAACTTTTGTACCATCTATATGAATTTTCCTAGAGTAAACTAATAAACTTTTATTTTTATTTTGGACGGACACCAAACCAGATGTAGGTCAGATTCTCATGGGGCCCATGGGGCATACATTTCAGAAAGTGATCTTATACACTTTGGGGACATTTTGGTGGATATTTTGTTCCAATGTCTTGTGACTGATTTATTAAAATGTAGCACTGCCATAAAGAATGCATCTAAGTAAGAAAGTCACCAAAATCAAAAATTGGTCAAGTATATTTACCTGATACTGACCAGATGTAGGCCCACAGTAGTTTGTGCAATTTTTAAAAAATATCACAAATGATAAATTGGGCACTAATCCCGGATTATGTGAACTTCTGGGTGGATACTCAAAACGGGCAGATTAAAAAAAGTCGCATCTAAAAAGTATTCACCCATCGAATACCGGTTTAGAAATAGAACAAATGAGCAAAATATCCAATTATTCAACTAAAGATAGATGAAAAGCCTCCTGAACTTCAAGATCATAGCTGTCCAACGAACACTCTTTCAGATGAAGGCCTTAATTCATCCAGTAATATTCATGCATGCAAAAACGCAAAAATGAAAATTGGCCTGGGCATTAAGGCCAAAATCTACTGGGTTATTAAGGGGTTAAACATTTTTTTTCACTGGATCAACAAAACAAGCAAAATAGTAGCTCACAACAGTACAGAGTCTAGAAATAAGCTTTGTAACCTGCATAAGTAGTATTTTTAGTGAAGAAATAAATCTATTGGTGACCACTTCATCAGTCAGGGCCCTATTACATGGAAATATTATCCTGTGAAAAATTGTTATATTGTTGAAATTTAAGTGATAATCATTCTGTGTGTATGCAGGCAATGATAAAATGACTAACAAAAATTTGTTTGTGTGTCATTGTTCGCATCTTTTGATCTGACCATAAAATCATTGTTAATGATTCGCAAATCTTTGGGTGTACACATTGTTCGTTCTTAATTACGATCATTCGTATACTAGAGCATTAAGACAATCCGCAATGTATTATGGTAAATGATTTCAGGTCGTTCCCAGAAGTGCTTGTTTGCAAACGTTTATCATTAATCGGTGGAAACAAAAAATGCTTCCTCTAATAGGATCCTTAGATTCTACTTAGAAGCATATGTTCTTCCTCTACATTTAAAGGCTGCTCCTGTCATTTGGACTTGGCATGTACATAGCATTTCATTGCTTTCATGTTGACTAGTGGCCAGTGGGAGCTTGAAACTGATACCTATTATTCTGCACCTCAGGATACCTTTTCTTGTGAGGTCTGATCACAATTCATTAACTTCATAATACCCAACAGTGAAGGAAGGAGAAGAGATCTCTGCAAAGCCCTTAAACAAACCTCCCAGCAGATTTGGAATCTAGGAATAAATCTCTGTTACCTTTGGCTGTCACCGCAGAGATGACAACACTCTGATATTCAGACATCTGCCAATAACCAGGGTTTTCTAGGTGGAAATGCGATGCCCTGGCCCCTGGGGGCCACTTCCGCAGTGCTGGTGTTATGAGCGGGCAATGACCGGGGCAGCTGCAGGGGTTATACTTGTCACGGTATAGGCCTGAGGGCGGCACAGCTGTAGGGCCGGTCTGTGGAATCTGCGGGTGATGATGGGCATGCGATTCTTCGCTGCACTTAGTCAGGGCACCAGTTAGTGGACACCAATGCCAGGGTTCAGTAACAGCGGTTTTATTATAGAAAAGGTAACTAGTAGCAACAGTTCTGTCCGGATGCAACCGGGTATATAGCAGGCTTTGACAAATAAAGCAGGAGTGGTGCTGCATAGGCCGTGAGAATACGTGCCGGATGATGGGAGTAGGAGTATGAGAGGAATAGCGTTGCTGGGTGGATTAGCTTGAGAATAATACTTGCTGTGAATCCTTGCAGCGATGAGGAGAGATAACGGAATGACACCCAGATGAGAGAGAAGAATCCCATCACTTGAGCAGGCAGATACAGCCGAAGACTTGAATACAGCAGCAGAATCAGTCACTCTTCTTATGGTGAAGAGGCTGCAGAGAAGAAGCCCAACTCCTCTGAGGCAGGAGAGGGACGACACACATCCTCCTTGCTTGGAAGCAGGGGGAAGACTAACTTGTTAGGAGGAAGTGGGAGGTCACATGGTTGCTCCTGGCCAGAGCTAGTCGGCCATTGGAGGAACCATGGTTACAGGTCACGTGATCAACAGCCTTGCATACCACTGTACACTGTAATAATATACAGGAATACATGAGAATACACATGAGAATGCACATTACCAGAGAATACTAGGGGAAAACCAGCAGCAGTTGCAGTGCAAACACTTACCAGAACAGGCATTGACACAGCAAGAGAAATGGCCATAATAGGAGTAGTAGTCTGCATGTTCTGGGACACTGCATACCTCCCTAGCAAGTTTGAGCCGACCTCGGCGAATCTAGAAGGCAGCAAACATGAATAGACTGGACAATCAAACAACAGGAATGAATGATGAGAGTGAGTGTGATGAGGTGTGTGTTTCCCACGCCCAAGGCACAGGTGAGAAGAGAGAGAGGATGAGAAACCCTAGTGGCAGGACTTCACCTAGGGGTGCCTAACGTACTCTGGCGACCAGGTAGCTAGTGCGTGAACCATCTGACGTGTAAGCCAGGACAAGTTAACTGCTGGCGGGGGACCCTCAATATTCCAGCCAGTTAGACAGTAGGTTTTCTGTTAAATGTGTTACCCTACTGGAGGAGAACGTGAAGACCTGTGTACTATCTTGGCGTGTTTGTGAAATGTCTTGGATACCTGGAAGAGAAAAGAACAAAATAATAAAAGCAAACATACATGGGGGCCCCTTACATACCGGTCAATCATACAACACAATTACTCAATAGGCCAAACACACGAAAGGGTATCCAAGGTGCAATATGTATGAACCAGTGTGAATGTTAGGTAAGACTATGTGTGATAACTACTGCGTTGGGACAAGACAGAGGTAAACAAATACTGGAAACAAAAGGAAAGGAAAAACAAGGGACAACAAATACTGCGAGGTCTTGAGGAGAACTGGCTCACATGAATCTGAATGAAACCGGAGAGAAATCTGAATGAAAATCTGAGGAAAATCTGCATACGAACTGGCTCAACTAAATCTTTCCAGCTATAGATATGATAATAATACACAATAATGAGACTGGATGAAAAAATACACTCCTACATAAACTGGACTTTCTCTGAGGTATATGTAAACTGACTTCTCTTACTCAGAGGAGGAGCTATCTGACTTAGACACTGGAAAATATACTGTTTTACAAAAGAGGCACTCTACTCTGAGGCAATCTATGTAACCTTGTGCTTACTCAGAGGAGGAAATACAAAGACTTTGATAACACTGGAATGCAATAGTAGAAAAAAGTGCAATAATGAAATAAGTGCAATAATACCCTGTGTGGAACACACAATCACAGGAAAGTGCATTAGGAAGGAATGGGTTAAGTGTCTCTGTTAGGTAGAGTCTCTTTTAGGCAATTAGACATCGTCCATGTAAAAGGCTCTGGGACAGGCACTAGAGAACCTTTTGTTATTGTAAGTGTCCATCAGCTCATGGCTGGTTAGTACAGGGAACTTGGTCAGGAGAACCAGGCACGAACCTTGAACGTTGCATACACTAGAATGGTGAAACAGTTAAGGACTCTGGTCTCTGTAGCGAAGTGGAGGAATTCCTCTGGTAGAGCGCTCAGACCGTCTCAGCGGAGGATCCTCTTCAACAGTGATTGGTGCAGGTACAGGTGGAAGATCACGCCCAGTGTCTGGTTGTAGAGCTGGAGTTGTTGGAGGCACAATTGGAAGTGGAGGGGCCACTGGAATGTGTACAGGGACCGCTGGATAGCCTATGGCCATGAGGAACGGTTCAACTTGGAACATTTCTTCCAGAGAGAGAGGTTTAGCTGGAGCTGCTGGGGGAGCCGGAGGTGTGGATGCAGGTACCGGACACGGTGCTGTAAGGCCCTGTAGGTCCTCCTTAGTGCAACGTTTTATCCTATTCCGGTGCACCGTCTGCGGGGCTAGCCCTGGTTTTTTTTACTTCATACACATCAGTCTCTGGGTAAGGGATAGAAGAGATGACATAGGGCTCAGGCTCCCAAAGGCTTTCAAGTTTGTGAGAGCGATGATATTTCTTTAGCCAAACTTTATCTCCCACTTGTAGTGGTGTGGCATTCGCCCTTTGGTTGTAGGCATCCTCTTGGCGCTGCTGAGCTTCCCCCATCCTCCGGTCAACAATTTCCCGGGCATCCTGGATTCTCCTCTGATGCTCCCGAACCCAGTCAGTTTCAGGTAGGGGGTTGAAGGTGTCAGGAGCTTGGACTCCCAGAGCACGGTCCTGAGGAAGTTGGCCTTGGCGGCCGAACATCAGGTAGAACGGGGAGTAGCCAGTGGAACAATGAGTGGTATTGTTATAGATCTCCACTAGTTCATCCAACAAGTGGGGCCACTCTACTCTCTTCGTCACTGAAGCCGTTCGGAGCATGTTGATAAAGACCTGGTTAACTTTTTCACACAGACCATTCCCTTGAGGGTGATAGGCCGTGGTACGGAGCTTCTTACATTCATGGTAGGCACACAGCTCCTGGAAAAGTTGCGACTCGAAGGCCGGTCCCCGGTCCGTCAGCAGAGACTCTGGGCACCCATAGTGCTTTACATACTCCTTGTAAAAAGTAAGGGCGGTGGTCTTGGCGGTCAAGTCCCTGACAGGTACCACGACTACCCACTTGGAGTAATGGTCGACCATGGTGAGGGCGTAGGTATACCCGCATCTTGTAGGGACCAGCTTCACATGGTCCAGGGCGACTAGCTGATTCGGCCGGTGGGAGGTGATTGGATGCAAAGGGGCCCTGACTTCTCTTCCCCCAGCTTTGGAGATATTACAGGCAGGGCACTCGGCACACCAGTTCTCGATGTCAGCCCTCATCCCGATCCAGTAGAACCGCTGTCGGATAGTGGCCTCCGTCTTGTGTACCCCGAAATGACCGGACCGGTCATGGTAGGCATCTAGCACCATCTTAGCGTCTCGTCGGGGAATGAGGATCTGGTGGCACCTCTCCCCGGAGACCGGGTCAAGAGAGTTCCGCAGGATCAGTCCCTTCTGTAGGAAGAGCCTCTTTCTTTGCCTCCAGAGTCGCCTTAGCTCGACATCAGGATAGGGCCTCTTTATCCGCATGGGGACCCGACCAGTAGAGAGGTAGTCATAGATCTCCCCCAGGATGCGGGACTCTTCCTGGATGGTCTGCCACCTGGCCAAGTCTTGCGGGGCCCTAGGTGGAGGCGAAGGCGTTTCAGGCCTAGCTGCATCAATAGCACTCTGGGTAGCGAACCTTTGGTAGAAGGGAGGCATTTCTACATCTTCCCAATCGCTGTCCTCTGGGGCCTCTTCGCCCTTGGGTAGTCGGGACAGGAGGTCTGCATTGACATTAGCCTTGCCACTGCGGTACTTAATTTCAAACTGGAAATTGGCCAGTCGAGAAGCCCACCGCTGTTCCAGGGCGCCCAGCCGAGCAGTGTTGAGATGCGCCAACGGGTTGTTATCCGTATAGATGGTAACAGGGGTGGCAGCCAGGTAGTCCTTGAACTTTTCGGTGACGGCCCACACTAGGGCTAGTAACTCCAACTTGAAGGAGCTATAATTGTTGTCGTTCTTTTCAGCGCCCCGAAGACTCCGGCTGGCATAAGCTACAACTCTCTCTTGGCCATCTTGAACCTGGGACAGCACAGCTCCCAGGCCTTGGAAGCTGGCGTCCGTGTAGAGCCGGAAAGGAAGGTTATAGTCCGGGTAGGCCAGGATAGGAGGCGTAGTCAACAGGCGTTTCAGGGTTTGAAAGGCAATCTCCTGCCGTTCGGACCACTCGACGGGGAGCCGTCGGTTGTAGCTTTCTCGAGGGCAACCCCGGAGTAACTCATTGAGGGGCTCAGCCACTTGGGCAAAGTGGGGAATGAAGCGGCGGTAATAGCCGGCAAATCCCAGAAAACTTCTCACCTCCTTGACTGTCTTAGGGGTATCCCAGTGTTCCACAGCCGAGATCTTCTCTGGATCGGGTTGTATCCCCTCAGCACTCACAACATGCCCCAGATAGTTCACTTGGGGTTTGAGAAGGTGGCACTTGGAAGGCTTGATTTTCAGGCCGTGATCGATTAGGACCTGGAACACTTCAGCCAGATGATGGACGTGATCTTCGTAGGTACGTGAATAGACAATCACATCATCTAGGTAGAGCAGGACACTCTGAAAGTTGAGATGGCCGAGACACCTTTCCATCAACCGCTGGAAGGTAGCGGGGGCGTTGCACAGACCGAAGGGCATGCTGGTGAATTCAAAGAGCCCCATGGGGGTGGTGAAGGCCGTCTTCTCACGGTCTTCGGGTGCCATGGGCACCTGCCAGTACCCACTGGTGAGGTCCAAGGTGGAGAAGTAGGCGGCTGACCCCAAAGCAGCAATAGACTCTTCGATCCGGGGCAAAGGATAGGCATCCTTGTGGGTGATTGTGTTTATCTTCCTATAATCCACGCAGAACCGGATGTTACCGTCTTTCTTTTTCACAAGGACAATAGGGGCAGCCCACGGACTCTGACTTTCTTGGATAACGTTAGAGTCTTTCATCTCCTTGAGCAGTTTCTTGACCTGCTGATAGTTGGCAGGGGGGATTGGCCGATGTTTCTCTTTGATAGGCAAATGGTCCCCAGTGTTGATCCGATGCTGGACCAGATTGGTCTTTCCGAAATCGAGAGAGTGTTTGCTGAAGGCCTCGTGATACCTTTTGGCCACCTTGAGGATGCCGTGGAGGTATTCAAGTGGGGTATTGGCATCGCCAATATGGAGCTCGTCCCACCAAGGGGCGAGAGCCCTGTTTGAGTCCCTTTGAGTGCCACGGATGGATCTCTGATAGGCAATGGTCTCCTCACAGACGATGTCCTCAGGATCGAGTTGGTATAGCATGGCCACGGTGGTGAACTTGGGTAGGTCAGCTGGGGAGTCTCCAAGGTTCACCAGACGGACAGGGACCTGACCATTGGAGACGGTCACCAGGCTTCTAGCGGCCCTGACAAGAGGTTGCCCCTCAATTTCAATAGCATCCAGAAGGGCCACATAGTCAGCATTGTTAAGGCCCGGACGGACCCTGCACCAGATGAGGAACTCACTGTTAGCTGGGATGATGATCGGACGAGCATCTCTAGTGCGGACACGGCAGATTTCTCCTCGAGGATTGGCAAACTTCCGCTGAGCGGTGAGCACTTTAATGGTCTTCTGGACGGCTTGCCTGTACTGAGGAGAAGCACAAGACATAGAGGCATTCAAGACATCCAACACTTCAGTGAATACATGACGGATAATATTCATGCCTAATACCACGGTCCTACTATCTCCCTGAGCCTCAGTAACAATGATACCCTGACGTGCTAGCTCTTGCTTCCCTATGCAGACAGTGGGTTCCCAGTAACCTAGTTGCACAATAGGACGACCATTACTAGCAATAAGTTTCAGACGGTATTTCTCAACTGGACCTAGGGTTCTCAGATCCCAATGTTCTTCAAACACATGCCTCGGGATAGTGGTAACCTGGGAACCTGTATCTACCAGAGCCTCCAGGGGGACTCCGTCCACCCAGAGAGTCACATGCGGGCATTGTGAGAGGAACCTTGAGAACCACTGTGCTTCCTGCGGGCCTGGATCTCGACCTCCTGGGTATTGGCCCTCGGACCCAAGGGTAGCCCCGTTTAACTGATAGCATTGGGAGCGGTAGTGTCCATGTCGCCTACAGTGGCGGCAATAGGGGCGCTCAGGGGATCTAAGTCTCTGTGGAGGAGGCCGATCGGGAACTGCATACTCAGGGCAGGGGTCCTGTGGTGGTGGAGGTGTTGGATAGGCCCCTTGTAGCCCCCTTAGGGCTTGGCAGAGAGAGTCAACCACTTGCGTAAGGAGAGCAGGGATCGCTGGTGAGCTAGCCGGGATAGACTGTTGGGCAGCTTGTATAGCGGAAACCGGCTGAACCATATTGGGCACTGGAGGTGAGGGTATAGATCCCACCGGGTCCGGGCAATCTGAACCTGGAGTACAGCCGGCACAGGGATTGTCAATGCCAACCACCCTCAGAGCCAGAGTCTTGAAGTCCAGGAAAGGCATTGTAGGGTTTTGGGCAGCTAGCATACGCAGTTGGCTCTGGATGAGTCTAGAGTCCACCCCCTCTATGAAGCGGTCAGTGATCATACTCTCCACAGCCGAGGGGGCTATGGTATCAACCTGTCTCAGGGCCCGGTAGGCAGATTGGAGGGCTAGTGCATAGTCTCTGAGGGTCTCACCTGGCCTTTGTCGTCGGTCATAAAACTTAAGGCGGACCTCCGTGGGTGACTGTACCTCAAATTCTTTACTCAGCCGGGCCAGGATCTGTTGTACATTAGCTTTCTCCGTAGCTGGCCACGACCGCACCTCCTCTGCAGCGGGACCCTCAAGTTGTCCTAGCAGCAACTGCACCTGCTGAGTGGGAGAGAGTGAGACAAGTTCAAGGGTGCGGGAAATTTTTTCCTTGAAATCAGCCAACGTGTGGGGTTCCCCTTTATAACTGGGAAGATTGTTGGGCCCAATGAAGAACGGGACCGCTGCGGTAGCCATAGCAACGGGAGCCGCGGGAAGTCTTCGCCGGGCCATCGGCGGACTGCCGGACCCGTCAGAGTCACTGTGATGGCCGGTGGACATGATGAGGGGTTCTGGTGTAAGGCGTCTGGAAGAAAGCAGAGGTGAGGAGAGCTTGCGGGAACAGCAGGCACCGATAGGCAGGGTGTCCGGGACCGGAGAGGGATAGGGCGGAAGTCAGCACCAACACTTCCGGCGGTCCGGGCACAATCTCCTTCCCTCCTGCAACAGAGGCTTGGATACTGCAGAGTCGGGGCGGAGCTTGAGTGGAGCGCGCGCGAAGACAGTGCGTCACAAGCTGACTTGACCCCTTAGCAGGCCGCAGCGCAGCAATAGCAGAGTCTCTGAGGATGATGAGGGGTAGCAGTACAGTTCTGGGGACACTGACAGTTGGCACAACACAGTCTGTATCCTGTTCGTGACGCCAAATGCGATGCCCTGGCCCCTGGGGGCCACTTCCGCAGTGCTGGTGTTATGAGCGGGCAATGACCGGGGCAGCTGCAGGGGTTATACTTGTCACGGTATAGGCCTGAGGGCGGCACAGCTGTAGGGCCGGTCTGTGGAATCTGCGGGTGATGATGGGCATGCGATTCTTCGCTGCACTTAGTCAGGGCACCAGTTAGTGGACACCAATGCCAGGGTTCAGTAACAGCGGTTTTATTATAGAAAAGGTAACTAGTAGCAACAGTTCTGTCCGGATGCAACCGGGTATATAGCAGGCTTTGACAAATAAAGCAGGAGTGGTGCTGCATAGGCCGTGAGAATACGTGCCGGATGATGGGAGTAGGAGTATGAGAGGAATAGCGTTGCTGGGTGGATTAGCTTGAGAATAATACTTGCTGTGAATCCTTGCAGCGATGAGGAGAGATAACGGAATGACACCCAGATGAGAGAGAAGAATCCCATCACTTGAGCAGGCAGATACAGCCGAAGACTTGAATACAGCAGCAGAATCAGTCACTCTTCTTATGGTGAAGAGGCTGCAGAGAAGAAGCCCAACTCCTCTGAGGCAGGAGAGGGACGACACACATCCTCCTTGCTTGGAAGCAGGGGGAAGACTAACTTGTTAGGAGGAAGTGGGAGGTCACATGGTTGCTCCTGGCCAGAGCTAGTCGGCCATTGGAGGAACCATGGTTACAGGTCACGTGATCAACAGCCTTGCATACCACTGTACACTGTAATAATATACAGGAATACATGAGAATACACATGAGAATGCACATTACCAGAGAATACTAGGGGAAAACCAGCAGCAGTTGCAGTGCAAACACTTACCAGAACAGGCATTGACACAGCAAGAGAAATGGCCATAATAGGAGTAGTAGTCTGCATGTTCTGGGACACTGCAGAAACAGCCCAGAGATCAGGTTATTGATTATAGTGTGGTACAACATGGTGTCAATAACATAAGGCACACAGGACACACCCTACATAAAGATGACCACAGCATAGCAATGGCAAATATTAATAAGACAGAGCCCTTTGATGCACACAAAAGTCGGGTCAGATTAATGCAATGTTCCTCCCCGCCTTCTAAGAGCCATAGCGCTTTTATTTTTCCACCTACAGGGCTGGTTGGGGTGTCATTTTTGCACCATGATCTCTAGTTTTTATTAATATCATATTGGTGTAACAGAAAAATTTTCATTGCTTTTTATAATTTTTTTGTGATATATAATTTAATAAAATCAGCAATCCTGCCCCCCCCCCCCCCCCATTTACGCCGTATACCGTGCTGGAACAATAATGTTATATTTTAATAGATCGGACAATTCCACACGCTACGATATGTAATATGTTTATTTTTTTATATTTTTATTTTTATAATGGGCAAGGGGATCTTTTAAACTTTTATTGGAAGGGGGTTTATAAGGGATTTTTAAAACTTTTAAAACCTTTTTTTAATACACTTTTTTTTTAAACACTTTTATTCACTGTAAAATATGCAAACATTAGATTGCATGTATTGGTCTATGCAATGCCATAGCATAGCATAAATCAGTGTTATCAGCGATCTATGCATAGAGCCTGCCTGAGAGCAGATTCTATACGTAGATCGCCCATCCGAGAGGACTGAGGTAAATAGCTTACCCCCGCCTGTCGTCAGATGTGTTTGGGACCCCCGATCACTCAGTGACAGATGCTTGATTTGTCACTGAGCACCTTAAACGCTGTGATCGCTGTATATAACAGCCTTTAAGGGGTTAATGAGAGTCAGCTACGTGATCGCAGCTGACTCGTGTTACCTTCAGCCCTGGACACTGATGTGAGCGGGATCGCGCTCACTGCAGCGATCCTGCTCACATCAGGAAGCCCTGTCAGTGTCAGGAAAGTATAAATACATTCCTACTGCACATGGTATGTGCAGTAGGAACGTATATATATATATAGATTACTGACGGGAAGGGGTTAATGTTCAGGGTAAAAATATAGGGATTATGATGTGACTGCACTCCAAGTCTGATTGAGCTTGAAAAATTTCTCTGTCGCACATAAGAAGATAGACTTGGAGGAGTATAAACATGTAAAATTTTGAAACTTGGATGGTTTTATTACATTAACCTTTTCAGAGTAGTGACAAGGTGATTTTAGTGTACTCTTTGCTGGTATTGGGCTCCTTGGAGTAGCACAGTTATTTCTAATTCTCTCCTTATCAGGAGGTAGACTGAGAGTTGGACTGTACTTCACACCTGAATTTCCTTTCCTTACTGCTTGCTTAGGAGAACAGCTACTTGCAAACCCTCTCTCCCTGACTTTGTTAGTGCTGGAGAAAGAGCTAAAAAGGCTGGAACTGCATTTGGGGATGATTTACTGCACAATAAGAGGAATTTAGGGGTAGAGGGTTATTAATCTACTGAGTTTGGAAGGTGCTTTGTGAGCAGAATGGAAGCAAACAGAAGGATCACAACAAGGAAGGGGATATATCACAAAAGCAGTCCTGGTCTAAGCAGTAAACCTAGAAACCTAGAAACATAGAAGATTGTCGGCAGAAAAAGACCACTGGGTCCATCTAGTCTGCCCTTTTAGTATTTTCTTTCTTATTTTCTTAGGATAGATGTATGTTTATCTCAGGCGAGTTTAAATTCTGTTATTATAGATTTACCAATTACCTCTGCTGGAAGTTTGTTCCAGGTATCTACTACTCTTTCAGTAAAATAATATTTTCTCACATTGCTTCTGATCTTTCCCCCAAGTAACCCCTCACTGTGTCCTCTTGTTCTTGAGCTCAGTTTTTTTTTTTTACTAAAAACACTCCCCTCTTTAACCTTATTTAGTCCTTTAACATACTTAACCCTGTGAGGACCAGACCCAAAATGACCCAGTGGACCACGCAAATTTTGATCTTAGTGTTTTCGTTTTTCCCTCCTCCTCTTCTAAGAGCTCTAGCACTTTCAGTTTTCTATCTACAAGGCCATGTAATGGCTTATTTGTTACAGGAATAGTTGTACTGTGTAATGGCGTCTTTCATTTTATCATAACATGTATGATGGAATTCCAAATATATTATTTATGAAGATATAAATTGGCAAAATCATAAAAAAGAATGCAATATGGTAACATTTGGGGGGTTCCTGTGTCTACGTTATGCACTATATGGTAAAAACGACATGATACCATTATTCTATAGGTCAGCCCGAACACAACCATATGCAGGTTACGCAGATTCTCTAATGTTATATATTTTTTAAATGAAATCCTCTTTTTTGGCAATTAATTATAAATAAAATGGGCCTATTGTGACGCTTATAACATTTTTATTTTTTCACCTATGAGGCTGTATGGGGTGTCATTTTTTTCCGCCATGATCTCTAGTTTTTATTAATACCATATTTGTGAAGGTCGGACATTTTGATCACTTTTTATGAATTTTTTTAATATATAATGTAACATAAAATCGGTTCTCTGCGCACTTTTTTCCCTCTTTTCGTGTACGCCGTTCTCCGTTCGCAATGACGCTTGTAATATTTTAATAGATTGGACAATTACGCACGCTACGATATATTATATGTTTATTTGTTTATTTATTTTTATATGTTTTATTTATATAATGGGAAAGGGGGGTGATTTCAACTTTTATTAGGGGAGGGGTTTTGGGGTAGTGTGTTAATGTTTTTAACTTTTTTTTTTTTTTTTACACATTTGAAGTCCCTTTGGGGGACTTTTACATACACTAGTGTGATTACACACACTGATCATTGCTATGCCATAGATATAGCATTGATCAGTGTTATTGGCGATCTGCTCATTGATCCTGCCGTTGGCTTAGTGCAGCAGATCGCCGATCGGACCGCACGGAGGAAGGTGAGAGACCTCCGGCGGTCCGTTTTACTGATCGGGAACCCCGCAGTCACACTGCGGGGGTCCCAAACGGTAAGTGACAGGGGACTCCCCCTGTCACTTACAGTTAAAACGCTGCGGTCGCGCCGCGATCGCGGCGTTTAAGGGGTTAATGACACGCGGCCGCGCAATCGCAGCAGCGTGTCATTACCGGTGAGGTCCCGGCTGCTGATTGCAGCCGGCCCCCACCTGCTATGAAGCGCGCTCCGCTCCGGAGCACGCTTCATAGCGGGAGAACCACCCAGGACGTACAGTTACGCCCTAGGTCGTCTGGGGACAGACTTCCTTGGCGTAACTATACGCCCTGGGTCGTCTAAGGGTTAAAGGTTTCAATCATGTCACCTCTTTCCCTTCTTTCCTCCAGACTATACAGATTCAAATCGTTAAGTCTTTCCTGATATGGTTTATGCCTCACACCCTCCACCATTTTTGTAGCCCGTCTTTGGACCAATTCAATTTTATCAATGTCCTTTTTTAGATGAGGTCTCCAGAACTGGACACAGTATTCCAGATGTGGCCTCACCAGAGCTCTATACAGCGGGATCACAATCTCTCTCTTCCTACTGGTTATACCTCTAGCTATATACCCCAGCATACGATTTGCTTTCCCCCACCGCCTGGTTGCAGTGGTGACTCATTTTAAGGCTGTCAGAAATCACTACCCCTAAATCCTTCTCTTCTGAAGTCTTTTCACTGTGAGAGGTGATACTCGGATAGAGGATACCTCCTCCCCAAGTGCATTATTTTACATTTGGAAACGTTGAACTTCGATTTCCACTGTTTGGACCGCTTATCTAGCAAAGCTAAATCATTTTCCATATTACTGACACCTCCAGGAATATCAACCCTCTTGCACACTTTTGTGTCGTCAGCAAACAGACAAAGCTTACCTACCAAACCTTCTCCTATGTCACTTACAAACATATTAAAAAGAATAGGACCCAGAACAGACCCTTGTGGCACACCACTTGTAACCAGTCTCTGCTCGGAATATACACCATGAACAACAACCCTCTGATATCTATGCTTCAGCCAACCAAAAATGCACTGAACTATCCAGGGACTAAGTCCAATTTTCTCCAACTTCTCTATCAGCTCTTTATAGGGAACTGTATCAAAAGCTTTGCTGAAGTCCAGATAGGCAATATCCACAGCACCACCTTCATCCAGCACTTTTGTGGCATAATCAAAGAAATCAATGAGATTAGTCTGACATGATCGCCCCGCAGTAAAGCCATACTGGTTTGGATCCATCAAATTGTTGATTCCTAGGTGATCTATTATCTTCTTTTTTAGAAGAGTTTCCATCATTTTCACTACTACAGATGTTAAGCTCACTGGCCTGTAGTTACTAGGCTCTTCTCCACTCTCTTCTCTTCTCTACTTAACTGCGGATAATGGTGACGTCTATAGGGAAGGGGAAATTATTACATTCAGGAGGAACATAACCATTTATACAAATGACCGTTGAACAGAACTAGATCCATAGATAAGGCATCGGTAAGTATTTATACAAGGGACAGCTATATGGAACTAGATAAGAGGAAAAGTCTTGATTTAACTTTTAAGGCAGAGCATGGACCCTCTGTAGGAGGGGCCTAGATAATGTGCATAACATTAACTAGGTCCTATCTCCACTTCCTGTGTTTTCTTCTACTCATGCAAGAGACATGATTTTCCTAACAGGCAGCAGACAACAGTTTGTGGGACAATGGAGCACCTAGTGGCCAAGACATTGGACCTTTTTTGACTCATTTAAGTAAATGAATATACTTACAAATTTGTTGAAATCACATAGTGGAAGGAAGGTGCTTACACAGCTATGGTATGAGACTGGGAGTTTACTAGATTTGGATTCTATAGGGAGATAATACAGTTGTATAATTAATCATATTTGTTCCCTTCCAAATACAAGTCCAAAAGATAGTATGCCACCTTTCATGGTCAGTATGCCAAGAGCAGTCTAATGGTCACAAGGAGCGGATTTATTGCAGCGTAAACTTTACAGAATTTTGGAGCCCTAAATCCCAAATTGGCATGGATTTTCCACTGTGGGTTTCAATACAAATTAAAAACTAATTTAAAAAAAATCTGGAGTTGCAGATTGTACTGCTGATCTGCAGCATTTCCTGCAGAATATGCAATACTGTTAAAGCTTTCCCCTATTCTCTAATGAAATTATGGGGAAAAATAAGTAACATGTTGCTTGGTAACACAACATCCACATGCAATCCATGCAAAACCATGTCAGGTAGCCAGGACTCAGATTAGAACTAAATTAGAACAAATTAGAAATAAATTGGGCTAAATATGCCCCCCAAACTGCAGTTAAATGTACATAAAAAGAGGTAGGGGTGCACAACGGGTGTAGATGGTAGGTGCTTCTCACGGACATGTTTTGAACCCAATAGACTGCAATAGAAGACTCCGTAGCACTCTTTTACACGCAAAAGTGTTCAAAAGTTTAGTGAAAGCGTGCAAAGGGCAAAGCCTTTTATATAGCATGTATACATTTATCACCACACTGATGACTATAGAATAGAAGCTTTTTAAGGCGACTGATGACGTTTCGACCCTACCAGGGTCTTTCTCAACGTTGCAATGTGATAGTGTGCTGAGGAGTGCTCCTGGCGCTGTCCTGGGTGTATCAAGCGCTGTGTCTTTGTCACGGCCGCGGCGGTGTCCGGTGCTCCGGGCCGCCGCCGCAACCTCTCTCTGCCCCATGCAGCCGCCGGGGTCCATGTGCAGGGACCCGGCGCTGCTACCAGTTCGGCCCCGGGGGGCGCCTTACCTCTGTATCGGCCGGCGCGCGCATCCCTGCCTCCTAGCGCCGGCTGTCTCAGATTTAAAGGGCCAGTCTGCCCCTAATTGGAGGTTTGCACCAATCACTCCCTATAAATCCCAGCATGCCCTGTCCCTCGTGTTGGAGCCTCTACATGCTTCCCATAGCGTTTGGCCCAGCTCCCTGTTGTTCCTGACCTCAGTCCTTGTTCCTTGTTCCTGTCTGCTGACCCGGTCCTTAGTCCCTGTCCGCTGCCTTCCTATTGTTCCTGAGTACCGTCTGTCACCTGCGATTACGCCTACAGACCTCTGCCTGCACTACTGCCTACTGCTCCTGCCATGCCTCGTCTGCCGTCACTAGCAACCAAGCCATGGGTAGCGACCTGGGGGTCGACTGCCGCAGCAAGCCCATTCCGCCTTGCGGCGGGCTCTGGTGAAAACCAGCGGCCCCTTAGACTCACTGGTGAGGTTAGTGCCATCGCTAGTGATGGTTCAGTGGATCCACGACTCCAGGCGTTACAGTCTTGATATGGGGGTATGATCTATTGAGGATGGGTTAATGCTTCCTAACTATTTGTTGGATCTTGGGGATCACAGGGTAATAGGAGTGGACGAAGGGGATACGGGTGGCCTTGCTTTGTTTGGGGATGGGGGAATTGTTTGTTATGGTTAAGGTTTTTTTTCTTTCTAATAGTGGTTTTGGGTATCCCCAGTCTTGGAATTTATTGACCATGTTGTCGAGTCGTTGTGGTAGC
Organism: Dendropsophus ebraccatus; assembly: GCF_027789765.1. NCBI lineage: Eukaryota > Metazoa > Chordata > Amphibia > Anura > Hylidae > Dendropsophus > Dendropsophus ebraccatus. Next base: position 156,745,136 of record NC_091454.1, read on the forward strand.
AGAATATTGTCGGATACAATCCTGGATACTCTTTTGAACTGGGATTGAGGAAGTAATAATTTAGTAGCTTTGGGATGGCAGCTTTTGAAATGGGGAGTGAAGTTGTCAGGGACACAAAATGGGAGTGAAGTTGTCAGGGACACAAAGTGGGTGTAAAGTCTCGTTCAAGTCTTGTTCAAGAAGAAATGTTTTGAGGGGACAGGTGGGGCAGAACGAGAGGCCCTTCTGAAGAACCTGAAGTTCTGCAGGGGATAAGATGTGAAAGGAAATGTTCACAACCAGGTTTGTGGGCTGGCTGCATTCTTGGCGCGTAGTTTCTGGTACCTCTTCCCAGCCCTCCTTGTGGGTCTTGTGCACCCCGTCGTTGGCCTAAAAAATGAGATTGGTGGCTTTGAGATGATGTGTCACTGTTGGTGTCTCTCCAATGGTAATGGCGTCGAGGTGGGCCGAACTGGGAGGGCTGAGAGGATTCTTGCCATTTGTAGACCTTGTTGTTAAGGTTATCCCCTGCATCTCTGTGAAATTTCTCCCTTTTACGGTGTTCGAGAGTTTGTTTGTAGTCAGTTAAGTTCTTTTGGGTTTTAGTTTTCAGAACCTCCCATTCCTCGGGGTTCAGTGATGATGATAGTTGTTCTTCAGTTGCTCTGACCTTTTAGTTGGTCGTGGAGATTGATTTCTGTAGAAATTCAAGGGTTAACAAAATAATGTCCAGTGAACTATTGTTGAGTATTGCTTGAAACCTGTCGCAATATTTCTTATCCTCAATGAAGAGGGTAGGTCTCAGATTGCTTCTTAGACCTCGTGGTATTCTGCTAGACCTATGATATTTTGCTAATGTAGCACTATGTAGCTCATGTGCTATCAATCTGCGGGTTTCCTTCTCATAATGTCGAGATCTTAATTCATGTGAAGGGATTCTCAGGAAATCACTTAATGTGGTCACTTGTGGTAGAATGGAGGTGGCAGCAAGGTCATCGTAGTTGGTGATCGGGGTAGACATCTTGGGTACCTGGTGCACTGCTCCACGAGAGATACGTATATAAAAAGAGGTAGGGGTGCACAATGGGTGTAGATGGTAGGTTTTTACCCCAATAGACTGTAACGCCCGGAGTAGTGGATCCACTGGACCGGCACCAGCGATGGCACAAACCTCACCAGGGAGCGGAGTCTAAGGGGCCGCTGGTTTTCACCAGAGCCCGCCGCAAGGCGGGATGGACTTGCTGCGGCAGGCGACCCCCAGGTCGCTACCCCTGGCTTGGTTGCTGGTGTCGGCAGGCGAGGCGTGGCAGGAGCAGTAGGCAGGAGATGGCACTGGCAATGGTCTGCAGGTGAGAGCGCACGTGACAGGCTGAACGCAGGAACAGATGGAGTGACAGGGAAACAGGAACCAGGAACAGGGACTAGGGACCGGGTAACGGATAGGACTCAGGAACAGGGACTTGGGACCAGGTAACGGATAGGACTCAGGAACAACAGGGGGCTGGGCCAACGCTATGGGAAGCATGTAGAGGCTCCAACACTAAGGACAGGGCATGCTGGGATTTATAGGGGAGTGATTGGTGACACTAACCAATTAGGAGCGCACTGCCCCTTTAAATCTGAGACAGCCGGCGCGCGCGCGCCCTCGGCGGCGGGGACGCGCGCGCCGGCCGGCACAGACCGCGACATGCACGGAGGAGAGGTGAGGCGCCCCAGGGGCCGAAGCAGCAGCAGCGCCGGGTCCCTACACAAGGACCCCGGCGGCTGCACGGGACAGGAGGCGGTCGCGGCGGCAACCCGGAACGCGGGAAGCCGCCGCGGCCGTGACAGTACCCCCCCCCGTTGGCCTCCCCCTCTTTCTTGCCTGCAAATGGCACAGGAAGCCACAAAGTCTTTGACATCTTGGGATAGGCTGGGCCACCAGTAGTGGCGAGAGATCCGTTGGCCGGTCTTACGGACTCCAGGGTGCCCGGCCTCCAACGAGGAATGTCCCCACTTCAAAATACCTCTTCGAAGCGCAGGGTGAACATGAGTCTTTCCGGGGGGTACTCTCTGAAGAGTGGAGGTGACGACTGGTACTAGGCGATCAGGCGGTATAACGTGGCAAGGGACTGTGGGTCTGTGGACGAGGACCTTCTGTAAGTTCTTCCGGTGGTGAGAGGACACGACCTTAGTCTTGGGTACGGGGAGAGGGTACACCTCGTCAGAGAAGGCATCCGCCGAGTCTTGGTCTTCTGCCGGTAGGCCGGATAGAGGCTTGGCCGGGACAGGAAATGACATAATACACTTGGTCTGAGGTGACTTGAGACACTGGTGGGAACAGTCCTGACCCCAACTGAGAATCTCCCCGGTTCTCCAGTCCAGCTGAGGGGCATGTTCTTGTAGCCACGGGAGTCCCAGGAGGACCGCGGGGGAAGAATGGGGCAGGACGTAGAAGGATATCTCTTCTTGATGTAAAGGACCCACCTGGAGGACTAAAGATGCGGTCTGGTAGTACACACGGTCGGTAAGAATTTCGCCCGTGACCGAGGAGATAGTCAGGGGCCTGGCTAGTCGGGTCACGGGTAGCCGCCATCTTTGGACCAATGTTGCCGCAATAAAACTGCCTGCTGAGCCAGAATCGAGGAAGGCAGTAGTCTGATGATTTTGTCCTGAGGGAGTCCGGATGGAAACTGGCATAGACAGACTTGGAATGGTGGCATTCGCACCTAGGGACACCTGTCCCACCGGACCCAGGTGCGAGCATCCTCCGGATGTTTGGGGACGTAGGGGACATCCCAGCCGGAAGTGATCGGAACCACCGCAATAGAGACAGAGATTCTGCTCCAGGCGCCGGATTCTTTCATCAGGCGTCAGGTGAGCCTGTTCCACCTGCATAGGAATCTCAGGAGAGGGTTGGGACATCGAAAGGTCAGGATTCTGGAAAACCGGCGCCAGCTGGGGATGGCGACGGGAATGGGTTAGTAAATGTTCATGCCGAACCTCCTCCTCCCTCTCCGAAAAACGAGTATCAACTCGGGTGGCCAGTAGAATGAGTTCGTTCAGGGAGGTAGGCAGGTCTCGGGCAGCGAGCACGTCTCTCACTCGACTAGACAGGCCCTTCTTGAAGGTGGCCAATAGGGCGGCCTCGTTCCAGTCCAATTCAGCTGCCAGGGTGCGGAACTGGATGGCGTAGTCACCAACAGAGGAGCTGCCTTGAGAGAGGTTGAGGAGAGCAGTCTCGGCTGAAGAAGCACGGGCAGGTTCCTCAAAGACGGAGCGAAACTCGAATAGGAAGGCCCGGAGATTGGCAGCAACAGGATCATCACGGTCCCACAGTGGCGTGGCCCAGGCCAGGGCTCTACCTTCTAATAGGCTGATGATGAAAGCCACTTTAGAGCGCTCGGTGGAAAACTGACTACTCAAAAGTTCAATGTGCATGGTGCACTGAGTCAGGAATCCTCTGCACAACTTAGAGTCCCCAGAGTACTTGCTTGGGAGGGCCAGTCGGAGTGAAGAGGCAGCGTCAGGAGATGGTGTGCGCTGGGCAGTAGTCTGCTGCTGTAAGGCGGCAGTGAGTTGCTGGATCTGCTGTGACTGTTTCTGGATTTGTTGAGCCTGTTGCGCGACCACTCTGGCGACGTCACGGAGATCTGGCACCTCGCCGGGATCCATGGTTGGAGCCTACTGTAACGCCCGGAGTAGTGGATCCACTGGACCGGCACCAGCGATGGCACAAACCTCACCAGGGAGCGGAGTCTAAGGGGCCGCTGGTTTTCACCAGAGCCCGCCGCAAGGCGGGATGGACTTGCTGCGGCAGGCGACCCCCAGGTCGCTACCCCTGGCTTGGTTGCTGGTGTCGGCAGGCGAGGCGTGGCAGGAGCAGTAGGCAGGAGATGGCACTGGCAATGGTCTGCAGGTGAGAGCGCACGTGACAGGCTGAACGCAGGAACAGATGGAGTGACAGGGAAACAGGAACCAGGAACAGGGACTAGGGACCGGGTAACGGATAGGACTCAGGAACAGGGACTTGGGACCAGGTAACGGATAGGACTCAGGAACAACAGGGGGCTGGGCCAACGCTATGGGAAGCATGTAGAGGCTCCAACACTAAGGACAGGGCATGCTGGGATTTATAGGGGAGTGATTGGTGACACTAACCAATTAGGAGCGCACTGCCCCTTTAAATCTGAGACAGCCGGCGCGCGCGCGCCCTAGGAGGCGGGGACGCGCGCGCCGGCCGGCACAGACCGCGACATGCACGGAGGAGAGGTGAGGCGCCCCAGGGGCCGAAGCAGCAGCAGCGCCGGGTCCCTACACAAGGACCCCGGCGGCTGCACGGGACAGGAGGCGGTCGCGGCGGCAACCCGGAACGCGGGAAGCCGCCGCGGCCGTGACATAGACTGCAATAGAAGACTCCGTAGCACTCTTTTTCATGCAAAAGTGTTCAAAAGTTTATTGACAGCGTGCAAGATACGCTCCAGGACAGCGTCAGGAGCGCTCCTCAGCACTCTCTCACATTGTGACATTGAGAAAGACCCTGGTAGGTTCAAAACGTCATCAGTCACCTTATAAAGCTTCTATTATATAGTTACTAGTGTGGTGATAAATGTTCTATACATGGCATTGCCCTTTGCACGCTGTCAATACACTATTGAACACTTTTGCATCAAAAAGAGTGCTTCAGGGTCTTCTATTGCAGTTAAATGTACAGCATACAGCCTGAATATCTTCAGCAGAAATCTGAGGTTATGCCCCAGATTTTACAATGTGATCATGCCCGTATTCATTTTTATAAAGCTTTAAGGAGCAGGTATAATTTAACATGCCAATGTAATGTATGCTACTTTGTATATGAAGCTTCCTATGATAACTGAGATCATTAGCCAATTCAGCTTATCAGTCGTGGGTGCTGATACCACAAGGCTTCTCTAGCCATTACAGCTTAGTATATTTTACACTAATATATCATTTTGGCATTTTCAAAATGAGCTAATAGAAAAAGGAAACGAAAGTGCTAAAAAAATCCCTAAAACATATGAAATAGCTTCAGAAACATTGTGACACCATTTCTCAGCACAGACAGAATAAAAATGGCCCAGCTGCAGCTAATAAATGAAAAGACTATGATATATTTGCTGTGTGTGCGGTAGGCGGTGATGGCTGTGCTGTATATTGCTCTTGTCTTGTGCCAGCAATTGAATATCTGCTTAGATTTCATTGAGTGTCAAAGTCTTATTAAATGTAACTAAAATTTGTAGAACCAAAGGAAAATTGTTTGTTTAGTAAAAGCTTGTGGCTAAGGTACAGATAAATTTATTTTTTGACGATATGAAATAGAGATATTATTCTGCAAAAGCAGGGAGACCCCAACCTGACATTTTCCATGTCATGAACTTCTCGCTCAGACGAACCCGAATACAGGATAAACTCCAAAAAATAAACCCCCAAATATCTAATCTACTACATGAGAATGACCTGTAAGTGATCTGCTATGAGTGCTGCAAATCATTCCCACATATGCACATACAGTGGGGAAAAAAAGTATTTAGTCAGTCACCAATAGTGCAAGTTCTCCCACTTAAAAAGATGAGAGGCGTCTGTAATTTACATCATAGGTAGACCTCAACTATGAGAGACAAAATGAGAAAACAAATCCCAAAAATCACATTGTCTGATTTTATAAGAATTTATTTGCAAATTATGGTGGAAAATAAGTATTTGGTCACCTACAATCAAGATTTCTGGCTCTCACAGACCTGTAACTTCTTCTTTAAGAGTCTCCTCTTTCCTCCACTCATTACCTGTAGTAATGGCACCAGTTTAAACTTCTTATCAGTATAAAAAGACACCTGTGCACACCCTCAAACAGTCAGACTCCAAACTTCACTATGGTGAAGACCAAGGAGCTGTCAAAGGACACCAGAAACAAAATTGTAGCCCTGCACCAGGCTGGGAAGACTGAATCTGCAATAGGCAACCAGCTTGGAGTTAAGAAATAAACTGTGGGAGCAATAATTAGAAAATGAAAGACATACAAGACCACTGATAATCTCCATTGATCTGGGGCTCCACGCAAATTCTCACCCCGTGGGGTCAAAATGATCACAAGAACAAAAATCCCAGAACCACGCGGGGGACCTAGTGAATGAACTGCAGGGAGCTGGGACCAATGTAACAAAGCCTATCATCAGTAACACACTACGCCGCCAGGGACTCAGATCCTGCAGTGCCAGACGTGTCCCACTGCTTAAGCCAGTACATGTCCGGGCCCACCTGAAGTTTGCTAGAGAGCATTTGGATGATCTAGAAGAGTATTGGGAGAATGTCCTATGGTCTGATGAAACCAAAGTGGAACTGTTTGGTAGAAACACAACTTGTCGTGTTTGGAGGAAAAAGAATAGTGAGTTGCATCCATCAAACACCATACCTACTGTAAAGCATGGGGGTGGAAACATCATGCTTTGGGGCTGTTTCTCTGCAAAGGGGCCAGGACGACTGATCCGGGTACATGAAAGAATGAATGGGGCCGTGTATCGTGAGATTTTGAGTGCAAACCTCCTTCCATCAGCAAGGGCATTGAAGATGGAACGTGGCTGGGTCTTTCAACATGACAATGATCCAAAGCACACCGCCAGGGCAACAATGGAGTGGCTTCGTAAGAAGCATTTCAAGGTCCTGGAGTGGCCTAGCCAGTCTCCAGATCTCAACCCTATAGAAAACCTTTGGAGAGCCCATGTTGCCAAGTGACAGCCCCAAAACATCACTGCTCTAGAGGAGATCTGCATGGAGGAATGGGCCAACATACCAACAACAGTGTGTGCCAACCTTGTGAAGACTTACAGAAAACGTTTGACCTCTGTCATTGCCAACAAAGGATATATAACAAAGTATTGAGATGAAATTTTGTTACTGACCAAATACTTATTTTCCACCATAATTTGCAAATAAATTCTTACAAAATCAGACAATGTGATTTTCTGGATTTGTTTTCTCATTTTGTCTCCCATAGTTGAGGTCTACCTATGATGTAAATTACAGACGCCTCTTTAAGTGGGAGAACTTGCACTATTGGTGACTGACTAAATACTTTTTTTCCCCACTGTATGTAAAAACACAAATGTTTCAAGACAGTCAATAAAGCAGTGTGTCATTGTGATATATCTGCTGCCATAACCCCGACTGAGTACAATCTACACTCACAGGCCACTTTATTAGGTACACCTGTCCAACTGCACGTTACCACTTAATTTCTGATCAACCAATCACATGGCGGCATTTAGGCATGTAGGCATGGTTAAGACAATCTCCTGCAGTTCAAACCGAGCATCACTATGGGGAAGAAAGGTGATTTGAGTGCCTTTGAACGTGGCATGGTTGTTGGTGCCAGAAGGGCTGGTCTGAGTATTTCAGAAACTGCTGATCTACTGGGATTTTCACGCACAACCATCTCTAGGGTTTACAGAGAATGGTCCGAAAAAGAAAAAACATCCAGTGAGCGGCAGTTCTGTGGGCGGAAATGCCTTGTTGATGCCAGAGGTCAGAGGAGAATGGGCAGACTGGTTCGAGCAACAGTGACTCAAATAGCTAACCGTTACAACCAAGGTAGGCAGAAGAGCATCTCTGAACGCACAGTACGTCGAACTTTGAGGCAGATGGGGTACAGCAGCAGAAGACCACACCAGGTGCCACTCCTTTCAGCTAAGAACAGGAAACTGAGGCTAAAATGTGCACAAGCTCATCGAAATTGTACAGTAGAAGATTGGAAAAACGTTGCCTGGTCTGATGAGTCTCGATTTCTGCTTGAACATGACAATGAGTTCACTGTACTCAAATGGCCTCCACAGTCACCAGATCTCAATCCAATAGAGCATCTTTGGGGTGTGGTGGAACGGGAGATTCGCATCATGGATGTGCAGCCGACAAATCTGCGGCAACTGTGTGATGCCATCATGTCAATATGGAGCAAAATCTCTGAGGAATGCTTCCAGCACCTTGTTGTATCTATGCCACCAAGAATTGAGGCAGTTCTGAAGGCAAAAGGGGGTCCAACCCGTTACTAGCATGGTGTACCTAATAAAGTGGCCGGTGAGTGTCTTCTAATCATCTGTGAACATTATAATTGTAGCTGTAAAGTTATAGCATATTTCCCAAGGTATAATAGTTTGTATAAACCTCTGAAAACAGTTATAGGAAAATCTAGGAAGCCCCTCAACTGGTGGTACTAGGACTCCTGTCTACTCCCAGTGTTGCACTGGGCAGCCATATCTTGGAAGATACATTTAAGACCACTTTATGTGGTGACCTTTCGGGATATATATGAGGAGCAGCACACTAAAATCCTAACTCATTGTAGAAAACCTCATTGTGAATCCTGTGTTCTCTCTGGGTAGAAACCCTGCACACTCTCTACATGCTTCTCATTAGAGATGAGCGGAACTTTCGGACTTTTGGTCCGAAAGCCGCTTACTCCAGTGCGATGCCTGCGATCCCGGGTGCATAGTTGCGCTCCCGGGAATCTGCAGGCAGGATCTTCCAGGGAATTCAAGATACATTCCCTGGAAATCCAGGGAATGTATCTTGAATTCCCTAGAAGATCCTGCCCGCAGATTCCCGGGAGCGCAACTATGCATCCGGGATTGCAGGCATCGCAGGCATAGTAATTCAGCGAAGATGCCGTCGGACCAAAAGTCCGGCAGTTTGCTCATCCCTACTTCTCTTCCCTTCCTGCTCACTCAATCCACTCTGTCCTCTATTCCCATTCTAGACCCTTCTTTGGGCAGCACAAGCCCACACTCTGCTAACAGATAAAAGGTGAGGGAATTGGGTGGTCAGGGGACTGCAATCCTGGATTAGTATTTGAAAGTTGATTTGGCTCAGACATAGGATCTGATGGCAAATATATTTCCATAACTTAGCATAATTCCTATTTGTTTCCAAATGTATATTCTACAAATGGTCAAACTCAACACAAAGGGAATCTCATATTGTCTCTCATATTTTACTTATACATACAATATAATGGGATATTATGGTATACATGAGCTGCATTAATAAACACTTTGCCCATAGCTATTAGATCACCATCAACCAAACGGCAATGGGACTTAAAGGACAACATGAATGGAATGATTCACGGTACGGTTTCCAGCCTGATCCTAAGCAGCTCAAGAGGTGTGTGGTATCTCCATATCTTGCGCAAACTTTTGAAATGAAATGTTTCCTTGGCCTAAGCCAAACACACATACGAATGGGAGGAATAGAGGGGTTATCTGGCCAACTATCTTTCTATACATAACTGCTCTTCATAATATTAAAGAATCAGAAATTCAATAAAATAAAATGTCTGTTCTCACTTCTCGTGGATCCAGTAAATGATACAGGACATAATGGGGCACAAACAGAAGACCTATTGTATTGTATGCTTCTCAGTTAATTCCATCACTACAAGAAGCACAGATTAACTATGGGATCTAGATCTCCATCAACAGTTTAATGTTGCAAATTTGAATGATTACAAATCCTTTAAAATAAAATAGATTTTAAAGCTTCTTTCCATTTCCAATACTGAGTCTATCTGAAATGATCTGGTATTAGAAATAAGAGACAACACCTTCTGCAGAAAATAAGGCTGCTAGGTGAAATAAGAAGACCCTGCAGTGTTAGAGTCTTTCTGCAGATTACACAACAGTTTTGTTGGTCTGCAGACTGTGGTCTGTGTACTAAGCTAAATGGGAGCAAAAAAGTTGCAGGGGATTTTAGCTGTTTGTCACCTGCCTACACTGAGAATGAGGCTGGAAGCTGATAGCTCCATACTCGGTTTAGGGCTGTGTTACTGCAGCCTCAGCTACTACTGAAGTGAAAAGGAGTGGAGGCTGCAGTAATGGGGTGCCGCCACTATAGTGAGTATAAGCCAACTGTTTCTAGCTCTGGAAAATCCTTGAAGGCATTGATGGGTAAGTGCTGCTGTCTCTTCTCTATAATAATCAATATAATTATGTGCAATTGCAGTTAGAAACGTATTGGTTTTTCCCTGCGGCTAGTTTGTATTGCATGATTATAAAGCACTGACAGCCCATGGCTCGTGAGGATGGTCGCACCCCAGGGCTGCCTGGAAAACATGAATACTATGGCTCTATCTACACTTTCCAGGGAGCCCTTTAAGGCTGCATCCATCTTCTCCAGCCACAAGGAGTCAAATGGGAAGCGTTCAGGGCTTTGTGAACCTGAATATACTGTGAATTTGCTCATCTCTTTATAGCATAATCTATGCTAGCCCTGTACTAGCATAGATTTCGACATGCAATTTAGCAGCAGCGGGGGTTCACTAAAGACTAGTGTGTGAGATATCAGTGTTAGTAAATTCCCCCATCCATTGAATGAGAAATTCCCCCTGTGTTTTTTTTAGCCAAATCTAGATTCAAACTGAATGGGAAATATAAAAGAAGGTCTTACACTTCTTCTTCAGGGATTCACTTCCGACTTTGGTTCAAAAGAACACATGAAAATTCTATTATGGAGATGACGTTGTATAGTCCAGTGTGTTGGTTCAAAATGGAAACATGTCTAAAAACCTAATAAAATCATTTGTACATAACAAACATGATTTACTGAGGTTGGTTTATGCTTGAACATGTTAAACCTGG